>NC_041731.1:12219891-12881086 GCF_004115215.2 Ornithorhynchus anatinus
ATTTTGGTGCATATCTCTTTCCTTTCCATTGATAATACTATTCACCCTATTTTCTTGAAATGTTTTTCATAGTCTGTTGGTAACATCACACAGACACACATTTACATTTTTGTTGTAGAAACATTTCAACAGACTAAAGACATCTCTTGCTTTCCACAGTACTACGCACTCACTAAGAAAGTTAAATCTGTTGTCCTCTAGTCCATGAGACTAATGATAATTTAATTGGGACATAAATGTTTTCACTGTGTTGATAAATAATTAACAGTTATGCAGTTGGGATCTCTGTATAAAAGAAATACTGAGTCTCCCAGAGAGCCATCCCAACAAGTAATATTACAGTATTTCAAAGGATTTAAAAATTCTCCCTTGAGACACATGTTTGCTTCTAGTAACAAATATAAAATCGAGTGGGTTGGGAAATGACTTTTGTAAGGTCAAGAAAGGATGCCTCAAGTAACTGAAAGTGCCTTAGAATTAGGCGGGAGGGAAAGTAGCGCAGGGAGGTTGGCCGAATGGCGTTATTTTATCCTAGTGGGTAGAGTACAGGCCTGGGATTCAGAAGGTTGTGCGTTCTAATTCCGGCTCTGCCTTTTGTCTACTCTGTGACCTTCGGCAAGTCATTTCACTTCTGTGCCTCAGGTTCCTCATCTGTAAAATGAGGATTAAGACTGTGAACCCCATGTGGGAAAGAGACTGTGTCCAAGCTGATTTGCTTGTATCCACCCCAGTGCTTAGTACACATTAAGTGCTTATGAAGCAGCAGAGAAGCAGCGTGGTTCAGTGGAAAGAGCCCGGGTTTAAGAGTCAAAGGTCATGGGTTCTAATCCCAGTTCCGCCACTTGTCAGCTTTATGATTTTGGGCAAGTCACTTCACTTCTCTGGGCCTCAGTTACCTCATCTATAAAATGGGGTTGAAGACTGTGAGCCCCATGTGGGACAACCCAATTACCCTGTATCCCTCCCAGAGCTTAGAACAGTGCTTTGCACATAGTAAGCGCTTAACAAATACCAATATTATTATTAGGAAATACCAGAATCATAATTATTATTAGTATTTATTATTAAAGGTTCACAATGTGTACCTGCAAAGATGCACGCACCCTGTGGCTATCTCAATAGCCAAAATATTGCCTCCCTCTGCATGAATAATATCTTTTCTCCGTTGTATAGCTTTGTCTACCCTAATCTTCCAGTCTCTGTACAGGCATGTGATTGGGGTGTGGAGAAGGGGATGGAAAGCATTCCATGGTGGGGAAATGTGTCGCATCTTTATATCTCAGGGATTCTAAGTTAGTGTCCATCTTGGAATAAAAGCAAGGCAGTAGGGTGCTCTGCATACCATAAGCACTCAATAAATACCACTGATTGATTAAGAACATAATATTAATACCATATTTATTGCATACATCTGCATTATCACCTGAAAGTCTCTGAAGATCAGATCGGTTAGGTTGCATGGTTTAGTGGATAGAGCACGGGCCTGGGAGTCAGAAGGACAAATGATAGAATAGGAGGGGCAAAGGGAAAACTGGAGGGCAGGGAAAAGGGAGTGAAGAGTACAAGGAAGTGAAGAGTAAAACTTTGCCTCTGTTTCTCTTCCATTTCTACCAATCTTCAGACCTCTTTTGGTTCAGGGTCATTGAGCTTGCAACTCCAAGGATAGAGCAAATGTTTTCCTTAGCAGTCTCCTTCTCTGGTGGGTCATATCAGGCAAAAGGATGTCAGCATGATTCCCAAGCAATCTCCTCTATCAGGAACTGAAATGGGAAACTAAGAACAAAGAAGACAGAAGAACCCCTGGCAAGAAACACTGAAGCGAAACCTGGAGGGCAGCAGCAGGAGAAAGATCAGCCAGGCCTACAGCAATTAGAAACTAAATGATTGTCTAAAGTTAGAGAGTTTGAGAAGATCAAGACATAAAGTAGAAGAAATGCCAGAAGACGTTTAGCAATTTCAGCAGGGCAGCAAGGTAAAATCGCTATGTTCATTTCTTGTTTAAATCATTAACGGTCACACGTTAGTCTTACCTGCCAAATTTTTGCCACTATTTATGAAAATACAGAGAGAGAAAGTGAGAGAGATAGCACTTAGAGGGTATGTACCTCCTCTTTATTGAAAACAGTGAGCCTGTCTGAATGGACCAGAATGAATACATCAAAGTATCCATTTAAAATACTTAAAAAATGATATCCTGTTTCTTCATCTTATCACTAGAACCCACAACGCCATTTGAAATCATATACTGAAAAAGAAAATACTGTGCAAAAAAACTCTACAAATACATATTTTTCATAAGTGGTGTACTCATGCGCATAGGTACTCTTTCAATAGGTAAGACAGAGGTCAATGAGTGACGTGTTAGTGACATCAAGGACCATATCCTCCTCCCACATGAAAAGAGCTGCTTCTTTGGGTCATCTTGCAACAGTGACTTCAGACCTTGTGGTGGAATGGGGGAGCAGTGTGGTTCCTGGGGGACAGCGTTTCCCACCATCTCCCTGAATTAGGGAGCAGAGGAAAGCAGATATTCGGGGGCGCCATATGTAGAATATTCAAAAATGCCCATTAAATCATAGTCTAGAGTCTTAAAATTTATTAACATGCTAAAATCTGGAGGAGGAAAAGTCTTGTATTTCCTAAGCTCAGGAAAATGAAGGTAATTTTCTACAGCAGTTTAGCCAATGGGAAATTGTTTCTGCCAGATAAATGATAGATTCCATGCCTGAAGCATTATGGGGGAGCATTAAACTAAATAGATGTAATCTCCCTCTACATTAAAATTTAAGAACAACACTCAGCAACCTGATGCAAGAAGCCTCTTTGGAATGAGCATTTTGGCATTTTCCTTCCAAATGGGTGAAGCTGATTGATTCTTAAGGGAAAATCAGAGCCAGCAACTTTGTAGTGAGCTTATGGGAATGTGACAAAAGAAGGGCATCAAACCACAGGTCAAAGAAATAAAAGTGGCATTAGCAATAGTATTTATTGAATGACTTCTGAATACAGTGAGCTGTATTAGGTGTCTGGGGGCATTCAGTGTCAGTAGTAGTTCTTGGCGTCATGGAGCTTACAATTAGCAAGGGGAAACAACTACTAAAATGAATTATATTTTGGAAGAAGCCATAGGGTGAGGAAAGGAAGACAATTCCCTCTGTCCTCAGTTAGAATCTGTAATGGGGATAAGGCACACTTTATTATTCTTTGAGCAGCCAGATTCTCTCTATGGAATGGAAGGGGAAGGGATTTAGTAAATAATAATAATGATGGTATTTGTTAAGTGCTTACTATGTGCAAGCACTGTTCTAAGCCCTGGGGAAGATACAAGGTTATCAGGTTGTCTCAAGTGGGGCTCACAGTCTTAATCCCCATTTTGCAGATGAGGTAACAGGCACAGAGAAGTTAAATGACTTACCCAAAGTCACACAGCTGACAAGTGGTGGAGTCAGGATTAGAACCCACCACCTCTGACTTCGAAGCCTGTGCTCTTTTCACTAAGCCACACTGCTTCATATGCGTAAGGAAAGAAGTGGGAGTCTGGGGGGGGCGGTAGGGGAGGAGGTGAGGGAAAATCGCCTAAATAACGTTCAGATCTTTTTCCTGATAGTAATCCATTTCCAGGGTGAACTGAGTGGAAGCCTATTATCTGAAAAGCTAATTCAGTTTGAATTAGCATTTAATTCTCTTTCTGTATCTGGCACGATGAACAGCTTTTGTCAACAAAGATAGATTCTTTCAACCCTTTGTACAGTGTTCCATATTAAAGACATCATGGATTCACCCCTGTTGTCATTTGCTAATACTTTGGAAATTCACAGTGGTCAGAATGAGACCCAGTTTCTTTTGCCTGCCATGTTCTTCAGAGTAGATACCCAAGTGAATAATTTGTGACACCAAGTTGTTTCCCAGGGCCTTGTGTGACTGGGCTTGAGATTTCACTGCTAGTAACTATCTAAGAGAAAAATTACATTCTATCCTGTCACGTTGTAAACGGCCCAGAAGAAGAATTCTGGCAATGGTTAGCTGAAGCCAGCAGATAATTTCAGCAGTGTGTATTTTAGAGCCCAAGTAACAGCTGGCGGAGGTACTTATGTTCTCACTATGCCAGTTCGGCATTTTTGAGTGAAATGAATCTGAATCGTGAAACATCTTCACTCCTGCTTCATCTCTAACGGTGAGTTTGCATGGGAGAAAATATGTTATAGGCAATGACTTTGATGTGCTTTTCTGTTGGACACCGATGGCACCACACAGTATGTCAAAAATAAGCCTGGGTACTTTTAATAGTAAAATGAGTAAACACCAATCAGAATCCTAGCAGGGGCACTATCGCTGAGTGAATATGCTAAACAGCTGCTTGATTTTTTTTTCTCACGGACTGCATAGTTAGCATGATAAATTTGAAGAGAGTTTTCACACTGACATTTAATTAAAATGAAATTACCTATCATTGTTACCGGCTATACTGAAGCTATTATTTATGTTGATATTATTCTAATACCTTATTAGAGTGAGATTGAATTTGCATCAGTGTCACCGTATGGTGTGAATTATTTCTGATTTCTCTTTTTAAACAGAGTCAAGAAGGGTAGGAGGCTTTGGTGTTTGGAAGATAGATTGGATTGTTCTTGTAGGAGAGGGCGGGGTGGGTATTGAACAAACAGTAGCCTCACTTCTTTGATCTTTTTTCTCTTTTCAGAATGTTGTGCTGCTTCCTGGGAGACTTATTTTGAGGTGGATATTGGTAGTTTCAGTCAGGATTCTTATCTAAAGATGTAGCGTGGCCCAGTGGATGGATTACGGGCCTGGAACTCAGAAGGACCCGAGTTCTTATCCTGCCACCACCAATTTTTTTTAAAATGGTATTCGTTTAGGGTTTACTGTGTGCCAGGCACTGTTCTAAACATTGGGGTAGATACAAAGTAATCAGTATGGACACAGTCCGTGTCCCACATGGGGTCCAGTCTTAATCTTTATTTTACTGGTAAGGTAAACTGAGGCATGGAGAAGTGAAGTGATTTGCCCAACATAACAAAGAAGAAAAGTGGTGGAGCTTGGTCTAGAACTCATGTCCTTTTGAATCCCAGGCCCGTGCTCTAACCTCTTTGCTGTGTGGCTTTGGGAAAGTCAATTAACTCCTCTATGCCTCAGTTATCTCACCAAGTAAAATTGGGTTTAAGACTGTGAGCCCCAGGGGGGACAAGGACTGTGTCCAAACCAATTGGCTTGAATCCACCCCAGCGCTTAGTACAGTGTCTGGCATCCCGTAAGTGCTTAACAAATACCACAATTATTATTATTATCTCCTTTCCCTCCACCGACATACTAACATTTCTGAACTGATAGTAGGACTTCTTTAAACATCCTGCCATTTGGGTGGCATTTCAGCTGCCATGTAACTGTGATGCTCATAGCTATTATCTCATTATATTATCCCAGGGCTCGGTCCCATTGAGAACTAATTGGAGATCCTAGTGTAAATCCTGAATGTTTTAGGGCAAGGGCGGGCACCTGAATAAGCCATTGAAAACTTCAAGACATTTAGTATTTTAATAGTTGCCTCTACTAACTATTAAAATACAGTATCACTCTCTGTAAAATCACTGGTGCAGATATGTATATTGAAAGTGCAATTCTGGCAAAACCATTCTTGACAGTGCAGCAGGATTGACAGCCAGTGTTATACGTTGCCCTTGACTTTCTAGGGAAAGCAAATCAATTGATTTAATTTTGGAATCATTCTTTAGAATGTTATATATAACAGGTCAAAAGATACAGCATTAAAAAGGATTTCAATTTTACCTTTTTGAAGGATTTCAAAAAGGAGATTTTATTTCTTCAAAAAAAGTCAGTTGGGTCTTATGCAAACTGATAGACACAAATTAAGAAATGGTCAAGTACATTATCATCATCATCATCAGTTATGAACATGCATAACTACGGTGACATAATCGTGATCACAATAATAGTGGATTTTGTTGAGCATTTACCGTGTGCCACCACCGGAGTAAATACAGTGTTAACAGATCAGACTCAGTCCGTCTTAGACGGTGAGTCCTATGTACAAGGTGAATAGATATTCTATCCCCATTTTTACAGATAAAGGAACTGAGGCCCAGAATAGGTAAGTTACTTTCCCAAGGTAACACAGCAGGCAAGTGGCAGAAAGTGAGGATTAGAACTAGGGTTTTCCTGACTCCCAACTCGGGGCTCTTTCCACAGATCTGCTTCTGGGAGTTCTCCATTTGACTGGATGGGCCCAGATTTTGTTCACCCAATCAGTCAATCAGTAGTATTTATTGAGCACTTAATTCGTGCAGAGCACTGTACTAAGCACTTTTCCATTTCCACTCCATGGTTATGGAAACTTTATTAGCTCCTTTGAAGTAGTGGTTACGAGATAACAGGTGAGGAGGAAGCATGAGGCAACCCAAACAACCCACACTAGGCTGTTGATGGCAGTCATGTTCCCACTTAACTGGCTTCCAATGGCATTTTCCACTGCAACCTCCAAGGGGCTGATAGAGATAGCAGAAGAAATGATGTCAGAAGCCCGTCAGCGGAGAGCCTGGTGATTGGCCTCCAAAATCAATTCCTTTGCCATCTCCGAGGAGCAGCTAGAGGTAGCGGAGGAAATGATGTCAGAAGCAAATTATCGGGGGACCTGGTGTTTGGCTTCCACCACCAATTCCTTCAAAATCAGAAGGGAGCAGAGTAAATGATGTCAGGAGCCAGTCAGCAGGGAATCTGATTAACAGCAGGGAAGCACCCAGGGAAGCTCATATTTGTTGGGGTCTCTCCTCAACTGCTGCTGCTATCGCTGCTCCCGTCAGCATTTTCTACTCCTGGCTATTGGATAAAGATGAAACAGGGCTCCCTGCTGCTGTAGTTTTGGTTGCCACCTTCGATAAAACTAGATGTGTTTGCTTGTGGGCATTTGTGTGTGTGTGTGCGTGTGTGTGTGTGTGACTGTACAAATGCGTGACAGTTTCTCCCTTATTTTCTCTTTTTTAAGTCTCTAGGTCTCTCTCTATGGCTCTCTTTTACTGGTTCTTTTACTTCCTCTATCTCTGCTCTCATTTCTCCGTTTATGCACGCATTTCTCTCTGTCTCTCCCCCTTCCTCCCTTCCTCCCTCCCTCCCTTTACTGCCTTTAAGAAGTTCTGCCCCCAAAACCCATTAAGCTCCCCAAACTAGAGTCCCATATCCACAATACTTATAATACTGTCCTAAGCCATATTTTCACTTGCCTCAAGTAAATCTTTTATAGTTCTTGGCCAGTAAAGAAATATAGATAATATCTTCCATTACACAAGCAATTGCTAGAAAAGCATTATTGCAGGCCATTTCCTCAATGCAGATTCCTATACCAACATCATGCCATTTTATAAATATATAATCTACATCTGTTGAAGCAGTGAAAACTTGGAGAGCCAAAAATATTATTTTATGCCACTAGTATTTTGGGTACTGTAAACAGTTTTGTATACAATGATGACTCATTTCACCAGAATAATGACTGACATGGAGAATCAGCTTGGGCTAGTGGAGAGAGTGTGGATCTGGAAGTCAAAAGGACCTGAGTTCTAATCTCAGCTCCCCCAATGTTTGCTGTGAAACCTTAGCAAGTCACTTAACTTATCAGTGCCTCAGTTTCTTCAACTACAAAATGGGTATTTAATACCTGTTCTCCCTCCTACTTAAACTGTGAACCCCATGTGGAACAGGGACTGTGTCTCAACTAATTAACTTATCCCTTAACCCAGTGCTTAGAACAGTGTTTACCAATAGTAAGCATTTAACAAATACCATAAAAGAAAACAAACAAACAAGGCCAGAAGAGATTGATGGATATTTATACAATGGATTGAGTATGGCTCAGTGGAAAGAGCCTGGGCTTGGGAGTCAGAGGTCATCGGTTCGAATCCCGGCTCTTCCACTTGTCAGCTGTGTGACTGTGGGCAAGTCACTTAACTTCTCTGTGCCTCAGTTACCTCATCTGTAAAATGGGGATTCACTGTGAGCCTCATGTGAGACAACCTGATTACTCTGTATCTACCCCAGCTCTTAGAACAGTGCTCTGCACATAGTAAGTGCTTAACAAATACCAACATTATTATTACTCACTTTGAGCACAGTATTTGTTAAGCACTTAGTCAGTGCCAGGCCCCATACTAAGCGCAGGGGTGATACGAGCAATCAAATTGGACACAGTCCCTATCCCATGTGAGGCTCATGCTCTAAATCCCTGTTTTACAAATGAGGTAACTGAGGTACAGAGGAATGAAGTGACTTGCCCAAGGTCACACAGCAGACAGGTAGTGGAGCTGGGATTAGAACCCAGGTCCTTCTGACTCCCAGGCCCGTGCTCTATCTACTACTCCATGCTGCTTCTAGGAGTTGGTAAACACATTCCCGGCCCACAAACAGCTTATAGTGTAGAGGGGGAGACAGTCGTTAATATAAAGAATACAGTTATGGATTATAAATATAATGATCCGGTTCTGATAAGATCCAGTGCATGGTGGTGTTGGAAGAACTCTTGTGCATATGGGCACAGCATCAGACATGAAGTGAAATGCTCCAATTCAGAGTTTCCTTAGCATGGGCTCTGCAAGAACACAATCCTATTCTACAGTAGAATTAAGTATACAAAGAGGACTGACCAACTGAATAAGCATTTGAATAATAATAATGTTGGTATTTGTTAAGTGCTTACTATGTGCAGAACACTGTTCTAATCACTGGAGTAGATGCAGGGTAATCAGGTTGTCCCACTTGAGGCTCACAGTCTTAATCCCCATTTTACAGATGAGGTAACTGAGGCACAGAAAAGTTAAGTGACTTGCCCACAGTCACACAGCTGACAAGTGGCTGATCCGGAATTCGAACCCATGACCCCTGACTCCCAAGCCTGTGCTCTTTCCACTGAGCCACGCTGAATAAACATAATGGATTTTCAGCTGCAGGTGTTTTGGCAAATGCGAGCAAAGTACATCATTTAGGGGTAGGAATGGAGGACTTAGGAACTTCTGGAATGCAATCCAGACCTTGACCTTTGGTCCAATCAAAAGCTTCTCTGATAATTAGATCTAACAAGAAATTCACTGTCTCTACCTCTTCACCATATTTTTTTTTAATCCCCTTTAAGTTTATTGGCATCAAAAAATCATAAGAGCAGATCCCCTTTTCACTCAAAATAAAGGTGGTTTCCATTAGTGCCACTAAAAAAACTGTGAATTCCATAATATCGTCTTAAATTGAGCATTTATTTTTTTCTTGCACAGACTTGGATGTAGATGAAGTGTCTTGGGGGTCCAGTACAGTTACCCTATTCTGAGTAGCTAAGAAGCAGGAGAGAAAAGCTAACTGAGAAAAAGAGCATCTATTTAAGAAGCAGGAGATTTGGGGTCTAGTCAGGCTTCTCCTGCTCTCCCACCATTTCATCATTTCCTTCTGTTTTATCCTTTTCCAAAACCGGATACATGCTAGTTATCTTCCCACACAGCACTGCTTTGGGGATGATTCACGGTTTAATTTGAAACCCTTTAAAAGAAAGACACTATGTAATAAATGTAAGGCTGTGTTATGATTATCACCTGGGACACTGTAGATGTTAAGTAAATATTAAACAATATAAGGGAATGAGAAACCACTTGCCTCTCTACAGAATTACCTGATGTCAGACTAATGCTAACCACCTAAACTTAGTTTATTGTTACTGCCTACCTGATAATTTAATTTTTTGCAGCAATATCTTAGTTCACTCTAAATTTAATTATGTGAATATTTCTTTCCTGAGAAGGGAAACTACTAAAGTTACATTTTGGGCTATTTTTAATATCCAAGCAATTACAATGTCATTTAATTACTTTTTTCAGCAACGTAAATATCTGCAATAACAATTGCCTTATGACCACACTGAAAATATTCTGAACCCAAACTGTTTGGGGGCTTAGGTTACAATGGAGATGGAGGAATGTTAACAAATATCTTGTGATTAATCTTTTAAATGTCTCCCATATGACCAAGTATTTCTATTCACAGGTGGTGTTTTCCTTCAGAAACAAATATATATTCATGGAGTTTAAATACTGAAAAGAGTGAAAATCAAAATGAAATTTAATTCAACACAAGAATAATTAGATTAACTCTGGATATGAATAGCCTACCTTATTTTATTCTTTATAATGGAGGGTCAGAATTTTTGTGAAAGTGAATGATATTCGAGTTGAGTTATGCACTCTACACTCTAAAAAGAAGGCGTGTGCACTTAGTATTCGAAATGACCCATTTTGTAGAAGATCCAAAATGTAATTTGTCCAACCTAGAAAGCCGACTCAATCTAAAAGCCCACTCTTCTGTTATTTCTCAGAGCTTTGGGGTTCTTGATAGCCTGGAGATGTTCTTATCCAGCTTTCAGAAAGATAGCCCAATTTTTAGATTGTAGAATTTAAAGCATATTACTTAGAGAGCTAGTAGTCAAAACAGAAAAGCCAGAGTAGTCCACCAATAGAAGCAACAACCCAAGAGGCAGGGTTTCTAAAGTCCAATTCCTAAACCCTCTTTGAGATTTTTCCCTAACTCTTCTGTGGTAATAATTATGATTTTCCACTGACACAGGTCTGAGAGGTTCAGTGAAATCGTGCTTGAAGTGTGTACGTCTTCTTGGAAGATTACATCTAATTTAAAAATGATAATGATTTGGAGGAGTTCGTAAACAGTGTGCCCCAAGTTGTTAAGATGAAATGGTGAACTGGGATGAGATTCCTAGAACCATTAAGGAACAGATAGTGAGAAAGCTCTACAGGAAATAGCCCCTCTCCTTAACCCTGATGGCAGTGTTCAATCTGAACAGAGGGAAGCAGCTATAGTTTTGAGAAAATATGAGAATCCTCAAATATAATGGAGTAAGCAGATTCCTTTTGTTGACAAGTTAATCCTGGAGTCCTGTCTTATGCTGTGGAGTCATCTCCGACCCACAGTGACTCCATGGACTCCTCTCTCTCAGAATGCCCCACCCCCATCTGCAATCGTTCTGGTAGTATATCCATAGAATTTTCATCGTAAAAATACCACAGTGGTTTACCATTGCCTTCTTCCATGCAGTAAACCTGAGTCTTCACCCTCGACTCTCTCCCAGACCGCTGTTGCCCGGCCCAGGTAAGTTTAGGCTTGTAACAGATTGCCTTCCACTCGCTAGCTAGTGCCCAAGCTAAGAGTGGAATGGATATTCATTCATTCAATTGTATTTATTGAGTGCAGAGCATTGTACTAGCGCTTGGGAGAGTACAGTGCAACAGTGAACAGACACATTCCCTGCCCGCAATAAATTTATAGTCTAGAGCAGGGTTATGCCCCTGCTTGGCTCTCCCTCTGATAGGTAAGACTGGTTGAGTAATAATAATAATGTAATGTTGGTAATTGTTAAGCGCTTACTTTGTGCAGAGCACTGTTCTAAGCACTGGGGGAGATACAGGGGAATGAGGTTGTCCCATGTGAGGCTCACAGTCTTCATCCCCATTTTACAGATGAGGGAAATGAGGCACAGAGAAGTGAAGTGACTTGCCCACAGTCACACAGCTGACAAAGGGCAGTCAGGATACTACATACTCTCCAGGTGCGATCCTAAGAGGGTATTTCTGGAGTGATTTGCTCAATTGTTTATTGAAGCCGCATAGCCTAGGGAGAAACAGCATGACCTAGAGGAATGAGCATGGGCCTGAAAGTCAGAGGACCTGGGTTCTAATCTCAGCTCCACCACATGTCTGCCGTGTGACCTTGAGAAAGTCACTTAACTTCTCTGTAACTCAGTGCTTCTGTTCTCTCCGCTACTTAGACTGTGAACCCCATGCAGAACAGGGACTGTATCCAACCTAATTTAACTTCTATCTACCCCAGCACTTAGAGCATTGACATTGTTTGACACACAGTAAACACTTAACAAATACCATACAAAAAACTCATCATTGAAAGATTGAAGAAAATTAAGATGAAATCACACAGGCCGTGATTAAGAGTTGTGGAACTTCTGAATATCTCCCTGTTGGTCTGAGATTCTGTCTGATTGATCGATAGTAGCAGCTCAGAGTATAGCGTGTGAATTAACTTAGGTGCTAAGCTCAGTAGTTTTAGATTCAGTTCAAAGGCATTACTTCCCATCAGCTCCCTCTCCCAAGCACTTAGTACAGGACTGTTCACACAGTAAGCACTCAATGAACCTCACTGTAAAGTGGGGTTTCAATACCTATTCTCCCTCCTACTTAGGCAGTAAACCCCATGAGGGAAGCAGACTGTGTCTGACTAACTCGAATCTACCCCTCTGTGCCTCAGTTACCTCATCTGTAAAATGGGGATTGAGCCCTATGTGGGACAGGGACTGTCAAACCCCATTTGCTTGTGTCTACCCCAGCGCTTAGTACAGTGCCTGGCACATAGTAGGCACTTAACAAATGCCATAATCATTATAATAATAATAATGTTGGTATTTGTTAAGCGCTTACTATGTGCAGAGCACTGTTCTAAGCGCTGGGGTAAACACAGGGGAATCAGGTTGTCCCACGTGGGGCGCACAGTCTTAATCCCCATTTTACAGATGAGGGAACTGAGGCACAGAGAAGTTAAGTGACTTGCCCACAGTCACACAGCTGACAAGTGGCAGAGCTGGGTTTCGAACTCATGAGCCCTGACTCCAAAGCCCGTGCTCTTTCCACTGCGCCACGCTGCTTCTCTATTTTATTCTCTATTCTCTATATTATTATATATAGCAAGCACTTAACTAGTAATATAAAAATAACAATGATAACTGACTCATTTAATGGCAAAACCTTTTCCTTTCTGACTTTCCTTGATGGGCCTTCTAACCGATCACCAGTGTAGGTGAGCCTTCAACAAGGCTTCTGCTGCCCTTTAAAGGGTGCATCGGCAGAGCAGATTTGTATGTATTTTATGGTTTCAAATAAATTTAAATACAAAAAACTTAAATTCAAATGCAAAAATTCAAATAAATTTATGGGTAAACTGGAAGTGAATTAAATATCCAAACGTTTTATCACTGCTATTTCCCAGTCAATACTCACTGTACCTCAGTTTCGTCTATCGCAACTCCAACCTTTCGTTGACGTCCTGCCTCTGGCCTGGAACGCCTTCCTGCTTCACATCCTACAGACAATGACTGTACTCGCCTTCAAAGCCTTATAAAAGGCCCATTCCCTCCAAGAGGCCTTCGTGACTAAGCCCTCATTTTCTCTTCTCCCACTCCCTTCTGTGTCACTTTTTCACTTAGATTTGCTCCCCTTATTCATTCTTTCAGTCGTATTTATTGAGCGCTTACTGTGTACAGAGCACCATACTAAGCTCTTGGAATGTACAATTTGGCAACAGATAGAGACAAACGCTGCCCAACAATGGGCTCACAGTCTACACAGCCCCACAGAATTTACTAATCTGTAATCTATTTATCAGGTGATGGTGTTAGCATTTTGGTAAGGGATAGAAAAAACAAGTTTGAAAAAAAAAATCTGAGAAATCCACAGTGGGGCTCCGTAAGGAAGAAAGTGGTTGTGCTCCACCAAGTGAGCCTCCCTCGGGGCTGAGAGGTAGCAGAGGAGAATGAGAAATGGTTAATGGAATTATGTTCAGAGCCATCACCAGCCAGAGTTTTTGAGACTTGTCAGGTTTGCTAAATCACTGCCACCACACAATGATCAAATTTCTCCTGGGCCACGTTGGATGAGCACTCTTCAAGTCGCAACACAGAAGCCAATCAATTTTCTTCTTCCAATTCCTGATTTAGTTTCCTCCCTGTCATTCATTAAGGCATAGAGAGTGAAATATTTGTAAGTCAGTCCCGTAGTCCTATAAAATGGGGACAAAGATATTAGAGTCTGTTTCTCTGAATGTAGAAGGAACCTCTGAGATATGTCCCCAGTGCATATGAAGAACAAATCTGCTCCGATCCCCTAAGGGTTGTTGGAGATGCCTTTTGCAGCACATTGGTTTCCTCATTAGTTTTTATGGCTTGGACTGAAATAATTTAATTGCCTTAAGAGAGGTGCCTTCGAGGGGCTGGTCAACCCCTATAGAAAAGCCATTTTACATTTGTAGTTCTGCTTTCCTGAATGATACAAGGTGTTTAAAGTGAACTTGAAGGACTCATTTAACCCACTCCTGAGCCTAACCATAGGTGAGAAAAAGGCAGCGACAACTTCTTTGTAAGAGGAGCAAACGGCTTCTGAAAGACCTTCATGTAAAATATGGGCTGCTATTCCCTGTGGCAAAGTTTGAATCCATTTCTTCAACCAATATCTTATATTGATAAGATATTCCAACCTTTTTTTTAAATGATATTTGTTAAGCATTTACTATGTGTCAGGCACTGTCCTAAGTTGTGGGGTACATACAAAGTATTCAGGTTGAACACAGTCCAAGCCCCACAGGGGGCTAGCAGTCTTAATCCCTGTTTTACAGATAAAGCCACTGAGGCACAGAGAAGTTAATAGCATAGTGGATAGAGCACAGACCTTGGAATCAGAAGGACCTGGGTTCTAATTCCGCTCTGCCACTTGTCTGGTGGGTGTCCTTGGGCAAATCACTTCACTTCTCTGTTCCTCAGTTACCTCATCTGTAAAATGGGGATTGAGACTGTGAGCCCAAATGGGACAGGGACTGTGTCCAAACTGATTTGCTTGTTTCCACCCCAGTGCTTAGTACATTTCATGGCACACAGTAAGTGCTTAACGAATGCCACAGTTAAGTGATTTGCCCAAGGTCACACAGCAGACAAGTGGTGGAGTAGGGATTAGAACTCAGGTCCTTCTGACACTCAGGCCATATTGCTTCTCATTGCCAATTTGTTGGCCATTATCACAGACTTAATAGGAGTATGGTATTCCTTAAGTGTTTACTATGTGCCAAGCACTCATCCACTAGGTATAATTTAGTGCACTAAAAACATGGGAGATGTGAAACAATATGTGATCCATTCACCACCCATAAGGAGCGTACTAGTAAATGGACAGACACACATTGAAAGATTTTCAAATAGATTAGTCAAGATAATTGAATTTACAGTTGAATAAATGTATACACAAACGTGGTGAGGATGCATGATCCTGAATTCATAAATGTTAGATTAAGCACTTCTTAGGTTGGATTCCAAATTTACTGCAGTCTGCACTATGGGAAGCAGCATGGCATAGTGGATAGAGCACGGGCCTGGGAGTCAGAAGGTTATGGGTTCTAATTCTGACTCCTCCACTTGTCCGCCATGTGGCCTTGGGCAAGTCACTTCACTTCTCTGGTCCTCAGTACCTCATCTAAAAAATGGGGATTGAATCATGGGACAGGGATTGTGTCCTACATGGTTTGCTGGAATCCACCCCAGTGTTTAATACAGTGCCTGACACATAGTAAGTGCTTAACAGATACCATAATTATTATTATTATTATTACTCTTCTTGGCACTCAGTCCTATACATAAAATGGTGAGAATGAAACTGAGCACTTTTCAAACTTTATTCGGTAGAGATAGTATTAAAATCTTCTCCAAGATAGACGAGTCAGGTTATTTGTTGTTTTGGGGATTCACTGCTGTGGTTTCCTAGGGATGGACCAGTGCTATTATGCTTCTAATTTGGCTTCTCACTCTGAAAAAGTTATGAATAAATAAAAACTAATCAGAATAATTGTCTTATTTGAACAGTCAAACCACAGTATTGATTTGCTATTATGTACTGTTAAATTTTCTAATGAGAAAAATAAAATCCAAGAGTTAGAAGTAGACCCGAGACCATACCGAACTGTACGAGAGAATTATTTTCCAATACCTTTCATTCTTGTTGTTGCTATAATCATATTTCTAATATATGTTCCATAGCCCAAATGTAAATTGAGTTCTTCAGGTATAGGTACACAGCTGTGAATTGTATTGTGTCACCACCAGATTAGTGATTTCCTCTGTTAATAGTCCTTTTCATTTTTTTCAAAATCATAGTACGTTTTATTAATTTGGAGGTGCATTGGGCTAGAAATAATAGTGTTCTTTGAACCAGCAAGATGCCAAATGACACAGGCATACCACTAGCAATGCAATTATAACAAAGTCAATTTAATGTCAAATGGGAAGCAGTGTGATCTATTCAATAGACCACTGCAGTAAAAGTCAGGAGACCTGACTTCTCATTATTTACTTACTGAAAACTTGGGGAATATTGATCTGGCCTGTTGGGATGACTTTTGTGAATTTTAAAATCAATAAATGAACTTACAAGTTTAGTAACCATTACTCTAGGCCTCAGTTTCAGTATCTGGAAAATGGGGCTATAAAACCTCTTCTCCTCTCCTACCTAATGGAATAAGAAATATTTCTTTGCATAACTTTTGCATAATTGGCATATAAAATGAAAATATTCACCAGCCTTTACTAGATAGCCCAATCAGTCCTACCCACTTAATAATTTATTAATGATTATTATTGTGGTATTTGTTAAGTGATTACTATTTGTCAAGTACTGTTCTAAGTATTGAGGAAGTTCAATCATTTCTCAATCCTATTTGAGCACTTACTGTGTACAAAGCACTGTACTAGGCACTTATAAGCTTATAAGAAACTATAAGTTAATCGGGTCAAACACAGTCGCTGATCCACATGGGACTCAGCCTCAGTAAGAGAGAGAGACCAGATATGGAATCCTCATTTTTCTGAGAAGGAAACTGAAGCACAGAGCAGTTTATCTATTTTACCAGAATTGCACAGCAGGGAAGTGGCAGAGCTGGAATTGGAACCCGAGTCTGCTGACTTCCAGGCCCAAACACCTTCCAGTAGGCTACACTGCTCCACCAACTTCCAACTGCCATTTTAAATTATACCAAATACACTTTGTTTCCTTCCCCACATACAAAGCCCCGTGAAAATCAAACCAAAAGCATTATCCAGAAGTTCTCGGAAAGGTACATGAAGAGTTGAGAGTCTCTATCAGGATTATGCATAATTACACACACTCCCTATTTTTCTCTCCCCAAGTAGCCCTATCTTCTCCATCATCTCCCAAGGAAAGGGAAAGAAGAAATCCAATCCCTCCCACTCCACCCGCAAAGCAACACCCCAACCATCTCACCCCCTCTGACTCTTCCCCTCATATATTTGAAGTCCACCCCATACTGTACTTTCCAAGCACTTAGTTCAGTAGTCTCAGTAAATACAATTGAATGAATGAATGGATCTGCTTCTACTGTATATTGCTGCTACTAGTTATTGTCATCCACCACCGTCTTGGTCTTATTTTGCTCCCAATTCTCCCTTCTCTGACCCATTATGCGTATCTTTACGTGCCTGAAACATCCTCTCTTTTCAAATCCCCTGTACAACATCTCTCCCCATCTTCAAAGTCCTAAAAAATATGCCTCCTGCAGGAGGAATTCCTCAACTATAGATATGTGATTCCACCGATCTTCCACAGCATTGATATCTATGCAGATGTCCATAGCACTTGAATATATCAATTTCAGTACTCCATTTATGTTCTTATAGGGAAGCAGCCTGGCACGGTGGAGTAGGAGCCTAGGCCTGGGAGTCCGAGAACCTGAGTTCTCATCCCGGCTCCAACATTTGCCTGCCATGTGACTTTTGGCAACTCACTTCACTTCTCTGGGCCTCAGTTTCCTCATTTGTAAAATGGGGGTTCAAACCTGTTGTACGTCCTACTTAGTGAGCCCTAATGGCCAATCTAATTCTCTTATATCTATCCCAGTACTTAGAACAGTGATTGGCAAAGTGTTTTACCATTGCTATTGCTATCATTAATGCCACTATTATTATTGTTATCATTTTTAATTTTCTTTCTCCTCTTTTAACTGATTATGTAATTTTTTTTTCTCCCGTTTCCATTGTATGAATGCAGTTCACGTCCATCTGTCTCCCATTAAATGATATGCACCTTAAGGGTTGGGACTGTAGCTTTATCTTTTATTGTACTGTCCCAATTGTCTAGAGAAAAATGAGTTATGTCGAATAAACATCAGCAATCATATTGAACGAATCAATGAATAAGTTAGAGGCAATAGCCTTTTAAAAGTAGTCAGATGGAATATTAATTCTTTTGATGGGCTACTTTATAGCTGGTAATCAGAAGCTCAGTCATAATAGATTAAACTACCTTTCTCTGCCTTTTTTCCACTCCTCAAAATTGTCTGGTTTCAGATGAAAGCTGTTGATGCCTCCTGGTAGTGAAAAAGAGGAAAGACAGAGACATCTGTATTGAGTCAGCAGCCATAAATATTTTAAACATCATCCACATACTAGCCATGAAATCAACAAGCTATTATTAACATTCATTTTCCTAGGGACCGCCAAAAGAATTGATGTTAATACATTAAAAAAATAGTATTATTCCTACACATCTTTTCTCTGAATTATCTCTCCATTCTGCCCTCCACCATGTCAGGTTTGTGATGAATCAGTCGCTTGCTGGTGGGTAGCGTGTAGTGATAGCAAATTAATTCAAACAGCCCTCAATCCATGTAGCGATAGCCATGAAGAAAACTGCCATTGTGCCTCTCAGTGCTATTTTTATATTATTAATGAAAGGGATTCAGCATTTACCAAACCATTTACATCATATTTTTTCTTATGCCTGTGACACCTCATAGCCGCAAGAAACCATTAGAGTTCACAGCAAAATGTACATGTGCAAATCAACCTTTTCCACCAAAGGCTAAAGCTACCCAGATTAGAAGAGTGATGAATCCCTGCATTTAATTTATGGCAGCTCTGGACAGCCCCGTTAGCAGAAATAACACACAGTGTTTTTCTGCTCTCTGCTTGGTGATTGAAGCGACCTCAGCTAAGATGCCATTCAAATAAAAGATTTCTAAGCCTGACAGATGAAGTATTTGACACTGGCTATCTGGTTTTCTGGTGGGATGGCAAGTCCTTTCCTCTGCCTATACTTTTGGAGGGAACATATTACAGAACATTATGGGAGGATAGCCATCATCATCCTGGACTATAGATTACCTAGCACATTGTGTGAGTCCTATTTATTCCATGTGGGAAATGTGAAATAGAAAACCACATATGTAATATTTTCAGCTGCAGAGTATTGATTTTGAATTCCTCGAAATACAACTGGAAAATTTTTCTCTTTATTTTATAATAAACCTTGGAGTTAATGAAGATTTCTGCCAGTTTTGGCAACCCACTAAGTAATTTAGTACACTTGTAAAATAACTGGGTACAGAGTACATTTATTTAGACTAGGAACCTCAAATTGATTCTTTTTTTTATGTGGAGGATTTTTTTCCTTGAAGAAGAGGTGGAGAATGTAGATATAGGAAACTTTGCTTCTTTTTTTGCATAACCCCTTACTCCTCATTTCTCACCAAAGCCCAGAGACATCTGGCAGGGCTAATGAGTGTCATCTGGTTGGGGAAGGGCATATTTCTGTGAGACCTCTCCAACTGCTCTGCTCTCCTCTGCTTCCTAGGTATAGCTTAGAGGGGACACTACTTTTGATGAGGTGTCTTTTCTGTGAGAAAGACATAACGAATAATTCCATTAAGAAGGTCAGTTTTTATGGATGTGTAATTTTGACAATCTTCACTTCTGGCCATTGTTATATCAGGGAATGAATGAGATGCTTCAGCTGGAGATCAGTGTTTTGGAGACACTGAGTAACTCAGCAACAGAAAGAGAACCAGTTTTCAAGTGTCTGTATAATGAGGAAAGATAAAAAGGCCCAGAGTAACCTATGAATGCTACCAATTTCAGAAAATGAAGAACTAATAAACAAACAGATGCTGTCAATAGGATCAACCATTAGTATTTATTGCTATTAAGTTAATGGAATAAGTGGTCAGGATCAATCAATATATTAGGCACTCAGTAAATACCATTGATTGAAACAGCACTACAATATAATAGACACATGTCCTGCCCACAGTGTTCTAACAGTCTGGAGAGGAATGGCATTGACCAGACTTCCCAAGATGGATAAGCTTTGGAGAGAGGTTCAAGGTGATAGAGGGTGAGGGGAAGCAATTTGGATAATAAGAAAGATTACTAATTTACCATCTCTGGCCTTTTTATAAACCTTGGCAAGCCAAAGTCCTCATCTTGAATTCTCTCAATTCAGAGATAATAAAGATTTTGGTATTTCTTAAACTCTTACTATATGCCAGGCACAGTACTAAGCACTGGGGTGGATATAAACAAATAAGGTTGGACACAGCCCCTATCCCATGTAGGGCTTGCAGTCTCAATCACCACTTTACAGATGAAGTAGCTGAGGCACAGAGAAGTGAAGTGACTTGCCCAAGGCCACACAGCAGTCAAGTGGTGGAGCTGGGAATAGAACCCATGACTTTATGACTCCCAGTCCCATGCTCTATCCACTACCCCATGCCACTTCCTTATAATTCCAATTAGGGGCAGGCTGACAAATTGTCACCACATTTTTTATTCAAAGAATGATTGAGCTTTCTTAGAGGAAAACTCTCAGTGCATATCTTATCAATCATTATCACCTACCAGTAGAAAAAATACATGTGAATGCATTTTGAAAACATTCAGTGTGTTATCAAAGTAGCATTACTATGGTCATCATCAGAAGCATTTATTGGGCATCTACTATGTGCAGAGTGCTGTAATATACACTTGGGAATACATTAGAAGTAAAAGATTCAGTCCCTGTCATCAAAGGGTCTACAATCTAACGGAGGGAGTAAAGAGGATTTGAATTCCCAAACTTTCAATACCTAAGAGAAATGAGAAGGTAGGTTTAAAGGATTCATTCCAGTCATTCCAAATGTTTTATACATATGTATATATAGATTGATATAAAAAATAAAATTGATCGATCAAAGAAAGCAGCCTGGCCTAGCGGAAAGAGCCTGAGACCTTGGAGTCAGAGGACATGCATTCTAATCCCCATCTGCCAAATGATTGCTATGTGACCTTGGGCAAGTCATTTAATTTCTCTCTGCCTCAGTGTCCTCATCTTGAATCCAAATGGGGATTCAAGACCTCTTCTCCCTCCTACTTAGACTGCTAACCCCATGCAGGGCAGAAGCTGTCCCCCACCTAATTAACATGTATCTACCCCAGCGCTTTGACACATAATAAACACTTAACAAATGCAATGAAAAATATGTTTATTGAGCACTTACTGTGTGCATAGCACTATACTGTTTGGAAGAGTGTAGTCTGTAGACATGTTCCCTGCCCGAAAATCTACCATGAGGTTTGTCATTGTTTCTTGCATTCTCCTGGCCAGACTGAAGCTATCATGTAATATTTTGTCAGGTTCAGTATCTGGAAATAACACAGTAGCTATTTTGTCATATATTTATACAAATAAATGCATTTCACTGAATTTCTATCTAAATTATACTGTTTTCTTTGCAAATCTCAATACATGAGTGCTACCCTTTGCAAGTAGCAAGTTGTTTTCTTTATACAAAGTGTCATCATGTGTGAATGGATATCATTTTATGAATTCATTATTTCAAGCCGAGGCTTCAAGGAAGCACCAAATCCTAACAAAGTCACTGTCAAATTCAACAAAAGCTCTGATTTAGCAAAATTTACTTGCTGAAGATTCTTTTTACGGTGCCATCTTTCATAAAAGATTTTTGAAGTTTGAGTAGAGATAGAATTTATTATATCTGACAGACTTTGAATATGCATCTTTGGGATTACTGCTGAAAATTTGCCTCTTAATAATAAATGGATTTATCAGTCAACCCAAACTCACCTTCCTAAGCATTTCCCAGAGGTATCTCAAACAAGCCATAGTCCTAGATCCTTAGCTTTATGGACACAATCCAATTACCAGTGGTCCCTTCGTATTTTGAGACTTCAAAAGGTGTTAGGGTGCTGAATCAACCAGTGGTATTTATTAAGTGCTTACTATGTGCAGACCCCTGTACGAAGATTTAGTAATAGATTTGGTAAACACAGTTCCTGACCACAAGGAGTTTACAGTCTAGTGGGGGAGACAAACATTAAAACAAATTATAGATAGGGGACATAGAGTATAAAACTATATTTATAAGTGTAGTAGGGCAGGGGTAGTGTGAGTATCAAACTATAAGAGTTCTTATGAGTGATGTGGGGCTAGGATGGAGAGAGAATCAAAGGGTTTAAAGGGTACAGATCAAAGTGTATGGTGTCACTGAATGGAGAGTGAATAAATGGGGAAATGAGGGGGTTGTTGAGGAGAGCTTTCCTGGAGAGGGTATGATTTTAGTAAGAATTTGCATATAGGGAAAGTGGCAGTCTGTTGGATATGAAAGGAGTTGGAGTTCCAGGCTAAAGAGAACAGGAGCAAGAGGATGTCGGTGAGGCAGATGAGCTCAAGGTTGCCTTTGGAGGAGTGAAGTATGTGGATTGGGTTGCAGGGGGAGAGATCTGATTGAGTGAAGAGTGACGGGGGAAGGGAGAGGAAGGGAGAAGACTCTTAGGAGGAGCCGACTCTTTGAGGAGAGTCCTCGGAGTCCCCAGCAAAGACCCTCTGACCTGCAGCTGGGAGCTGGTTCTTCCCAGTTTGTCCGCAGCATCCCACCATGCCATTAAAGCATCCACCATCTCTGCTGTAGCCACAATCCTGTCTTTCCCTCTGCCATGTCCACTGCTTCAGGCTCAAAGTAACCCCCTACATATACTGTGCAACACATGAGTGTATGCCCAGGGATGACAGGAAGGAAATGAGTTTGATCTGAGAAAGTCTCCTGGCTTTCACAGCTCAGGGTCTAGCTGAGCCTTAATCCGGCTCCAAGTGGTGAACAGAAGAAGAGAATGATTTGTAATGTCTAGGCATCTGGGAAGCAGTGGGGCCTCGTGGAAAAATCAGAATACTTATGTTCTAATCCCAACTCTGCCAGTTGTCTTCTGTATGAACTTGGGCAAGTGACTTAACTTGTTAATGTCTCTATGCCTCATCTTCATCAATTAATTGGTATCATTTCTTGAGTGCATACTCTGTGCAGACCACTATACTGAGCGCTTGAGAGAGTACACTTGGAGAAGCAGCGTGGCTCAGTGGAAAGAGCACGGGCTTTGGAGTCAGGGCTCCTGAGTTCGAATCCCAGCTCGGCCACTTGTCGGCTGTGTGACTGTGGGCAAGTCACTTCACTTCTCTGCGCCTCAGTTCCCTCATCTGTAAAATGGGGATTAAGACTGTGAGCCCCACGTGGGACAACCTGATTCCCCTATGTCTACCCCAGCGCTTAGAACAGTGCTCGGCACATAGTAAGCGCTTAACAAATACCAACATTATTATTATTATTATTATTATTATTACACTTTAACAGAGTTGTAGACACATTCCTTGCCAACAGCAGGCATACAGTCTTCATCAGTTTCTCTATCTGTTAAAGGAAGACTAAATCCTATATTCTCCTACTTAGCCTGTTAGCCCTGTGTGGGGCAAGGACTGTGTTTGGCCTGTGTCTTATCTCTAGGTTGAGAATGAGAGGGATTATCAGGAAACTTTTGCTAAGGGAAATGAAGGTTTGTTTTTTTCTAAAGTTTTAAAAGCGATTTATAACGAAGCAAAAACCTTAAAGGCAAGTGGATCTTTAATCTTTATCAAATTGTATTTTCTAAGTGCTTAGTACAGTGCTCTGCACACAGTAACCACTGAATAAATACAATTGAATGAATGAATCTTCCTATCATCAGTTAACAAGATGCCAAATAAACTGAAATAAATTTAGATTTTACTCCCTGCTAAACCTGAAACACAAGAATGCACTCTCTTGTACAGGAGGAGAGCTTAATGAAGAAATGCAGGGGTCATAAATTCTGTTGATACACAGAAGGTCAATTTTTATAGTTGTGTAATGCCTGACAATACATTTCCTCCATTATAACCTGAATGGATGAACTATTAGCTAGTCTTTTAGTTAGCAGTGAGGAATGAGATGTTAGAGCAATCTTTTTGAGGAACTGGGCAGAAATGGGTACACATCAAAGATTTAACTACTTTAACAACAAAGCATTAGAATCAGAAAGGGAAAGAGATGAGGTCCACGCACTAAAATGGGACATTATTGAAGACAGTACATTGTAAATATGGGATGTAGTCTTTTTCCTATAGCCTGAGGCACATCGTTGACCCAGCAGTGAGTCAGAGCTTCTGACAAAGATCACTCATCCGACAATCTCCATTAGCAAAGTGATATCCCCAACAGTCATCAGAAAACCATACTATTTTGGAAAAAATGTTCAAAAGACAAGATAGACAAGGTGCCTCGGGGCAGTTGGAGAGTCTGTAACAGAAACTGAGACCAGCTGCGTGCTCAGAGATCAGTGGCAAAAATCAATGGCATGGATACTCCGCTGTTCAGACTAAAGTTCTCACTCATTTCTTCCTTGTATTTTCCTACCACTTTGAATATTCCTTTGAAAACACTTTTGTTGCTCGAGAAAAAATTTATTTCGACCACAGTGGTGAACTTTGGTCAGTTGAATAAGTTATGGCTGTAGTTTTCTTGATCTCCTTACTATAAATATTTCAGTACTTAGATTAATTGTGGTTGCCTCTGCTTCTTTAAATGACACACATTTACCTCTTTAGGTGAGGCTTTCTTGGCATTTCTCCTTGCATAAGAAATCATTGACAAGGACCGATTAATGAAATGGATGGGAGAGGATTCAAAGCTTTTTCAGTCAACCAATCAGTCAGTGGTATTATTGAGAGCTTACTGTGTGCACAGCACTGTACTAAGCGCATAGGAGAAAGCGGTATAATAGAGTTGGTAGGTGTTTGATTCTATTTATTGCTATTGTTCTTGTCTGTCTGTCTCCCCCAATTAGACTGTAAGCCCATCAAAGGGCAGGGACTGTCTCTGTTACCGATTTGTACATTCCAAGCGCTTAGTACAGTGCTCTGCACATAGTAAGCGCTCAATAAATACTAAATACTACTACTACTACTACTACTAGGTGTGATCCCTGCTTACTTTCTACAGGGGAGGAAATTAACACAATCAACTCCCAGTGAGGCCTCAGCTTTTCTAGGCTATTTTCCCTTTTGAGAAAAATTTGGGTTTGAGATGGGGTTTTCCCTTCCTTTGCCTCCCCTCCTCTTCCTTCCACTGCTCTTACTTTGCCTCACCTCTCTTGATCCAGGAAGGTATTGAGAAATTAAACGTTTATGCCTTGCAGATGAATGACAGAGTCACCAAACAAGCTTCAAAAATGAATTCCACTTGGATGGCCTGCTGACACCTCAAAATTAACATGTCCAAAACAGAACTCCTAAACTGCCCAACCAAACTCTGTCCTCCCCCTGACTTTCCCACCACTGCAGACAGCACCACCATCCTCCATGTCTCATGAGCCCATAACCTTGGCGTTATCCTTGACTCATCTCAACCCACATATTCATTCTATCACTAAATCTTGTCATTTCAATCTTGACAACATTGCTAAAGTTCACCCTTTCTTCTCCATTCCAATTGATACCATGTTAATCCAAGCTTTTATCCTCTCCCACCTTGATTCCTGCATCAGCCTCCTTGCTGACCTCCCGGCCTCCTCTCTCTCCCACTCCAGCCCATATTTCATTTTGCTTCCTGGATCATTTTTCTACAAAACCATTCAGTCCATAATTCCCCACCCCTCAAGAACCTCCATTGGTTGCCCATTATCCTAATCAAACAGAAACTCCTTTCCATTGGCTTTAAAGCATTCAGTTACCTTGTCCTCTCCTTTCTTACCTTGATGCTTTCCTGCTACAACTCAGCTTGCACAGTTTGTTCCTCTAATGCCAAACCTATTCACTGTATTCTATCCTTTATGTCATCACCAACTCTCACCCTTGCTTTGCCTTTGGCCTAAAACTCCCTCCTTCTTCATATCCAACAGACAAGCACTCTCCCCACCTTCAGAACCTTATTAAGAACCCATCTTCCCCAGGAGGCCTTACCCAACTAAGACCTCATTTTCTTTCCTTCCATTCCCTTCTGCAGTACTCCTGCACTTGGATTGGCACCCTTTATTCAATTCTCCCTCGGCCTCTGTGCACTTATATACATATCCATAATTTATTTATATTGATGTCTGTCTCCCAGGCTAGACTGTAAACTCATTGGTAGCAGAGAACATTCCTACAAATTCTGTTATATTGTACTCTCCCAACTGCTTAGTACAGTGCTCTACCGTCAGTCTTTCAATCAGTTGTATTTGAGTGCTTACGGTGTGCAGAGAACTGCTCACAGTGCTCCCATTAATATGAATGATGGTTTTCCATAATTAGATGCAGTTTACTATGGACATAAGATTTAAAATTGGGTCATCTTGCACCAACTTTGTAAATTAGAGAGAGCAATATCTTGTCTCAGAGGTGTAGTATCTTTTTTCTTTGCCAAATGTGAGGTCCAGCTTTTCTTTTGATCTTGTTTCAAAGTGCATTTCTTCCCGATGCCAATGAATATATTTCTAGTGCTGGAAGAAGATCATTGAACATATAAACCTTAGGCACCCTATAGTTACTTTTCAGTGCCAGTGTTCAAAGAATCTTTTCTCTCTTCATAGCTGCTTGCCTTCCAAAGTCATTGAATCCCAGTTTTAAAGGAGAAATTTGAGTTTCCCTTTTAACTCATTAAATGCTCGTGGTTGTCCTTCTTTCAAGCGGTGGAGAAGCACAGCGAAACAATGTGGCTTAGTGGAAAGTGCATCGGCTTGGGAATCAGAGGACATGGGTTCTAATCCTATTTCTGCCACTTGTCTGCTATATGACCTTGGGAAAGCCACTTAACTTCTCTATGCTTCAGTTATCTCATCTGTAAAATGGGGTTAAGACTGTGAGCCCCATATGGGACAATCTGATTACCCTCTATCTCAGTATTCAGAACAGTGCTTGCACTTAGTGTGCACTTAACAAACACCATTATTATTATTATTATTATTATTATTATAATTAAATATGCAATGATTCCCTTGACTTACTGCGAACCATTCAAAAATTTGCCAGTATCTTGATTTGTGTAGTTTTAGGATACCCTAGAGATGTAGTTTGGATTAATGTGTGTATGTGTGTGGCTTTTAAGAACCACCCATATTTAACAACCCCTATCCCATCTGTGCACGTAAAGATTGTGCCTTGTTAATGCATTTCACAATGGCATTTGCATTTGCTACCAATGGGTTCTGGCACCACTGTTATCTCTCCATCTTGTTCTGGGATCTTTATGAAATTTGTTCCTATTCAGTCATTCCAATTCACTCTTGACTGATTTTTCTTAAGCTTTTGTCTTCCATTTGTCCATGACTATGGCCTCACCTTCAAATGTTTGAATCACTGACTTGAAAGCATTTCTTCAGACCACCCTCTTTATGGTTGATATTTTCCCACTTCAGCTCACTGTAGATTAGTGGTTTGGGGGTGTTTATCAATTGGATTTTTTGAGTTGCTTACCGTGAGCAGAGGACTGTACTAAGCATTTGGGAGAATACAATATAACATAGCCGATAGACACATTCCCTGCCCACAACAAGTTTAAAGGCTAGAATGGGAGAGAAGGCCCTGACAATCACATTAGTACTGGTAATTGACAGGCTGGTAAGGTCTTGGAGATGACAAATCATAAGAGGACAAATCCTCTTATCTCTCTGGCCAGTCACTCTCGGTCTCCTTCGCAGGCGCCTCCTCCCCCTCCCATCCTTTAACTGTTGGAGTTCCTCAAGGGTCAGTTCTTGGCCCTCTTCTGTTCTCCATTTACTTTTACGTTTACTCCCTTGGTGAACTCATTCGCTCTCACGGCTTCGACTACCATCTCTACGCAGATGACACGCAGATCTACATCTCCGCCCCTGTCCTCTCCCCCTCCCTTCAGGCTTGCATCTCTTCCTGCCTCCGGGACGTCTCCACCTGGATGTCTGCCCGCCACCTAAAACTCAACATGAGCAAAACTGAGCTCCTCATCTTCCCTTCCAAGCCCGGTCCTCTCCCAGACTTCCCTGTCACCGTGGATGGTACGACCATCCTTCCCGTCTCTCGGGCCCGCAACCTCGGTGTCATCTTTGACTCGTCTCTCTCGTTCACCTCACACATCTGATCCATTACCGAGACCTGCCGGTCTCACCTTTATAATATCGCCAAGATCTGCCCTTTCCTCTCCACCCAAACGGCTACCTTACTGCTACAAGGCTCTCGTAATATCCCGGCTAGACTACTGTGTCAGCCTTCTCTCTGATCTTCCTTCCTCCTCTCTTGCCCCGCTCCGGTCTATTCTTCACTCCGCTGCCCGGCTCATCTTCCTGCAGAAACGTTCTGGGCATGTCACTCACCTTCTTAAACACCTCCAGTGGTTGCCTATCAACCTCCGCTCCAAACAAAAACTCCTCACTCTAGGCTTCAAGGCTCTCCATCACCTTGCCCCTTCCTACATCTCCTCCCTTCTCTCTTTCTACCGCCCACCTCGCACACTCCGTCCCTCTGCCGCCCACCACCTCACCGTCCCTCAGTCTCGCCTATCCCGCCGTCGACCCCTGGGCCACATCCTCCCGCGGTCCCGGAATGCCCTCCCTCCTCACCTCCGACAATCTAATTATCTTCCCCTCTTCAAATCTCTACTTAAAGCTCACCTCCTCCAAGAGGCCTTCCCAGACTGAGCTCCCTCCTTTTTTCCGTCTGCTCCCTCTACCCCCCCTTCACCTCTCTGCAGCTAAACCCTCTTATCCCCCCTTTCCCTCTCCTCCTCTCCCACTCCTGTCCCACCCCCTCAGCACTGTACTCATCCGCTCATCTGTATATATCTTCATCACCCTATTTATTTTGTTTAATGAGATGTACATCACCCTGATTGTATTTATTTGCCATTGTTTTTATGAGATGTTCTTCCCCTTGACTCTATTGATTGCCATTGTTCTTGTCTGCCTGTCTCCCCCGATTAGACTGTAAGCCCGTCAAAGGGCAGGGATTGTCTCTATCTGTTGCCGATTTGTGCTTTCCAAGTGCTTAGTACAGTGCTCTGCACATAGTAAGCCCTCAATAAATACTATTGAATGAATGAATGAAATCACCTGTCAGTTATCTGTGTGATTCAGTGAAGAGAAAGTCCAACTCGGACACTACTCAGTGGAATATATCCTCCAAACTGATCTAACCTGAGAATACTCAATCATCTTGCCCCCTCATACCTCACCTTGCTACTCTCTTACTACAAACCCACCCTGCACACTTCGCTCCTTTATTGCTAATCTTCTCACTGTACCTTAATCTCATCTGTCTCAATCCTGACCCCTTACATCCTGCCTCTGGCCTGGAACAACCTCCCTCCTCAAATCTAGCAGACAATTACTCTCCCTCTCTTCAAGACCTTATTGAAGACACATCTCCTTCAGGAAGCCATCTCTGATTAACTCCTCGCCCTTTGCTCTTCTCCCACATCTCCTTTCTGCATCACCCTGACTCGGTCCCTTTGTTCTTCCCCCTCCCAGCCCACAGCATTTATGAACATACCTGTAATTTATTTATATTAATGTCTGTCACCTCCCGACCCCCCAGACTTTAAGCTGGCTCTGGGGAGGGAATATGTCTGTTTTTAGTTGTTGTACTGTATTGCGCTTAGTACAGTGCTCTGCACACAGTAAGCACTCAAAAAATATGATTGAATGAATGAATTATTCATAGAATAAAAGCCCTTAACACATATAATGCAAAATAAAGCAGTAGAACATTGGGGGAATCTTTCTAAATTTTGTAAAGAGTAACTATAGAACATCTATAAATATGTTTATTATTTCTCTTCTTCGGCAGGATAACAGCAGATAGAAAACTAGCTTATTTTAAGAGAATTTTTGAACCACCATAATATATTAGCTAGACTTTATGGTGAAATGGAGCTGGAAGGAACAAGGATCCTTGTTAGATTTAAAGTTCTTCTTCAGATGCTTGAAGTTTTCCACAGATCTGGAAAGAATCACAGGAAGATTTTAAAGTTTGAAATTGAGAAATGAATATCAGCAGGTTTTTAATACAGCTCTAAGTTTAGGATTGATGGAGAGTATCTCTGCCCATTTCTTTTATTTACTTGTATTTTTTCACACACATAAAATAAAATTTTCACCCAAGTCTTTTCACAATCAGAAAAGTGCATCTTTCTCCAAAGATGTGGACAGATACTGGACACATATAGTCTGAAGTCTTAAATATTGAACATGTTTGACTAATAGGATGTATTTATCTTAGCTGAAATAACTTTCCATGTCAAAATTATAAGGTTTGGAATCTGTTTATAGTATGGTGCAAGGAGCTGTCCCCAACAGGATCAAAATGGACTTATAAGCAAATCCTCCTTAGAAAGGTTAAAGAAAATATTATGAGGCAATGTTTAAATGAGAAATAAGAATGTTTAAGAGTCCATGAAACATTTAACTGGATGTCAATTCCTGGTAAAAAAGACATTCTTTAAAAAAAAAATTGTATTTTCCCAAGTTTATGGTTGAAGAAATCTGGGGATTGTAATGAGTCAATTATTAGTGCAAATCTTGAGAAAATTTTAATACTATCTGTATAGACATTTGAATGTATACCCGTTACCCTTCTAGATACTTGCCCAGTTTTTGAAAGTGACTAAAGAGAGAAAATCAGAAAGTGAAACGTTCTGTTTTAGACTACTGACATTTCCTATAAATTGCCATAAATAAATAAAAAATACATTTGATAAAAGAGAACCTGACTTAAATAACAACAATAACTCTGTCTTTCTTGCCTTAGAGGCATCTGGGAAATAGAAAGTAGGCTGAATTGAGAAAAATAATGGTGCTGTTGAAATATGTGGATATAGCTGAAATTTGTTCGATGAATTACAGTATTCAAGTTTCACCCAACTCTCCAAATTATTTGAAAGCTTAAAGTTTATGATAATATTTTACTAGGGTGTAACTTGAATATTTCTTTAGGTAATATGCATTTATCCATAGATATATGAATATAGTGAGAGAAAAAAAGAGGAAAACAGAAAAGGAGAGAGGAAGAGAGAGAGTCCATACTTGAGAGAGATAGGAAGCTATTTTCATATGGCAGTACTGATGCTGAGATCCTAACTAAAAATGAAGGTGTGGTAAAAGACCAATGTGTAATGGAAGCTCCCTCCTGCACTGTGAACACATGAAGGTAATGTGCCATTGTGCTTGTCGCATAAACGTTTTCTCTTTCTCTATTATCCTTTGTTTTACAGATGAGGAAATCAAGGTCCTGAAAGGCTAAGTGGGTTGCTCAAAACCATACAGCAAACCAGTGGTAGAATCAGGAGTAAGTTACAATGCCCCTCTAGACTGTAAATTAATAATGGACAGGGACTATATCTGTTGTAGTGCTATATTTCACTCTCTCAAGTGTTTAGTACAGTGCTCTGCACACAGTAAGTGCTCATTAAATATGATTAATTGACTTGAATAGCACTTGGAAGCAGCATGGCCTTATGGAAAGATCATGGACCTGGAAGTCAGAGGACCTGGGTTCCTTTCCCAGCTCTGCCAAATGTCTGCTATATGACCCTGGGCAAGTCACTTAACCTCTCTGCGCCTCAGTTACCTCATCTGTAAAATGGGGAATAAGGCTGTGAGCTTCTTGTGGGACTGGGACTGTGTGTCCAACCTGATTGTCTTGTCTACTCCAGTGCTTAGTACAGTGCCTGTCATATAGTAAACACTTAACTATCTAAATAATAATAATAATAGTAATTGTGATATTTGTTAAGCACTTACTATGTTTGAGGCACCTTATTAAGCACTGAAGTGGACACAAGTAAATCGGATTAAGCGTAGTCCCTGTCCCACAAGAGGCTCAAGGTTTCAATCCCCATTTTAAAGATGAGGTAATTGAGGTCCTGAGAAGTGAAGTGATCGGGATTAGAACCCATGACCTTTTGACTACCAAGTCTGTGCTCTATCTACTACACTATGCTGCGAAATGTATATATATCTCCTGACTCCATTAAACCACCCACCATCCACTGAGGGCTGTTATTAGACAAAAAAGTAGAAGAGAATAAAAAAGTCCAGTTTGGCTTTATGCAGATTGACAATATAGTACAAAGACAAATGGGTATCAAGTTCCAGATCAAGTTGAATTTATGTTTTGGTTAGTTTAGAGGAAATGAGAAAGTCTGTTAGAAAGCCCAAGTGTTCCATGAGGAATAAAAAAAAGGAAATTTTCCTTTAATAAGTAATAAATGGTGTCATGGCTTTTCTGGTTGTATGTTCACCATTTTGAGGCTTTATAATTCAGAGAATGTTGAAGGAGTTGTTATTATGCTGAAGAAGAGAAGTCTGTACATTGTATTTGAAATATCCTGGCGCAGAGTCAAGTGACAAGCCATTTTCCATTATGATATAGAACTGCATAAAATAAAATTCATTTGAATTGCAGGAAAGGGGATTGGAACTGGCAAAGATCTATGAGACCCTAGGAAATATTGTCAAGGGAATTTAATGACTCCTCCTGCATGCAGTTAAAGTGATTATGTTTAGATCACATTTAGGTAGGTACAACTGCTTAACAGAAACTTCCCAAGACCCAATCTTCAATGATTCTTCAGTGCACTGGTAGTTGCCTGGTTTCCTGTTACTAGTAAATAGGATTTCTCATTAGATTTTATTAGTTGGCATTACTTAGTTGTTGGCATGTTTTTTTTGATGAACCTCCTTCTGCAAGGGTTAGCAGTTGTTCTCTTCAGATGGGGACAGCTGGCTCTGCTACCAGGACAACAGCTCATTTACCCTTCCATGTTCCAATCTACCCTTACTTCTCATAAGGGAAAAAGTATGAGGATGGGACAGATGCAGCCTTCCCACTGTCCTAGAAGGGAGAGAAGAGGTCAGAAGTTGGCCTAACTCCTCTCTTTGAAAACAATTTGATTTTTTTAAAAAAATCCCGACCTTCTCCTCCTCTTCAGGATGCTTTCAGAGAATGGAGGGAATCTCTCTATCTGGGAAATGTATAGACCATTTAATAAAACAGAAATTAAACTGATCCCCTAATGAGATCTACTGGGTTTACTTTTTTGGAGGAGAGTGGCGAATTGAGAATAGCTGCTTAAAATTTCGTCTTCTTGCTAGAGGTAGGCTAGCAGCTCCAGAAATACGAGTCTCCTGTTATTCTTCTAAAGCTACTATTATTCCTCTGTTGATATATTCAGAAAAGATTGGATATCCCTTTTTAAATATGTTATTTCCCCTCCCAAGAAATAGACATGGCAGGCTGAAAATTGGCCTTAATAAAGCCTTATTATTATATAATAAAGTTTGCCTCTTTTCCCTCGCTGTTCCTTAAAATCATGCATATTTTAAATTAAAGATAGATTTAAGCAAAAAAGCGTCTTGTTGGAGTATATAACAAATGTATACAAATGACAGATGCATGGTATTCTCACATTTTCAAGGGAGTTTTTTTAATGCCTTTTGTTTCATGAGTTTTAGTGCTGTTACTTGAAGAGAATGAGAACATTTCTGGGTCTAAATACTGCAATACTGCAGCAGAAAGGATTACATTCCAAGGTACAGTAAAGCCTAATTAAATATCCATGACCAAAAAGAAAGATCTATTAAAACAAAATTTTTATTTTCCCAGTTATATTTATATATATATATATATATTTAATATAACTTTCCATGAGTCTTGAGAGAATAAATATTTTATTGAAACACACATACAAAAAAACTCCCATGCCTCCTGAAGGAGAGAATACATTTGGGTCATTCTAATTCTCATAGAATGATTATTCATGAACCTGTTTTGGAACATCTTATATTGATGCTTGAAATTAAGAAAACTGCTTTTAAATTAATATTAACTTACATACCTCTCTAAAAGGCCCAGATGTCCAGCCTGCAACTCAAGAATTAGGATATTTTATATTGAATAGACCCTTTGATGTGAGGGGAGGCAGCACAGAATCAGTGAACCTTGTCAGATTTTTGACAAAGTTTTACTTCTCCTGCACTTAAATCAAATATAGACAGCAAAGCACAGATGAGTAAGTATTTATCTTATCTTTTCCTGGATTGTAAAAGCTCTCATCTGCCTTAAATGTCAGGAAGAATGGCACTTTGCAGTTAGAGAGATGGAAAGGGTTCCAGTGAGATGGGAAATGGGGAGGGAAAGCACATTGGGTGTCAAGAAGCACATCAGCCTGATTGGTGATTAAGACTGTGAACCCCTTGTGGGACATGGACTGTGTCCAACCTGACTACCTTGTGTATACCCCAGGGCTTAGAACAGTACCTAGCACATAGTAAGTGCCTAATAAATACCGTATTAAAAAAATGGAGATTCCCAGTCTAAAAGTACTAAGAGATGAGGAGAAACAGGTAGGATTGAGTGAATTAATCTATAATCTGAAAACTCAGGGCTTAGATCCTGAACTTGATGTAGCTAGCAATTGGGTGTCCCTGGAGAAAATCAGTGAAGGGTGTTAACCAGGCCACTGGACTCTAAGCTCACTGTGAGCAGGGAATTTGTCTGATTATTGTTATACTGGACTCTCTCAAGCTTTTAGTACAGTAATTTGCACACAGTAAGTACTCAATAAATATGATTGAATGATTAAGTAGATTGATTCCTACCACATCTGGACATACACTTCCAGGTCCATTTCAATCAATTAGTCGAATAGTTGTATTCATTGAGTGCTTACTATGTGCAGAGCACTGTACTAAGCGATTGGGAGAGTACAATATTACAGAATTAGACAGGTTCCCTGACTACAACGAACTTACAGTCTAGAGGGAGAGATAGCCATTAATATAAATAAATGATTTTTGATATATAATAAATATATGTACATACCATTGATTGATTGTTGCTCATTGGGCCTTATCAGTGGAATCTTGGGTAGAATTTTTAAGTCCATTCCTTCCTGGCTTAATCAGTCTGTGGTATTTACTGAACATTTACTCTGAGCCGAGCATTATTCTAAATACTTGAAAGATAACAGTTTTGACAATGAGACTTGAAAATATAAACTCTATCTGCCCCAGATACCCAGGAATGGGTGCTAAATCCAGAATGGAGTGTTCCTTATTGAAGAGATGCATTCTTATATTCTAGTGTCTGACTGCTCCAAAGAGAGAGAGAGAGGGAGTGTGTGTGTTTTGTCTCCCTAGTAAGCATGTGGTCCTTCATCTATGCCCAAGCAAAGGTTTCTGAATCACCCTGGGATGGCAGAAGAGCTCTGAGAAGACAAAGAATTCTCCTACCTGCCTAAGTGTTCTGTGGAGCCCTGCCCCTGACTCAGTCTGAAGCACACCGCCCCCCCAAAAAACTATTGACAGCTGGAAAAGGTTCTTTCGGTCAAATCTGCCCTCTCCGTGCAGTTTTGTTTGCTCCAGATTCAGCCTGGATCAGTCAATCCATCAGTAGTATGTGTTCATTCAATAGTATTTATTGAGGGCTTACTATGTGCAGAGCACTGTACTAAGCACTTGGAATGTATAATTCGGCCACAGATAGAGACAATCCCTGCCCAATAACTGGCTCACCATCTAAACAAGTCTAAACAAGTGTTAAGTGTTTACTGTATGCAGAACATTATACCAAGCACTTTGGAGAGTAAGCGCTTAGTACAGTGCTTACTGCTTAGCACACAGTAAGCACTCAATAAATACAATTGACTAATAATAATAATGGCATTTGTTAAACACTTACTGTGTGCCAGTCACTGTTCTATGCATTGTTCTACTGAGGTAGATGCAGGTTAGTCAGGTTGAACACAGTCCCTGTTCCACGTGAGACCCACACCCTTAATCCTCATAGTGCTAAGCTTCTCACTATGCCTCCATCCCACCTGTCTTGCCGCCGATCCCTAGCACACATCCTACATCTGGCCTGGAATGCTCTCCCTCCTCTAAGTTAAGGCTACAATTACTCTCCCCCTTTTCAAAGCCTTATTGAAGGCACATCTCATCCAAGAGGCCTTCCCAGACTAAGCCCCACTCTTCCTCATCCCGCTTCCTTCTGCATTGTCCTGACTTGCTCCCTTTGCTCTTCCCCCGTCCTAGCCCCAAAACACTTATGTACATATCTGTAATTTTATTTATTTGTATTCGTCTGTCTCCCCCACATAGTCAGTAAGCCTGTTGTAGGCAGGTAATAATAATGATGGCATTTGTTAAGCGCTTACAATGCACAAAGCACTGTTCTAAGCGCTGGAGGGATACAAGGTGATCAGGTTGTCCCACATGGGGCTCACAGTTTTAATCCCCATTTTACAGATGAGGTAACTGAGGCACCGAGAAGTGAAGTGACTTGCCCAAAGTCACACAGCTGACAAGTGGCAGATCTGGGATTAGAACCCATGACCTCTGTCTCCCAAGCCCGTGCTCTTTCTACTGAGCCACGCTACATGTGACTGTTCATTGTTGTACTGTACTCTCCCAAGTGTTTAGTAGAGTGCTCTGCACACAGTAAGAGCTCAATAAATACAATTGAGTGAATGAATGAATTTTACAGATGAGGTACATGAGGCCCAGAAAACTTAACTGACTTGCCTGACGTCACACAGAAGACATGAACCCAGGTCTTTCTGGCTCCCAGCTTAGTCATGCTGCTTCTACCCACAAGGAGTTTACAAACTATAGTGTCACAGTGAAAAAGTCAAGCAAGATTTCACTTGGGCTGGGCCTTGTGGGGCTCATCCCCAAAACTTGAGCTGGCCTGCCCAAAGGAACTGAGGTTCAGCATAGCCAAGCACACACACAGTTTACAGAATACCAGGATCAAGTGCTGGCTTGTTGTGGGCAAGGAATGTCTCTGTTCATTGTTATACTGTAGTCTCCCAAGTGCTCAGTTGAACGCTCTTGCACACAAGAAGTGGTCAATGAATACGATCAAATGAATGAATGAACGAGGGCTGAACGGGCTGCAGCACCCAAGTCCTGGAAATAGATGGGCTCCTGCACTTCAACCCATTCACTCCCCTCCCGAGTTTTCTCAGATATTCCAGATGGAAAATTCAGTGATGGGGCATGTTAACTGGGACTCTGACATCACTCCGGGTGGGAATTCAGCACTGGAATCAGGGAATGAAGGCTCCCTGGTGGCAGGCATTAGGGAGAGTGATATTATCAGGCCACCTGCTTAATTATTAAATGCTAAACTTCCACTAAAATTCAGAAATGAAATTTATTATTATTACTGCTATTATTTCTAAGTCTTCGTCATCTTTAGTTCAAGACATCTAATTGTCCGGTCAAATTATAGGACTATAGGAGAGGGGAAAGGTTGTGGCCAGAGCATTTGGATCAGAGTGAAAGAGGCAGTTGAAGACATCCAGCGCAGAAGATTTGGGTTGAGGAAAGTCAGGGGAGCTGGTGGGAATCCCACTTCTGGGACCCTCCATTATTTCCCTCTCCCCTACCCCCATGCTGAGAATGGGGAAGATTGGCCCTTTCAGAGTAAGAGGGTTGGTTTCTTGGTTCACCAGTGAGAGATCTTCCCTTATAACACTACTTTTCCACCTCCTTAAATGTGACTTCCATCCTTTCAGCATCCAATTTCATGTTTAGGTTAACATAATTTGCAAAGTGAACATTCCTGGAACCCAAAGGATTTTTACACTCTCTAATAATAAGAATGGTAAAAGCAGAAGTAAAACCTTATGCGCCTCTTGTATTTCTGGAAATTGGGTAAGAGATAGCAATTCAGAGATACCTTTGCCTCAGATGTGGCTTTTTCTCTGACGTGGAACGGTAGACTTGTGTAATGTCTCTATATTCCTGCATTTGTAAATTAGGGATGATTTGAACCAATTCAAAAGAACTTGGGAGCATTTGGCAGATGATTTTCTTGCTACTACTTCACCTTGCCAAGAAGGTGAAATAAAAGATGAAGTCTTGTCATGGTCATGCTGGGTAGATTTGAATTTCATCACATGCAAAACTCCCCTCAAGTTTTGGATGGCAGTTAGATGTTTTGAAAGGTATTTTGAAAGAGAAAGTTGATCTTGAAAGGAATTTAGCTATAGTCAGCTTTAGAAAGGGACTTTTCAAATTCAGTAAACAATGAATAATGATGTGTTCACATACCACACAGGGTCTAGTTACCATCACATGAAAGGAATACTGCCTAGCTACTGAGAATGATCCATTCTGTTATTCTGAAAGAATACCAATTCACTTCCCACTAGAATCCATCCTGTGGGCTTGTAGCTGAGGGTGCTCATTTTTAAGCACAATAGCAGCAATCCATGATATAAACGGAAAATTTCATTAATCTAATTCTGGTAGAATCATGATGACATGCAATTGAAACATTCTTGCTTATTTTTAGAGGCAGCCCACAGCAGGCTAAGTTACACTGGCATGCATTGTGCCTGAACTCCAGTCTCTCTTGAATGCTAATGGAGTGGAATTATATTTCTTCGCTGAAAACTTAAACCAATGTATATTTCTCATTTTGTTTCCTGAAATGCACTAACAGTGAACCTGATTCTTCCATTCTGAGCTCTCTGGGATGTAGCCGGGAGCCTTCATAAATCTTGGAGGCAGCCAACTACTTCTATAGCTTTTATGGCATTTAAGCACTAACTACATGCCAAGCACAGTACTAAACGCTGGGGTAGGCAAAAGATAGATTAGACGCAATCCATATCCCACATGGGGCTCAGAGTTTTTATCCTCATTTTGCAGATAGGGCAAATGAGGCACAGAGAAGTTAAGTGATTTCCCAAGATCACACAGCAGACAAGTGGCAGAGCCAGGATTAGAAACCAAGTCCTTGGGACTCCCAGTCCCGTGTTGTATCCCCACGCTGCTTCTCCATTTGAAGTGAATGTTACCTACCGTATTGCCTTGGAAAACCCCTCCTGCATAAAACAAGGCCACCGATTCCAAGCAGGCCAAAGGGTCACTGCCACAAAGGTGGGTAAACATGAATGATTTTGCCCCATGATTTGGGGAGCAGGGCAGACAATCACAGCTAGCCTGCCCTGCTCCTTGAAGAGGGATGAGTCAGAAGTGGTCCAAGATGTCTTGCACCCTCCTGTCAGTAGACCTCAGTGTGGCTCTTGAATCCAGTGCTTTACCTCTCCATTTCTCTTGGAAGCTGGGCTAAAATAGTAATAATAATAATAATGATGATTATGGTGCTTCTTAAGCACTTACTGTATGCCAAGCACCATTCTAAGGGCTGGGGTAGATACAAGATAATCATGTTGGACACAGTCCCTGTCCCACACGGGGCTCATGGGCTTAAACCCCATTTTATAGATGTGTAACTGAAGCATAGGAAAGTGAAGTGTCTTGCCCAAAATCCCACAGCAGACATATGGCAGAACTGCGATTAGAACCCAGGTGTTTCTGACTTCCAGTCCCGTGCTCTATTCACTAAGCCATGCTGCTTCCAAGCCCAAGCTGAAGGCCCTAGTCCCAGAGGCTGACAAATGATTTGGGCACCAGGTTGTGCTTGGCACCAGGAGCTGCTGCAGTGGCTCTGCAAACCTCACAGGACTACTTACCCAGCCAATGGGTAGATCCCTGCTCTCAAAACCAGAACTGCCGTCTTCTGCCAGGATTACTGAAGGCTTTGGTCCAGGCTCCTCTAGCCCATCCTAGGCTGTCGCCACAGCCACTTGTTCGAGGGAGGCAGTAACAAAAGACAATGGAAGAAAATTAACCTCTTTGTTTCTTCTCCTTTCCCCCGCCCCTTCTCACTCTTCACGCTTTTCCTTTTCCCTCTGCTCCTCTCATCCCTTAACCCCATGTTCCATTTTTCTTTATCTTTATGTTGACTTATTTCCTGTTCTTTTCCATCACCTTCCCCTTTCCACACCCTTCTCCTCTGGCCCTGGCTCTTTTGCAGCACTGCTGTCTTCTACCTAAGATTACTGTGATTTTAATTCCCCTTCCTGTGGATCCAGAAACAAATCAGAGGGTGACATCCTGCCCCCTTACCATCCCTGCATCCACCTCTGGTCATCTCATGGTAACCACCTCTCAAAAGTGCAGACATAGATTTATACTGAAGGCCCCAAGAAGGACCAGCACCTTGTTTTTAATTTCCACCTGTATGTTTTCTCCTAGTTCTTGCTTAGAATAGTGCTCTGCACAAAATAACTGCTAATGCTAATACTATTCAATCAGTTGGTTGTGTCTTTCAAATGGAAATGCTGGCGATCCTAGTTCAAAACGTTGAGAAAGATCCTTGTGTTGAGCACACAGTATAGCGCAACAATTTGCCACTTACTAGCACTCTTCATATAAATTTGTGGAGATATCTCTCTATGAGACTGTATTCTTCCTCTTAAGAGTGGCGTAACTTCAGCCTGTCAGTGAGTTTCCTGCATGTTCCCTCCAGGATCTTTATTCCAATTCCTGATGCTTTGATAGTTCAGACATTAAGGCAGAAGCACATCAACTCCTTTGGTCCCCAAACAAAGTTTTTGGAGATCATTTCTTTTTGTGTGTAGCTAGGATTATGCTTGCTAATTAAAAGAAGCTTCAGATGTTTGTATAAGAAGGAAAATGAGAAGACTCATTATCATTATCATCACCATCAAAAGTATTTATTGAGAATTTTCGCTGGGCAGAACATTTTACCAGGTGCTGTGGGGTTTCAGGCTGAGAAAATACCATCCTGGCCTAGAATAGCAATTCAGAAAAATGCATTCTCCCAGTTTCCAGTTATCATACCAAACTAAACTGAATTTGAAACAGCTACATTCTATGATGATACGCTCTGCTATAAGTGCCTCATATTTTACATTGCAATAGCAACAATTTACTTAAATCAGAGAAATTGGAATATCTTGTATATTTCTCTGATTTACATCATTGCCAACTGATTTAGACATTAGACACAGCTAATGTCTAAAGAATAACTGGGCTCCTTTGAAAGCCAACCTTCTTTCACATGGCTTAGTGGAAAGAGCACAGGCTTGGGAGTCAGAGGTTGTGGGTTCTAATCCCGGCTCTGCCACTTGTTTGCTGTGTGACTTGGGCAAGTTATCAACTTCTCTGGGCCTCAGTTACCTCATCTTTAAAATGGGAATTAAGACTGTGAGCCTCACAAGGGACAACCTGATAACCTTCTGTCTACCCTAGTGGTTTGAACAGAGCTTGGCACCTAGTAAGCGCTTAACAAATACGATTATTATTATTGGTGCCCTGGTGTGGGTTTCCATGCATCCAAACCGATTCCCTGTAGAAGGCAATAAATGTGATTTTTCACCTCTTAGAGGTTGATTGTATCCACTGTTCAATTCTCTCAGTTCCTTTACCTGAATCAGTAGGTAGACCTGCACTTGGCAAACCTAAGTAAATTGGCAGCTGAAAACAAAGCAAGCTTGTTTTAAATATTAGCAAGAACTTGAAATGAATTTTGGATTAATTGATTTATGTCTAATTAGAAGGCTAGCAGGGAGTAGTGTTGAGAGCACTGGAAAAATGAAATAAATGTTAATTTTCAGTGCGGGGCTTCAGTACTGTCAAAGAAAGCTCATAGGCCCCACTTCATCCAAGTCTGTGGAACATTCTGTAGTGATGCCACTGTACAATTTAAAATCGATTAATCATGCCTCAGGTGAGAATTGGACACCTTTCAAAAATCAATTCTGGTGATGAAGCTGTTGGCTCTCAGATACCGTGGTAAAGGTCTCCATAACTACAAAACTAATGCAAGAAGACCCTTAGTGGTACAAATCTGAAAATAAGCTCAATAGATACCACTTCCTCTTTCAGGGTTTTTTTAGGTTTCATTTTCGTGAAATTTTAATAAGAGGAGTTTTCCAGAGTATTTGAGTTCCTCCCAATAGCTGAGAATTTTTTTTAGGTATGCAGTGAAATGAGATTGGGGGGGCGGGGGGTGGTGTGTGTGTGTGTGTGTGTGTGTGTGTGTGTGTATAGCAGCGTGGCCTAGCAGAAAGAGCATGGGCTTGGGAGTCAGAGGTCATGGGTTTGAATCTGAGCTCTGCCACTTGTCAGCTGTGTGACTGTGGCCAAGTCACTTAACTTCTCTGTGCCTCAGTTACCTCATCCGTAAAATGGGGATTAAGACTGTGAGCCTCATGCGGGACAACTTGATTACCCTGCATCTTATCTACCCCAGCGCTTAGAACAGTGCTCTGCACATAGTAAGAGCTTAACAAATACCAACATTATTATTATATATATGTGTGTGTGTGTGTACGTATGTATATATATATATATATATATATATAGTTCATCAGAATTCTGCAGCCATCCAGCAAAGTCTTTCATAAAGAAATGCTGGGGGAAGCCCTGCAGTTTCTAGAACAGAGAAACAGTTCTCTCAAGGAAACTCAGTTCAAGGAAAGCTCCTGGGCTTAAAATGGGAATAAATAAATGCTCAAACAAGCAAGAGTGAATATTGATGAATCTAGATTGAGTCCATCTGTAAACTCTAGACTGTCAGCTTGTGGGCAGGAAATATGTCTACGAACTCATCTATATTGGTTTATCATACTGTCCAGCATTTAGTACGATCCTTTACAAACAGTAAGCTCTCAATAAAATGATTGATCTGTACCGGAATACTGTTCCAGTTTAACAACGTGACAGGTGCTGTTGACCCCTTTGATGAAGTAAATGCTGGTTATCATTTGCCAACCAAATTGACCTGAGTGATGATGATAACCTTTTTTTAAAAAATACTTTGTTAAGCCGCTTACTATGTGCCAAGCACTGTTCTAAGCGCTGGGGTAGATACAAGGTATTCAGGTTGTCCCATGTGGGCCTCACAGTCTTATTCCCCATTTTACAGATGAGGTTACTGAGGCACAGAGAAGTTAAATGACCTGCCCAAAGTCACACAGCTGATAAGTGGCGGTCCCAGGATTGGAACCCACAACCTCTGACTCTCAAACCTGTGCTCTTTCCACTAATCCATGCTGCTTCTCACTGCTTCCTATCTTCCAAGAACAGAACTAAGCACTGTGGTAGTTGCAAGATAATCAGGTTAGACAACATAATCCCTGTCCGAGTGGGGCTTACAGTCTAAATGGGAGGGAGAACAGATATTAAATCACCATTTTACAGATGAGAAAATGGGGCACAGAGAAGTTAAGTGACATGCTTAAGGTAGCATAACAGGCAGGTGGCAAAACTGGGATTAAAACCTGAATCTTCTTACTTCTAGGCCCAGGTTCATTCTGCTAGACTATGTATGGAATGTACAATAGTTGAAATATTAGGGTGTTTACTATCATGGGGGGCATTTAGCATTCCTCCAGACCCCAGCAGCCAGGACTTAGAATGCAGGACTGACGTGCTAAACCCTGAATCCTCCCCTCATCTTTTGTGGGCTCCAAATATAAAAATTATGGGACAGTGACACTAACTTACTGGGAATTCTCAGGTGCCCTGAGATGGTATCCAACCATCCTTACCTGAAATTAGTTGCAGTTGCTACAGGTTACTCAGATCTGTTGCTGCAGCTTTCTGAAAACCCTAGTCTGTTTCTGCCACGACACTACGATTGTCTCTCCTGCTCCTCCCAAACATGCCTACTGATCCAGGGAATGAGCTTTAATTGACTTAAATATCTGTCGAGAACAAGACCACCATTTCCACTCAGCAAAAGTATCTGCAGCGATGGCACAGATTCCAGCATCATGTTATCGTTATTAACATTTTCAACCTTGACTTTACAAGAATTACACTTAGAAACAAGGGCAGTCATTCATTTTAAGCATTCTGTTAAGAGTTTACAACCTTGGTGTCTAGGCCTGATGATGAGTTAGTAAAATGAAATAATCAAACTTATGTGACAGATGTCTCGGTATTTCTCGAGTAATCAACGCCGAGTTGCCTTAGATAGTGAGAATGTAGTCGGAACGTTTGTCTTCAGATGTTTTGAAGGCATAATAACCGTCATAAAACAAGGTGTTAATAAAAGTTAATGTCAAATCTGTGTTTTCTACGATAATTTAAATGTCAATATAAAATATTAGCCAATAAAACTACCCAATATGCGCAAATCGTGTCATGCAGTTAACGTGAACCTATTTACTTTTCTAGTTTTTTTATTTCTATAATAGATTCTGCAAAGAGAGCAGAGTTTTCAGGTTCTGTAAATGGAAAGTCAAAGACCCAACCTGCAAAGTTTTCAGATAAAGTTCTGGTGGACAACACCAAAAAACGTGGGGAATGAAGAAGATAAGAGTGGATCTCCAAATTCTCACTGAGGTAGTTTGGAAGTGGCATTCACTCTGTAGATTTCTAGAGAACACTAAATGAATGGAAGGTGGAATGTAATTCACTAAATAGGACCCTGCTGTTCTGAAATTGATGCAGTTTATCAATTGCCTATATACCAGTCATGGAGAGGCTGTGCACTGGGAGAAACTGACATCAAAATTGGAATGCCACATAAGATGGAAAATTAGCTAGGATTTTAGATCTGTCCTGGCTCCACCACTTGTCTGCTGAGTGACCTTGGACAAGTAACTTGACTTCTCTGTGCCTCAGTTCATCGTCTCTAAAATGGGGATTAAGACTGTGAGCCCCATGTAGGGCACCCTGATTACCTTGTATCAACCCCAGGCTTAGAACAGTGCTTTGCACATAGTTAGCACTTAACAAAAACCATAATTGTTTATTATTATTATTTATCTTTAAAAAAAGATAATAATTTCATGTGAATTATGTAGTCCTGAAACGCCTTGGGATTATTAATTGATATCAGTGGAGGAGAGGTATATTCAATCAATAATAATGCTCCTTCAAGCTAATTAATCTTTACCATTACCATCAATATCATGTCTAGTACAATGAGTAATCCTGATGCTAAAAAACCTTATTGATGTTCATCTTGTTTCATTGATTTTTTTATGATATTCATTAAGTACTTTCTAGCACCAGACACTGTTCTAAGTGCTGAGATAGATACAAATTAATCAGGTTGGATAGAGTCCCTGTCCCACATGGGGTTTACGGTCTCAAACACAATTTTACAAATGAAGTTACTGAGGCCCAGAGAAGTTAAGTGATTTACCCAAAATCACATAGCAGACAAGTGGCATTTGAGGCTAAGTATATCTCTTAGATATTGATCAACTAGTCAGCGGTATATATTGAACATTTATTATAGGCAGAGCGCTTAACAAATGCCATCATTATGCTTAGCGTTTGTCAAAGAATAATACAACGCTCATGAAATTGTTTGAGAATCCAGATGAGACATCTCTGTAGTATTTTTAAATCCAATAGTATCATAAGTGTTGGGGCCCCACTGCTTTGTGAAAGCTTGCTGAGTCAGGGGTATGCTTCTATGCTACCACTCTCCGGAAGGTTAGGCTGGCTTTATTATTTCATTTTCTACTCACTATTTTATGATGGTATAGTGCTCTGTCTAGGTAATAGACTCCACCAGGTAAGTTAAGCTCTGTTGGTGGTATTTCTTGATCACTTACTCTGGGCAGAGCACTGTATTACACCCTTGGGAAAGTATAATACATTAGAGTTGGTATATGCTTTCCCTGCCCACAAAGAGCTTACGGTCTTAGAGTGGGAGACAGACATTAAAATAAATCACAGGTTTGTACATAAGTGTTGTGGGGTTGAGGGTGGGGTAAATATCTTGGAGTTAAAGGTTACAAATCCAAGCTTAAGCAGAAGGGAAGGGGAGTAGGTGAAATGAAAGCGTAGTGAAGGAAGACCTCTTGGAGGGGATGTGATTTTAATAAGCCTTTGAAGGTGGGGAAAGTGATGTTCTGTCATCTATGATGGAGGAAGGAGTTCTGGGCCACAGGGAGGACATGGCCAAGGAGTTGATGGTGACATAGATGAGATCTACACAACTTCATTGCTCAAGTTAACTGTCAGTTCATCCTGCTCTGATAGTTAAGTGGCCTCAGATGTATTTATCAGATCATTTTCTTAAGAGACTTTGATGATGAATTGATCTGTTTTGGAGTTAGAACAGTTTATCAGTGGACTGGAGATGTGTATTTTGACCCCACCTTCTGGTTTCTTTGACATATCTGGCATTGGAGTAAAAAATGATTGGACAGGACAGTACCTACTATGTAATTTTACTTTACTCAAACAGTGTTAGGGGGAAAAAATGCACTTATAACTTGAACTCTACTAGCCTTATCATTATGGATTAGCCTATAGATTTTAGCATTTCAAATAATCTAATTTCTTGGGAAGTGCTGGAGAATAGACTGATTCATAACAGTGAAGCACTCTTCTGATGTGTACAAATTCAGTTTACTGATATTAGAGGGTGGCTAGCTCTACTTCTCCAGGATCCATAGATAGTATAAAGATCACCATGGCCTAAGACCACCTTTTAATTGCAGGAGTTCACGGTTAATGAGGCTTGTAGTTGAACCTCCAGATTGACAATGACTTTGACAATGACTATGATATCTTGTCTCCCCCGATTAGACTGTAAGCCCGTCAAAGGGCAGGGACTGTCTCTATCTGTTGCCGATTTGTACATTCCAAGCGCTTAGTACAGTGCTCTGCACATAGTAAGCGCTCAATAAATACTATTGAATGAATGAATAAATGAATATTTTGATATAGCTTAGTAGTTTCCTCAGTCAGCTTTCTCCCCCTAATATCCATCCATAAAGACATGGTTCTCCATTAAGTTGTATCCCCTGGTCCTCTATCAACATGGAATCCTTGGCATTGAAAACTCTTTCAACTCTGCCTTTCGCTGTAGGCTACTAGTCTTATTTATCTGTTTGACTGCTGAAATAGTGCTGTGGCAGGATTGGGATGAGGTTGATTTGGCAGTCAAGTTCCAATGCAATGAACTTCTAATCTACAAGCACCCTGTGAGAAGGAGGTTGCTTTTTACTCAGGATTCATTCAGCAGCTTCTGTTCTTTCCCGCAAACTGACTCATCTGTATCCACGCTAGTAGCTCTAAGCAATAGCTGAAATAAATGAAATCTTCAGCTGATTTCCATGCCTATTTTAGTCATTGGTTTCCATTTTAGTCTGTACATATATGCTAAAAGAGCTACTTGAAAAATAGACCCTGTGCAGTTTTCCTGCTCATCTTTCTCCTGGTCTGGTATCCATTGTGGAATATGTTGATGAGTAGAGAAGCTAGGCTAGCCCTGCACATTGATGATGACAAAGATGATGGTATTTGAGCACTTACTGTGTGTCCAGCACTCTTCTATGTGTTGGGGTAGATTTATATGCTGATCAGGTTGGACACATTCCCTGTTTCTCATGGGGCTCACAGTCTTAATCCCCATATTACAGATGAGGAAACTGAGGCACAGAGAAATTAAGTGATTTTCCCAAGGTCACACAGCCAACAAGTGTTGGAGCCAGGATTAAAACCCAGGTTCCTCTGACTCCCAAGCCCATGCTCTAATCACTATGCCATCCTGCTTCCCTTTAGTAGTAATGTTGCTGATGCGACACTTGCTTAAATAAATTCTGGTTATCTATAGAAAGAGAAACTACTGGGGTGTTGGACTCCCCCAGAGGTCCTTGCCATGGCTGTATTTAATGGCACATAATTAGTAGCTTAACAAATACCATAAAAAATGTAACCTCTATTAATCAGTTTCCTCATTGATAAAATGGAGATTAAATACCTGTTCTCCTCCCCTTTCAGTCTGTGAGCCCCATGTAGGACAGGGACTGTGCCTGATCTGATAGCTAGCCCAGCCCGATGATTGTCATACCAGTGTACCTCAGAAATAATCTACATAATCAATGAGAGCTAATCCATGGACTGAATTCCATTAGGAACAACTGAGCGGACTGTGAATTATTTTTTTTCTCCATTTTTCCTGGGTCAGAAACCACTCCTCCCATATTTTCTCCAACTCCTCTTGTGCAGTTTTGTTGCTGCAAAGGCAAAAATATCAAATTGCATTGTTAGTTCTTAGTAATGACTTTTCTAGTGAAGCAGAAATTGTGTTCCTTGGAACACTGTTTGGCTAAAGACCAGAGACAAAAGTTTGATTTGGGGAAATGAACGATATGAGAAAGTTACCAAGTTGCAGAGCCTAATAAAAAATGGATCGAAAAAGGTCCTTGTGGATGAATTGTGAAAGGAGTATTTACCTTTGTAGAATAATAGACTAATACTAAACTTGTTGATTGGAATTCATTACTTTTAGCAAGGGATAACCATAGCAAAAAAAAAAAAAGCAGCCTATTCATTTTACTTTTTTAGAAATTGAAGTAAAGGCAGCAAGTGCTGGTTCAGATCATATTCAGTCGAGTTTTGATTCAGTTGGAAATTTTGAAGTCTTCTGATGAAGAACCCTAATACACTCATGAAATACTATTTGTGATTTAGCCATCTTTCTTGTTTGGGCTTGCAGTAAGGCAAAAATCAAGGTCCATTTAGGAACAACTCCTCAGTTGCATTAGGTTTACTGAGCATGCTGAGTATCATTCTTGTCAGTAAAGAGGAAACTGTTGTTGTCTGAACCCTTTATTATGTACTATCACTAGCCAGAAGCCCACTGGATTTATCCAAATGGCCTGCTGCATTAACCGATTTTTGAAGTTGATGGGGGAGGGGCATGGAAGAGACGTATCATTTTCCCAAATTTTCAATGCTGAAGCCTACTAAAGAGCTGAACCTCAAATTATCGAAAGAGAATTAAGGGACAGCTAAAGCCGTATGCAAATTACAACTACAGCAACCCATTATACACACATTCTTATCACCTTACAAACACATTTCTTAAACAGACAACCATGCCTTTGTAAATAAGCAAGGATATGAAAAAGTTTACTCACACCCATCACCAGGCAAGATCTTCCCCAGGAAAAAGACAAACCAGAGAGCACCAGAGCAGAGAGTAAAAAGGCCAGAGGCAGTGCATAAATATTGTCTTTTTTCCCTTCAGTGCTCAATTTGCAGAATTTTTTATGACTAAAGTTTGTTCTTTTGATTGTCTCATAATCATGTCTTTAATGTGTTTGTGTCCTTTCCCCTTTCATCTCTTTCATCTCCTCCTTCCTCATGACACAGAGCTAAGAATATTTAGGGTGGCTCAAAGCATACAGCAACTTCATCCAGAATCTTACATTCTAAGCAGGTATATTTTAGAATGTATTTTCATAGTTAATCTTGGTTATTTTTCCCTCTAGGCTTTGAGGATGAGTGGGATATGTTATGTTCATATTTAGTTTGAGGATAATGAAGATTATGATGATGGTGATGAAAATCCATGAGAAACAGCCATTCATTTATAGTATCTGTAAAATTATAAATTTTAACTTTGGTTTCTAGACTATTGTTCGCTATCAAATATAATGACTAACAAACCATAATTAAAGTGCATGGACCATCTTAGATTTCTTTTAGCCATTAAAATGGAACAGTAAATAACCTCTTCACATTAACATTCATTGAACAGGAAAATCAGCAGAGTACATACACTTGACGTATATCCAATCTTTTTTTTTTTTTCGGAGAGCATGTTTCAGGGATAATCTATAAAACCTGGAAATTATACTCCTGGCACTGATGAACCATGGGATTCCAACTGGCTCACACCTAAGTGGTAATAGCAAGTGGATTAATATTCAACCACTGCAAAAAAGCAGCATGGGCCTGAGATTCAAAGAACTTGGGTTCTGATCCAGGCTCTGCTACTGTCTACTGAGTGACCTTGGGCAATCACTTAACTTCTCCATGCCTCAGTTACTTCATCCATAAAAATGGGATGAAGACTGTGATCCCTCGTGGGCATGGACAGTGTCCAGCCAGATTTGCTTGTATCCCTGCGGTTAGTACCATGGGTGGCACATAGTAAGGTCTTTCATTCATTCATTCATTCAATAGTATTTATTGAGCGCTTACTATGTGCAGAGCACTGTACTAAGCGCTGGGAATGTACAAATCGGTAACAGATAGAGACAGTCCCTGCCCTTCAATGGGCTTACAGTCTAATCGGGGGAGACAGACAAGAACAATAGCAATAAATAGAATCAAGATGCACATAGGCACTACGGATTTGGAGTGAGCGGATACCTAAGTTCTTTGAAGGGGCTGTCTGAAGTGTCATGCAGCATGAGAACGTGAATCAAACGGTCAAGCAGTAGCTTTTAATAGTGATGATGGTATTTAAGCACTTACTATGTGCCAAGCATTGTTCTAAGCACTGGGAGACATACAAGGTTATCAGGTTGTCCCATGTGGGACTCAAGTCTTAATCTCCGTTTTGCAGATGTGGTAACTGAGGCACGGAAAAGCTGGGTGACTTGCCCAGGGTCATATAGCTGACAAGTGGCAGAGTAGGGATTAGAACCCACAACCTCTGATTCCCAAGCCCGGGGTCTTTCCACTAAGCCACGCTGCTTCGCTTTTTAGTGAGTGCTTACTATGTTGAGAGCACTTACTACGAGCTTGAGAGAGTACAATATGGCAGAAGTAGCAGGCATATCCCCTGTCTGTAAGAGGCTTACAGTCTAGAGGGGGAGACAGGCATTCATATAAGTAATTTGTGATGTAACATTTGTAATAATAATAATGTTAGTTTTTGTTAAGTGCTTACTTTGTGCCAAGCACTGCTCTAAGTGCTGGGATGGGTACAGGGTAATCAGGTTGTCCCACATGAGGCTCACAGTCTTACTCCCCATTTTGCAGATGAGGTGACTGAGGCACCGAGAAGTTGAGTGACTTGCCCAAGGTCACAGGGCTGAGGGGTGGCGGAGCTGGGATTAGAACCCATGACCTCTGACTCCTAAACCCGCACTCTTTCCACTGAGCCCCGCTGCTTCTCTAATTTATAATGTTTGATTTAAGTGCTGTGGAGCTGGGGACGGGATGAATATCAAATGCCCAAAGGTCACAGATCTAAGGGAATAGATGAGGCAAAAGAGATTAGACTGTAAACTCGCAGTGTGCTGGGAGTGACAGAAATGACAAAAAAGCCTCCATTCCCTAGTCGTGAGGGATGTGGCAATCATTCTAGCTTGTCTGAACTAGCTGGGGATTCCAGTGACTCTTCTCAATCAGTAGTACTTTTTGAGTGCTTACTATGGGCAGAGCCCTGTACTAAAAGCTTGAGAGAGTACAGTACAACAGAAATAGCACAAATATTCTTAACAAATACCATAAAAAACCCCAGACAATCCTAGTCAAGTGATAAAGAAATTGAGCCTATTTGCACAAATTTGTTGTGCCACAGGATCTATGAAATGAGGGTCTTCATTTCTTAAATGTAATGAATTTCTAATTTTTTTCATTTAGATAATATATATATATTTATAATACAAATATATGTGCATATATTTATAGATAGTTGTCTTTAATATTGGAAGACATCACTATCTTTAATTCAATAAATAGTATTGATTGAGTGCTTATTATGTGCAGAGCACTGTCCTAAGCACTTGGGTGAGTACCAACAACAGAATTAGCAAAAATGTTCCCTGACCATAATGATCTTAAGGATTTGCTCTTGTTTCAACCTAATCTAAGCAAATTATCTCAGGAAGTCCACAAATTACAACTGGGCCCCAGAATACCATGTAATGCAGTAGGAAAGATAGGTCACAATTTGGGCCTTAAAGACCTGGAAGAAGTAATTTGTCCCATGTGGTTAAGGAGTTCATTCCCTGGATTGAGAGGTTATGCCCAGTGTTGTGTTATGCATCTATCAATCAGTTGTTTTTACTGAGTGCTTACTATGTGCTGAGCACTGTGCTAAGCATTTGGAGAGTACAATCTATCAGAATTGATGGACACATTCCCTGTCCACAATGAGCTTACAGTCTATACAATCAGATACATGAATAGATGGCATGGCCCAAGTTTTAAAACTGGAAAATCAGCCAATCAATCAATGGTATTCTTTGAACACTTGGAGAGAGTGTATCCATGGAGTCCATGTGAATCGGAAATGACTCAACAGCACTCAATAATAATTATAATGTGAAGAGCACTGTATTAAATGCTTCAGAGAGTACAATCTTATAGAATTAGCAGACATATTCCCTGCCCATAATGAGCTTTACAGTCTAGAGGGAGAGGTAGATGTTAATACGGAATAAATAATTTATAATATATAATTGAAAGATATGTACATAATTGGTGTGGGGCTGGGTTTAGAGTGAATAACAAATGTCCAAAGGTCACAGATCCAAGTGCATAAATGATGCAGAAGGGAGAGCAACTTGGGGAAAAGAGGTCTTCATCTAGGAAAGCCTCGGGAGGACTCAGAAACTATTTCTGAGTCATCGGAGACTGGGGATGACACACGATCTCACCTCTATTTAAAGTTCATTTTTTAATGCTGTAATATCTAGGACATAGTCATAATGCAGTCAATACTGTTGGGTTCAGCATCACATTTTCATTTGATGCCAGGTGAAAATTTCATAGTAAAATGAGTTATTATTGATTTGATATTATGATTGCCTCACTTTTTATCAATTCCTTTCATGGTTTGCCAGTCAGAAATTAAGATGAAATGAGTTTTTTAAACCCATGTATGCTAGTCATTCAAGATGAAATGTTTCAAATAGTTATTTTCCACAACTAATGTTTCTCTTGATGAAAACTCAGAGTGTATGTGATTTGGTATTAGAAAACAATTTACCAAAGGAAAAGTATTTGTCATAATCAGACTCTTGAAACACTGTTGGATTATTCAAGACAGTAAGAACACTTTTTGTAATTAATTTTCATTATATATGTTCCACTTATCTTTAAAATATATATGCCATAGGTAATTTTAATCTAATGTGTTAAGTTTAGGAGAAGTGTATATTTTTTTTTGGTTCCACTGGGCAAGGGAATGAGCAGGATTCAATTTGAACACTCTGGCAATTTACAGAAGCATAAGGGATTTACTTCCTATATCTTATAGCTAAGATCTCGCAACAGATATTCTCTCAAAGTAGAATAGTTTCCATTGACAAGGTAATTATTGGAAAGTACTAAAAAGGTGTGTTTTATTTTTGCACCTTTGAAAATATATGTTTCATATATCGGAGTCGAAATTTTATTGTGTAGCATTCACTATAAAGATGCGATGTGGCATCATGAATTATTCTCCATATACTAAAGATAATTGAATCCCCTATCGAGGAGACCATAGAGCACATATCTTAGTTTTTAATCCCTTGTTTCCATGCATCATAAAAAGTTTCAACTAAGATTTTCTTGTCATAAAAAAGTAGCTTTCTTCATTAAAAAAAAAAGATTTACACATTTTACAGTCACCATAATTTATGACATAGCTTATGTTGCTCTGAGATAAAAATGCATTTCGAGTTCTTTTGCGGACTCAGATTTGCCTCGTTCTTCACAAATAAGCACAAAGCACGGGTTATCTCCTGGTAACACTTGCCTGTTATGTTTTATTGCACAACTAAATCACACGATGAATTTCTTCCATATGTGAAAGGACCTTGGACTGAAGCCAGCCTCCATCTAATGATTGACGGTGGATGCCGAGAAATAACATGGTTCATTCTGCATTTAAGGGGTTGTTTGATCAAAAAGAAGGTGCACAAGAAAGCTCACAAAATAATTATGTTGGAAGTTGTCACAAGCAAATCTGAGCTTTGACATGGCATGGCCCTCAATTGCAAAATAATCTAGTATCTCTAGGTAGTAAAATCCTTATGGTTAGGGAACATGTCTATCAAGTCTGTTGTATTGTACTCTCCCAAGCACTTAGGGCTTTGTATACAGGGAAGCAACCAATGAATACAGTTGATTAAATGACATATTTTGAAAGAAATTAGATCAAACCTCAATTTACTAGACCTTAAGAATATCAAATTATCACCCACGAACTTTGAGTTTTGCATCTTTGCCCTCACTGACAACCCCCTCATATGATTGATAGACTGATTGATAACATGAGGAAGGGAGAGAGAAAATTTCCCCCGATCAGAAATTTGTTGATCTTGCTTTAAAATCAGACTAAAATTTCAGTTTTTCTTTTATTGTCCTTCCTATTTAAATAATGCTTACTTGGGTGGAAGGAAAGTGTGTTTTTAATTACGGTATTTGTTAAGCACTTACTATGTGCCTGGCACTGTTCTAAGCACTGGGGTAGATGCAAGCAAATTGGGTTGGACCCCGTCCCTGTTCCATGTGGGACTCACAGTCTCAATCCCCATTTTACAAATGGGGGTAATGGAAGCACAAAGAAGTGAAGTGACTTGTCCAAGGTCACACAGGAGACAAGTGGCTGAGCCAGGATACTTCCAGGCTCATGCTCTCTCCACTATGCCTTGCTGCTTCTCTGAAATATTATTGTATTTCCAAGTAACTCAAAGTCTGCATTATTGAAATATGATGGAGGCAGGCATGGAACTCAGAGCCTCTGTAATTTATTTGAGGTCTGATCCCCGGGCTAGATTTTAAACTCCTTGAGGGCGGGGATCAGTTTGGGTCTACTAAGTCTGTTATGCTTTTGACATTGCTCATTCCATACATTGCTCTTTCCATTCATCACTCTGCACATGATAAGCTGTCAACAAATACTATTGCTTTATTCCCAATTAAAATTAGCTAAAAGATTAAGTAGAACAGCAAAACACAACCCATCTCCCTACCCCGCCCATATCTGATAAATCGTTGGTCACAATTAAGCCTATTTGAAATCATAAATATACATACATATTTTTTTCATTTAAGGAGAACAGTAGAGAGCCCAGTAGGACTCCCCCTCCCCCATCTCTCACCCCTAATGATCTGGCCACCTATTTCCTCATGAAAATCAACACGATCAGGTCTGAGCTCCCCAAAGTCACCCCTCCGCCTCTCCCCTCCCCCCCAACAACCCCCTCCCCTACTTTCCCATCCTTCCCTGCAGTATCCTCAGAGGAGATCTCCTCCCTCCTCGCAAGTGCCACCCCCTCCACCTGCGCCTCGGACCCCATTCCCTCTCACCTTCTTAAAACCATCGCCCCTGCCCTCCTCCCTTCCTTAACTTCTATTTTTAACCACTCGATCTCCAAGGGCTCCTTCCCCTCTGCCTTCAAACACGCCCACGTCTCCCCCATCCTAAAAAAACCCGCTCTTGACCCCACTTCCCCCTCCAGTTATCGTCCTATCTCCCTACTACCCTTCCTTTCCAAAATCCTAGAACGAGTCGTCTACAATCGATGCCTAGAATTCCTTAACTCCCATTCTCTCCTAGACCCCCTCCAATCTGGCTTCCGTCCCCTCCACTCTACCGAGACTGCTCTCTCTAAGGTCACCCGTGACCTCCTTCTTGCCAAATCCAATGGCTCCTACTCCATTCTGATCCTCCTTGACCTCTCTGCTGCCTTTGACACTGTCGACCATCCCCTCCTCCTCCATACCTTATCTCACCTTGGCTTCACGGACTCTGTCCTCTCCTGGTTCTCCTCTTACCTCTCTGGCCGATCATTCTCGGTCTCCTACGCTGGAGCCTCCTCCCCCTCCCATCCTTTAACTGTTGGAGTTCCTCAAGGGTCAGTTCTTGGCCCTCTTCTGTTCTCCATTTACACTCACTCCCTCGGTGAACTCATCTGCTCTCACGGCTTTGACTACCATCTCTACGCAGATGACACGCAGATCTACATCTCCGCCCCTGTCCTCTCCCCGTCCCTTCGGGCTCGCATCTCCTCCTGCCTCCGGGACGTCTCCACCTGGATGTCGGCCCGCCACCTAAAACTCAACATGAGCAAGACTGAGCTCCTCATCTTCCCTCCCAAGCCCGGTCCGCTCCCAGACTTCTCCATCACCGTGGATGGCACGACCATCCTTCCCGTCCCGCAGGCCCGCAATCTCGGTGTCATCCTTGACTCGTCCCTCTCGTTCACCCCACGCATCCTATCCGTTACCAAGACCTGCCGGTTTCACCTCTACAATATCGCCAAGATCCGCCCTTTCCTCTCCACCCAAACGGCTACCTTACTATTACGGGCTCTCGTTATATCCCGGCTAGACTACTGTGTCAGCCTTCTCTCTGACCTCCCTTCCTCCTCTCTCGCCCCGCTCCGGTCTATTCTTCACTCCGCTGCCCGGCTCATCTTCCTGCAGAAACGATCTGGGCATGTCACTCCCCTTCTTAAACAACTCCAGTGGTTGCCTATCGACCTCCGCTCCAAACAAAAACTCCTCACTCTAGGCTTCAAGGCTCTCCATCACCTTGCCCCTTCCTACCTCTCCTCCCTTCTCTCTTTCTACCGCCCACCCCGCACGCTCCGCTCCTCTGCCGCCCACCTCCTCGCCGTCCCTCGGTCTCGCCTATCCCGCCGTCGACCCCTGGGTCACGGCCTCCCGCGGTCCTGGAACGCCCTCCCTCCTCACCTCCGCCAAACTGATTCTCTTTCCCTCTTCAAAACCTTACTTAAAAATCACCTCCTCCAAGAGGCCTTCCCAGACTGAGCTCCTCTTCCCCCTCTACTCCCTCTGCCATCCCCCCTTTACCTCTCCGCAGCTAAAGCCTCATTTTCCCCTTTTCCCTCTGCTCCTCCACCTCTCCCTTCCCATCCCCACAGCACTGTACCCGTCCGCTCAACTGTATATATTTTCGTTACCCTATTTATTTTGTTAATGAATTGTACATCGCCTTGATTCTATTTAGTTGCCATTGTTTTTACGAGATGTTCTTCCCCTTGACGCTGTTTAGTGCCATTGTTCTTGTCTGTCCGTCTCCCCTGATTAGACTGTAAGCCCGTCAAACGGCAGGGACTGTCTCTATCTGTTGCCGACTTGTTCATCCCAAGCGCTTAGTACAGTGCTCTGCACATAGTAAGCGCTCAATAAATACTATTGAATGAAAAGTGGAATGAGTGCCCTAAAGCCGATGGTAGAGTGATGGTCTTTGATGCGGAGGCAGATAGGCAACCACTAGAAGTTCTTGAGGAGTGGGGAGATATGAACTAAATTGTTTTAGAAAAATAATAAAGGCAGCAGAATGAATTATTGCTTACAGTGGAGTGAGACAGGAGACAGAGAGATCAGCAAGGAGTCTGATACAGTAATCAGTGAGCTAATCTCAGTAATAGAGAAGCAGCATGGCTCAGAGTAAAGAGCATGGTTTTAGGAGTCACAAGATCTGGGCTCTCATCCTGACTCTGTTACTTCCATGCTGGGTGACTTTGGGCAAGGCACTCAACTTCTTTGTACCCTAATTTTATTTCCAAATTGGGGATTAAATACCTGATCTCTCTGCCCCTTAGACTGTAAACCCTGAGTAGGACAGGGACTGTGTCCGAACAAGTTATTTTTTAATTTGCCCCAGGTGTTTAATATAGTGCTTGATACATGGTAAGCATTTAACAATTATTATTATTATTATCATTATTATCTGCATAACTCTTAAAAGTACAATTCAGAAAGTGAACAGCATATCAGACCATTTTCTTTTGACTTGTCCCTTTCATCCAATTATTTCCTTAGCATCCTTTTGGGGATGAAATGAAGTATTTTCCCATTTCGCAGGTGGAGTCCCACAGCACATAGAAGTTAAATGATTGAATTCTTTTTTCTAGCCACATCAAAGCAAAAAACATCAGTGGAGCAAAAAAAAAATGCTATCTGGGAATCCTTATCCTATGAAAGTGTACTATAATTGAAAATAATTTCCCTAACATGACAATATTTTAGTATTTCTCCTTACATTTTTGATAAACATAATAGGTCATAATTGATTTTGCCCTTAATATTAAATTTAAATTCATTTTGGGAAACTGCTTTGTTCTTTATGTGTGTATATACATATATATAAACACACATATATATATTTTATGGTATTCATTTTTAAGTGCTTATTATGTATATCCTGGGGGAAGATACAAGCTAATCAGGTTGGCCATAGTCCATCTCTCACAGGGGGTTCACGGTCGTAAATGCCATTTTACAGATGAGATAACTGAAGCACAGAGAAGTTTAACGACTTGCCCAAGATCACACAGCAGACAGGTGGCAGAGCTGGGATTAGAGCCCATGACCTTTGACTCCCAGGCCTGTGCTCTATCTACTAGGCTCACTTGTAAGACTACGTGAAGAACAATGCCCTTGATCTGAGAGTACCACAAATCAGAGCCCGCTATTTTGTAACTTCTTAAAACTCTAAAAATCTATTGTTTTCTGTTTGATACCGAACAATAATAAATCTGTCTTAAACTTGTGTAAATGCACCAGCAAAGACTCCTCATGAAATCTATCCACAAAGGGCCAACTCCTCATTAAAAATTCACCATAGCTGCAAGGAAAGATTTAAGAGAGCATGCAGTGAGTGTGAAGTCTTTGATGCAACTGGATGAGGTTATAATTAATGTAACCTGAGCCCTTCTAATTGATGCTTACTTTAAAGGTAAATGTGATGAGTTCTTGACAAGGAACACAGGAACAGAAGGGATTATGAAGTCATGGGTAAAAAAAAAAAATCCCATAATTAAAAATGGATGGAAACAGGTAGTTTTCAGTTTTCTTTGTTGAACTGTAAATCATTTGAATTGTTTAAGATTCTAAGTAACATCAATCAGTCAATCAGTAGTACTTAGTGAGTGCTTACTATGTGCAGAAAGCACTGTTCTAAGCTCTTGGGAGAGTACAGTACAAGAGAATTAGCAGACATGCTCCCTACCCATAATGAACTTACAGCCTTGTAGCCAGGTCCATGTTTTTTTTTTAACAGATACAAATAAATTTTTAGGTATGCTCCCAGTGAATGCAATCAGAAATGAATCCCCCTTTTGTCCTGCCATGTTTGCCTGCCTTTAAATAATGCAACACTTTATTAGAAGGATGTGTTTGTTGATGTGCTGAACAAAATTGCTTGAACCCATATAAATGACACCAATATCCCAAGTTTCTTCTTGGTGCTGCAGGCAGGGTATCAGTGTAAGACCTAGAGTCTGTTTGTGGGTGATATTTGGAAAGCACACAACGTGAAGGCTGCATAAAGGCTGCCTAATGTAGGTTTTGGAGAAAGTGTCATGTTGTTACCCCATGGGTTAGCTTGTGTTACGGCAATATTTTCTTTTCCCCTCGTCTCTCTTTTATGTAGCGTGGGTCACTGACCACCCGGAGAAGGCAGCTCTTGGTTAATGATCGTCTGTCTTCCTTGTTTCCAAGGAAGCTCCTGCTTTTGCAGTCATCGTCCTTTCATAATCTCGTATGGAGCCAGGCTCCCTGCCGAAATGTTCTCTGGTGATGTTTATGGGGAGCCGGTGGCTAGTCTGCAGTCGTGCCATGGACAAGATCGCCAGTCGAGGCAGGATCAGTCAGCAAACTCAAGGATCGGTGTTTCAGGGACTTTTCATTCAATCGTATTTATTGAGCGTTTACTGTGTGCAGAGCACTGTACTAAGCGATTGGAAAGTACAATTCCGCAACCAAGAGAGACAATCCCTACCCAACAACGGGCTCACAGTCTAGGAAGGGAGAGACAGGCAACAAAACAAGTAGACGGGTATTGATAGCATCAGAATAAATACAATTATAGATATATACACATCATCAGTAAAATAAATAGAATAATAAATATATACAAATATACACAAATGCTGTGGGGTGGGGAGGGGGATAAAGCAGAGGGAGGGAGTAGAGAATGGCACAGCAGTGGCCTCCTGGAGGACTATTTAATGAACAGACCAACCTCAAGGACAGAAATTGAAAGAGGGAATAATATAATAATAATGGCATTTGTTAAGTGTTTACTATGTGCCAAGCACTGTACTAAGCACTGGGGTGGATACAAGCAAATTGGGTTGGACACAGTCCTTGTACCATATGGTGCTCACAGTCTCAATCCCAGTTTTACAGATGAGATAACTGAGGCACAGAGAAGTGAAGCGATTTGCCCAAGGTCACATAGCAGACGTGTGGCGGAGCTGGGATTAGGACTCCAGGATTAGAGCAAAAATATATTTCTTGATCATGAACTCCTAGAATAATAATTGTGTCATATGTAAAACACTCACTATGTGCCAAGCACTGTACTACATCCTGGGGAAGATAAAAGGTAATTAGAGTGTAAGTAATTACAGCACTGGTATATTCAACCTTTATCACCCCTCCTTTAGCCCCACAGCATTGATGTCCAGAGCGGAAATTTAATCATTTACAATAATATCTGTCTTTCCCCTCTTGACTGCATACACACTGTGGACAGGGAGCATATCAAGCGACTTATATTTTATTCTCCCTAGAGCTTAGTTCCCGGTTCTGTACACAGTAAGCAGTCACTAAATACAACTGAAAGAAAATATGATTGATATAATGGCAATAATGGCATAATGTATAGATAAAGAAAAATCATCCATCCCTCTTGGTTTGCTGTTAGATTCATACATAATATAATCTAAAACATATTGAATATTATTGCCGTATTTGCGAATGCAGATGGGTCAATTAATCAAGCTCCATTATTTTTCGATAGATTGAATCTTTTTGCTGTTTATGTGAAGAAAGTTGGGTCCTGCAATAGCTTTTTTGAGTTACACGCACTTCTAGGTGAATTTGACCCTTAGTGATGTCTTTTTCGACTATAAAGGAGAGCTATGAACATCTATGAATCTGAGAGGAATACTCCCTCTACTTGACTAATTTCTTTCAGTTTTTCAAAGTCACAGAATTTTTTATTTTGCCAAATAACCATATGAGGCTATTGCCTTATATCCTCCCCACTTAGTTAACCGACGAATGTACGGTACAGTCACATATAAGTTAAATGTGTCAGACTCTTGGTATTGAAGTCAAATTGATCTCTAGTGTCTGGGATGCTCTAATGGAAATGAACGAAATAACCCACTAGGTGGCAATCTGATCTCCCCCTCAGCCCTAAAAGAAGAAAAGCAGTAATTCTCAGTAGAATAAACTAGGAGCTTTCCTATCCCCTTTTCCTTTTCATGAGCTGTAAGGAAGCTAAACTGTCTTCTCCATTTATTTTCTTTGTCCCAAGGACTATACTGGGTTTCAATTATTCATGACAAGAAATTGATGAATGATTTCCAATAACAAAATATCTTCCCAAATTTCATTCCAGCTACGATTCAGATCCCGGCGAATTTGATTACGGTTAGTTCTCATCCCAGTAACCTTTGCTCTAGCTAGGTCCCAGTTGGTACTAGAAGTGAAATGCCACGATTCCAAGGGGAGGACAAGTCAACTAGGAACTGAGAAGAGAGTGTATCTTTTACCAATCCAAAAGTTTCTCCCAAATTGTTTTTGAGGCTAAGGAAGCCAGATACTCATGATAAAATTTATTATATCAAAATTGTTGTTCCTTCCAAACACTGTGCAAAGTTGGTGGATTTGAATGACTGTCCATCAGAATCATATTTTTCTCTTCATCAGGGAAGATGCAACATCATCATCATCATCAGTTTAATTTATTAAGCATTTATTATGTGCAGAGCATTATATTAAGCAGTTGGGAGAGGACAACACAACAATAAACAGACATTCCCTGCCCACAATGACCTTACAGTCTAGCGGGGGGGGAGAGAGACATCTTTCCCAAGTGCTTAGTACAGTGCTCTGCGAACAGTAAGTGCTCAATAAATGCAACTGAATGAGATGAGAATGGAGAGAACTAACTGACTGCACCAAGGACATGTATCCAAGTGAGGAAGAATCAGTGAATGAGAGCTATAATAGGAAGACACTGTGTAGCAGTATTAAGAAAAAGCTACAAAACAATGTAAACTTGAAAGGGGAAGTAAATCATATTCCCTTGCACTAATTAGTTGAAAATAAATTGTATTATTATTACTATGGTGACTAATTAGTGTACTGTTGATGAATTATTCCTGTTTATCAGGGAGCAGAAGAATTACTAAGTTTCCTCTCACTACAGAATACAAGAGTAGCACTGTGAGGGTGTTGAAAGGGAGCAGCACATCATCTCTTCTTTTGAGGAGCTCTATTATAATGGGAGATCAGTCAATCAGTCATATTTATTGAGTGCTTACTGTGTACTAAACACTTGGGAGAGTATAATAAATAGAGTTGGTAGACACATTCCCTGCTCACAGTGAGTTTACAGTCTAGAGGGGGAGGCAGACATTAAATATGAATGAATATGGGTATGTACAGAAGTGCTTTGGGGCTGATGGAGGGGTGAATGATAAAGGATGTAAATCCAAGTGCAAGGATGACACAGCGGGGGAGAAGAGGAAAAGAGGGCATAGTCAGGGAAGGCCTCTTGAAGGAGATGTGCCTTCATTAAGGTTTTGAAGGAGGGGAGAGTCGTCTGTTGGATATGAAGAGGAAAGGCATTCCAGGTCAGAGACTGGAGGTGGACAAGAGATCGGTGGTGATATAGGCAATATTGAGATACTGTGAGTAGGTTGGCATTAGAGGAGCGAAGTGTGCGGATTGGGTTGTAATAGGAAATCAAACAGGTGAGGTAGAAAGGGACAAGATGATGGCTTTAAAACCAACGGAAGGAGTTTCTGTGTGATGAAGAGATGGATGGGCAATCACTGGAGGTTCTTAAGGAGTGGGGAAACATGGACTGAATGTTCTTGTAGAAAGTTCATGTGGAGAGCAGAATGAAGTGTGGACTGGAATTTGGAGTGAAGTACGGACTGGAGGTGGAGAGGGATCTTACCTTGGTTCTGCCACTTGTGTGCTGTGACACTCTGGCAAATCACTTAGCTTCTGTGTGCCTTCATTTTTCAATTGTAAAGTGGGGATTTAATACCAGATCTCCCTCTCCCTTAGACTGTGGGCCATGCCTGAGTCTGATCTAATCATCCTTTAACTCCCTCAGTGCTTAGCACAGTGCTTGGCATATAGGTGCCTAGCAAACATTACAATTATTGTCATTACTATTTCTAGGAGTCAGGAGAGAATAATAATAAGCATAAAACCTGGATTTGTGAGATGGGGTTATTCTAGGAAAGCCCTCCTTTGAATGCTGATAAGTGGTGTGAAGGTGAGGGGAAGGATGTGGGGAAGAAGGGAGAATGGGTATTCATGGTGGGGGAAATGGTTGGTGCAGTTAATAAATCATGTTTTTTGAGTGCTTACTGTATGCAGAGCAGCAGAGTAGTAATCACTTGGATGAGTACAGTATAAAAGAGTTGGTTGGCATGTTCCTTGCCCACAGGAGCTTACAGGGAATCAATCAATCAATTGTTTTGAGCGCTTACTGTGAGAAAAGCACTGTACTAGGTGCTTGGGAGAGTAAAATATAACAATATAACAGACACATTCCCTGTCCACAACGAGCTTGTTTTTGTATTTTTTAAATACTAATAATCAACAACTGTGAGCCACAGCCTGTTCTAAGGGGAGTGTCATATTCAAAACAGCACTGGAGGAAGAGGGTTCTCTCTGTTGAGTGTTGATTTTACTGGAAGAGGAGAGGATATAGGCAAAGAAGCTGGTGAAGAGTCACCTCCCCACTGGCAATTTCTGTCTTCATCAGTTATTCATTTAATTTTGTCAGGTTTTGCTACTACCCAGAACACAGTACAATACAAAAGTTGAGGAAATAGATCATTAAATTATTCAGGTGATTCATTTTACGTGAAAGTATAGTAAATGTCACCATACATTCTGGACTGGAAGAGCACGGGTCTGGGAATAAAGAGATCAAGGTTCTAATCCCAGATTTTCTGCTGGCTTGCTGTGTGACAATGGACAAGTCACAGTTAACCTCTCCTTCCCTCAGTGTCCCTATTTATGAATTGGAGAGAAGGTTCCTTCTTTTCTCTACCTCTTAATATTCGAGTCCCATGTGAGGCAGATGCTGCATCTGATTTTATTCGGTCAATCAATCATATTTATTGAGCACAAACTGTGTGCATAACACTGTACTAAGTGCTTGGGAGAGTACACTGCAACAACAGACACATTCCCTGCCCACAACAAGCTCACAGTATTATTCTTTGCTCCTAATGAGTTCTTAATAAAAACCATAATGACATTACTATTATCATCTAAACTGTTCGTTTCATTTCCACCAAAGTTTTGTTTTCATTCATGAAAAAATATCATTACTACTATTGGTAACTAATAGTAGATTAATTGATTACAGACATTACTGCGTTGCCCATCAGGAATATGAAATGTTGCATTTCTCAAGTGGATTCCTGGAGAATTCACTTCTCAGAATGAGTGCATAAAGATCAATCAATGAAGAGTACTTATTCAGGGCGTATTATGTGCAGAGCACCATGCTAAGCACTTGGTAGAATGCAACAGTGAACCGACACGTTTCCTGCCCGTAGCAAGCTTACAGTCTAGAGATACTGAAGTTGGTGACCAGTTTATATTTTTATTCCTTAATTTTGTTTTGGGAGGGCTTACCTTGCCTGAACTTAAATTGTTAGCTTTGTCAAGCTCACAGAAAATGTGACGGAATACATCACTGATAAAAATGTTAAAATATATCATTCAAGATGAAGGAATTTCAAGCATGTGGGAAAAAAACAGCCTTATATCTAGTTTCCTCCCTGATATAAGAGCTTCAGGAGGTAACACATTTTTGCAACTAAGGTTGGGGTAGGGTGACCTGGGATTGGGCTGGAACTGCATTAAGGGTTCTTGCTCTTGTTGGAAGCTGCCTGCCTGTTGGAGGGTCTTTAATTGCCTGCAGATGATGAAGTTTAACATGGAATAGCTTCCTAAATAGATTAAGATTTACTGAATAGTCACATCCAAACCTATCTAAATCCCAACTTTATTTTTCCTTTAGGTTAGTCAATAGCCACCAGGTGTCACATCCTCATCCTTGACACTACAGGAAAATCCCTCCAAGAGTTGCATTTTTTTTTTTTTTTGGTATTTGCAGCTGTCTAATAGCTTCTTGGAAATTTCTGCTTCGTTTGAGAATTGCCAGGGTCAATGGCAGTGGCTCGCATTTAACGAATGCGGTTGGCAGTGAAGTGCCAAGTAATTCTTCAGGCGGTTGTTGTCTTTGTAGCTCTGGCAGTGAATTGAATGTGCCATGGGTGGATGGGTATGCTGGTGTGACCCGATTGATCAATAACTTGTACATGTACATCTCCCTCAGGATGGAAATCCGGCCCTATAATGGGAGAAGCCCTCTGAACTATATCGGCACATCCAAGAAAATGTCCTGGAATGTGTATATATAAAGCCTCTCTATTCTTGCGAAGGCTAGATGGTGTGTTCTGAATGTATTTGTTGGAAAATGTACCTTATTATATAAATAAGAGTCCCAGTAGGAAAGACTAAGAACGTCTCACTCCAAGATAGTTAGCATCTTGGGAAGTATTGCAAAGCAGTGTGACTATGGTGATCTAATCCTTCAGGTAAGCATTCCTACAAATTTCCGATTTGGGTGATGAGCAGTTAGCGTGGTTAGTCGATCCATCATTTCCAGTTAAAATTGTCCTTTGGTGGGGCTGTCCCCTCTTTGGTTCTTTTCAAAAGCATTAAGGAGTATGGAAAAAATTGTTCTGGCTCATGGTAAGGAACGTTTTTAATAGAGGTTTCGTGTAGCTCTAAAAATTTCAGCCTTATTCACACCCAAACTCTATTGCAAATGTCAGCCATCATTTATAAGATTATGGACATTTTGGGGCTCAGCAAAGACCTTTGCAGAATTGCTTTTTAAAATGAAAAATATAAACCCCAAAAAATGCCCTTCAAGGAAAGCATATCATTCCAGCCCAGAGGAGACGGTTTCACAAACTTTCACTAACTTTTACCAGTTAATGGACCTCATATTTTCTCCTTGAAAGCCTAAGGATGCTTTAATGCACACTCAGAAAAAGTGCATTCCTCTCCTTCCTTCCTTATTCCCTACTTTGACCGGGCTTAAATGTCTTTAAAGTGATTGAAGGCCCCAGAATAGTAATACTAATAATAGAGTATCAGTAATTCATTCATTCAGTCATTTTTATTGAGCATTTACTGTGTGCAAAGCTTGCAGTATTGTCTTCCTGAGGAGCATTATAGCCTACTTGAAAGAGTACAAGCCTTATAGCCACAAGTCCTGGGTTCGAATCTAGCCTCTGCCACTTGCCTCTCACTTAACTTCTCTGTGTCTCAGTTTCCTCCTCTGTGAAATGGGGATTCAGTGTCTGTTCACCCTTCCTGTTAGACTGTGAGCCCTATATGGGACAGGGGCTGTGTCCAACCTGATTGTCTTCTATCTACCTAAACACTTAGTACAGTGCCGATCCCATACTAATCATTTAAGTACCATTAAAAACTGTTAAGATTTCTTGGAGAACTCATGATTGCAGAATTAAAGTTTAAATGAAGGCCCGCATAAAAAGATCAAAAGCTGACAGCATTTCAACTAGAGAATAAGAATACTAGTGCATATTATTATATCATTATTATTATTATCTTTAAAAAAACTTTTGTGGAGATGCCCGGATTTGGTGGTCCTGCCAAGCTTCCATGGCTGTTTGAAGAAGGTAGCAAGGAAAAGAAAAATAAATGTTAAATGGATTCAGGAATGGCATGCAAAAGACATCCTGTGCATTAGTGGTGATTCTTTGATTGACTGATTGATTAGGATCTCCTGGGTTGTCCAAAATCTGAGGTTGCAACAGATTGGTGAGTGCCTTCCTTTCTCAGGGAGTCTTTTCCTGTCAAGATCGTGGATCTTCCTGCGTTTCAGTCATCAGGAAGGGATAGTAATTTCAAGCTTTGATTAAATTTGTGAAAGTTACTAAACTGCAATGTCTCCAAGCAGTTGGAATATAGACCACATTCTTTGAAATAGGGTGTCGATTCAAAATTCTTTATACTACATGAGGAGGCTCTACTGTCTACTCTGTGTCAATTAAGTGTCTCCTGAGCCCAGTGTCCTGTGACTTCTCTCCACCTCCATTCCCCTGAGCTGTCTAGAGTGATCAAATTCACCCCATAATTGCTCACTATATCTTCACTTGGCATACACACAGCCTGATATTCATTACCTTGGCTTTCCGTTCTCTTATGCAGGGAACTGAGCGATGAGACTGATAGCTGGCCTCCTGCCATGTTGCACGGTGAAAAGATGATAGGTGTAGGTAATTTACATATGTATGTTGTTTCTTATAATAAGAAATTAGTGATGATTACCTAAACCAGCCAATACTAATGGCTAAAGAATTTTGAAAGGTATATGTGAAATACTTGTTCCATGGGCAACAAAAAACCATCCTTAATGAATTGCTTTTTCTCTACTACTTGGTCTAGTTCCATTTAGTTTTCAAATTATTTATTTTTTAATTTACTGAAATAATTCAAGGTAGATGTTGTCCATTTGGAAGAAATAATTGAAGCTGTGATGAAGACATTGGGAACTGATGAATACCCATGTGCTTGAGATCTCTTGACATTTCATGGTAACAACTCCCTTTTTAATGTCAATTTTCTAAAATGCCACTATGCAGTGTACTCTGAGAGGAAAGAAAAAACTGTGGGAGCTATTTCTTGTAGTATCACACATCTGAACATCATAAAACAAAAGTTGCACAGTAGATGTAATTGAAATTTGACCTTTTCTGGAACAAATCTGAGAAAATTAAAAGGAAGCTTGGCCGGATGGTCCTATATTAGGTACTGTGGTACAGTGCCACTACAGAGGGCTGCCTGCTTCTTCCCCAAATCAGCCAAACCTCAGTGTGGCAGCAATACAAATTCTACAATCTCACTTAATAATAAGAATAGTAATAATTGTTAAGTGCTTCCTATGTGCCAAGCACTGAACTAAGTGCAGGGGGTAGATGAAAGAGACATCAGGTCAGATAGAGCCCTTCTCCCACATGGATTTCACCATCTGTGGGAAAGGGAACAGATATTGAATTCCACATTTTTATAGATGAGGAAACTGAGGCACAGAGAAATTAACTTGTTCGGGTCACACAGCAAACAGGTATTGGAGCTAATAATGTTGGTATTTGTTAAGCGCTTACTATGTGCCGAGCACTGTTCTAAGTGCTGGGGTAGACATAGGGGAATCAGGTTGTCCCACGTGGGGCTCACAGTCTTAATCCCCATTTTACAGATGAGGGAACTGAGGCACAGAGAAGTTAAGTGACTTGCCCACAGTCACACAGCCGACAAGTAGCAGAGCTGGGATTCGAACTCATGAGCCCTGACTCCAAAGCCCGTGCTCTTTCCACTGAGCCACGCTGCTTCTCAGGAAAGCAGCTGGAAATAGACCCCCAGGTCCTCTGATTCCTAGGCTTTTACCCCTTCCAGTAAGCCATATTTCTTCTCAAACTTCCCTGTCCAACTTCAAACTGTACTTTGCCCTTTTTTGAACCTCTTGCTGATGCTGTTTTCCTGATTTGAATCTTCCTTCCCCCAGGTATCCATAAGACCTCAGCCTCCCTACCTTCAAAGTCCTCCTAACATCTCAGCAAAAAGACTCTGGGCAAGTCTTCCTCAGACATTCCCTAACTCCGCATTTGTATCATCCAAATAGCCCATAAGTATTTAATTTTATGCATGCTTAGCGCTTGTATATACAACAATCAATGGTATTTATTGAGCACTTACTGTGTGCAGACCACTGTACTAAGCACTTGGGAGAGCGCATTAGAACAGAATTAGCAGATACGTTTCCTGCCCATGACAAGCTTACAGTCTAGCAGAGGAGACAGGTATTAAATTAGAATGAATAAGTATATCTGCCTGATTTATACCAGTTAAGAAGAGGTGTACCCAATCCTGAGTATCCCTAGCCTTGTCCCTCCCTGACTCCTCTTCCTCTCCCTGTTGATGCTCCTAAATCCTTAGAAGACCTTGCCTCTCTTTACAGTCAAACTCTCTCCCAAATGACTAGAACTGCTTCTCTTCATTCTTTCTCCCCAGCTGCCCTGATGGCTCCAGGTTTTTATAGTATTTTCTATGCTTTTTATAGTATTTGTTAAGTGCTTAAGTGCACTGTATTCCTTCACTTAATCATATCTGTTAAGCACTTATTGTGTGCAGAGGACTGTACTAAGCGTTTGAGAAAGAACGGTAGAACAATAAACAGTGACAATCCCTCCCGACAATGAGCTCACAGTCTAGAAGGGGATAATCTTGTATTTTTTAAGGATTTACTATATGTCAGGCACAATACTAAGCACTGGGTTAGAAGCAAATTGGGTTGGACATAGTCCCTGTCCCATGAGGGGCTCACAATCTTAATCCCCATTTTCCAGATGAAGTAACTGAGGCACAGAGAAATGAAGTGACTTGCCCAAGGTCTCACAGCAGGCAAGTGGCAGAGCTGGGATTAGAACCCATGACCTTCGGACTCCCAGGCCCTAAGCTCTGGAGTAGATACAAGATAATCGGTTTGGACACAGTCCCTGTCATACATAGGGCTCACAGTCTGAACCCCCATTTTTACAGGTAACTGAAGCATAGAGTAGTTAAATGACTTGTCAAATGTCACACAGCAGACAAGTGGTGGAGCCAGGATGAGAATCCATGTCTGCTCACTCCCAGGTCTGGCCTCTTTCCATTAGGTAACCCTGCCTCTCATGCTTCTAAAGTTCTCCTTTCGTTTTACTAATTGCCCTTCCCACCTTACTCCTTTTTCATGCTTTTGGCTCCTACCTCTCCTGCCCTTCATTGTTGAAGTTTTTTTTTCTGAAGAACCACCCTGGGTATCTTCCATGGTGGTCATGGAGTCCTCTGGGCCCCATTGGGCACAGGATTGGCAGAGAATGATGATGCTTAAACCACGATCGCTCTAATATACTCCACTATGTAAGTGCTCAGGACTGACATTTTAGGTCCTAGATTCATCCATCCTCCTCAGTGCAAGACTCCATCATCATCGTTTAACAGTGATGCAGTTTTATGATATTTAAGTTCATTTTGTTTGCTTGTTTTCAACTGGTATTTGTTAAGCACTTACCATGTGCCAGGCACTGTATTAAGTCTTGGGATAGATTGTCTTGGGTTTTACGGTCTTAATCCCCACTATACAGATGAGGGAACTGTTGCACAGAGAAGTTATATGACTTGTCCCAGGTCACACAGCAGCCAAATGCTGGAGCCGATATTTGAACCCAGGTCCTCTGACTCCCAGGCTCATGCTCTTTCCACTAGGCTATGCTGCTTCCTCAGGAAATTCGTTATAATTTTGGTCTTCTTAAACTAACTGATCACCTTGAGTACACAATAAAAGTAGAATTTAAATACCAGCAGGAAAACTGTTTCTTGGCCATGTGATTTTGAAACATTTCAGAAAAAGCACACTTAAAGTCTGCTGTGAAAGTAAGAAAAAAGCTTAGACTATTTCCAACTTCTAATATTAATTATGACTACAAATTATTAAAGTTTATGAAGATTTGAAAAGCTTCATCAGGATTCTTCACAGCATAATGCAATTAAGGTTCCCTTGACTAGGCAATTATAAGTAAATGAACAATTTTTCCATTTGAACAATGCCTTCAGATAAACTGTTTTGTGGAACTAATGTGATAAAAGAAATGCCGTATGCAAGTTAATACATTTATTATGTAAACTTCGTATATTCTTGGAACTTGGAGCTTTTCAACATTCTGCACTTTATTTCAATTCTATTTGATTTCACGATGTAAAAAATAGAAAACCTTTAAATTATTAAAGTTGGGGTTTTTTTGTTTTTTTGGTTGAATTCAATTATTCATCATGAGACCCGTCAGGCTTCATTGCAGAAAAAATATAACTTTTTACTTTTTCGGTGTTTTAGTGTGAATAGTGGTATTTTTGAATATGAAACAAGTAAATGCACTTAATTAGCACAAGGCAGTGTTGAATTATTTGAATTAGCAAGAACTGTGTATATTGTTTCAGTGTACAGTTATCTAAAAAAGGTGTTTTCTATTTTTCATTAAAATAAAAATCTATCAGGGATTAGGGAATTTTTTGAACAGAAAAGACTAATATATTGCAAAGTCACAAATACATCTGGCTAAAATGCTAGCAGAAGAATTGTCGGGAAAGAAAGGGGCAGAGATTCAAAACCCAGGGGTCAAAGAAGCTGGTTTCCTGACCTGAATTTATTAGGGCATTCTGGGAGGAAGAACCACCTTACTGCACTGTGAGCGGGGAAGAGTTTCCCTAAGTGGGAACTTGGAAAAAACAAAGTCTCCATTTCTCTGGTGTCCTGTTTTCCCCCACTTCTCCCCTGTAAGCCTGTCTGTTGCATTTATCAACTCCTTACTGTGTGCAGACCATTGTTTTAAGTGCTTGGTAGAGCACAATACACAAGCTCTGCCCTTAGAATCTAAGACAGGGTTGAGGTACGCTAAATTATTCATTCATTCATTCAATAGTATTTATTGAGCACTTATGTGCAGACCACTGTACTAAGTGCTTGGAATGTATAAATCCACAACAGATAGAGACAGTCCCTGCCCTCTGATGGGTTTACAGTCTAATCGGGGGAGACAGGCAGACAAGAACAATGACAATCAATAGAGTCAAGGGGAAGAACATCTCATAAAAACAATGGCAAATAGAATCAGGGTGATGTACATCTCATTAAACAAAATAAATAGGGTGATGAAGATATATACAGTTGTACAGTGCTGAGGGGGTGGGACGGGAGAGGGGGAGGAGGAGAGGGAAAGGGGGAGAAGAGGGTTTAGCTGTGAAGAGGTGAAGGGGAGGGGGTAGAGGGAGCAGAGGGAAAATGAATTATTTGGTCAGGAAAAAACTTGAAGTTTTGTTCACCAAATCCCAAAATAATATAGGTTTAATCATTTGATCATATTCATTCATTCATTTTATTCAATAGCATTTACTGAGCACTTACTACATACAGAGCACTGTACTAAGTGCTCAGAATGTACAATTCGGCAACAGATAGAGACAATCCCTGCCCAATTACGGGCTCACAGTATTTATTCAGTGCTTATAGTGTGTAGAACACTGAACTAAGAACTTTGGAGAGTATAATATAATAGGATTCATAGGGATGTTTGGTGCCCTCAAGGAGTTGCAGTTTAGAGAGGAGACAGACTTTAAAATAAACTATGAATATCAATCAATGAACCATATGTATTGAGCACTTACTGTGCACAGGCACTGTATTGATTGGGAGAGTACACCACAACAACAAAATAGACACATTCTCTGCCCACAACAAGCTTACAGACTAGAGGATGTTTACAGAAGTGTTTGAGGCTGAGGGTAGAGTGGATAAAGGGTACAGAATCCAAGTGCAAGAGTAAAACAAAAGGGAGAGATGGTAGGAGAGATGAGGACTTTAGTTGGGAAAGTCCTCTTGAAGGAACTGTGATTTTAATAAGGCTTTGAATGTGGGAGACTGTGACTGTTGGATAAAAAGAGGCTGGCAGGGGAGGGGAAGGGGGAGTTTTAGGCCAGAGGCAGGATCTGGATGGAGGGCCCGGCAGAAGATAGGCGAGATGGAGGTATTGTGAGTAGGTTGGTGGTAGAGGAATAAAGTGAACATGCTGGATTGCAGAAGAAAATCGGCAGGGTAAGATAGGAAGGGGCAAGATGGCAGAGTACTTTAAAACCAATGGTAAGGAATTTCTGTTTAATGCAGACGTAGGTGGGCATGGGTTATCCATGAAGATAGGCCAAAACAAAAAAGGAGGATACATAGCGTGGTTGTCAGTCCCTCATCCCTATTACCTTTTTCAAATTTCCAACCACAGGATTTGTAATTATTTTTCCATGTTTTGGCATTCTATTCCATCCATCAGGCCTATAATACTTTACCTGTTTGGCCCTGAGAGCTTTGACTTTTCTTACTGGTGGAGGGTCCTCATTCAGGGACTCATATTTAAAATTTAACAAGTCTACCAAAGCCAATTGCAACCCTAAAGTGTTTTAGAAGAGATCATTATTTAATGCAGTTTCTGTACAACAGTCACATGCACATATGCCTTTTTCTGTTACTAAGGAATTGAGTCATTAAAGTCAACTGAGATGCAGCATAGCCTAGTGGATAGAACACGGGGCTGGAAGTCAAAAATACCTGGGTTCTAATCCCAGCTCCAACACTTGTGTGCTGCCTGACCTCGAGCCTCAGTTACCTCATCTGTAAAATGGTGATTAAGAATGTGAGCCCCACGTGGGACAGGGACTGGTGTCCAACCTGATTAACTCAGTTCTACCCTGGTGATTAGTTCAGTGTCTGGTACATAGTAAGTAGTTAACAAATACCGTTTAAAAAATAAATAAACATCTGACCAAGATGATTTAGTTAATCAAGTTCAAATCCAAGTATGTTTTAGGGCTGTCTCTAGTAAAATGACACATACAGTCTGTTAAGATTGAAATGAATGTCTCCTAATATCCCAGAAAATTGGCAGTTTACTCTATTGCCACAATCAACTGAAAGCACTTGGCTAATGTAAAAAATATCTCACCGTATAAAATGTAGAAAGCATCATGTCGATTTTGGTAAGCAGTATAGAAGCAGTTGAAAGTTCTTGGTTTACGTAGGTTTTCAGCTCGCTAAACTATAGTTCCTATGCCAAATGAAAGACTTCTGGGAAAAGGTTATTGTTTGGAGTCTTCCAGTCAAAACATTAGTAAACCTACTGATCTTATTTCCCCCACCTCTGACCTGATCTGACTTCAGACAGGATCCGATTTGGTGGGAAAATCTCAATCCCCCATGTCAGTGACCTCATCCTCTATGGCTTTGAACATGAGGGGTGGGTATGGTAGACACACAGGACCCACTGTATCTTGCTTCTCATGGCACAAGGCACTTCATTTTACAGACCTCCTGACTACTACTGACTACTGACTGTCTACTGGGGAAGCAGCGTGGCTCAGTGGAAAGAGCACGGGCTGGAGAGTCAGAGGTCATGGGTTCAAATCCCGGATCTGTCGCTTGTCAGCTGTGTGATGTTGGGCAAGTCACTTAACTTCTCTGTGCCTCAGTTACCTCATCTGTAAAATGAGGATTAAGACTGTGAGCCCCACGTGGGACAACCTGATCACCTTGTATCCTCCCCTGCGGTTAGAACAGTGCTTTGCACGTACTGAGCGCTTAACAAATGTCATCATTATTATTATTACTAGTCCTGTCAGGGAGGACCAGTTTGGAAGCAGCTAGGGTCTTGGGGTGTGGAAAGGAGAGAGATGTTTTTCTCAAGCCTGGCAGAGTTTCAGTACCTTTTTGTGTCCGATAATAATCTGCAAACAAATGGGAGGGATAACAGAAGATGTTCATTTCTTCAGCTTTCTTGCAGACCTGTGAAAAATCTGCAGTGGGTTTTCTTGCTTGGAGCAGGGCCGCCAGAGGCAGGGGGAGGTAGAATGAGAAAATCATTACTGAAATTTTTCCTGTTATTCAAAACCCTATTATGTATTTTTTCCATTGTTGAAAGTTTAATTAAGACAGTTAACTAATATTTCAATGTATGGAACCAATTTTTCCCTCAGTCTTCTTTTATGTTTCAAGAACAACATTTTTTTCTTTCCTCTATTGTGTCTCCTGCAGAACAGATTGTTGTATACTTTGTTTCATTTGTTTATCACGGAGCAGTAATTGCCTGAAATTGACAGCTCATTTTCATCACTATTTTATTGCTTCAGCCTAGTTTCCATTTAATTAAGAATGGGATTAGCAGAATAAATTTTATTCCAATTTTTCTTGAATGGGATGGCAGTTGCCATGGTTTCCTAATGCTTTTTGTTCTGTTTCTTAACAGTGGTGGGGAGGTTAAAAGGAAAGCAATGGTTCATTTGCATAAAATCATTCCATAAACTAACTAATAACCTCATGTGCAGAAATTACTTCTCTAAATGTGCCATAATGTAACATTATATACAGGTAAAAATTCAATTAATTTTATGAATATATATACATGTAGCCATCTGATCTATCAGCTCTACTTCCAATAGGTAAAGGCTCATCCTTACCTCTTCATGTATATAATTGAGAGTCCACTTGGTGTAGTGGATAGAGCATGGGTCTAGGATTCAGGTTCTAATATCGCTTCCACCACTTCTCTGCTGTGTAACCTCGGGCCAATCACTTCACTTCTCTGGGCCTCATGGAACAGGGGCTATGTCAACTCAATTAGCTTGTATCCACCCCAGAACTTGGTACTTTACCTGGCAGGTAGTAAGCACTTAACAGATACAGTAATCGTAATCTTTGATCCTAGGGGACAATTAGTTTATTGGGAAGATATCTCTAATATCTCTCTTCCACTTTGCTTCCCCATTCCTTGTCCCTCCTTTATATCCTCTCCCCACCTTCAAAACCCTTCTAAAATCACTCCTCCTCAAAGAGGCCTTACCAAACTAAGGCCTTTATTTTCCCCTCTCTGTTCTCCCTTCTTCACTGGCTATGAATTTGGCTGCAAACTCCTTAAGCACTTTGATACTCACTCCAGTTGCACAATACTTTTATAAATATTCTTATATTCTACTATTTCTCCAACCCCTAATCCATTTTACCATCTGTTTTTCCTGGAAACTGTCAACTCATTGTGGGCAGGGAATGTTTCTACCAACTCTGTGGTATTGTACTTTCCCAAGCACTTAGTATAGTGCTCGCTCAGCACACAGTAAGCACTCAGTAAATACTGTTGATTGATTCTCCATTTAATTTTCATTTTCAATTTAGGCATTCCATTTTTAGTCCTCTTCAAAGTGAAAATGTTCAGGAACTTATTCTTTAAATCTCGTGAAGGAGGAATATTCTAAATATGTATTCTGATTGATCAAAATGGGTATGTATTGGCGAATAGATTATCCATTTGTTTTTATTTTCCTTAATGATACAAGTACATTCAGCTGCTGAAATGAGGTTATCTTCAGTGTCAGATATGCATGAAAGCAAAAAATAGTGTTGGGTGTAGTTACTGCAGATCAGTGGAAGTGATTGCTTGTTCTTTGCTCAATTTTTTAAATTTATCCTGATAATTATTTGCATCTGCTGTTGATATTAGGGTCCCGATTAGACCTTGTGATACTGCCTGCCCCTCCCCTTCTTCTGCTCCTTCCAGGATTCCCCACACATACAGTTTGAGTACTTGGACATATGCAGAAAGACCCCTCAACCTCACTGCCTAGTTGGTGATATGCTTGATGAGGATTGATATGATATTTTTACACTTATTGCCCCCCTTGGCTAGCTTTATATCTGTGCAAACATGTGGAGAAAATCTTGGGCAGATTTTTTGAATAACATTTTTGTTTCAAATTGTCTGAAAATCTCTAATACAAAATAAACCCCTCTGCATAAAGCACTGAATGTTTCATTACTGATTAATTATGGATTTGGGAAAAGAAAATGAACATCTTAGTATCAGTGTAGTTTTGTTCAACTCACTGCCTTGCTTCATGACATACAACTCTTTCTTTTTAAATAAATGGATCCATTCAGCTTGGGAGGGAAAAGAATAGAATGTGTATTGGGCAAGACACAGAATTATCTCATTTTCTTGAAGTAATTCACTGGTTAGATTTGAATGAAGATTTTTGAAGATAAAAAGAGAGTAACTGTTCATTGTTACCTAACCATGCCTTTCTCACCCTATATTCACTCCATAATTGCTTTGGTGAACAGCCAGTAGCTTCAGATCCATCAAGTTGAATGCATACTACATGACGTTTTAGAAGATTAAATTACAATCACTGTAGCATGAACAGTTTTAAAATTTTCAGTTAAATCTTGGAATGCCTCCACTCTTATTTTAGGGTAGTGTACAAGTATCAAGGGGGTTTCACTGAAACAAACTGAGGCAATGATGTTAAGCTAAACACATATCTACTTCTTCATTTTGTAATTGGGTAACTTTGTCTTGATTTTAGCAGCGTCACATTCAAGGCTTTTAAGAGTTTCTAGTTCTTTCGGGCAGACGTATAGAAATTCCAACCCAAAATGGCTGTTGCCATCATACATAAATGAATACTTGCAGTGCCACGGAAAGTAGTGAAGAGATTTTAGTAAGGACTCATTTTACCTTCAATTTCACTTCTTTTTCAAATATTGCTTTCCCATAAGCAGAAAACTCATTTGTAACCTAAAACTAAGTGCTGGAAGTCCAATCATTGGCACATTGCAGATGTTACTGTTTTCAAAGCTGAACTTGATCAATGAAATTGTTAAAAAACAAAACAAAACATTCATTAGGGCTAAAGTTAAGGCTGAAATCAGGGTAAGGATTAGGGCTGGGGCTAAACCTAATGTTGAGTTCAGTGCTTACAGTAAGGATTAGAGTTGAGGTCTTTGGACACTGGGATGTCTTTGTCTTTTTGGTATGTGTAAAATGATACTATATTCTCTTTTGAAGGCTTATTACTGGGTCCAGCCAGCAGCAAATCAACAATGTGGCTATAACATCTCCAATGAAACAGTTTAAATAAGGTTTGTAATAACAATCATCTCAACAGCTTTCATTATCACACAGCAATTAGCTGTTTTATTCTTCCCTTCAGCCATCAAACAATTTACAATCACTGGTTGGCAGCAAAGTACAAAACAGAAGAATAGGGTTATTTGAGCAATACATTGTAACAAATGTTGTGGTACTAATGAAAGGACCACAAAAGTGGGGATGAAATATTTTAAGATATCTTCCCTTGACTTGTAGGAGCAGGAGGATAATACAACCCTGCAGTATTCATAAATACACACACACCTTCACACACCCCAACAAGCAATCAGTGATATTTACTGTGCATGTATTGTGTGCAGAGCACTGTACTAAGCACTTGGGAGACTATAATGCAGCAGTTAGTAAGCACATTCCCTGCCCAAAGCAAGTTAAGACAGGAGCTTTACTGTCTATGAAGATATATGTGACTGTGTTCTTCTTTGCTTAGAACTCACAATTGAAATTGTTTTGTTTTATGGAAACAGAATGGATATAGTAGCAGAATTCCAATTAGGGAGAAGCAATCATTTTTGAAAATAATGAATTCCAAATTTGAACTTTTTTCAGGAGTTCAAAGCAGTTTCAAGTAACATTCAAGGAGAGATTGAATGAACAAAACTTGGCGTGAACTTGTAACTGAAGCCTGCTAAGGGTATCAGAGAGGCAACCTCTTAGGCCAGGTAGTCTTCTCTACAGCCAATTAAGGGTCCAGTGAAATAAAAAACTATATTATTACTTAAATCTGTAACTTCTATTGGAGAAAACTCCAGTTATCCTTTCACATAATCTTTAATGAAAACATATTCCAGGATGTGTTTATATATCTGACACTCTGCTGGTGGGAGAACTGACTGATTAAGGAGTAATGTGACCACCATCTTAAAAGAGAATCTAGTATATTCCCTTTGCATAGCGAACGAATATCATGTAGCCCCGAACACTTTTAGCAAAGCTGTTAAATACCTCTTAGAGATGCAGACCGTTTCTTGTCAGTTACAAAAGCTCAACAACCGAAATCTATTCTAGAGGAATAAAGTTCGATGTTGAAAAGTTATTGTGGTGATTTTATAATGAATCTAACTTCTCTGTGGAGGAATGGAATGAGCTATCAAAAAAGCCAGAGAGTGTGTTTGGTGTTTGATCTTGAAGAATGATTGTCTTTGCTCGGGCATTTCATCTGCCTATTAAGGATGGGATGAGCTGAAAGCCATGGATTGGATTTACACAGTTTGCCCTGTGACACCTTGTGTTGTGTTAAAAACTGCACTGTGGTTGGTCACAGAGATCAAGTGCTCTGGGAGTTGCTCAGTGATTTAATTTGGTGTATTAATTCAGTAGTATTTATTGAGCACTAATTGGGTTCGGGGCACTGCACTAGATACTTAGGACAGCAAAAAAGAAAGTGAAAAACATGTTTCCCACCCTTGCAGAGATTATAATCCAGGCATATGGAAATTGTATACATTCAGTAATAATAATAATGATAATAATTGTGATATCTGTTAAGTGTTTATTATGTGCAGGCACTGTACTAAGCACTGGGGGCATTGTAGGGAATACAAGCAAATCGGATTGGACACAGTCCCTGTCCCATATCGGACTCACAGTCTCAATCCCCATTGTACAGATGAGGTAACTGAGGCCCAGAGAAATGAAGTGACTTGCCCCAGGTCACGCAACAGACGAGTGGCAGAACTGGGATTAGAATCCATGACCTTCTAACTCCCAGGCCCGTACTCTATCCACTAGGCCACGCTCCTTCTCAGTAGAAGAGTGTAGACATGGGGGCAATTTATGACAGTAAGAATATGGAACAGGTGAATAAAGAATATATAATGGAGGGCAATTTATCATCTATGATAGGAAAGTTTGTAGGAGGGATGCATTTAGAAGGAAATTGAGAAAGGTTGTGCTAATGAAACATACATATGAATATGTCCTGAAAGCCAGAAGAAATGACTGTTCTGTTCTTCTTTTTATGGTTGTGCTTCATTTTTTTTAATGGTTTTTGTTAAGTGCTTACTAGGTGCTACGCACTATACTAAGTGCTGGAGTACATGAAAGATAATCAAGTCGGACACAGTCCCCATCGCACATGGGGCTCACAGTCTTAACCTCTGTGTTACAGATGAGGGAACTGAAGTGAAGTGACTTTCTCAAGATCACACAGTAGACAAGTGTGGGAGGGGGACGAGATTGGAACCCAGGTCCTCTGATTCCCCGGCCCATGCTCTTGCCACTAGGCCATGCTGTTTTTAAAAGAAAACAACACTGATGGTAAAATCCACCAATGACTGTGTGTGAGTGTGTGTATGTGTGTGTGACCAAAGGCAAGTGTGGGATCCAGAATCCTAGCCACACTGTGCACACAAAAAGGTTGTCCCTTGTTGCATTACCACACTTGATGTTTGCAACCCCTGATATTGTCTGTGGAGACAACCACAGAGAGAGAGGTGGGAGATGGAAGAGGAATCAATGAAGGGGATTGAGGATTTGGGAGGTGAGTGTTGGTAACAAAGTGTTTCTAAGAGTAGAAACACGGCTCACCAATGGCAAAGACAGAGGAGGAATCATGGAGGATTAATACAGGTTAGAGCCCATGAGATTTGATTAGAAGTCACTGAAGATCTAGGTGTTTGTGGTCTCAGGGCAGAATTGCAAAACTGGATTTCAGTAGATCAAAGAGAGTTATTAGAGAGGAGGTGAGAAGCAGGAGATAGGTACAGAGAACCCTCTCTGCTGACCCTGTTGAATTGTGCTCCCCAAAGCATATAGTTCAGTGTTCTTCACATAGTAAGCACTCAATAAATATCACTGATTGACTGAGTGATTGACGTATACAGCCCGCACAAGGAATGGGAACAAACACATGGGACGGTCCTTGTAAAGGGCTTCTTAATGGTCATTCCTGGACTTAATGTGTTTTAAATTACAACAGATGACAATTACAGCTACATTTATTTTGTGCTTCAGCCAATTTATTTTATGTTGGGCATTTTGAGGAAAATACCTTAGCATAATCAGCAGTCATTATAAAGGTTTGTTTAATAATGTTGGTATTTGTTAAGCGCTTACTATGTGCTGAGCACTGTTCTAAGCGCTGGGGTAGACACAGGGGAATCAGGTTGTCCCACGTGGGGCTCACAGTCTTCATCCCCATTTTACAGATGAGGTAACTGAGGCACCGAGAAGTTAAGTGACTTGCCCAAAGTCACACAGCTGACAAGTGGCCGAGCCAGGATTCGAACCCATGACCTCTGACTCCAAAGCCCGTGCTCTTTCCACTGAGCCACGCTGCTTACAAACTGATTTCGTTACTAAGCTGTTCTCACCCTCTAGACTGTAAACTCATTATGGGCAGGGAATGTGTCTCCTAATTCTGTTGTACTGTACTCTCCCAAGAGAAGCAGTGTGGCTCAGTGGAAAGAGTCTGGGCTTGGGAGTCAGAGGTCATGAGTTCGAATCCCAGCTCTGCCACTTCTCAACTGTGTGACTGTGGGCATGTCACTTAACTTCTCTGTGCCTCAGTTACCTCATCTGTAAAATGGGGATTAACTGTGAGCCCCACGTGGGACAACCTGATTACCCTGTATCTACCCCAGCGCTTAGAACAGTGCTCTGCACATAGTAAGCGCTTAACAAATACCAACAAATACCAACATTATTACTTAGTACATTGCTCTGCAAATAGCGCTCAATAAATGCAGTTGATTGATGACAGTTCTCTGCTCCATAATGTACATAATATCGGGTACCACTTGTATTCATCTAATATCACTGTAAAACCTGAAAGATTTAATATGAAGTACTTTAGTTTCACCATGGATGAATGACTTGAGGGATGTGCCTTACTTTTCATGGAGCTCAGAATAATAGGTTAATTTTCTAGACCCAAGTCAGGAACACTGCTTTTCAGATCTCAGAAATCCAAATACGATGCACTCAGTGGGGCGTACAATTCAGGTAGGGCACATCATTTTATCTTCTCCTGAAGTGCCAGCCCACTGCAGTGAGATGAACTGTGACTTGCAGATACCCAGGAAAAGAAAATTCAGCAGAACATAAACGCACGAATGGGATTAAATAGGAAGGATCACAGCAGATCGGGGAACTGGTGCTTCCCTTTTAGATAGGAGGTTGTTCTGAAGAAGGTCTGGGGAATTGGACTGAGGAGAAGGAAAAGCATCACATGATGTATGAGAAGAAGTTCTCTGTCTAAAGAATGGCAAAGGAAATAATAGCGAAGGAAGAAATAATAGGGCGATCTGCCACAGTGCCCTAGTGGAAAGACATGGACCTGAGAGTCAGGAGACCTGAGTTTTTAATCCCAGCACTATCCCTTGACGTATGTCTTTGGGCAAGTCACTTAACTTTTCTGTGCCTTAGTTTCTGTGATTTCCCTTTAAAATGAAGATGAAGTACCTTGTTCTCCCTTGTTGTTTGTAGGGCTTTTTGGGGCCTGGGACTATGTCCTGCCTGATTATCTTATATCTAAGTGCTTAAGAAATATCTCCCGCTCACTGTACCTTCCTCTGAACTGTCTTGACACCTGCCCTTCCCCATGGCAGTCTATCGTATTTTTTGAGCCCTTTCCATTTGCGGAGCACTGTAATAAGCGCTTGGGAGAGTACAGAGTAACAATATAACAGACATACCTTGCTCAGTGTCCTCCCTTTGGCCTGGAACTTCCAACCGCTTCATATATGACAGATCACCACTCTCGCCACTTTCAAAGCCAAATAAAATCACATCTCTTCCAAGAGTCTTGCCTCAACTAAGCTCTCAGTTCCCCTAATCCCTTTCCCTTCTCTAACTTTTAAGAACCTGATATGCATTCCACAATCTCCCCCACACCCAGCACTTATGTACATATACAATCTCCCCCACACCCAGCACTTATGTACATATTTTTAATTTCTTTTAATGTCTGTCTTCCCATCTAGACACTAAGCTTCTTATAGGCAGGGAATTTTCCTGTATTATTTTAAGAATGGTATTTGTTAAGCGCTTACTATATGCAGAGCACTGTTCTAAGCGCTGGGGTAGACATAGGGGAATCAGGTTGTCCCACATGGGGCTCACAGTCTTAATCCCCATTTTACAGATGAGGTAACTGAGGCACAGAGAAGTTAAGTGACTTGCCCACAGTCACACAGTTATTATACTCTCCCAGGAGCTGAATACAGTGCCCTGCATATAGTGAACAGCCAATCAATACCATTGGTTGATTGATGGATATTATTATCACTGAAGAAAAGCTTAACAAATTAATAACTGGATGGAAATCTGTCACATGTCCATAGTTACTACAATTAATAGAAAAGGTGGCAAAAGCAAGTTGCCTTCATTCTAAAACCAACAATGCGTTTTCTATCTCAGGTACTTTGCAATGGCCATGTCTTCTAAAGTTGGCCTTACTGCTCCTCCAATTCCATTTCTGTACAGAGCAAATCAATCACTGGAATATATTAACTGCTGACTGTGTGCAGAGCTCTGTACTAAGCAAGCACTTAGGAGAGGACAGTACAATAGAGTTGTTAAACATCATCCTTGCCTTCAAGGAGATTACAGCTTGCAAGGCATGTATCCATACTTCTCCAAAAAATAGGAGTTTCCACTGAAGCAGTGTGGTCGAGTGGAAAGATCACAGGCCTCAGAGTCAGAGGACCTGGGTTCCAATCCCATCTCCACCACTTGTCTGCTTTGAAACCTTGAGCAAGTCACTTAACTTATTTGTACCTCCGTTACCTCATCTGTAGAATGGGGATTAAGACTGTGAGCCTACGTGGAACGTTGACTATGTCCAATCTGATTAGCTCGTATCTAATAATAATAATAATGTTGGTATTTGTTAAGTGCTTACTATGTGCAGAGCACTGTTCTAAGCTCAGGGGTAGACATAGGGGAATCAGGTTGTCCCACGTGGGGCTCACAGTCTTTATCCCCATTTTACAGATGAGGGAACTGAGGCACGGAGAAGTTAAGTGACTTGCCCACAGTCACACAGCCTGACAAGTGGCAGAGCTGGGATTCGAACCCATGACCTCTGCCTCCAAAGCCCGGGCTCTTTCCACTGAGCCACGCTGTATCTACCCCGGGACTTAGTATATTGGCTAGCCTATAATAAACACTTAACAACTACTTAAAAAAAAATAATCTACCAGGTAGATGAAAGGAAAAAGAAGCATAGTGAAAGTGATTTTCTTTTAAGCTTTCTGCTTAATCCTTTAGGCCCTACTTACTTACTTTCAGGCTTCAGGTGTGAAGTACATTTCTGTTAATTTGAAGGCCTGGAACAGACACACGTATACATCAGATACAAAAATTTGGGTAGCACAAATATCTTGAAAATACTTTGTGTAATGAAATGCGCTAACAGACCCCACATACGGCTAACTCCATGAAGTGTTCCTCATTTCCACATTTAAGCAAGAATAATGCCAAAACTTACTTGAGTAAAAGCTATTTTCTTTGAAGTTCATTCACATAGATCAAAGGAAGGCTGAGAGAAATAATTGGCAAAATGATTTAGGGAAAGGAAAAGACAAAAACCAGGAGAAGGACGTTAGCGTCATGCCTGTCATTGGACAAATAATATTTCAGAGTGCAATGAGAGTAATGGCATTCATTGAGCACTAATTGATTGCAGTGTATTGTATGAACTCCAGATGTAAGCTCATCCTCCAGACTCTAAGATCATTGTGGGCAGGGAATATTACAACCAACTCTGTTGTATTGTAGTCTCCTATGTGCTTAGTATAGCGCTCTGCATACAGTAAATACTCAGTAAATGCCATGGCTTGATGAATTGATGCAAAGCACTTAGGAAGGTACAACAGAACTGTGAGACACAATCCTTGCTCACAAGAAGCAAATCTACAAGTGGGTTGGTCTCCCTTATGTAGTAGTTGGCTGAATGTTTTCGATGAGATGTGAAGGTAGTTTAGCGAACAAACTGGCCATGTGAGAAGCAACATGGCATGGTGGAAGGGGAATGGGCCTGTGAGTCAGTGGACCTGTGTTCTAATCCCGGCTCTGCCACTTATCTCTTGTGTGACCTTCACAAGTCACTTAACTTCTCTGGGCCTCAGTTACCTCATTTGTAAAATTGGGATTAAGACTATGAGCCCCAAATGGGCCATGGACTGTATCCAACTTGATTACCTTGCATCTACCCCAGTGCTTAGTACAGTGCCTGGCACATAGAAAGCACTGAACAAATACTATTAAAAAAAATAATGGCTAACCCTGGTTCTGCCACTTTAGCCTGCTGTGTGGCCTTGTCAAGTTCCCTAACTTCTCTGTGCTTTAGTTTCTTTATCTGTAAAATCTTAATTCAGTGCTTGTTCTCTCTTTTACTTGTACTGCGAGTCTGAAGGAGGACGGGGACAAAGTCTGACCTGATTATTGTGCATCTATCCCCATGCTTAGTCCAGGGCTTGCCAGGTAGTAATCGCCTAACAAATACCACAGGTATTATGATTTTCTGTTGATGTTTGCAATACTGTAAAGTGTTATCCAGTAGGATATGTGGGTCCAGTCAAGCATGATAGCTTATAACAGAGCTTTGTTTGGAACATTTATCCTTGCTTTCATGTGTGAATAGGGAAAAATGCATCAAGAAGAGCATGAAGGAATTCACAGGTCTGATAAGCACTCAGCATCAAAGAACTATCACAGCACTGAAAGTAGCTAAAGGAAAAATTCAGATATTTCTTCATCTTCCCATTTCTTTTTTTGGCTAATAACTCTGGTAATTTGTTCGTTTTTCTCAAATGGAAGTCTGCAACAATCCTAGAACCAATTCCTCACCAGACATTATCTAAATCTCACGTTTTAAATTGATGGGGTGTTGCTTCCAGCAAACTGTCATTACAAAATTCACTTCTTATTCATCACCTCGGCACTATACATAGAAAAGCCTAAAACACTGTATTCTGTTTCAAAATGAATGAAGGTCACTTTAAAATAAAACTTGTGAAATTATCACGGCATAAAACAAAAATCTGGAGAAAGCAGAAAACTCCTATTGCCCAGAAAATATTTGTATATGTATATATAAAATGCACACAAGACATGGCATAGTGGATAAGGCACGGGCCTGGGAGTCAGGAGAATCTGGGTTCAAATCCTGGCCCCACTACATATCTGCTGGGTGACCTTGGGCAAGTCATTTAACATCTCTGTACCTCAGTTACCTCATCTGCAAAATGGGGAGTAAGACTGTGAGCCCTATTTGGGACAGAAACTGAGCCCAACCTGATTACCTTGTAATCTTCCCCAGTACTTTGAATAGTGCCTGACACATAATAAGTGCGTAACAAATACTATAAAAAGGAGGGTCACAGTGCTAGTCCCACATGGGACTCCTAGGCAAGTAGGAGGGAGAACAGGTATTGAATCCCCATTTTACAGATGAGGTAACAGCCCTAGAAAAGTTAAGAGATTTGCCCAAGGTCACACAGCGGGGAAGGGGTAGGGCTGGGATTAGAACCCAGGTCCTCTGGCTCCCAGGCCCGAGGTTTATCGACTAGGCCATGTTGCTTACCAAAGGCTATGCTGCTTCTTTCTTGAATTGGCCAAATTTCTGATCTTCTTCTCTTCCCTGTCTTCATAGTCCTAAAGTCCAATCTTATCTAACAGGTCTCCCCTTCCTATCAGCACCCTGGTTTATCTCTTTCCAGAAATCTGTAAGAAACCATAATCCAAGATCTAGGAGCTGTCAAGGTATTGAGCGCTATACTTGTGACATCTTCCAAGGAAGGCCACCATAAATAAAGTACTTAATCATGATGCTTTCTCTGTCTTCCACAGGATTCTTCATTAGGTTCTTCCAAGTGCCATAGTTAAAAATGCTGAATGATGGACATGAAATTCACTGCCCAACACTGATGATACTGTGAAATTCTACAATTAAGAAACAGATGAATGAATCTTTTCACTTATTTCACTGTGGTTAGAATAAACACAGAATATATATAAAAAGGGATAATGTCTATTTTCAAGGTACCAAAAAACAGATTCATACAATACACTGTGAAATGTATTCAACACATTTTGAAAGGCTAACCAAGGCTAAACCTTCCTTGGAAATATGCAATGAATTCTCCTGGGTACTCTGAGTTTCACATTTATGGGCTGGATTAGAACCATGAAAGGGTTGAGAATACTTAGTAATGTCTAGCTCTATTTACCATATTGCCAGTTGTTTCTTACCCATCCTTTACTTTGATAAAACTGTCACCCATTGAAAACATAAATCTTTGCAAAGTGGTCCATATCCTGAAGAAGTAAAGCCACTCTGCTAAGCTCATAGGACTTTGTGCCAGTTTTCTCCTGAATTATAGTTATTTCACTAACGAGTTATCTTTTTCACTGCCTTTCTGGCTGGAGAATGAGATGTAACAGTAATCTTTGTGCTCTGCCATTTGTAGGCTAAATTTATGTTATAAATTTGCATGTTAAGTGCTTCACTGGTAAGAGTAGCTCTCAAAGACAGCATGTTTATGCCACCATTTGTGTTTAAATTTGAATGCTAAAGCAGAGCCAAGTGAAACACACAGACAATTTTAGATCTCCCTGTCTCAACTCGACTACGGGCTGTTTATTTTAATGGCCATGGGTACTTCCCCCTTCTATGGGTCAGAAGCTATTAGCAGGGTGATCAGCCAACGTCCTCAATCGTTCCTGCTTTGTTCATGTCATAGTTTTCCCTCTAGATTCCATGCGTTTTGAAAAATGAGAATATTTATCACATCAGTGGTCTTTTCAAATTCATCCCCAGGACAAAATGACCCAGATCGATGCTGGATGGGTTATGGGTGCGGACCATTAAAAGTCAGCTCAGCAACATTATTTCTTCTCTGTTTTGGACTCCCCGGCCTATGACCCATCCAATGATTCCAGACTTTTAAGTCACTCCTTAGAACTCCTTGTGTCCCCACCTTCTCTCTCTCTCATCCCAGATAACATAGCCGAATAATTTGTTGACAGAATCAAAATCATCAGACACTTTCTAGTCTGTAAACCCCTGGTCAGCAGGGATCATGTCTACCTACTTACTCTATTGTATTGTTCTCTCCCTATCTCCTAGTGCAGTGCTCTCTGTACATAATAAGCACTCAATAAATACCATTGATTGATAGATTTAAGAGGAATTATGGAATCCTTCTCTGTGAAGTCTCCCGAGCAACTCAGATTTAAGGTTCTCTCTCTTCTTCCGTATGTGTGGCAGCTATAATGAAGTTTTTGATATAGTTGGCTTCTCTGAAACCACACATTTCTCAGTCCCCTTAGGCTTTTTTCTACCCACTACCTGGGGTGAGGTGTGGTCCAGACTCAGCTAGCTCAATACTGAGCGTTAATGAAGGGTATACAAGACTGATTAGGCAAAACAAGGAACCCAAAACATTTGAACAATCTTTATCAAGGTCAATCAGCATTAACTCACTTCTAGTTAGTTGTTTTGGAGATGACTCACAGCAAAAGATAGGACAAGTTATTTGCTTATCCAGGCTTTGGTTAAATTGCTGCACCTTTGGTTCTTCCAGGCAAATGATTTACTCCAAAACATGAAATATAATGAAAATTGGCTAATCTGAGAACCTCGGCAAGGAGAGAAACCAGGAGGGTTTTAGATCTACTTAATGCGGCAATTTTACTAGAAGTTGGCCAAGTCAGATTTTTGTTTTTTGCATTGGTTTTGGTTTCCTAGGCTAATTTAGGACAATGAAATACAATGCCAGAGGAAATTTCAATGATAGATACAGAAACAGTGAATTCAATCCTCCTGTTATTCAGATGATATTATTCATTGGCTAGGGTGTAGCAAATAAAATTCACCAGAAAAAAATGGTTGCTTTACTGACAGAACGGTTGATTCTCGGAGGACGGGTTCAGAGCGAAGAATGGGGGAAGACAGAGAGTAGAGGGATTCAGGATGAAGATGTGAAGGCAAAGTGGATCATTAGGGGAAGGGATTGGGCCCTGGGGTAAAACGGGGCTTTGGGGAAGGACATAAGGGAAAAGCAGAGAGGGAAATGGTGGAAGAGAGAAAGGAAAAAGCAGAAGCAGTCTCTTGCCTCCATCTCTGGATTCATTAAGCCTGTCTTGGCTGCTCTTTCTGCCCCCCTCATTCATTCATTCAATCGAATTTATTGAGCATTTACTGTGTGCAAAGCACTGTATTAAGCACTTGGAAGAGTACAGTATAAGGATAAACGGACACATTTCCTGCCCACAACGAGCTCACGGTCCAGACGACGAGCTTACACTTGTGCTGCATTGCACGCCCATCTTAATCAGCTTGGCAGCTTTGGTATAAACGTGGCCAGGAAGAGGGAGCTCTTCCCAGAGCCAGTCAGGCCTTTAGTCAAGGTCTCTCTGTGGTGGAGGTGGCAGTGGGGGTGGCTGTGGCAGAAAGAACTCAGCCTGGGTTTGGTTTGCCTCCGGGCAGCCTGGAAGAAGCAGTGATGGTGGTCTTGGTTCTTGGGTTATTTCAGTTATGGCTGCTGCTGCTGCCCATTGTAACGTGGGGACATGTCTTGGAGGTAGACCTTGCTGCTGCTTTGACTTTTTTGCCCTCCACTGGGCTCTCTAGCATGGGTGAAAACACATTTGCCACTGGGTCAGAAAATCCTATTCTAGCACAGCCCACCCAAGGAATTACAGCCGTTGCTGTGATGGTGGGGTGATTCCCTAGCTATTAACATTTCCAAAACAGAACTCCTCTTCTTCCCAACTGAACCCTGCTCTCCCCGTGACTTTCCCATCACTCAACGGAGCATCTCCATTCTCCTTGTCTCACAAGCCCATGATCTTGGCATTATCCTTGATAAGTTTCTCTCATTCATTGCACATATTCAGCCTGTCACCAAGCCCTTTCAGTTCTACACAGTATCACTAAAACTCACCCTTTTCTTTCCGACCAAACTGTCATGTCTATGGTCATCCCGAACACTTATCCTGTGCCGGCTTGACTACTGCATCAGCCTCCTCATTGACCTCCTGCTTTCTGTCTTTCCCCACTCCAGTCCATACTTCACTCTTCTCTCTGAATCATTTTTCTACTAAACTCTTCAGACCACATTTCCCCACTCCTTTAGAACCTCCACTGGTAGCCTGTCCACCTCTGCATTAAGCAGAAACACCTTACCATTGGATTTAAAGCACTCAGTCACCTGCTCCTCCAATGCCAACTTACTCACCGAATCTTGATATTGTCTATCTTGCCACCTACCCCTTGCCCACATCATGCTCCTGGCTTGGAACTGCCCTCACTTCATATCTGATAGACCACCATTCTCCTTATCTGCAAAGCCTTATTCAGTTCACATCTCCTCCAAGAGATGTTCCCCAACTAGGCCCTCATTTCTCTTACTCCCTCTTTCCTCTGCATCACTCTTGTACTTGGATCTGTTCCATTTAACACTAGATATTCACTCCATCTTCAGCCCCACAGCACTTTTGTACATATCCAGAATTTATTTCAATATCTGCCTCCCCCTCTTTAGGTCAAGGAACATATCTACCAACTCTGTTGTATAGAACTCCCTCAAGCACTTAGTACAGTGTTCTGCACAGTAAGCGTTCGATAAATGCCTTTGATTGATTTGGTGGCATCTCCTGCTATTGTACCTTAAGAGAATGAAGAAACAGAAGGCAGAGAGGGCGAAAATAGCTATCAATCTCTTCCTCCTCCTGCATTTCCACCTCCTTTCTGCTGCAGTAGCCACTCTTCTTGTCACTGCCAGTCGTGCTACAGGTTCGGATTTGCTCTTACCCCCATATGGCTCCCCATTTAGGCGATCTGGGCAAAGGATCAGCACCCTCAAAATCATGACAATCCTCCCCCTCCCCAAATCTGGATTTTGGGTCAGTCTAGGCAGAGATACCATCAGTCTGTAGTATTTTATGAGCTCTTACTCTATGCAGTGTACTATATTAAACGTTTGGGGGAGTGCAGTGGAGTTAGCGGACATGATCCTTGCCCTCAAAGAGCTTACAGCCTAATTCAGAGGCAGTGTTGGTTCTATTGTGTTTATCAGACTTTTGGTTCGTATCGTCTCAGAGAATTGAGCTAATGATAAGAAAAATAATAATGATAATAGTGATATTTTTAAGCATTTTCTTTGTGCTAAACACTGTGCTAACCACTGAGGTAGTTACAAGATAGCCAGGTCCCACATGGGCCTCAGTCTAAGGAGGGAGAACAGGTTTTCCGGAGAGGGAATTGAGGCCAGGTAAGTTAAGTGTCATTCCAAAGGTCACATAGCAAGTAAGTAGCAGAGTTGGATTAGAACCCAGGTCCTCTGCCTCCAAAACCTGTACTCTTTCAGATAGGCTACTCTGCTTCTCTATCTTCTTTTTCTCTATCTTGTACGTCTATCAGAATATTAAGCAATAAGATGTTAGAGTTTGTGAGAATTTTTTTTGTGTGCGTGTGTGTCTGTGGAATGACTTTTACACAAATTTGAACAAACGTTATGGAAGAAGATTTTTATCTCTCAAATACCTTAGAAGAAGATTAGTCAGCACTGAACTGGGTATGTGAGCTGCTAATTAGCAGTTAAAAAATTTACAAATTGTATCACGTTTCATTTAACCGGTGAAATTCTAAACCATTATGGATATATCTACTTCAGTCCACCTCTCATTTCTAACTGTTTTTGTTTGTCTTTTTGTAGCTGGCAGAGCAATATGTGGGTAATGGAACTTTCCACAATAGGCACACTTTACTATGTTGTTTTATATGCTTTAGCCACAACCAGAGGTAAAAGGTGTGAAGTTTTGCCATTTTAGTTTCCTTGGCTGCAGCATCAGGCAAAGTACATTAAGGAGTTTGCTTTTTGACACATTTAGTTTCTGGAAAGGTAACTTTGCCTTAAACTAAATGTGTCAAAAAGCAAACTCCTTATTTTACTTCCTAAGTTATCTTCTCCTCCTATCTTTCCCCATCCCAGTGAACACCACCACTGATCTCTCTATTACTGGCACACTATAGGATTGCTGTCCATAAAGCCACACTTCCTTCAGGGAACCCTATCTACATTTGCTACAAAGATCATCCTCTTGAAAGGTGGCTTATTTCTAATCTTACCTCTCCTCAAATTCCTCCAATGGCTTTCCCTTTCCATCATCAAACATAAACTCCGCACCATAAGTTTCAAGGCTCTCCACCAATTTGTATCAGCTCTCTTCTCCTGCTATTGTTCACCTTGATCTCTTTGTTCTAAGTGTACCACATTCTCAACCCTTCCCATCTGTGTCTGTCTACCCTATTTGAATCTAGGCGAAGAATATTTTTCATGCTTCTATTGTGTATTCCCATGTCTTTAGATCTTTGCACCCAGTGGGCTCTCAATAAATATCTTTACTACTCTCACAACTTCTATCTACTTCTACTATCAATCAATCAGTCATACTTATAAAAGGTTTTCTACCACACACAACCTATCTGCCTCAGCAGACCATAAGCTTGGTGTCATTTTTGACCCTTCACTGACTTTTAACTCTCACCTTCCATATTTGACTAAATCCTGCGTGTTGTTTTCCCACAAGCTTTCCCAAATCCAGCCCTTCTTCTCTAACCAAAAAGTCACTATTCTGGTTCAAAATCTCATGACTAAAGTTCTCTATGGCAAAGTCACTGATCAGCCTGGTTCCAGCTTCTCCCCTCTTCAATATCAACTACATCAGTGGAAAAAAAAGACCAATAGAGGCAACAGATGGCTGTCCAAGATATGTTAGATATGTTAGAAAAAGATATATTTCCAGGCTGGATCTAACACAGTAAGGGTAATTGCATATAGTTTTCCTTCACATCCCTAGTTCAAACTTCCAGATACCTAGACTTCTAGGATTTAGCTGGCATACATCCCTGGGGAAAAATCTGAATAACCAGTCACCATTCATTAACACCCTCAAATTAGAATCTTTCCCAATCCAGTCCATCCTCATAACAATGGAACTCCATTCATTTCTCCTCTATGATCCAGTATTCAGATTAAATTCTCAACTACATTAATCTCAGTCTTCTTCAACCTCCACAGTTAATGGAGAAGGTTGAGGCTGGATTCTGGATTTCTTAACTGCCCTAAATCTTTCCTTTGTTTTTTCCAAAGGCCATTTTTTTTTATTTATTCATAACCTTAACACCCCTCTGGTTTCTTTATTTCATGCTTGGTTTTCTGCAAGGTATTTTTGGCAATGGGTATGAAGGACATTACAGTATATAAAAAGTAAATTGTATTGAATGACATAATAAAAAATCCATTAGAGTAAATGCTTTCTTTCAAGGTTGTCATAATGTGTCCATTTGAAAAAAAATCAGTTTATTCATATGATAAGGGAATATTTAAAATTGTTTTAGTGTGTCATAGGATGAATGAACTATAAATCAAGGTCATTTTTGCATACTAGATGAAGGTAACTTTCCATCCATTTTGCCAACTTGATTGGCATGATGTTGTTGCTGAAAATTTTACTACATTCCTGCTTGTGTACATAACTTTGGTCCGATATGAACAAAAGCTCTTTCAAATATATAGGCAGTGTATATATTTCTCCATTCTTTTTATAAGTTGGTTTCCTTTTTTTTTAGGGGGCAAACTCCAATCATCACTCATTTTCTATTTCTTCCAGAGATGAAACTCAAGTACCTCATCATCAATGGTACTCATTGAGAACTTTCTGTGTATAGAACACTGTACTAAGTGCTTACCTCCCTCAGAAATAATGTGAATGTACTCTATTGGACTTGTCTTCAGTACAGAAAACATTCCATAAAGACCACTAATTGAATGGTTAAGTTCTTTTTTTCGGGGAATGTTCAAAACGGATGAAAAAGGTCCAGGCATGCTCAGCGACTCTTTGTGATTCCATGAGTCTGAGCTGAAAAGATGATTAGAAGTAATGACATTTGGGCTGAGGTCCCTCTCATTCATTGCTAACTTCTGTTAGATTGTAAGCTCCTTGAAGGCGCAGGGGTCATGCTTAACTGTACTCTCCCAAGTGAGGTAGAGTGTTCTACGCCCAGTGAAGGCTAATACCTGTTAATATCTGGGGAAACCTGGGAAATAGAAGTGGGCAGCCCAGAAGGAAGAGGGGAAAGTCCTTCCCAGACTAATGGATCATTTCTCCTACCCACCCTCCCCTCTGTACCCGTTAAACAATTGATATTCATCCCATCAACACAGACCCACAGAACTCAGGTACTTGTCCATATATTCTGCCATTTCTCCTACCTGTAATTTACTTAATGTCTTGCCCTGTAGACTTTAAGCTCCATTAAAGTCAGGGATTGTATTTACCCACTTATTTGCATTGTACTCTCCCTAGTGATTAGTACAGTGCTTCACCTCAAGTGCTCAAAAATTCTACTGATTGATGTGCTCAATAAATACTATGATTAATAGTATATAGTGCTCAAGTCAAGTGAACTGTGACTGTTAAGCCCTTTTCACCATCACCTACACTTTTCTGCTGTACATTTTCTACATTTGTCTCCCAGAGAAGACTTTGGAGCTCATTATGCCTGTTGTTTCCTTGCATTAATAACAGTAGCGCTAAGTGTTTAAAGTTTACCATACGGCAAGCAGTGTATTAAGCACTGGGGTAGATGCAAGCTAATTGGGTCGGCCAAACCCCTGTGGTACACAGGACTCACACTCTAATTGGGAGGGAGGACAGATAATCGATCCCCACTTTTCAAAAGAGGGAATGGAGATCCTGATAAGTTAAATGACTTATCCAAGGTCACACAGCAGTCACGTGGCAGAGGAGGAATGAGAACTCAGATCTCCTGACTTCCATTCGGCCATAGTGCTTGCACTATTTCCTCCAAGTAGTTTTTGGACTCTTTCTGTAAATGGGAAAAAATTTACTAGCCATTGCTACAAAAGCAATATCACATTAAGTCCTTTGAGTTGTGTTGACAAGGCATGGATAGAAATTGGTTGCTCTCAGTTCTCATCAGTAGCATGAAGTTGTTCCAGTCATTTTGAAATCAGATAGTTTGCTGCTGTTGTTTAGAGTATGCTCTTTATGAACACTTTATTTCAAAGGAAAAAATGTGCTGATTCACCTGGATGCTTATTTGTAAATGGTATTTTTTGCAAATTTGTGTTTAGGGTGACATCAGTTACACTGTTGATGCTTATCAAATAATTGACAGTGAAAATAATCCTTTGGGAAAAGAGTGGATCATAGATTTACATAGCCCTTATCCAGATGCTTCATTATACTCAGCTCAGCTAAAAGCAAATAATTGCTTACAATCTACACCAATGTCATGGAATTTGTTTACTTTTCCTTGATGTTTTTAATTGACTTCTACTGACAGTGAAGTAATTCCAATAAAAACCAGTGCTGTAAGAGAGTTTCTCTGAAAAAAACAAATATGTATTCGTATTATTTTGTGCATATATATATATATAGAGAGAGAGAGAGAGAGAGAGAGAGAGAGAGATGATATCTGTAAAGACATTCAGTGAAAACTCTTTTGTACAGTTGTATCATAGCATGTGGATAGAGTATGATTAGTGAATTAATGAACATTCTATTACCACAAGAGTCTAAAAGGTCTTGTCCAGCCACATTATTGAAAGAACTGCTTCTGTCCATTTGTGTTGCATAAGGATTGAAGTTTTATACAGCATAGATTTCCTTTAATGTGAGATCCTATAAAAATTCAACCCATGCATTACTTATATTGCTCATTTTTTAATGGCAGTATTAATGCAGGGTCTACTGCAAATTAAGTTCAAAGTACTGTATTATCAATATTTTTCTAAACATATTTTTACAATAAAAGAATCTTACTGAGATCCTGGTTAATTCTGTCATTACAGGAAATGAAAAAATCTTACTTTGGGTTACTTTTTAAGTGACCAGTTTCAGGCATTTTTCATAGAAAAAATGCCCCATTTAAAAGATCATTCATTTATCCCCAAGATATTTGCTCTTTATTTGAAAAGGAAGATTGGATAAGAGCCTACTAATATTTTGTAATGTGGGTTCCTGGTTTGTTTGTTTTTTTGTTTTTTTGAATAGCATTTAAGTGTTTTCTATATCACAGGTACTGTACCAAGCACTGGGGTCTTGTCTTGTGCTGTTGAGTTGTTTCCGACCAATAGCAACTCCTCGGATACAACTCTCCCAGAATGCTCCACCTCCATCTGCAGTCATTTTCATAGTGTATCCATAGAGTTTTCTTGGTGGTAATGTGGAAGTGGTTTACAATTGCCTCTTTCTGCACAGTAAACTTAAGTCTCCACCCTCGACTTTCTTCCATGCTGCTGCAGCCCAGCACAGGTGAGATTTGACTTGTAGCAGATTGCCTTCCATTTGCTAGCCACTGCCCAAACTAGGAATAGAATGAGTAGGCCTCTGCTTCACTCTCCGTCCCATAGCCAAGACTGATAGTGTACTGGAAACTCTTCAGGTGCGATCTTGAGAGGGTTAAGTATTGGGGTGGATACAACTTAATCAGGTGAGACACAGCCCATGTCCTACATGAAGCTAATAGTCTTAATCCTCATTTTACAAATGAGGTAAGTGAGGCACAGAGAAGTGAAGTCAATTGTCCAAGATCACACAACAGGCACGTGGCGGAATCAGGATTAGAACCCTGATCTTTCTGACTTCCAGTCCCATACCTTATCCATTAGACCACATTGCTTCTCTTGTGGTTTGCAATAAGAGAGTGTGACTCTCCAGACGAGGTCTTTCAGGAGGAAAAATCCAATTTTTGCAACCTGCAAAGAAAAGTTGGCTCTGTCTTTGCATCCTTTCTCTTCATCTATATCACGCTTCACATTAGGGGCCCCACAATAAAGATCAGGGCCTATATTGGTCTTAATCTGGCCATAGTTGGGGCAAATGAAGACTGTGAGCTGGGCTAGAGCAGAAGAAGAGGGCAGGAAAATGGAAAGGAGAACCCGGAAGCCAATAGTTAGCGTGTACCGGGAAGTCTCACGCAAAGTTCGGTTGATCCTTATCGTCTTCTGGCTTCCATTGCCTTCTCCTACCTTGGTCATGTTTGAGGGAAGAGAAGGGAAGAACAGAGAAATGTATGGCACCCCCCTTTCTGCCTTGGGTAAGGAGAAGATCCTGGTTCCTGGGGAAAAAGAAATGTAGGATCAACTAATATAACTACATGAAAAAAGTCTTTGTTAAAAGGAGGTATGATGCAGTAACTCTAGTTGAGGGGTGTGTGTGTAAAATAAATGCAAGATCAACATAATGACCAAGGGTTACCAGCATATCATAACATTAAAACAATATAAAACTCTTTGCTCAGAAAAAAAGCCCATAAAATCTATTGCTGCTGGGAATAGGTGGTTGGCGTAACCTGAAGATAATGCTATTTATTTTTCTGCCAAGAGAAGAAAATGAATTCCATTTTCAAGTAGTTAGTACTCTGCAATAATTGCTTTCAATTTCATTGTTCGGTTTTTGGCAGGACCAGATTTGAGCATGATAAATGGCTCAAAAAACTAGGTTATCTCTTCCCTACTCTACATACATAAAAGAGAGAAGAATGTAATTTGAGACTTTGATGCAAATATCCAAGCATTCTCCAACCTAACCTTCTTTAATTACTTAAGGTCATTTGCACACCAGAATTTGTAAACAAGTCTGTTTAAGTGATTCTCATAATAATGTTTTAACGAACAGCATGGTTTTAAATTGTACCATCAAATAAGCCAATGACAATTTTTCATTAGGTTAGTAATTATTTCACAAAGATTTAATCAGTCCCTATACAGCCTGCCCTAGATTTAATAATAATCCTATTGCCCCAAATCCTCTTGTTTAGGTGTCTTCTGTCTAATTTTTTCTTGAATAAAAATAATGCACGTCTATTTCAGTTCATTTCTTCTTTTTAAAAGCAACTAAAGTCAGTGTAAGCTTTAAACTGCGGCTTTGCAAGGAAAATATTTGAAGGCAAAGGTCACTTCTTTTTGCCAAACAGGCTCCAAGTTTCACAAATGATACATAAAGATTAGTGAATTGTTTTCACTGTTGCTTTAAGCTATTTTTTATGACTAGATACTCTTCTAATGTAATTTCAAAGGGGTAACTCATGGGAAGTGATCCTATAAGGGTACACTGGGATAGGTTTGACTCAATAAAGTGACATAAAAGTAGAATCTGAAAATTCCAGTAGTTTCTTTCATTAGTTTTCTTATACCACAGATCAAATGTGTGACTCAAGATTCCATTCATTGTATGTATTAATCAATCAGTCGTATTTATTGAGCACTTACTATATGAAGAGCATATTGAACATTGTGGCATAGTAAGTCAGAAATACTGACTTCATAATATCAGATTTTTCTTTTTTTAATGGTATTTGTTAAGTTCTTACTATTTGCAGGAACTGTACTAAGCACTGGGGTAGACACAAGTTAATCATGTTGGGCATAGTTCCTGTCCCACAGAGGGCTCATCATCTTAAGCACTACATGTTCATTCCACTCAGTCCCAACAGCACTCTTTTTAATGATATCTGTTAAGAGTGTACTATGTGCCAGACACTGTATTAAGTGCTCAGGTGGATACAAGCTAATCAGGTTGGACAGAGTCTATGTCCCACATGGAGCTCAAAATGTTAATCCCCATTTTGCAGATGCCATGACTGAGGCACAGAGAAGTGAAGCAACTTGCCCAAGCTCACACAACAGACAAGTGGCAGAGTCGGGATTAGAATCTGGGTTCTGACATCTTCTGACTCCCAGGCCTAATCTTTAACTAGGAAGCCACTCTGCTTTTCCTGTACATACCTGCACAGGATATGTAAAGATAACTACATATCTGTAATTTATTATATTATCGTCTGTCTCCCTCTATAGACTGTAACTCCTTGTGGACAGGGAACATATCTGCCAATTCTGTTGTATTTTGCCTTCCCAAGCACTTTGTACAGTCCTCTGCACACAGAAAGTGCTCACTAAATATCAATGATTGATGGATGGATCATTCAAGGACCCAAGAGAGGGGGATTCCAATCAATTAGATTGAGCAGCAGCATGGTGTAGTGGATAGACCTGGGCTTGGCATTCGAAAGGTCATGGGTTCAGATCCCGGCTCCTCCACTTGTCTGCTGTGTGTGACCTCGGACAAGCCCCTTCACCTCTCTGTGCGTCAATCACCTCATTTGTAAAATGGGGATTAAGACTGTGAGTCCTGTGCGGGACAGGAACCGAATCCAACCTAATTTGCTTGTAATTCACTCCAGCGATTAGTACGATACCTTGCACATAGTAAGCGCTTAACAGGCACCATAATTATTATTTATTATTTCCCTTACCCTAATAATGGATATCAACAAGGGCCTCCTTGGTTGCTAATCTCAGAGACTGTCATTTGGTATGTTTTTATTATCAGATTGCTAAAATACTTGCATAAATCTATTCCTTGGAAGGATGTGGCTAGGTAGGGGAGGTGGATATTTGTGTATATGCACATTCAGATACAAATTCAGTGTGGTCAGTTTTTTTTTTTACTTGAAAATAACATCATCCTCAGCTAAACAAGGAGTGAAATGAGATCTCTACTGGAACAACATAATGTTTATAGTATTTCCATAATATTACAAGGTACCAGTTTCAACATAATTTGGGAAAGAGAAAGAGACAATTTTAAATATACATCCATTCTTCATTTTTACTTCACTCCTTCCCCTTCTTCAAAGTAATTTCCAAGATCAATCGAAGATATTTATTGAGTGTGCTTTCTGTATTCAGAGCACTGTACTATATACTAAGTGCCAAGGTAAGTATATGTTCCTGCTTACATGCTTTGCTATCATATTATATTTCCAAAAACCATTCATGCCTCAGGCAATATGTATATTAATTCATTCAATAGTATTTATTGAGCGCTTACTATGTGCAGAGCACTGTACTAAGTGCTTGGAATGTACAAATCAGTAACAGAGACAGTCCCTGCCCTTTGACGGGCTTACAGTCTAATTAATATATTTATATATCGATTAGATATACATATTAGATATACATATATATATTTCAATTCGATATACATATTAGATATACATATATATATATTAGATGTACATATTATATATACATATATATATATTGATTAGGTATACATATGTATATATGTATGAACACATCTAGAGCACTAGAAGGCTTCTGCATAGATTTTTAAACAGTGGAATGATTTCCTCATAACTCCATTATGTATTTTCATGATTATTGTTTTTAAAAGCAACATCATGGAGTTATCGACTTATAGTCTACCTTATTCAAACAATCAATGGTATTTATGAATAATAATAATGTTGGCATTTGTTAAGCGCTTACTATGTGCAGAGCACTGTTCTAAGCGCTGGGGTAGACACAGGAGAATCAAGTTGTCCCACGTGGGGCTTACAGATGAGGTAATTGAGGCACAGAGAAGTTAAGTGACTTGCCCACAGTCACACAGCTGACAAGTGGCAGAGCTGGGATTTGAACCCGTGACCTCTGACTCCAAAGCCCGTGCTCTTTCCACTGAGCCACGCTGCTTTATTCAGTACTTACTGTGTGCAGAGCTCTGTACAAGGCATTTTGGAGAGTAAAATATAAAAGAGTAGGTGTAGACAATCCCTGCCCTCAGAGAGTTTACAGGATAGAATGTGAGACAGACAGTAAAATAGGTTACAGACAGTTGGATGTTTCATAGGTGCTTGTTCTGTCATGTTTATACATGAGCACATTTTCTCCAAATGCCTCAAATATAGATTTCAAGGTACTTTCTGAAATGAATATGAATATTTACAAGATCAATAATTTTAAGAAAATTTTTCCTAGCAACTAGGAAATAGGCATTTTCTGTTCTGACTTTTTAAAAATCAAGATTTATGAATCTTATAATTTAGTAAAGGTGATTTGAAATTGAGAAAGCCATCCATTACCTTTCTCTTAACTCATCATCTTTGAATTCTCTCCTGCCTAAATTATATTTGACATCTTATCAGAAGAAAGTAATGGAAAGTCTTAACCTAATGACTGTGAAATGGTAATATCTTAGGATAGTTAGTGAAGAGGATGATATGGTCCTTAATTGATCTGAAGAAGCAGGATTATCCAATCTGTAAAAGTGGTTTTATGCCCTATGTATGGATGGCAATACCCACGCATGTTGAAATCCTCAGGAATACCCACCATTAGGTATTTTGGAAAGCGTTATTATTATTATCAAGTGCCGTTGAGTTGTTTCTGATTCATAACAATGCTAAGGATATATTTTCTCCAGAACGTCCCGCCTTCTGGATAATCTATGGAAAGCATAGTTTCATGGAATTCAGGGACATCAACTATGATTGTAAATTATTGTTGTTTCACTTGATTTAGTATTTTCCCTGCATTTCTAAATAATTTCTGAAATCGAGAAAGCACATAAATCTCTGGTTGGTATTTTCATTTACCTATCTTGACTGCAGAATGATAACATAAATGGTATAAATTAAGCACTGTGTGTCTGGCATTGTACTGAGCACTGGGGTAGATGCAAGATGATCAAGTCAGACATCGTCCCTGTCCCGTGTTTGAGCCTAGTCCAAGTAGGAGGAATAACAGGTAGTGAATCGTCATTTTGCAGATGAGGAAATTGAGGCCCAGAGAAGGTAAGTGATTTACACAGGATCACACAGCAGGCCCATGCTCTTTCCACTAGACCACATTGCTTCCCAGCACTCTACCCCTTATTGCCCCTATGACTTTACCAACTATGTGAACCACTCCAATGTTCTTGTCACTGGGACCTGAGTTTGACTTCCTTTAGAAAGACTCTGATCTGTTCAAGTTGTTTGGAAATGCATGCTGTGGAGTCTTGAAATGCAGCCAGTGTTAGGCTGAATTTTGAGGTTTATTCATGATTGATCTTCAACACAGAGGGCTATTGAACATGAATGATGCGGCCCAGAATAAGTAGGAGTTTGCAGAGCTCCTGCTGCCCATCCCAAATTAACCATCGTTCTTTAGTTTCCCACGATTTATGTCTGAGTCGAGTGAGATTAGCCTATGACTTGGGTGATTCTGGAAGTGACATTGATGGGGGAGCAGAGGAACACAAATCACATGCAAAACAATTTTCTCAAGACTCTCTGGAAATGATCAAAGTTCCATGACTTTAAAAGGGCTCAGTAACCAGGCAAGATGCATCCAGAATTTATGCTAATCTGTTATCCATTTTAAAATCTCAGTGAATAGCTGTTCATGTAAAATTATCCTAGTCCTATTTTAATAAACACTTATGTAAAAACCATTTAGTCCCCCGTTCCCTACTGACTGAGCTTGAACTATTGGAAAAGTCTCATTTAGATTTTAGTTGCTTATTTACTGAAAAATGACCACATTTTTAGGACTCAATGTGGAATGGACTGGAGGAATTTTCTTGAGACGGTTCCAAAAAAGTATTGGTAGGATAAAAGGGCCAAGGGTGGGCAGGAGGGAGGGAAGCATGAGAAACTCAAGGAGAAACGTAGTGATAAAGGAAGAAACACCTAGATCGAGACAATAAAAAGAAGGAGCCAAATCACCCAGATTTGCAGAAGCCAAGGGTTTTTTTTTTTTTTGCATAAAGTAGGTAGCAGTGGCAGGATGGAAAACAGAAATAAAAGCAAATTCATCTCCTGCTGCCACAGCTCTTTCCATTGCCCTTGATTGAACCCTGAGTTTTTCCACAGCTGACCAGAATAGAGTTTATCCTCACAGGCAAGCCTCAAACCACACTGATCATGTTGGTTTCCCCTTTTTGTATCTTCTCCAGATCTGTTTGTTTTCTAAGAAGCCCTGAGCACCTACTGTGTGCAGAAAGCTGCATTAAGTGTAGTGGGAAATACAGTAAAAGTAGAAGACGAAGGCTCAGTCCTCAAGGGATGAAAGAAACTTTTTTTTATTTTACAAATGGAGGGAGCAGGAGAAAAAACAATGTTATAACTGTTGGTAAAAAGAGGATGCCAGAAAAAATAGAAGTTACTAAATGTTAATTAATGGAAAATTAGTTGTATGTTAATGATTACTGGTCTTGGACTTGCACTTCATTTTTCTCCCTCTATCTTTTCCACTTTTGCATGGGTCACACAATATTTGTGGTATTTGTTAAGCTCTTACTATATGCTAAGTGTTGAAGTGAGCTGCCAAAACAGTCAAGATAATCAGGTCAGACACAGTCCCAGTCCTACATGGGGCTCACAGTATGGGAGGAAGGGAGAAGAGGTATTGAATCCCCATTTTACAGATGAGGAAACTGAGGCACATAAAATAGAAATGACTTGCCACACACCAGGTAAGTGACAAGAGCCATGTTAAAACCTAGGTGCCCTGACACCTAATCCTTTATTCTTGCCATTAGGCCACAATGTGAACCTGCACTATTAATGTGTAAGATGGCTACTTCATAGAGCAAATCAGTTGACTGAGAACATCATACCTAAATTCATTTCATTTTACCCATTTGATTGAAGACTATGGAAAGTAGTATTGATAAAAACACCCACTGTACCATTGATAACGGCACTGTCCTCGTTATAGCTTATCAGAATTTTGACTTACATAAGAGATCATGTTTTACAAAATGAATTGTGGAACTACATGTCCTGAGAAAAATGTGTCTAGTCTATGAGAATTTTAAAATCTGGACTTTTGGGTAGAATGAGTGGTATGTAATACTACAAAAAGTTCACAGTCTAAGGATTCCTCTATCCCACTGATTATAGTTCCTCACCTTGATGGTTTCACAATCTTTGGCACTAATAATAAAAATAATTATAAGTATGAACTTTGTTAAGGGCTTACTATGTGCATAGCACTGTACTAAGTGCTTGGGAGAAAACAGTGCAACAGAGTCGGTAGACATGTATCCTGCCCACAGTGAGCGTACATTCTAGAGGAGGAGAAAGACATTAATGCAAATAAGTAATTTATAATATAATTTATAGATATAAACATAAATGCTTTGGGGTAAGGGTGGGGCAAATAGCCCCACAATAAGAGATGACACTGAATACTCACAGGTTTTAGTGAAATTCAACTGAGCCAGGAATCCGTTAAACTTTAATGTCAAGTCTCCAACTAAATCAAACAGTTCAAGTACTCTAAAATTGTCTTTAATGGAATTGGTTTCAGTAAAGAGGCTGACTTGTGAGGAATTTGTAGCTAGTGAATAACAATATTATTAATGTTATAAAGGAGGGGGAGGATAATAGATCTTTCTTACTGGATTAATTGATTTTGCATGTAGATTGAAGAATGTTTTCAAAGGTTGATTTGCCGCAAGAAATTCAACTTGAAATAATGAGGCTGTATAATTGTGATGCACTTCTCTGTTACCTTCTTTTTCAAAGTTTTAATGATGAAGGAGCAATTGATGCTCCTTCCCAGTTATGTTTAAATAATTAATTTGACTAGTTAATATTCAAAGACTGCAAAAAAGAAATATCCAAAATATCACATTTACCTTTATCAGGGGAAATCTTCACAGTAAAGCAGATTATGTTAACAAGATGTTAAGAGCTCTAAAACTGTGATTTTTGAGAGTTTTAAAATTAGCTCACTTGATCTTGACACTAAATGTATCTATCACGTTTCCACAGTAAATCGCATCCGAGGGTTTAACTTAATTGTAGTGCACAGATACAAACAACGGGATCGTTAAAATGAGTTTAAAAGAAACTGCAATAAAAATGTGGACTAGTTAAACTGAAGTTAACCAGTGAGGAAATAGCTTGTAAATTGAATTATCCTTGAACCAGGTTAGATGGACTTGCGAAGACAGGTAATTTTGTATTTGGATGCATATTGGCCATTCTTGTTATGTGACCCAGAAATAGCAACTGTTCCTGTTGAGCGTGGGGGTGAACACGGAGCAGGAAATCGGAGACAGCTTGGCCTCGTGGATAGGGCACGGGCCTTGGAGTCAGAAAGACCCGGGTTCTGATGCGGCTCTGCCAACTGTCTGCTGTGTGACCTTAGGCAAGTCACTTAACTTCTCGGTGCCTCAGTTACGGCATCTCTAAAATGGAGATTGAGACTCTGAGCCCCACGCAGAACAGGGGCTGTGTCCGACTTGATCGGGGTGTAGCCATCCCAGTGCTTAGTACGGTGCCTGGCGCATAGTAAGAACTTGAATTCCACAGTTGTTATCCTCATCATTATTATTGCTACTGTGATTAGCGGGTAAGGGTCAGGCAGGCTTCGAGAAGACCCAGTTGCTGGATGGAGTCCAGGGTCTGGGGGGGAGGGGGAGAAGGTAGGACCCCCCTTCAGCCGGCAAGTGGTCGAACAGGTGAGGACGAGGTGAGGTGCAGGTGAGGATGCTCAGGCATGAGAAGCTGCATGGCATATTAGACAGAGCACCGGCCTGGGAGTCAGAAGGGCCTGGGTTCTAATCCCACCTTTGCCACTTGTCAGCTGTGTGACTGTGGGCGAGTCACTTAACTTCTCTGTGCCTCAGTTACCTCATCTATAAAATGGGCATTAAGATTGTGAGCCTCACGTGAGACAACCTGATGACCCTGTATCTACCTCAGCACTTAGAACAGTGCTCTGCACATAGTAAGCGCTTAACAAATACCAACTTTGTTAATCCCGCGTCTGCCACTTGTCTGCCGTGTGATCTTAGGCGAGGTACTTCACTTCTCTGGACCTCATTTATCTCATCTGTAAAATGGGGAGTGAGATGGTGAGCCCCACGTGGGACAGGGACTGTGTCCAACCCGATCTGCTTGTATCCACTCCAGCACTTAGTACAGTGCCTGGCATGCGGTTAAGCACTTAAGGAATACCATTATTACGATGATGCCAGGCCAGGATCCCGAATCCTGGGAATGGGGAGGGAAGGCCTTAGCCAGCCCACGAGGGAAGGCAGCACGTGCGGCTGAGGATGCTCAGGTGCTGTGCTGTGCTGTCAGGTCGGGGCACACGGGCTCGGGGGAGGCAGAACGTTGAGCAGAGGCTGCTCAGCTGCTGCACTTTTCCCAGCCGAAGGCCCGAAGGCCGCCACCCACGTGCTGCGCCTATGCCAAGCCCCAGCTCCCAGGAGGGAGGGCAGCACGTTTGGTCGAGGATATCTAGGTGCTGAGCTGATCCCAGACCCGGCGTGCCCCAGAGCATGGCCGGGAATAATAACGATGGTATCTATTAAGGGCTTACTATGTGCCCAGCACTGTTCTAAGCACTGGGGTAATAATAATTATGGGATTTATTAAGCGCTTTTTTGTGCCAAGCACTGTTCTAAGTGCTGGGGTAATAATAATCATGGCATTTGTTAGGCACTTATGTGCCAAGCGCTGTTCTAAGCGTTGGGGTAGATACGAGGTCATCGGGTTGCCCCACGTGGGGCTCACAGTCGCAATCCCCATTTTACAGATGAGGTAACTGAGGGCCCGAGAAGTGACTTGCCCCAGATCACACAGCGGACAAGTGGCAGAGGCGGAATTAGAACCCACGACCTCTGACTCCCAAGCCCGTGCTCTTGCCACTAGGCCATGCTAGATACAGGGTAATCAGGTTGTCCCACGTGGGGCTCGCCGTCTTCATCCCCATTTTACAAATGAGGGAACTGAGGCCTAGCGAAGTGACTTGCCCAGAGTCACACAGCTGCTGAGTGGCAGAGCTGGGGTTGGAACCCACGACCTCTGACTCCTAAGCCCGGGCTCTTTCCACTAAGCCATGGCGCTTGAAGTCCCGGGCCCGGAGCGCAGAGACGGCGTGGTCGACAAGGAGGCTGAGCTCCAGAATTCATCCTTGACCCTTTGCGGTGGAGAGCCCAAGGGGTGGAGAAGGATCCAGGTGACCTATCTTGACCAGCTGCAAACAAGTGAGTGCACAACTGGCTCAAACCAGCTCAAGGGGCAGTCACCCTGGGCTTGGTGTTAAACGGGTAGCACACACCCACTAGTATCCTCTAGAGATCAATTCTCCATGTGAGCAGAGAATGTGTCTCTTTATTGTCATATTGCACCCTCCCAAGTGGTTAGCCCAGTGCTTAATCACTTAGCACAGTGTTTAAGCACTTAATGCAGTGCTTTGCCCACCGTAAGTGCTTAATAAATAAGATTGAATGAATGCTCTGCACATAGTAAGCACTCGATAAAAAACAACTGAACGAATTCCGGAAGAGGCTCTCATCTACGGTTTTACAGGTGAGCTAGGTGAGGGATTGAGAACTTGCTCATCGAATTTGCAATCGATGCCTAACTCTTTGGAAGGTAGGGATGATATTTAAATGACCTTCCTAAATAACTAAAAAGGCTTGGAAAGTAGGATGAAATTGAATAGGACTCAAGGTAAGGTAATGTACATAAGGATGGAAAACAAGCCATTGAAAAATAAGATTTTATACATATATGTATATATATATATATGTATATATTGCTGGGACTTGAAGAAAAGGACTTCAGTGCCCTGAATGTACAGAGGCCGAATGTGAAACACTGTAGAGACTTTTGTAAAAATGGGTAATATAATAATAATTGGGTGTTTGTTAAGCACTTACTGTGCGCCGGCACTGTACTAAGCGCTGGGGTGGATAGAAGCAAATCAGGTTGACACAGTCCTTGTCCCACATGGGGCGCACAGTCTCAATCTCCATTTCACAGATGAGATAACTGAGGCACAGAGAAGTTAAGTGACTTGCCCAAGTCACATAGACAAGCAGTGGACCTGGGATGGTGTTAGAATATGTGACAGGAGTAGGGTGTTTAGCAAGGCCATTATCCCTCTAGATGATAGACTGGATGGGCATTCATTAGAATACGGCATCCAGTTTTAATACCTATAATTAAAAAAATACATAGAGAAACATAAATAGGTTCAGGGGAAGAGCAACAGGAATGATTGAAGTTTGTAAAACGCACCTTCAAGGAATAGTTAAAATAATTGAGGATGTGTAACCTAGCAGAGAGCAGTCTAAGAGTGATCTAATAAATATTTTCAAGTGGAAGAAAGGTTTTTGTTTGTTGATACTGATTAGTTAATGCCATGTTCACTGATGCCTGAACAAGAGGAAATAGGCTACATGGAAACAGGAAAGGTGTTGGTAGACTAAAAGGAAGTGCTTTATTCCTAGAACGGGCCACTTGGGGAAGAGTAACGGTGATCAATAATTATGGTATTTGTTAAGCGTTTGCTGTTTGCCAGGCACTGTACTAAGCAATGGGGTGGATACAATGAAATCAGATTGGACGGAGTACGTAGGGCTCACGGTCTTAATCCCCATTTTACATACAAATTGTAGTACTGTGGTATTAAGCACTCATTTGGTATCAAGTACTGTGCTAAAAGAGCACTGGGGTAGATACAGTACAATCAGATCAAACTCAAACCGTGTGTCACGTGGGAGATTATCTCTATTCACCCCAGTGCTTAGAACAGTGCTTGGCACATAGCAAGCACTTAACCAAAATAATGATGATGATGATGATGATAATAGAGCTCTCAGTCTGAGGTAGTGCAAACAGCTATATATCCCCATTTTACACATGAAGAAACTGAGACACAGAGAAGGTAAGTGACTTGGCCAAGGTCATACAGCAGGCTGGGTTTGAGTGGCTAGAATCTCCATTTCCGGAGCTCTATAAGGGAACCAAACTGCCATCTTTCTGTCTAGGGGTGAGTAGTCTTTCGTCTGCCTGGGGGCAAGTGGCTGGGTTAAATGACCTGTTGGGTCCCTTCCAGTTCCACGATGCTTTGTTTCTAAGAGTAAATGGGTCAGACTTTCAAGTGGCTTGATTCTCCAAAACAAGCAACAATATAATAAAATCTGATTTGCAAAATGCAGTTTGCATCCATTTAAGGGGATGCATTCCTGCATCTGTACAATGAAAACCGGAAGCCCATGTGAGTATCTGCCTTGGGAGCAGCTGACACCAGAGAAAGAGAAGCTGTGGGTTTTGCGTGCTCCATGATGATGGTAACAGGACCCCTGGGAAATGGATGCTCAGTAGCAGCAAACTGCACTCGGTTGTCCTTGGGCGGCAGAAACCATGGCGTGGGAGGTTGCTGGAGGAAAGCGGAGGGCAGAGAGGGTCTGTGGAATTTCTCCGTTTCTAAATTAACATTAAATTCTTGGGGATTTTCCCAGCAGAACCACTACTGGGTAAATTGCCAAATCTAACCTGGCCCTTAGTCTCGTTCAATGTTACCTGATTCATTAGCTAGCTAACACAGTGGGGATTTTGGCAGTCTACTCCCTTTGTGACAATTCGGTCCAACGGCTGAAAATGTTAGGTTTTACTCAAGTAAACAAGGCAAGATGGGTGCGGTTCCTGCCTCCACCCGCTCGCTTTCTGATTGCTTCAGGGCCCTGCGTGACTGAATATCGCTGGGACCTGGCTGATGGTGAGATGTTCTGTGTCATTCAGGAGAGTGTGGAGATGTCAGGGTCTCCTGGACCAGATTTGTAGAGGGATTCTTGGAACGTGATGCTGTAAAACAGAGTTGCCTAGTAGAAAGAGCACAGGCCTGGGAGAGCTCTGGTATTTGCCTCCTGTGTGACCTTGGGCAAGTCATTTAACTTCTTTGTGCTTCCGTTTCTTTATCTGTAAAATGAGGAATAAATTTGCCTTTTCTTCCTCTCGGACTGAGACTCACTGGTAGAGGGAGTCTGCTTATATTATATCTACTCCACGCTTAGCACAGTGGAGAAGCAGCGTGGCTTTGTGGATAGAAAACAGGCCCGGGAGTAGGAAGGTCATGGGTTCTAATCCTGACTCCACCACATGTCTGTTGTGTGACTGTGGGCAAATAACTTCACTTCTTTGGGCCTCAGTTATCTCATCTGTAAAGTGGGTTAAGAGTGTGAGCCCTCTGTGGGACAGGGACTGTGTCCAACCTGACTACCTTGTATCTACTCCAGCGTTTAGGACAGTGCTTGGCACATAGTGAGTATTTAACAAGTTTCATAATAACTATAATAATAATTATTCTTGTTTGGCATATAGCTCTTAAATGTCACAATTATTAACCCCTTTTTTTCTGTCCACAAAGCACAATCATCATTAGTGTTAGAACGTGGCTTGACCCTGGCAGACTCAGGATAAAAGCCAGTTCTTCTTCTTGAAAATCTTCTCCACAGTTATCCTCTTCTCAGGCTGAGGTGTTCAATATCTAACACCAATGATTTCTATTAAATTGCATGTTGATAATTCCTGGATCTGATCCGATCGAAAATTGTGTCCCCAAAACTAGATATCCTCTACCTACATTAGATTTCTATGGAAATTTAGCTAAGAAAGAGAACGTTGACTTCTCAAATGGCCTGCAAATTTTATCAGGCTCAACCCGAATGCAGTTTCAGCTCTGAATTCCACATATTTAGCAGAACCCAATCACAGGGTTTAATGGTTCTTATTTACTTCTTGGAATTAATATTTATTTGAATGTTATTCAATACAATATTTTCAGAGGTTTTTCTCAACAAAATCTCCTGTTGTTTTTATTGTTATCTAATGTCTACATTCTAAAAAAGCTGCGATTCCAGATGCAGCCTGAAAATGTTGTTTCTCAGACGTTAATTCACCATTATGGCCCCATACAGCTTAGGCAAGTTTCAGGCATTGAAATCTTTAGTTAAGTCCTCAGCTGTACTTAATTTCCCAAATTGCAGTCACTATAATTTAGTACACAGCACACATTTTTATTTCAAAATATATTTGGAAATCCACTCTTATTAAGCCTCCTATTATGATGATATGTGTATAAAACAGGGCTTGCAAGAGTGATAAATATGAATGACTTTCTGTTGCTCAATTTGGGAGAAACGAATGGCATGGGGAAAAGCATTGGCATGGCTTATATAGGGAAACAGAAGAGAATATTAAAATAGTGACTTATGAGAGTTCCTTTAGTTTGTTTTGTCAGGTCATGGGAACAACAAAGATTTGGGTTAATAATACGCTTAGGTGACTGAATGGTTTGGCTAATTAAAGTCAAGACACTTTTTTCATTTCAAATCTAAATTCACCACCTAAATATTTTTCGACCAGAGGCAAATCCTTATAATGGCACTGTTGAGAAGTTAACATAAAGGAAAAAAAAAAGCAGGGAATCTATTGTTCATTCATTCAATTGTATTTATTGGGCACTTACTGTGTGCAGAGTACTGTACTAAGCGCTTGGAAAGTCCAATTCAGCAACAGAGACAATCCCTACCCAACAACGGTCTCACAGTCTAGAAGGGGGTAGACAGACAACAAAACAAAACAGAACAAGTAAACAGGCACTATTGTTGCAGTATCACCTTACCTCATAAGAGATGGCACCTCTTGAAACTTACACCACAATAAGATGTACCTATAGGCTGGTGGCAAATTTTAGTTGAAATTCATTTGGAATATGCTGTATCAGAGCCCCGAAGCTGGCAGCAGTTTGTACTTGGATAAAGAGAGATTTCATCCGTCTGTAATGTCCATCTCCATGGCTGACAGTCGGAAATTATTGATTACAATCAGTCATCTCATAGTGTGTAAAACAAATCTTATAGGATGTTTGGGCTAACTCATTTTGAATTGTTTGAAATGTGGAACATCAGTTCTTATCCTCTCCTAAATACTACTTGGGATTCCCATTTTCTCTGAATAAGACAAACATCTTTGTCATTACAGTCGTCATCAATTAATCTGTGATTTAAACAACTGGAACATCAGCTCTAGTTTAGAGAAGCAGCATGGCCTGGTGGATAGAACATGGGCTTGGGAGTCAGAAGGACCTGGGTTCTAATTCCAGCTCTTCCACTTGTCTGTTGTGTGACCTTGGGCAAGTCACTTCACTTCTCTGGACCCCAGTTACCTCATCTGTAAAATGGGGATTAAGAGTGTGAGCCCCATGTGGGACAGGGACTGTGTCCAACCTGACTGCCTTGTATCTACCCCAGTGCTTACAACAGTGCTCAGCACATAGTAAGTGCTCAGTAAATACGATTGAATGAATAATAATAATGGTATGTGTTAAGCGCTTACTATATGCCAAGCACTGTATTAAGTGCTGGGGTAGATACAAGATAATCGTGTTGGACATAGTCCCTGTCCCTCATAAGGTTCTCAGGCTCAATCCCCATTTTACTAATGAGGTAACTGAGGCACAGAGAAGTTAAATAATAATGTTGGTATTTGTTAAGTGCTTACTATGTGCCGAGCACTGTTCTAAGCGCTGGGGTAGACAGAGAGGAATCAGGTTGTCCCACGTGGGGCTCACAGTCTTAATCCCCATTTTACAGACGAGGTAACTGAGGCACCGAGAAGTCAAGTGACTTGCCCAAAGTCACACAGCTGACAAGTGGCCGAGCCAGGATTCGAACCCATGACCTCTGACTCCAAAGCCCGTGCTCTTTCCACTGAGCCACGCTGCTTCTCTAAATGACTTGCCTGAGGTCACGCAGCAGACAAGTGGCTGAGGCAGGATTAGAACCCAGATCCTTCTGACTCCCAGGCCCATACTTTATCCAGTAGGCAATGCTGCTATTCTGAAAAGGGCCCAGTTGTGATGCAGTTTGCATCCATTTGTGCTACTGAAACATCTTGTACAGAGAAGCAGCGTGGCTCAGTGGAAAGAGCCTGGGCTTGGGAGTCAGAGGTCATGGGTTCTAATCTCAGCTCTACCACTTGTCAGCTGTGTGACTTTGGGCAAGTCACTTCATTTCTCTGGGCCTCAGTTACCTCATCTGTAAAATGGGGATGAAGACTATGAGCCCCATGTATGACAACCTGATCACTTTGTAAACCCCCAGTGCTTAAAACAGCGCTTTGCACATAGTAAGCGCTTAACAAATACCAACATTATTATTATTGTAAGAATAGAAAGTCCCCAGAAATCAACTATTTAGGAGGTCAAAATTTCCAGAGATGATGAATATCAATTCTTGATTGCCAAAATGCATACCAGAAAGATGGGAAAATATTAAAATGTGCTCTTATCCCTAATTCTGTTGTCATTGTGACAAAAGGGGAATAGAGACAAGGGGGAGAAATGACAGAGCATAGAAGAAAAGAAACAGTAACCCTAATCCAAGCCCTTCGGGAAGTCCTGAGCAAGGAATTTGTCATAGCTGGACAACCTATCCTAGCCCTATCACTCTTGGAAGGCAAGTCATCAGACCATTCCGGATCTTAAACCTTAACTAACCTGACCCGAGAAGCAGGGTGGCCTAGTGGATAGAGCACAGGCCTGGGAGTCAAAGGACCTGGGTTCTATTCCTGACTTTGTCACTTGTCCGCTGAGTGACTTATGGCAAATCACTTCACTTTTCTGGGCCTCAGTGATCTCATCTGTAAAATGGGGACTGTGATCCCCATGTGGGACATGGACTGTGTCCAACCATATTACATTGTATCTATCCCAGTGCTTAGAACAGTGCCTGGCACATAGTAAATGCTTAATGAGTACCATTAAAAAAAAGAAAAAAAGCCACAAACACAAAAACGTTAAGTCTAGCCAAGATTTCAACCCTCACTTCAGCTTCTTACAAGATGGACGATGCTCCACAGCTCATTTACATCTAACCAACTATCCAGAAATAGCTCTTCTTTCTCTGGACATTTTCAAACATTCAATCAGTGGTATTTATTAAGTGCTTACTGTGTGCCCAGGCACTGTGCTTGCTCATTTTCTTCACAGTTTCGCTAAATAATGAAAGTACTTTGCAACTCATTTTCTCTTCCCTATTGATTAAAAATGCAAAATTGTAACAGGCTGATTTGAGTGTGGTTATAGAATGCATAAATATTTAATGTAGATATTTAATTATATGTGATTACTATTAATCGATCAGTAGTATTTAGTGAGCTCTTTACTCTGTGCAAGCAGTATTATGAGGTCTTTTTTTGTTTTTTGTTAAGCACTTACTGTGTATGTCAAGTACTGTTCTAAACGCTGGGGTAAACAAACACAGGTTAATCGGGCCAAATTCAGTCCTTGACTCACATGAGGATCAAAGTCTTCAGTAGGAGGGAGAACAGGTATTGAATCTCCATTTTGCAATTGAGGAAACTAAGGCACAGAGAAGTCAAATGACTAGCTCACGCTCACACAGTGAGCAAGTGGCAAATTAGAACTCAGGTCCTCTGGCTCCCAGTCCTGTGTTTCATCCATAAGGCTATTCTTGGGAGAGGACACCTGTAGATTTACACAGTGAAATTGATTGCATAAAGTAGCTCGTGTCTCCCCATGTCTCCCCATTCACACTGCATCATAGAAAGGAGCATGTGAAATATAGACGGAAGATTTTAGCCACTTCATCAGTTAGTACTTTTAGTAACTATATACTCATCAATTCGTCTTTGTTATTAATAGATCAGAGGTTAATAGAGTAGTGAAACAGCGTGGCCCGATGGAGAAAGGCACACGACTGGGAGTCAAGTGATTTGGGTTCTAATCCTGGATCTGCCAATTGCCTGCTGTGTGACCTTGGGCAAGTCAGTTCACTTCTTAATGACTCAGTCTATCATCTGTTTAAAAGGGATTAATTATCTGGTCTCCTTCTCACTTAGGCTGTGAGCCCTATGTGAGACAGGGACTGAGTCTGATCTGAATGTATTCTGTCTCAGTGCTTGGCACAGAGTAAGCACTTAACCAATGCCACCATTATTAAGAAGAGATCCCTCTGAAACTCTAACTGCAAACTTCCTCTCTCCCCTTCCGTCTCCCCCCCCCCCCAATAAGTGACAAACCAAAAGGTAAAGGTTTACTTGCTAACTGTTAATTGGAAATGATCTTCTAGGCCTCTGGCATATTTACGGTACAATGGTGGGCTAAGCCTTCTTTTCCAAATGGAGTTTGGAAGAACATAAACACAAGAGGGAGAGCAGCTTCCTTCTCTCTCTCTTCCCTTCCCAGATTCTTCAAGGCAGACAACCTCATTTCAGGCCATAGAATCACTCAGTGAGCTTCACAATTGCTCTTCTAGGTGCTCGGCAATTGAGAAAAGCTCTGTGCATGCTGATTTTCAGGACAGCGGTGGATCTTTCCGGTGAGCTTAGTGCAGTAGGGGACTGCTATTTCCGAGTCATTTTTGCTCCACTCTCGATCAGCTTCATGGCAAAGAAATGCTGGAGAGAACGCATGACCTAGTAACCATTTCAAATTCATTTTTTTTTTCTGTAACTATTGCTGGTAACGTTGGCCTCGAACAGGAGAACTGCAAATAAAAGGAGAGTAAAGCAAAGTCAAAACTAATTTAATGTTTAATGTGGTGAATTTGTTTAATGCTTAAAATTGGCACTGTTTCTCTGATCTTCCCCGCTTAATATAATTCCACCGCATATTGCTATTCAATATTTAACGAGAACATGTGAGAAAAGCTATCATTATGAGAGAGTGAGAAAGTGAGAGACATTATTTGGAAATCTAAGTTGTTGTTCATTCCTTGCAAAGGGAAACATAAAGTGATATCTTTGGACCTTCTTTCCCTGAGGGAAAAGGGAAGTAAGACATAAGCAGAAATCGAGCAACTTGACCGTTATAAAACAGATATAAGGTGTAAGAGCATAAGGTACAATGAATACTGATTTGCTTTTGTTACTGATTTCTATTCTCCCATGAAAAGACAAGATGGCTGGAGAGTGTTTAAGCTGATAAAGACTGTCCTCCATAATAGGCACTGCTTTGCAGGAGATTGAGAATTGTGTCTCTTGTCCCTTCCGTTCTCCATCGATGGTGCGCTTTGTGTACGGGGCCCTCTGCATATTCAACACCACAGCTTGATTCCCACCTAGGAATTCCTCAGGTCTGTCAGAGGCTCTGAGTTGCATTGCCACCAGCAGCAGACACCAAAGGATGACCAGGTCTCGAATACTGGTACCCTGTGAGAAGCAGCGTGGCCTAGGGGAAAGAGCACGGGTCTGGGAGTCAAACGAAGTGGGTTCTAATCCCGGCTCTGCCACGTGTCCTTGGATGATTCACTTAACTTCTCTGGGCCTCAGTTACCTCATCTGCAAAAAAAAGACTGTGAGCCCCATGTGGGACAGGGGCTATATCCAACCTGATTACCTTGCAGTTGCCCCAGCACTTAGAACAGTCCTTGGCACACAGTAAGCGCTTAACAAATGCCCCAATTATTATTTTGTTTTGAGGGTGTCCCAAATCCCTCCTGTGAGTCAACCCGGAGCTTGGTAGACTCTAGACTGAGTGTCTGTCCCAGAACACTCTGGGAGCTCTGTGAGTTCCTGTAGCCAAATTTCTGTGCCTCATGCTTGGGTTTGTTTCTGTGGCGTGTGAATCTACCTGCTTTCCCCTCTGTTTCACCTGTACACTTGGCTGTGTACCCCAAAAGCACTTTAATACTCATTCCGGCCTCACAACGCTTATGGACATATTCTTACACTCTATTTGCCCTATCAGTAATTGATTTCAATGTCTTTCTCCCTTTGTGGACTGTAAGATCCTTGTGGGCAAGAAATATTTCTATCAGGCTTAGGAATCAGAGGATTTGGAGTCTTATCCCGGTTCTGCCACTTGTCTGCTGGGTGACCTTGGATAAGTCAGTTAACTTCTCTGGGCCTCAGTTACCTCATCTGTAAAACCGGGATTAAGACTGTGAAATGATTATCTTGTATCTACCCCAGCCCTTAGTACAGTGCCTGGCACATAGTAAGTGCTTAACAATTGCCACGATTATTATTATTATTTTACTACCCATTCCATTATATTGTACTCTCCCAAGTGCTCAGTACAGTGCTCTGCATCCAGTAAGTGCTAAATAAATACCATTCGTTGATTTTTTCTTTTTAATTGGTGTTAATGTTAAGTGCTTCTTATGTGCCAGGCACTATACTAAGCCCTGGAGTGGATATACACTTATCGTGTTGACACATTCCCCATCCCACATGGAGCTCAAAGTCTTATTGAGAAGCAGCATGGCCTAGTTCATTCATTCATTCAATAGTATTTATTGAGCGCTTACTATGTGCAGAGCACTGTACTAAGCACTTGGGATGAACAAGTCGGCAACAGATAGAGACGGTCCCTGCCGTTTGACGGGCTTACAGTCTAATCGGGGGAGACGGACAGACAAGAACAATGGCAATAAATAGAGTCAAGGGGAAGAACATCTCGTAAAAACAATGGCAACTAAATAGAATCAAGGCGATGTACAATTCATTAACAAAATAAATAGGGTAACGAGAATATATACAGTTGAGCGGACGAGTACAGTGCTGTGGGGATGGGAAGGAAGAGTTGGAGGAGCAGAGGGAAAAGGGGAAAAGGAGGGTTTAGCTGCGGAGAGGTAAAGGGGGGGTGGCAGAGGGAGTAGAGGGAGAAGAGGAGCTCAGTCTGGGAAGGCCTCTTGGAGGAGGTGAGTTTTAAGTAGGGTTTTGAAGAGGGAAAGAGAATCAGTTTGGCGGAGGTGAGGAGGGAGGGCGTTCCGGGACCGCGGGAGGACGTGACCCAGGGGGCGACGGCGGGATAGGCGAGACCGAGTGGCACGAGCATAGGCCTGGAAGTTAGAGGACGTGAGTTCTAATCCCAGCTCTGACCTGTCTGCTGTGTTACCGGGCAAAGTCACTTAACTTCTCTGTGCCACAGTTCCCTCATCTCTAAAATGGCAATTAAGACTGTAAAAGGGGATTAATGTGGGACAGTGACTGTGTCTGACCTGATTTTCTTTTATCTACCTCAGCGCTTAGAACAGTGCTTGTCATATAGTAAGTGCTTAACAAATGCCACATTATTATTATTATTATTATTCTCCATTTTTTATAGATGAAGTAACTGAGGCATGGAGAAGTTAAGGGACTTGCTCAAGATCACACCGAAGACATGTGACGGAGCAGAATTAGAACCCAGGTCCTTCTGACTCCCACTCTCGTGCTCTCTCCACTAGGCCATGCTGCCTCTCTAATTGACTATCTACTAATTAATTGTCTTCCAACTCCATTGTATTTTACTCTCCCCAGCACTTGATACAATGCTTTGCACACAGTAAGCACTCAAACACTTGAGGAGGCAAGGTCAGAACTGCAGCCACTTCGAGGGCAGAATTGGCAAAGAAAGTTGTTGTTGAGCTGAATTACTGTAATGCAAGCTTCACTGCTCCTTCTCCTTGACCCAGAGAAGCAGGTTAAACCATTTTAAAAGCCCAAGAGGGAGGAATGTGTAAGAAGAATACAAACATCTCTAAAGTAGGTGAGAATTTGGAGAGAAATGTAAAATGCTGCAGGTGATAAGACATAGTTTTCTCAGGGAAAATGAGATGGAACTTTAATGAAAAATAATGCAGATGTGATTTAACTGAAGTCTGAGAATTGCACTACAGGGAAATTAACTACATACACAGAGGAAAAGAAGATTTTCATGTATTGAGTAGTCGCTTTATGTGAATATGCCAGGAGATAAAGGGAAAATGGGAAACACCTGCCTCTTTCAAGATCCTCTTTACTTCCTCAAAAGATTAGGAATTGCTCTGTTAATCTCCTGTCATGGGCAGTTCTATATGTGGATTCTACAGGTTACGAGCATCTTTAAAACTGATTGATGCACTTACTAGGTGGGTGCTCTCAGAACTGCTGTCTGTCATTCCTTTTCCTCTAGGGAAAGAAAAGCCCCAGGATAATCTGCCTGCTGATTGTGCCAACTGGGTTGGCACATTCAGCAGACAAGAATTTACCATATTCTGCCTTGACTATTGCAGCAGCCTCCTTGATGACCTCCTTGCCTCCTGACTCTCTCCTCTTCAGGCCATACTTCACTCTGCTGCCTGGATCATTTGTCTAAAAAAAAAAAAAGAATTCAGTGTACATCTCTCAACTCCTCAGAAACCTCCATTTGGTCTTCCATCTCCACATCGAACAGAAACTCCTTCCCGTCGTCTTTAAGACACTCAGTGAGATCTCCCCATTTTACTTTCTCTTGCTAATCTCCCTCAGCCCGGCCCATACAATTCACTCCTCTGATGCTAAGCACTCCATCAAATGCTAAACTTTACCACTATCTCATCTATTTCACTGCCAACCCATTGCTTATATCCTCCACTGACCTGGAACTCCATTCTCCTTCAATTCTGACAGACCACCCCTCTCTCCATCTTCAAAGCCCTACTAAAAATCATACCTCCTCCTCTAAGAGGTCTTCCCTGCTAACCCTTCATTTCCCCACCCTATTCGTCTGCCCTTTGTATCACCTGTGCATTTGAGGGTATTACCCCTTAAAAACCTTTGATATTCACACCAAGCCCAGTACCAGCACTTATGTACACATCCTTATATACATTTGTCATTTCCCCTATCTGTTACTTATTTTTAATATCTGTCTCCCATTCTAGATGTAAGCTCCTTGTGGGGAGGGATCATGCTACCAAGCTGTATCATATAATATTCTCTCAAGCGCTTAGTGTAGTGTTCTACCCCTACCTAGCACTTGTGAGCCCATTGTGGGCAGGGATTGTCTCTTTATTGCTGTATTGTACTTTCCAGGCACTTAGTACAGTGCTCTGCACATAGTAGCACTCAAAAAATATGATTGAATTAATGAACAGATGCCACTGATTAACTCCCAGGAGCAAACTGATGATGATGGTGTTCGCTAAGTGCTTACTACATGTCAAGCACTTTTCTAAGTGCTGGGGTAGATAGAAGCTAAGTGCTGGGGTAGACACATGCTGAAGCAGCATGGTGTAATGGATAGAGCATGGGCCTGGGAATCAGAAAGTCATGCGTCCTAAACCCAGCTCTGCCACTTGTCTGTTATGTGATCTCGGGCAAATTACTTCATTTTGCTGTGCCTCAGTTACCTGATTTGTAAAATGGGGATTGAAACTATTAGCCCCACATGGGAGAGGCACTGTGTCCAACTTGATTTGCTTGCATCAGTGCCTGGCACATAGTGCTTAACAAATGCCATCATTATTAATAAGGTTGGACACAGTCCCTGTCCCTTATGGGACTCACAGTCATAAATCCCATTTAACAGATGAAGTAACTGAGGCCCAGAGAAGTTAAGTGACTTGCCCAAGGGTCATCCAACAGACAAGTGGCAAAGTCGGGATTAGACCCCAGGTCCATCTGACTTCTAGGCCTATGCTTTATCTACTAGGCCATGCTCCTCCCCCTTCCCCTCCCCTCAGCATTGTGCTCATTTGCATATATTAATTACCCTATTTATTTTGTTAATCAGGTGTACATCCCTTTGATTCTATTTATCTTGATGATGTTGTCTTGTTTTTATTTTGTTTTGTTTTGCTTTGCTGTCTGTCTCCCCCATTTAGACTCTGAGTCAGTCATTGGGCAGGGATTGTCTCCATCTGTTGCTGAATTATACATTCCAAGCGCTTAGTGCAGTGCTCTGTACATAGTAAGCTCAATAAATACTATTGAATGAATGAATGAATGCTTCTCTGAGCAAGCATTCAGATTACTAGTCCTCTTGGTGGAATTTCCAGTGAATAATAATAATGCTATTTGTTAAACACTTACCATGTGCCAAGCACTGGAGTAGTTACAATATAAACTGATTGCATTCAGTTCCTGTCCCCCATTAGCCTCACAGTCTAAGTAAGAGGGAGAACTGCTATTTCAACCCCATTTTACAGATGTAGAAACAGAGGCACAAAGAGAATAAATGACTTGCCCAAAGTCACATAAGCAATTAGCAGAGCTCAAATTAGAACTCAGGTCTCTGACTACCAGGCCCATAGTATATCCACTAGGCCATGCTGTTTTTGAAGGCAGGCACTCTGCTCCTCACCAGCGTGGCTCAGTGGAAAGAGCCTGGGCTTGGGAGTCAGAGGTCATGGGTTCGAATCCCGGCTCTGCCACTTGTCAGCTGTGTGACTATGGGCAAGTCACTTAACTTCTCTGTGCCTCAGTTACCTCATCTGTAAAATGGGGATTAACTGTGAGCCTCACGTGGGACAACCTGATTACCCTGAACCTATCCCAGTGCTTAGAACAGTGCTCTGCACACAGTAAGCGCTTAACAAATGCCAACATTATTGTTCATTCAATCTTATTTATTGAGCACCTGCTGTGTGCAAAGTACTGTACTAAGTGTTCGACCAAACGGTGCTCATTCTGTTAGGGTGAGCAAGGTTAAGATGCATATGAGAACAGTGCCCATAGCTCTGGACTAGGTTAAGTGGGGAGAATAGTGCTTATGCCATCCAAATTCCACCCTTAACGCTCCCCCGACTAGTTGCTCTGGCCTACAAAAGTCTGTGTCTATGGGCTTTAGTACTGCTTTGCTGGCCTGTACCCTAGAAGAGTAGAGTTCATTGATTTTTTTCTTTTTTTTCTTGCAATAATACTGTAGAGCCAGTCCCAGACCATTTACTATCATCATTTATCATATACTAAATGCAGAGTTGAGACATTAGATTAATGCTGTAAAGACTACTATATAATCATCAGCATCTTTTAACAGTGATTGAACTAGATCTGTCGGTCCAACATATTCATGGTCTTTAATGGAAATAATTAACACATTAAAGACAAAAAAGAAAGTCAATACTACCTTAGGAGCTGGAGGAAAAATATCAGTGAATCAGGGGCATTAAGGGATGATAACCAATGATTTGAAAAATGCCTAGTGAAATTTAGACCTCTTTCAAAGCCAAAGTTTTAAAGTAATTTGAAGATAGAAATTGTTGGAAATAATTCAGAAATTTCAAAACAGTTCTCATGTTCATCTTGAAAAGAAATCCTTGAAACAGTTGATTGCTTGGTAGATGAAAACTGACTATGTTGGGAGTCAGCATTTGAGCTCTTGGGAGTGATTGGGTGAAGGAATGAAAGAATCCAAAACCTGAGAGCCTGTCACAAAAACAAAACCTATATGACAGTTTCGGAACGAAACTGCAGCAGGTGATTGTGATGGGGAATATTCATTTGCTGTGGGAGAGTTGAAACGAGGGGGTTTCAAGATGAAACCGCAGAAGTTAAAATGAGACCATGGAATGAAGTAATTGTATTTTGGAGGAAGGAAATAAGTAAATATTTTATTATGAGTTGGTTTTAAATAGTTGATTTTTTTAAACATAAAGTGAAGAAAAATTTCCTCCTTGGAAGCAAATTAGAAAAATTGACTTTTCCATGCCACATGGAGTTTAAGATAAAATAGCATCAAATATTTTCAGTTTATTGAAAATAGAATGTATTGTGAGGCAACATTCCCCCTTGACTAGATTGGCTATTGTCCTTAATCACATGCTGGAATATACAAATCCAGATAATTCTCTTAATCTATCGTTGCTATCTTTGCTGTGCCAGTTGACAGTGTATTACTTAATACGTTACAGCATCTTAAAGTGGAGACTAACAATCCAGTAGCCCCTCACTGAAAGTAGCAGTGGGAGAAATATAACTGTGAAAAAGGAGATTTCAACCCTTCTAACTGGGCACTTTGGCATATTCCATCTGGGTACTTGTAGAGATCCCCATTAATAACTCAGAAATGGAAGTTTCCAGCTTGGAAGTTTAGACATTTGGTATAATTCAGAAGGTCAGGAAAGATGTGAGGCCAATCTCTCTGCCAAACCCCAAACTTGCAATTTACACAGGAGTTCTGGGATGACACTGTCTGTACACTGTAGGCAGTGTGGGATTACTCAGCCAGGTCAGTTAGCAAGATCGTAGGCCTGGCCAAGTCTTATACTATTGCCAGAATCAAGATTCTGCCTCATTTCCAGGCCAGATCTGGAGCTTGTATATGGTCAAGCATTGCCCTGACAGCAGTACTAAGTGTAGAGGCGTGTAATAATAATGACGATGGTGGCATTTATTAACCACTGTGCCTTGCAGCCCTTAGGATGGAGAACAGGAATTAGAAGGAGGTAAAATAAGAACTTTATCCCCATTTTACAAATGAGGGAACTGAGGCATATTGAAGCAAAGTTATTCGTCTAAGGTAATACAGTAGTCAACTAGCTGAACTGGGACTAAACCCTGGTCTCTTGACTCTTGATAAGGCTGTTGCTTTATCGAGAAAGCAAGAGATTATAGAAACATAACAATTTTTTCTATAGGAGGAATATGATAGATGGATATGTGGAAGATTATGGTTAAATTGTCTTTATGTACAGAAGGACTATGGATAGTGGTTAGTGCATAAATACAGAGATGCTGTGAAAATATTGAGGTTGTCGTTGGGAGACAGTGGTTTGGGGAGAAGGTAATTTAACTGAGGAAAGCCTCCTGGAAGAAGTAGAATTTCAGAAGTACTCCAAAGATGGAAAGGAAGTTCCCAGAAGAAAGATGGGTTTGAGCAAGACTTCAGAGGAGGGAGAGTAAATATTCTTTGAAGCACCTGTAGTCATCACTGAAAAAGAGTGCCACAAATTTCATTGTATTTTCTGGTCCTGTTGTAGAAGGGCTATACTCCATTTGACCTTTAATTCCCTAAACACAATAATGCCAACAGTATATTCGCAAACAGCAAAAATGCAAGTTAATGCCTATTCCAGAAGTTGCTCATTTATAATAATGTTGGTATTTGTTAAGCACTTACTATGTGCCGAGCACTGTTCTAAGCGCTGGGGTAGACACAGGGGAATCAGGTTATCCCACGTGGGGCTCACAGTCTTAATCCCCATTTTACAGATGAGGGAACTGAAGCAACGAGAAGTTAAGTGACTTGCCCAAAGTCACACAGCTGGCAAGTGGCAGAGCCGGGGTTCGAACCCGTGACCTCTGACTCCAAAGCCCGTGCTCTTTCCAGTGAGCCACGCTGCTTTTCTAGGGGACATCTGGGCACAAGCATTTCTCTTTTCAGTTTACTAATAGTCCTACACAGGAATAGCACTACTCAGTCTTGGAACACAAAATAGAAAGCATCTCTTTATTTTAAATTGCATCGGCATCTTCTCGTTTTTGCACACTTTTTTTGATTTATTTTCTCCCTTTTGATAAGATCCCAATCAGAATAAGAATTTATTTTTTTTTGTGCACCTATTTATACAGTATCCTGATAAGGAAAACAAATGACAGTTGTTTTTCCTCTCAAGGCTTGGGACAAAGTGGTGCCTATAATCTATTCTGTCCTTGGCTGTCAAAGTTAAAAACTCCCAATATTCCACAACGCTCTGGCACTGACTGTTCCCTCATTTGTATTTGGTAGGGTCATGGCAATTCAGAGTCCAGTGAGTCGTGACATGTACTTAGCAGTAGGAATCGTAGTATTGAGCAGCTAGTAAGTATAATGTATTTTACTAAGACCTTGGGAAAGTATAAATAGAATTGCAGAATATGTTCCCTGACCTTTAGGAGTGTATGGGGATAAAGTAAAGTGTGGAAGGTGTGTATTTGTAGAGAGAAGGAAAGGAAGTTTGTTTTCTGCAAGTTTTTGTGTCAAACTTTGATCTTTGAGGAGTATTTCCCCAGGAAGATGGATCCAGACAAAGTTGCTGAGAAACAACTTTAAACTTCACAAAAAAAAAGAGGAAACCACTTGTCTTTCCCTCCCAGTGAAGTCCTCACTGGCCAGAAGGCAGGGATTCACATTTCAAGGACCCGTTTTTTTAATTTTTGACTGAGATAAAATGTGCTTAGCAATGAATGAAAGGAATATTTTTATTTTAATGACAAATTCTTTGTGTTATAGGAAGAGAAGGATTCCCAAATTGTCTAGTCTATAACATAAAAACTCTTTACATAAGAATACTCTGATCATGATCTTTTTTCTCATTCCCTCTCAAGCTCTCTGAGCTGCATAAATGAGAGGGATAAAAAGAAAAAGAATAACAATAATTAGTAATAAATAATAATAATGAAGTCCTATATGCCAAGTGCTGGGGTAGCTGAAAGTAAATCAGGTTAGGTACCTGCTGTCTGCCACGAACGGCTCACAGTCTGAGAATGTGTATTAAGGACCCATTTTACACATGAGGGAACTGAGGCATAGGGGAGTTCAGTGACTTGCCCAAAGAACTGGAATTAGAACTCAGGTCCTCTGACTTTCCATTAGGCCACCTTGCTTCTCTAATTTCACCAACATCATTTAAATTGTGCTTTACAAAGTCCTGTTACCAGGTGACAAGTATTTGTTAGCAAAATAGCAGTAATGGTAGTTTTTTTTTTTCTTTTTCCTGTAACCCTGCTTCTCCCTTTAACCTATGCTGGACCTAATTCTCCTTGTTCCATTCCAATCTCCTTTCCTATCTTTCACCTGCTTCCTGACTTTCACTGTTCACCATCCACCAGCAAGGGATGAATCGGCAGCACCTGGATGGCCTGATGGCTTGGATCTCACAAATGCTACTTCCCGCATTAGGTCCTACTTCATTGCCTTCAGGCCAAGCCTTGCACTTGACCTAGCATTAATTACAGCCCAACTATTTTGCCAGCAGCTTTCATAAAATTAATTTTAAGAAGCAGCATGGCCTACAGGAAAGAGCTCAGGCCTGGGACTCTGAGAACCTTTCTTTTCAAATCATATTTATTAAGTGCTTATTGTGTGCAAAGCACTGTATCAATCACTTCAGGGAGCATAACATAACAATAAGCAGACACATCTCCTGCCCAGAATGAGTTTACAGTGTGACCTTGGGCAAGTCACTTAACTTTTCTGTGCCTCATTTCTCCCATCTGCAAAATGGGAATTTAATACCTGCGCTCCTTCCTACTAAGAATGTGAGCCCCACATGAGACCTTGTTATCTTGTATCTCCAGTGCCTGTTACAGTGCTTGGCAAATAGTAAGTGCTTAACAAAGTCCACAATAATTATCATTAATCCAGTTACGCAGGGTCAGGTCAGGCCCCATTGGCCCCTGAATTCTTCCAGCATCACTCAAAAAAGGTGTCCAAGATCTGGGTAATTTTCTGGTCCATAATCTAGCTTAAAATATGCCAGGATCAAATGTGTACAGTGGAGAATCTTGCCATTCAATCAATGGTATTTACTGAGCTCTTACCATGTGTAGACCACTGCATTGAGTGCATTAGTATCTGGCACATAGTAAGCGCTTAGCAAATAACATTGTTATTATTAATCATCACTACAGTAGAGTTGGCAGACACGATTCCTTCTCCTTAGGATTTTGCATTGTAATGGAAGCTTACAATCTAGTGGCAAGTTGACATCATTAGGAAGTATTCAAAATAACCTGAGGATGTGCAGAAATGACCACAAGGCCAAATTGATATAGACAGAAAGGTTCAATCTCTCATGAGGCCACTCATTATAACTAACAGAAAATCAAGGCAGTTGTAGTAGAGTAGTACCTTGTATTAGCATGGTTCACTCATCAATCACAGAGCCATATCACCATTAAAGCCAAAGGTTAATTTGCGGGAGACACTATTTTTTATTTATTGCATTCAAGCTTGGAAGTTGCCGAAGAGCTCCAAAGCATGCCTGTCTATATTACTCATTACTTTTTCCACAGTTAGATGCTTCTTTAATGCAGTCTAATTAATGCTTCTCTTGCTACATGCTTCTATATACCTGAAATTAATTTCCTCCCTTTACTCCCATTCTTTTTACGTTCCAACTGAAGCCTTTTTATTGACTACCAGAAAATGTGAGCTTATCTCAATGAAGAGTTCTCTGTTTCCACGGTGTCTCATTGACTATTTTCAGGGTAGGATGGGTAGGGGAGGAAAATTGCAAATCTCAGGAACTCACCACATAGAGTAGCTCTAAGAAGCCTATCCCATCTGTCCTCATCCCCCTTCTAAAATCCCCACCCCCTTTTCCACCCCATGCTCAGAATGAAAACCTGGCACTTCTGGTCCAAATTCTGTAAGTAAAGTGCAGCAGATGCTACACATGTGTGAGCTTTGTAGATACAAATGTACATGTCTATTGGATAGGCTGTCTGGACTGCCTTAACAAAGAGTAAGATAGCTCAGTTATCCACTGAGCTGCCTTAATGCCCCATATTGGCTGGGTATCTAATTCTAAGGTTACCGATAATTGAATAATCCTCCACACTTGTCAGCTGTGTGACTGTGGGCAAGTCACTTAACTTCTCTGGGCCTAAATTCCCTCATCTGTAAAAGGGGGATTAACTGTGAACCTCACATGGGACAACTTGATTACCTGGCATCTACCTCAGCACTTACAACAGTGCTCTGCATATAGTAAGAGCTTAACAAATACAAATACCAGCATTATTACTTCACCTGGGCCATGTGGACCTAGCTATGTTGGGTAACACTGACGCTAGAAACTTTGAAAATGTACTTACTAGGCAAAAGCTCACCATTAAAACAGCATTAAAGAGAATATCAAGTATAAATACCAAAAATGGATTTTTAAAAAGCTGGGTTTGGGGTTCCTCATAGCTCAGAATTTATCAACTACAGCAACTGCCACAATCTTTTTGGGTGGTTGGGAGAGTACAGCTCAACAGAGTTGGTAGCCATGTTTCCTACCCACAACAAGTTTGCAGTCTAGTGATATTATAAGTAGATAATAAGATAATGATAATAGGATTATTACTAATAATCCTACTTTCTCATATTTCTTAAACTCCCCATGAATACATGTCGGGACCAAAGTTTGACCTCTCAGGCACCCTTCCTCCTCTTCCTCCTCTATTTCTAGGGGATCTAAAGAGTCTTTCAATGTATGTGTGTGTATATGTGTATAAACACGTATAGATATAGATTTTAAATGCTTAAATCACTTGAATTTCTAATAGAATAAAGAAGTACTGGTCTTTTGACATCAATCACAATTATTAGTTTATTCACTCTGGACAAAGATCTTTGGATGAAAGATGTTCTAGACATGGTAGAATGAATGACTCTCAGGAGCCATCAGGAAGCAGAATTCTAAGTGCATTTGGTCCCCAAAGTATGGTGCAATCAGCCTCTCTACTGGCTGATTGACTTATCACAAAATCAAGAATTTAGGCTAGGAAAGAAAAAGCCAGGTCTTTGTGACCTTGATTTGTACAAAGCAGAAAATGCTATTCTTTCTCACAGATAACTAAGAATTGACCAAGGAAAATGTCATCTTAAATGATGCTAGAATCTGTGTGCTTAAGAAATAGGAATTGATTTAAAATTTAGGTTCTTCTACATAATTTGTAGATGATTATTCATTGTTTCAGTGGGCAAGTTATTAGGGTATTTTTAATACTTTTTTTCATTTTTAACACTGTCATGGGTATAATGAGTTGTGGTTTGTAATACGTTTGCAGATTAATGGTATACAAATAGTCTCAACAAAATCATTTAGCGCTATTACGCTCCATTAAAGTAAAATAAGCATCTGGTGGTTATTGAAGTGAAAAATAAGTGTATTACTTTAACTTTTAGACAGCATATTATGTTTGGTTCAGAAATCAGTTTTCAACTTAGCAATTTTGTACCATGGAAAGGATGTGATTTTTTCTTTAAAACTTGGAGAATAATAGGTGTAATTATTTTGGATGCAGTATATACAAAAGAGCATAGTAAATGATGCATGAATGTAGCCTCATTTTTTATTGATTCCTGAACTATACCAAGTGTAGCCTTTCCTATCCCTATATTCCTAAGTTTGAATATATTGATGTGGAAGAGTGTACTCCTATCAGTTCTTTATGAAATAGAATTACTTTAAGCATAGAACAGAACTGAGGCCCAAGAAACAACACGTTTCCACTGAAGTGTAATTTAAGGATGTTAAGTTGAGTTACATAAAGATTTTATAAAACAATCCAAAGTCAAAGGACATCTTACTTGGTTTGGGTTGTTATCAACGGCAACCCTCAGCCCAGCAGGACTGCTCAGTAGATAGTAAATACAAGCTCGCTCAGATTATTGGAAAATGTTTCTTGATTTCTCTTCTTTGACTTTGGTTTATAGCTCTCCCTCTCAGTTGTCCTCTTATCATCCTGACATAAGATCTGGGATATTTTCATTCATGATTATTATTACGGTATTCATTAAACACTTACTATGTGTTGAGCACTGTCCTAAAAAATGAGATAAATGCAAGTTAATCAGGTCAGACACAGTCTCTGTCCCACATGGGGCTCACAGTCTAAGTAGAAGGGAGGTCATTTCTGATAACATATTCCATTATCTTCTGGTAGTTTCTCTGATTCTCATCATTACTGTGGATGACTTCATCTTCTTAGCTTTGTATTTTGCTGTTTCCTCCCTAAATTCAAATTGTGACCAATGCCAGAGAACCTTAAAAAAAAACCACCTCTATTCTATGAATCTCCCAAATTGCCAGAGAAGCATATTGTTAAGAATCGTTGCCCACATTTTACAAATGAAGTGTGAACCTATTTTGGTTTTGAAATTATTGAAGGTACAAAACTCTAGGTTTTAGATCCCTCCAAAAGTCAAATTCAAAAGTTCTTAAGTAATTCACTTTTCAGATGATCAAAACCTCAAACCAAAACTTAGCTGCAATTTCATGTTAACTGTAATGAAGGAAAAGAAAGTATTTCTAAGAGTAAGTAGCAGAGTCCCTAAGCTCTGTTATTTTCCTTTCCATATGCTGGAAAAATTCCAGCTTGAATGTTTGACCATTGGTGGTATTTAAGCTTGTACTACGAGCCTAGATAGACAAGGTTATCAGATTTCCCTCAACTGAAGTCCCACAAGTTGTCTCAGTAACACAGACACTGTCCTCTCTTTCTGTCACAAACCCCTCTGTGTTATATCTGTGTGACATTGAAACGTTCATGACATTACACTCAATTCCAGGATGGGCAAAATGAGTAGTTGTTTTGCACCAAAATCATAGATTTTGTGATCCATCCTGCTACCTTAAAACCTCTGCTGGATCCATTAAAGTCCCACTTTCAGCTGGGGTGATGGTGAAACTTAGTATTCCTCCCATGGTAGGAGCCTATGACCGCAGCCAAGGGAGTGTTAATAATAATAATGTTGGTATTTGTTAAGCGCTTACTATGTGCCGAGCACTGTTCTAAGCGCTGGGGTAGACATAGGGGAATCAGGTTGTCCCACATGGGGCTCACAGTCTTAATCCCCATTTTACAGATGTGGGAACTGAGGCACAGAGAAGTTAAGTGACTTGCTCACAGTCACACAGCCGACAAGTGGCAGAGCTGGGATTCGAACTCATGAGCCCTGACTCCAAAGCCCATGCTCTTTCCACTGAGCCACGCTGCTTCTCCAAGTTGGTATCGGCAGTACAGCGCTGGCCAGAGCAGTGGTGATGGCTGAGTTACTGTTGAGTGTTCCTGTGTGTTTGTAATGGAGGTGCATGGATATCTGTCACCTGTGCCTTCCATGTTATTCTTCTCCTTGCCCTTGTTCTTGGTCTCCTCCTCAAACTCCTTCTCCTCCTTTTTTCCTTTCTCCTCCCAATCTCCTCCCTTCCTCCTCTTCTCCTCTCTGTCTCATTTGCTCTCCCATTATTTTTTCTGTCTCCTTCTCTTTCCCACTCTCGTTCTCTTTTGATTTGTCCCTCCATAACTTTTCAACTGCCTAATTTTTCCCTTCTTATATTTTTAGGTGCACCACCTAGAGTTCCCCCAGTACAATCGCTTTAAAAAGTTGATATTAGTTTCTCTGGTTGGTAATCAATTTTGAAATAATCTGTGATGAAATCTGTGTAAATGCAAGTAATTGTCTGTCATCCTATCAAATATGTGAAAATAGCCTAAGACATTAAATCATTCTCTGGATATCAGATACTTTACACAATAGACATGGATTTTTTTAAATGAAAGGAGAATAATGAAGGAGGTGTAATATATCAAAAGCATATATTTTATCATTTGTTTCACTTTCAATAACTGTTTCATTTTTGCAGTGTTTAAAATATGACTCGTTAAACATTCATTTTCTACTCTAGTGCTAGAATGATAAATTGCAGTTTTTGAACAAACCAAGGTCTACATTAAGAAAAGGTAGTGGTTATGAGGTAATACTCCACTTTTCCTTGAATAATCTAGATATTTAAATGTCTGGAGACTGGTTCTTATTTGCCTAGGTGATTGCCTCGGTTCTCCATTTCACTCATTACTTCAACTGCTGCCACTCAATTCCTTTTCACATATGCACAGTAGCCCATGCCTGCATGATCAGACATAATTTTTAAAGGAATTATCTGGTAGAAAATTCTATTTTTTCACATACTGATATGTCTTCCCCCCTCTAGACTGTAAGCCTTGTGTGGGCAGGGAATGTCTCTCTCTATTGCTGAATTGTAATTTCCAAGCGCTAGTACAATGCTCTGTGCACAGTAAGTGTTCAATAAATACGATTGAATGAATGAATGACTGTAAGTGCATTATGGACAGGGGACTTATATGCTGATTCTGCTGCATTGTGCTCTCCCAAGTGCTTGGTACGGTGCTCTGCACATAGAAAGTGCTCAATAGATGCCATTCATTTATCCATGTGTTGAGCAAACGTCATTTTAGACATCAACTTAAAATTTGCAAGGATTTGACATGCATGCAGGATATGACTTTATATCCCCAGCCCAAATTCAAGTCCATTCATTTTGTCCACCTGGTTGACAGACGTAATTTTGGCTTTTGCTGATCGCCAAGCATCTACCCTATGTAACTGCATCCTGAGAGGAAAAGGAGAAGGAGAGGGAGGAACATTTTAGGGTAGAGCTTCAGGTCCAGAGAAGGTAGCAGGAGGTAGAGGGAACAGACAAATCTTTCTGCTAAAATATCACAGATTTTAAACCCCACGGTAAAGCAAAGATTGCACAATAAAGATCACACAAATTCCATGATTGCAGTCTCTCTGCAGGAGGAACATCTGGGAAGACTGGACAAGTCTATCAGCTCTGGTTTAGATGGAGGGAAAGGGACATTCATTTTCGCCGTGGCGATCACTAAGTGCCGTGGAATTGTGCAAAAAAAAGTCAGCCGTAGTTTGATTAATCCCCTAAAATTGTTCAAGCTAAGCTTGTGCTAGTTATTAAAAAAAGAGGACCAGATGATTAAGGTTTACAATAAAGTATGGTCTCTTTCTGGTCTGACACATGGTAGGATATTTCATTAATTGCCAATTATTGCTACAGTCATGCAGAGGGCTCTCTGTGTTCAACAAAGATAGGATTTGATCGCTGTCCCTGCAAGTTTTGTCTAGTTTTTTCTCTGTCTCCAAGTCTCCTGTTATTCTCTTCCCAGAGCAAAACACAAAAGAAAATCCAATTTTCCTAACTTCCGCCCTCTAGTCCTGTATCTGGTCTCTATAATGCTACTGCTTTGGATCAGCGAGCTGTTGTTTCCCATTGGCTTTCCTGACTTTGCTGGACTGTGGTTCTTTAGCGTGACATGTGAATTTTCCCTGCCTAAGTTTGTGCCACATAGGACTGGTTGTTGCCACCTCATTTGAGATATCATTAGGTTGCTAAGAAAAATCATAGAAAGAATGTAGTTGGGGTCGAGAAAAGGTCTGCCGCAGACCTTGATTTCCAGGTGGATGAATGACTCTAAATCAACTAATACTTGGTGTCATGGGATTTGTTTAACTGTTTTCTATGGGCCGCTTTTGTCGCTGGTGTGGGTGTGGCAACAGTCAAAAAATGAAATAGCGGCATTTTCCTACCACCCATTTAAGTGGGTGGTGTTCTCCAGGTGGGACATTGAAGAGTATTAACTTAGTAGTGGATGAAGTATCAACAGTCCGTCCTTATGAAATTTTCATAACTAGATCTGCTCTGGGAAACAGTTATTGAACAAATCAGCACAGGAATGCTTTTCCACTTCATCTGGTGGGAGGCTTGTGTCATTTGTCTGTCGCAGGCACTCTATTAGTTTCAATTTAGGGGAAAAAATATTCTGCCATGATACTGTACAAATAGTCCTGTCTTCATTTCTTTTGAAAGTTTTGAATTTGACAGGAGAAATGAAAATGGCCTACCAATTCTACCTAGAGCATACTTGTGGTACCTTTCTCGACATTCAAGACCAACACTGTTTTCTGATTGTTGAATGATGGGTGACTGACTTTCTCTATGCTCCAGCAGTGAAGTGTGGGCTACAACCTATAATTCACCAGCTGATCTTCAAGCAGCACTGTCTTTGCTTTGAAAATAACAACACACCAAAATATTATGCCCATTACATCTAAATAAATTTTATGGTAATTTCTTCTTGAAGACTCACATTTTGACCTGAGGCACTTCACTTCTCTGTGCCTCAGTTCCCTTATCTGTAAAACGGAGATTAAGACTGTGAGCCCCATATGGGACAGGCACTGTGTAAAACTGATTATCTTGTATCTACTCCAGAACTTAGAACAGTACCTAGCACATAGTAAGTGCTCACCTAGAACAGTACCTGGCACATAGTAAGTGCTTAACAAATACCACAGTTATTATTGTTGTCATTATTATTACTTTAATTGTAAATACCTGTGTTCTGTATCGTAATGGACCGACCTATAGAAGGTTAGAAAAGGTCATTATCTCTAACAACTATGCTTTTGTCCTCTAGACAGTAAGACTCTAGAATCTAGATTCTAGACTAGAAACCCTCTGCCCTGATTTTGTTTGTCTCACCACTGACCCCCTTTCCACATCTTCCCCTACAGACTGGAACTCCCTCCCTGACTATATACACGAGACCACCACTTTCTCCACCTTCAAAGCACTATTAGGGTCACATCTCCTCCAAGAAGCCTTCCCCAATTAAACCTTCTTTTCCCCGGTTTGATCTCCCTTTTGTGTTGTCTGTGCATTTGAATCTGTGACCTTTGGACATTTGATATTTACCTCCCCCCTTAGCCCACAGCACTTATATATACATCTTTAAATTATATATTATAAATCATTTATTCATATTAATGTCTGTCAGCCTTCTAGATTCTAAAGTTATGGGCAGGGACTGTGTATGCTAATTCTGTTGTATGGTACTTTTCCAAGGGCTTAGTACAGCGCTCTACCCATTGACTAAGTGCTTAATAAATGCCATGATTGATTTAAGAAAAGGGAAATGACATTTTCCCAATAGAAAAAAAACTCAGTCTTTATGATTTCTAATAGAAATATCATAAGGTGGCAATAATTAAGCAGCGCTTTCTGGTTGAAGTACGGTTTATAGTTTAGTGCTCATTGCCTACCCAGCCCTGTTATTTATGTTAAATATGTAAGATGGTTACATTCTTGTCAATATGATGAGAGAGAATAGTAATTTAGTTTAATAAAAAAAAAAATGTCAGGAACAAGCTTATTGAACAAAAACCACAATGTGAGCCACCTGTCTTCCTGGCTTTTGGAAGGCAGACAATTTCCGGGCTGATAGCATAGTATATCTCTCATGTCTCCATCAACCTGACTGCAGGGCACTTACCTGAGGATTTGAGAGATACATCCCATAGTTACAATAGAACACAGCTTTTGAGAAAAGGAGTAATCTTTACTGTAAGATACCCTATCCTGGCCTGACCATGAAACAAATTATAGGTAGACCTGAAGACTTTGGTGTTAATCCTATATGTTTTCTAGAAGCCACTACAGATAGCCAAGGAAAGAGAAAAAGAGAAAGGAAAAGAATGTCACTCATTTTTCCTTTATATTGGATACAATAAAACTGCTCATTTTTTCTGAATATTCCTGATGACCAGGGTTTGCTAAGCTTATTGAGCCAACCCACTCGTTGGTGATTATGTTGTCCAAAAGGGAAAGAAGCATTTATTTTTTAAAAAATAGGAGAAGAAAAATGAACAAAAATTAGAAATTGGCCAGGAAGTGGCTCTCTGAACAGTTTGGAAATGTGACATTTACAATAACAGCAACAAAGCCTGAACACTCATCATTGTGATTAACAAGCAGCATTTTTCAAGTGTCTGCATCTACTTTGCATTATATAAAACGTATGATTGGTGCTGAGAATCTCCTTTTACTGAAAATCAAGGCCCTGGGCATGCAGGAGAAATGGGAGTGAAGCAATCCAGGAAAAAAAGAATCCTTTCTGGGATATAGAGGTCCTTTTTCCTGCTTATTTTCTGAAGAGTGAACTCTGTTCCTAATTCCACCATGGGTAGTCTCCTTCTCTAGTTCCCTAGTGTTGGACCTAATACAGCCCTTGAAATTCATTTCTTCTGCAAGGTACATTTGCTCACCTCTGATCTCAGAGTCCAATGTACAGCGGGCACTCCAGACCTAAGTCAAATTCCAACTCTTCCCAGTGGTCTTAAGTACCACCATTCAGTGCCTCAGTTTCTTCAGCTAAAGGATGGGACTAAGATGCCTGATACCTCTTACCACTTAGAATATGTGCCCTATTTGTGACAGAGACTGGGTTGAATCTGGTTATCCTATGTTTACCCCTTCACTTAGTACAGTGTTTGGTACCTACTAAACACCGAAAAGCAGCATGGACTAGTGGATTGAGCATGGGCCTGGACGTCAGAGAACCAATAAATACTATTGAATGAATGGGTTCTAATCCCGGCTATCCCACTTGTCACTTAACTTCTCAGTGCCTCAGTTACCTCACCTGTAAAATGGGGATTAAGACTGTAAACCCGATGTGGAACAGGGACTGTGTCCAACCTGATTATCTTGTTTTTTATTTCAATGCTTAGTACATTGTGCATAGTAAGTGCTTAACAAATACCTTTATTTTTTTTTTTTAAAAAAAAGGACCATGCATGTTATTACCAAACCCTGTTTCTTTTTAAGAAGAGGTAAGGTAATCGTGAAGAAATCAATTAATAAAACTGTTAGAAGTAGCAAGGTCTAGTGAAAAGAACACTGGCCTCAGAGTCAGAGGACCTGGGTTTTAATGGCAGCTCCACCACTTTTTTTTTTATGGTATTAGTTATGTGCTTACTCGGTACCAGGCACCGCACTAAACTTTGGAGTAGATACAAACTAATCAGGTTGGACATAGTCTATATCCCACACGGGGCTCATAGTCTTAATCCCCATTTTACAGGGAGAAGTGAAATGACTTGTCCAAGGTCACACAGTGAAAAAGTGACAGAGCTAGGATTAGAACCCAGATTCTTATCACACCTAGGCCCTTGCTCTACCTACTAGGTCACGCCACTTCTTGTCTGCTGGGGGACCTTTGACAAGTCACTGAACTTTCCTGTGCCTCAGTTACCTCATCTATAAAAAGGGATTAAGACTGTGTGGGTCAGGGACTGTGTCTAACCTCAAAATCTGGCCCATAGTAATCACTTAACAAATAATTTAAAAATAAACAAAAAGCACCAACCCTGTTGTCCCTCCAATTTAAACTGTAAGCCCCATCTGGGGCAGGGACTGTGTCCTACTTGATTCACTCTACCCGAGTGCTTAGTACAGTGCTTGGCACATAGTAAGTGCTTAACATATTCCCTGATAATGATAACAATTATAATCATTATTATTATTGAGTGCCTACCGGGGGCCCAAGCACTGTTCGGTGCCCTGGGGTAGATACAGGGTAATCAAGTTGTCCCACATGGGGCTCACAGTCTTAATTCTGATTTTATAGATGAGGTAACTGAAGCACAGAGAAGTTAAATGACTTGCCCAAGGTAATTCAGCAGACAAGTGGTGGAGCTGGGATTACAACCTACATCCTCTAACTCCCAAGTCTGTGCTCTTACCACTAGGCCATGGAAACCCTTTCAGTGCAGTAGGCCACAAGCCTTCTAAAATATTTTAGAAAGTGGTTCAGGAACTGTTTTGTTCAGAAAACTCTCCTCTAGGGGAAATCAAAGTAGAAAAGTGGTTATGAATGATTATGAATCACTTTGCAGAGAAGCAATGTGGCTTAGTGGCAAAAGCCTGGGCTTGGGAATCAGAGATTGTGGGTTCTAATCCCAGCTCCGCCACTTGTCTGCTGTGTGACTTTGGGCAAGTCACTTAACTTATCTGGGCCTCAGTTACCTCATCTGTAAAATAGGGATTTTTACAGATTTTTACACTTGTAAAAATCTGTAAGCCCCATGTGGGACAACCTCCTTACCTTATGTCTAGCCCAGTGTTTAGAACAGTGCTTGGCACATAGTAAGCACTTAACAAATACCATAATTGTTATGTGCAAATTGACTTCACTGCTATAGACAGTAATTCTAAAAAAAATACAAGAAGTTATATTCCGACTGATATCAAACTAACCCTGTATCCAAACAAAGGAACACAAAACTAAATTGTCGCAGAATTCTGATACCTAGGCAGTGTGTTATCCAATGATACACAGATATACAAAAGACAGAAATAATCAACCAGTGGTATATATTGAGCACTTATCTTGTATAGATCACTCTACTAATCATTGGGGAAAATACAATACAACAGAGTTGATAGATGTGTCCCTGCCCACAAGGAAGTTACTGTCTTAAAGGGGCTGAAGAAGGCCAGCTGTGCCTTTCAGAAGACGGCAAGATAAGAATATGGGAACAACTACTACAGTTTTTGCTCTACTCGCACACTTAGATAGGAGCGTACTGTCAGTTGCATCATTTTATTCATTCAATAGTATTTATTGAGCACTTACTATGTGCAGAGCACTGTACTAAGCGCTTGGGATGAACAAGTCGGCAACAGATAGAGACAGTCCCTGCCATTTGACAGGCTTACAGTCTAATCGGGGGAGACGGACAGACAAGAACAATGGCACTAAACAGCGTCAAGGGGAAGAACATCTCGTAAGATGTTAGATTTTAGAAAAGGAAGGACATCTAGATATATTTGGAAAGCAAAATACCCATGGGGTATTAATTTTTCATTCATGCTTCATTATGTTAGCTATTAATTCAAGCAAGCATATCCTCAAACCTGTAGGGATTTCTAGTCTTAGATTCTCATCATCTCTCTATCTTAGTTGCTAAAGACTTTGCCATATAGGAGGAATACACTGGGACAGGTGCCTTAGTAATGTCGTTGTCATTATCATCATCTTCTAACTCCCAGGTCCATGGTCTTTCCAGTAGGCCATGCTGATTCCCTATTTTAAGCAAAACACTGGCCTCTCCGGAGTATTTCTTTCCTCTAGCTTCCCATCCCTTTCCCTATCCATTGCCCACCCTGGACAAATTTTTTCTGAATTGCTTTTTGTGTTTCCTGCTATTTCACCCTTTGCTCACACCCTCTTTCCTGTCTGGAATTCCCTCTTTCCTACTTATTTGGTAGACCAGCCCTCTCCCCACTCTTCTGGGCCTTACCAAAGACTCGTCTCTTCCCGGAAGTCTTTTCTGACTAAGGTGTTCTTCCTTCTTATTTTCCCTCCTTACCACCTCACCCATGCACTTAGTACCACTCCACAGCAATTATATACAAATATTTATACTAGGTTGCTTCCGGTACCTATAATTTATTTAAATGTCCATCTCCCCTGCTAGACTATAACATCCTTGAAACGGGCATAGCGTTTACTCTACTGTGCTCTCCCAAGCACTTAATGCAGGACAAAATCAATTAATCCACCAGTGGTATTAATTAAACACAGTTTGTGCAGAGGACTTACTAAGCACTAGAAAAAGTACAGTATCTCAGAGTTAGTAGACACGATTCCAGCTTTCAAGGAGTTTTTTAGTCCACAGGAGCAGACAGTTATTAAATCATAGTAGAGATTTGGAAAATAGAAAAGTGAAACTATATTACATTAGTACTGTGAAGCTGGTAAGAGTACTCTATGTAGAGTAAGTATGCAGTAAATTCTTTGCATTGATTGATTTCTTTGGCTGTACCTTATATGGGTACCAAACCTTTGATTCTCGTACGGATCTGACAAATTGTTGATGTGAATATTTATTTTTGTTTGGTTTACTTACTAAGACTCCCTCTCATCTATTATTGAGTAGTCCATGATGCATGAAGCTTTATAAATGTCTTCATGAAAATTTTATTCACATGAATGAATATACAAACTTGATTCTGTCCCCCTGCATAGGAAAGAGTGGGCTAGCCGAAAGTTAAATGTAAGGAAGGAACACATCCTAGAAGAGAATAAGTTTGGAAAGTGACTGAGGTCAGGAGGAGCAGAGATTGGGGGTGCAGCTGTGCAATAATGCTTTAGGAATTGTGCCATAATGTTCTTTGGTTCATTATACTCTGCTCTCCTTAACCCTTTTTATTTGCAAAGAAAAGCCCTGTAGGTCTTTCTTGATTGACACTCAACCATGAACACAACTGCTGTTGTGCTCAGAAGAATCTCCAGGGTAGGTAGATTGGATTCAATTCTCACCTTCATATCCAGGCAAGACCTCCCACACCTTGCACAAACAGAAGAATTCTCCTCACTCTATCCCAGATTAACCTCGAAAAATCTGGCATACAGTGAGAAAAATCCTTCTCTTTTAGGTGTGGGAGGTCTTCTCTGGATGTGAAGATGAGAATTGAAGGTAATAGTTGGAACCTTCACTTCTGACATTTGAATCTTAAAAATTTTGACACTGAGAGAATTTAAACTCTGACTATATCCTAACTTGAACTTGGGCACTGAAAAATTCTCACTGTAAATATTTGAAAGAGCCATCATTCATTCATTCAATCATACTTATTGGGCATTCACTGTGTACAGAGCACTGTACTAAGGGCTTTGACTGATCAGGATCACTCAGTCTCATTGCCCAGATAAATTTATTTAAAACAGCATCCTCTGTAGTTGCATGGAAAAGTGCAGTTTTATAGAATTACTTAGGAACTTGGGTGCTCTTCTATGCCATTTCATGCTCTGTGCAAATTTGGACTGAACTGAATTTCAAGCACCCATCCGTAAGTTGTACTTTCAAAACCCTGGAAAGAAATAAATTTAACAGCCTAATTTTTGACTGATGCTTTCTTGAAACCCCTCTTGTTAGCCCTGAAAAATATGGTCACGTTATGTCTCTATTTGTGTCTCTATATCGCTATGCATTTTTATATCCAGCGATATTTAATTTTATAAGGACAGATAATATAGGGCTCTCAAGTTGTTGATTTTCACCCACTGATGAATATGTATTTGTGTTATTTGCTCCAGGAAGATTTGCCTCATTATCATCACCAAGTTTATTTTATTTCCAAATGGCTAAAGAATTAATATTTTCAGTTAAAGCATGAAAACCATTGTAATGTGCCGTTAAACTAGCCTTTTGTATAATGGAATGTACTATAATTTGGTTATCATGACACAGAATACAAGTTTCAAATTGTAACAATGCATCACGGAATGTAAAACCCAATTTCTCATACAGAGCAGCTACCCCAACGATGAACTAAGGATTCTGTGTGAAGGAAAAAAAAAAAACCTTTCATCCAACTATATTGCACTTTGGAAGTCCAGTTTTTCCAGTGCCTAATGTACTTCCTGTTAGTAAATTAGACACTCTATAAGGAGTATTCATTCTTTCAAACATCTAGGAAATCTCTTCACTTCAGTAGTGCATGCAGCAAAAACTTGTCTCCTATTGCTCTGGAAAAATTAATGCATCTATCGAAGGACTTATTCATCTAGATGTCCCTCATTTTTTAAGTTAACTCAGAGAAGCAGTGTGGCCTAGTCAAAAAAGCATAAGCTTGGGAATCAGAGGACCCAAGTCCTGAATCTGGCCCTGCCCCTTGTCAACTGTGTGACCTTGAACAAGTCAGTTAATTTATTTGTTTCTCAGTTCCCCCATCTGCAAAATGAGGATTCAATACCTGTTCTCTCTCTTACTTAAACTGTGAGCCCCATGTGATAACTGATTATCTTGTATCTAGCCCAGCACTTAGAACAGTGCTTGACACATAGTAAGTGCTTAACAAATACCGCAATTATTATGATGCTACTGATGGGAGGATCCTACCCATGTTTGTGACAGTGGCTGAAAAGTTAGAAGTGTGATTAACACACTTTCCTGTGTTAATGGCTTGAGTGGTGTATGTAGATCCCACGGTGAGCCCTCAGAATCAAATGGGCTTTTCATATTTACTTCTTAAAGCATATATGGATAGCTCTTTTCTTACATATGAAATACATAAGCCATGTTTACCAAGTTGAAAAAATAATTGTTTTCAATGAGAGAAGCAAGATTGTGTTGGAAGAGAGGATACTGCATCTTGGCAGAAAGTATTTATTAATAGTCAATCATACACAACCGCTTCTGAGAGCTTAGTACCCAGAATGCAAAGATGTTCTCAGACAACACATAACTCTTTAGCACACCTTTTCACAACCAACTTTACTGAGATCTCTGTTGGGTTCAGGTTTCTTTTCTCCCTTTTCCATAAGATGTTGGCTGAGTATCTCGAAGTGGTCCATCAAAATTCATTTTTAGGAAAATAGTTGTTTCCATGTAGGGGTAAATCACAAGTTGTTTTTTTTTATATCTATAGTACTGTTCATTTTTTTCCCTTGAGGAAAGGAGGATCATTTTCATCCTTGATTAGCATGTTTTAAAATTCATATCTCTACCAAATTGCTCACAGTTTAACATCCTCCGGGATAAGTAAAAGTGATTATTATGAAATGTGTGAAAGGCTAATAGGGAAGTTGGTGGAGAGTATGGGACAAGCACTCTCAAGAGTTTTCCTCCTTCTTAGCCTTTCCCCTGGATAGGAACCCAGTGCCACTAAATGAAATCCCATGGGAAGTCAGGAATGTAGATCCAACCAAAGAAGTCTTTACAAATCAGAACTGAGGAAGATTCTACTGTGAATGGAATGACAAATGGTCCAATGACATGTGTTGTGCCTGAACTGATGAATAATAAGTATATTGAAAAAAAAAACCATGAACAGGCACCACTTGCTGCTTAAAGGAGATTGTGGTTCTAGTCTTCTTTTCATTTCAGCAAAAAAAGAATTGGTTACTTCTGTTTTCACTACTTACTGTTGCATATTTGATTCTGAGGCCTAAATTTAATGGAAGAAAAGAGGTCCGTGGCATCTTCTTAGAGAAGCAGTGTGGTCAAGTGGCAAGAGCATGGGCCTTCCAACAGACATTCATATAATAGTAATAATAATATTGGTATTTGTTAAGCACTTGGTATATGTCAGGTACTGTACTAAGCCCTGTGCTTTTTACAGGATAATTGGATTGGACACAGTCCCTGTCTCACATAGGGCTCGCAGTCCTAATCCTTATTTTACAGATGAGAGAACTGAGGCACAGAGAAGTTGTGACTTGCCCAAGGTCACACAGTGGACAAGTGGTGGAGCAGGAATTAGAACACAGGTCCTCTGACTCCTAGGCCCATGTTCTTTCTACTAGGGCACGCTGCTTCACAATACAACTCCAAGATGTCTGGATGTGCTCCTCCCAATTCCCCCATACTGCAGTCTACCTACCTGTATCGCAGGTGCCAGAGGAATGAGAAAAAGGAGAGTCCAACAAACTCACTCTTAATCAGACTGATAAATATATGTAAGAGTTTTGAGTGACTGATAAAATAGATGTAAGGTGATGAGTTAGCAGCAGAACAAATGTTGCAAACCTTATTTATTTCAAAAGCTCCAGAGATACTTAGAGCCTTGTGCCTGAAGTCTGTTTTACACCGAAGTAATTGCAATAAAACATAGATTTTGACTTAAAATTTCAATTGGGAATATTCATAATAAAATTCCTAGTGGAAATATAATCAATCAATGGTATTTGTTGAGCACTTAATGTGTGCAGAGCACTGTAATAATAATGATAATGATGGTATTTGTTAAGCGCTTACTATGTGCCAAGCACTGTTCTAAGTACTGGGGTAGTAACAAGGTAATCAGGTACTCCCACGTGGGGCTTATGGTCTTCACCCCCATTTTACAGATGAGGTAACTGAGGACCAGAGAAGTTAAGTGACTTGTGCAGGGTCACACAGCAGAACAAGTGGTGGAGCCGGGATTAGGACCCACATCCTCTGGCTTCCAAGCCCAGGCTCTTTCCACTAAGCCACACTGCTTCTCCTGTAGCTGTGTGCTTGGGAGAGTACAAAACAATGGAGTTGGTAGACACATTCCCTGATCAGAGTGAGTTTACAGGCTGGAGGACAAGCTTATAATGAGATGGTGTTTTTTCCCCAGAACCATCAGTCGATATGTCTTAGATTTGCTGAATTAAGCATTTGAGTTTTTCCTTTACATGCCAATGTAATGTTGTACTATTAACAGAATTGTGACACCATTTAAAGATTAAATTTTTTTGGTGGTATTTGTTAAGCACTTACTAGGTGAGAAGCAGTATGGTGTAGTGGATAGAGCATGGGACTGGGAGTCTTGAACGTCACGAATTCTAATCCTGGCTCCGTCACTTGTCTGCTTGGGCAAGTCATTTCACTTCTCTGTGACTCAATTACCTCATCTATAAAATGGAGTTTGAGATCTTGGGCCCTTTTGGGGACAGGGACTGTGTCCAACCAGAGAAGCAGCGTGGCTCAGTGGAAAGAGCCTGGGCTTTGGAGTCAGAGGTCATGAGTTCGAATCCCAGCTCTGCCACTTGTCAGCTGTGTGACTGTGGGCAAGTCACTTAACTTCTCTGTGCCTCAGTTACCTCATCTGTGAAATGGGGATTAAGACTGTGAGCCCCACGTGGGACATCCTGATTCCCCTGTGTCTACCCCAGCGCTTAGAACAGTGTTCGGCACATAGTAAGCGCTTAACAAATACCAACATTATTATTATTATTATTATATTGTATCCACTCCAATGCTTAGTACAGTGCCTGGCACATAGTAAGTGCTAAACAGATACCATCATTAATATGTGTCAGTGTACCAAAAAAGGAGGTTCGTGTCAGATGTCGGTGCTACATTAACAAAGTCCCCGACAATTCAATGTGATAGAAGACAATAGTTTAATCCTCATGTCCCAGAAGGTGCAGGGAGACCCAAGCAAAGCTGCAAAGGGAAGCCGCTTGGAGGATGTAGGGCTGCTCATCCAGCCATCCATGGTAGGTGTCAAATTCCTCATTGGCATACCGCTTCAAACATATAGTATGATGGAAACAAGCAGTGTGTCTTAATGGGTAGAGCATAGGCCTGGGAGTCAGAAGGACCTGGGTTCTAAACCTGGCTTTGCCACTTGTCTGCTGTGACCTTGGGCAAGTCGTTTTACTTCTCTATACCTCAGTTACCTCATATATAAAATGGGGATTGAAATTCTGAGACCCTTGTGGGATAGGGACTGTGTCCAAACCAAGTTGCTTGTATCCACCCCAGCGCTTAGTACAGTGCCTGGCACATAGTAAGTGTTCAACAGATACCATAATTAATGTTATTTTATGCATCATGCCATGACATCGGTGTGAGGGAAGTGCCCGACAACCTAATCTATACACCACTCAAGGTCGACAGCCTCTCGCGGGGCACCTTGTTCTGACGTTGCTTTCTTCCGTCATCTCCACCACTCCTTGCAGCTGGTTCATTTCGCCTTTAGTGTCCGAGGGGATGGATAATGGGAGCCAAACACTAGTTCTTAGTCTCCTCCCCATTCTTCCACAATTAATCCCTTTCCAGTCAAGCTCTGTTCTAGGTGCTGGGGAAGATACAAGTTTATCATATCTGTAAAATATTTATAATAATATCTGTCTCCCCCTGTAGACTGTAAGCTCAATGTGGGCAGGGAATGTGCCTATTTATTGTTATATTATACTCTCTCAAGCTAGGACAGTGCTTTGCACACAGTTAAGCACTCAATAAATACGAAGGAATGAATGAATCAGATTGGACACCGGCCCTGTCCCACATAGGGCTCACAGTCTGAGGAGAGAGTAGGATTTAATCCTCATTTTACAGTTGAGGAAACTTAGGTACAGGTAAGTGAAGTGACCTGCCCCAGAAGAAAAGCGGCAGGCTTGGGATTGGAGCCCAGGTCCTCTGACGTGCGAGCCCTTTCTTCTAGGCAACACTGCTCCTGTTAATATTAGATATAAGGTTGCAGGAGAAAAGGTTGTAATCTATAGAAAGAGGAGAAGCCACTGTTCTCTTTCTTTTTCACATCATGAGATGAATAATCATTCATCTTTAATGGTTTTGATTGTGTTTTTTTTTAATTGAATTTGGGAGATTGAAACATTCATTTTGGGCATGGCAAAGAGTTGACTACCCATCCCACTATGTGTTCCATGTACGTACTGGTCATTACTTCGTCCAGGTTTACTCCCCTTCCTTACTAAGACAGATTATTCACTATATTCCTCATAAATTGGTCTAAGATTTTCAAAAGAAGTAGTTGAAAACAGCTTGTGAGAAAATAAGATAAAGGAAAATTCTAGTAAACCCCCAACCTAATATGGTGCAACAGTGTTTCATTTTTCATGGCCATGTCTATAAACTCTATAAATATCCACAGTATCTGGGAGTGCAGTATGACTATTTATAACATTTTGTTTCCTGCTAAGATTCCTTCAGTGATTTCGGTGAAGTGAGGGCCTTGTAAAATAACTCAGTTTTGGAATGAAGCATGAAACTCTGTGTAAGTGTTCACTGGTCCGACTATGCCACGGGCTCGGCGTACACAAATAACATTATTCATGTGCCATTTGAGCCCAACATCAAAGTCAGTTTAGTGACTAGAGAAACATGTCATAAGCACTACTATCCTTTGCCAGAATTTCCCACATTAAGAGTACGAATATATTGAATAGATGAAAGATATTTGCAGCTCATTTTTCCCTGTTAAGCCTAGGAAGGGAGGAGTGATATTCTTTTCTTGATATGGAAAGAAAAGCTCCAGAAGGGAGATCTTTCTTTATTTGATATTACAAAGGTCATCCATTAAAAACAATTCATCCTAACAAAGTTACCTTAAACTCTCTTGAAAAGCAAATAATGTGCTGTTTCCTTCACATTCCACTCGAATCAGTCCATCAGTGATATTTCCTGAAGGTTTACTGTTTACATAGCAGTGCAGTGAGCTTAGGAAAGTATCGCCAAATTAGTAGACCTGATTCCTGTTCTAAAGAGCTTATAATCTAGTGGGGTATCCATTTCCAGATCACCAGTGACCTTCCTGTCAAGTGTTCCTTAAGTCTCCCTCTGAAAAGTTTGTCATTCTTGCCCTCCCTTAGCATGTCAATCCCCAGAGGAAGCTTTAGCTGCAATTTCTGACTCGTAGTTTTAAAGCCATCATGTATCTGAGAAGAGAATACTGCCAGCTCTATGAGAGGAAAAGAGGTCAGGGGGAGGCTCACATCATCTCACAATTTGATGTAGCTTCAGGTATATGGGTATTGAATATTATACCTACTTGGAATCTAGTGATCATTTAAAAAAGTGAAAGCTGCTTCTTATGCTTCTTATCCAGATATGAAGCTGAGTTGAATGTGAGAAAGCCATCGGGTACACAGAGCACAGACACACACACACACAGCTGCATGGCAGAGTGGATAGACCTCAGACCTCAGTCAGAAGGACCTTGGTTCTAATCCCAGCTCTGCCGCTTGTCTTCTGGGTAACCTTGGGCAAGTCACTTGACTTCTCTGAGCCCCAGTTATCCGTAAAATGTGAATTAAGACTGTGAGCCTCATGTTGGACTGTGTCCAACCTAATTATCTTGTATCCTCCCCAGTGCTTAGTACAGTGCCTGATACATAGTAAGCACTTAAGAAATACCATAAAACATATATATATTATAAATATGCACACACACAAAAATATACACTATCAGTATATTACCAGTATGCCTTTGTCATTATTCTTACCAGTCAACTAAAGTAAACCTCACATAGACACATTGTGTGTAGAGTGTGTATGTGTGTGTGTTTTTGAAAATACGTAGAGCTTTAGCTATATTGCCCTTTTTTAGTCATTCTTCTTTTAATGTACATGTGTAAATTGATATTGATAATTAAGCAAAAGGAGTTTACATGTTTATAAATGCACATAAATAAACCTTTTGTCTAATCATCAATCTATGGAGATACTTATGTATGCTTGGGTAGGAATACAGTTGGTATATATTAGTTAATAGATCAATCAGTGGCCTTGATTGAGCACTTACTGCATGCAGAACACTGTATTAAGTGCTTGGGAGAGAACAATAGAGTTAGCAGACGTGATCCCAGCACACAAGGAATTTATAATCTAGTGGAATGTCTGATACCTTCATCTGTTGGCAAACATGAACCTCTATAAGGATATTACAAATTTGAACCTATTCGTTGCTTGACTCATTTTTACGCTTATTTGAGTTTCTCCCTTTTAAAGAAAGTCTGAAACCTGCCATTTTCCTCAATCCATACTTTGAATAAGATCTTTGTTTTCAGCATATGTATAATATTTACTGTAGGTAAGCCATACGTTCATATATGTTAAGCTATGTGCTAAACCTCTTCATATGTATCAAACTGCCCCTAACCATTTATAGCAGTAAAGGTTAAGTAAGATTAGTGCCTCTCACCTGCCAAAGGATAAAATCAATTTATAGTCAGTCATAGCAGAAGCTGTGGAGTTTTACAAGTGATTAAATGGACAGAGATGCTGTGGGCCACATAGAAATAGAGAGCCTCTCAATAAAATTATGATCAAGGTTTGACAAATCTGTTGTAAACCTGTAAAACTGCTAGGCAGGGTCAGCTGCTTTGGGACACGAGTTATTCACAGTGACATTTTCGTATGTCCTTTTTTGCTGTGCCATGAAACCACTGGGTAATTCTCCCCAAATGGCAATTAATGGACATCTTAGTTTTCTCTTTGCTGTGAAGATTTGTAGAAGTTGTTTCCAGTACCAGGTAATTTTGAGGATGGGATTTTCTGGTTGACAGGGGAAGTGAGTTGACACTAATTGTGATCCTTTCTTTAAGTGTGGAAGTATTTTCAGATATGATCTCTGTTACGTGGACATTCGATCATTTTTTTCTCTATGAGGGAATTGGGATATTGGAAGAGGATCAGACAAAAATATTTCTTTGAAGCCATTCGAAATGACAGGATTTTAGCTTCTAGAATGGTCTTTCCTCAACCATCCAAACAATATCGCCCTCATTTAAGAGAGAAAAGTTGAGAGAAAATACATTTTTAAATGAAGTATGAAGCTCTAACAGAACTCATAAATTAATGAGCCATACAGTTAAACAAAGTCACTTTTATTTGGATAAAGGGAATACACTGGGAAAGAAGTGTAAGCGTTTTATATCCATTTTGTGAAAAATTTTGAATGATTTTATTTTTATTCTCATAAAATAATATGAATTATTTTTATTAGGCTATAAATATGTTCAAAATATTGGGGAAGAATACACGGATGGGAATTCGACAAGATCCTCTAGACTGTAAGCTTGTTAAGGGCAGGGAGCATATATGCTAATTCTGTTGTATTGTACTTTCCCAAGTGCTTAGTACAGTGATCTTCATGTAGTAAGTGTTCAGTAAATATGATTGATCCCTGGCCCTCAGTAGGTTCAAAAATTAAAAATATAATCGGGGAGGAGAGGCTGACAGACACATATGGAGAAATGAAATGAAATGAAATGCCAATCATTCAATTGATTGTATTTCTTGAGTGTTTACTTTGCAGAGTGCTGGGAGAGTACAGTATAGTAGTTGGTAGACACGTTCCCTGCCCACAACAAGCTTACAATCAAGACAACACCTGGTGTAAGAGGTAATGCTCCCTTCGAACAACAGATTATTTCAAGTCACTTGGGTAGAAATCAGTCAAGCAATCAGTAGTATTTATTGATGGCTTACTATGTGCAGAGCACTGTATTAAGCACTTGGGAGAGTACAATACAACAGAATTGGCAGATATGTCTTCTGCCCGTAATGAGTTCACAGTTTAGAAAGGGGTAACAAGGGGAAAAGTCTCATGAATGATGACAGTTAGGACATTTTTAAGTCAAAGTTTAAATAAAGGACTTGGAGTACAGTCCTACTCTTTTAAGGATGTTTTCTTTTTCCAATTGAGTTCTGAAGGTAGGTGAGTTTTTTTTTTAATTCATTTTCTACCAGTAGGAATTTAACCTTCCTGAGGTTCCCTCCCCTGCCACTTAATTTGCTACTTATAAGGTTTATTATTTTGATGACTAAAATTCCTCTGCTGAAAAGACAGTGATTCAAAGTCTCAGGCTGTAATGTAGAGATAAGTCTCTGTGTCACTTCTGCAGTTTGATAGATCCCATTTTTTTCATTTTCCCTCCCTCTTTCCTCTTATATACAGCACAGAATCCTATTTCCTGGAGATAGAGTGACTGGCATCAGCCAAGGAAACTCTCAGCTCTTCTTCCCACTGAAACCCAAACAGAATTTTGAAGGATAAAATACATTTTAATCTCTGGAAGCCAAGATGTTAATCTCAAACTAGCTCTTGGCTCAGTGTAAGATTCCTACCGTGATGGATAATGTCATGTGATTTACAAAGATTGAGTAGGGATGGAGATGTCAGCTGGAGTCTCAGAGTCCAGGTTTCTCAGCTAATGGAAAGTAGGTAGGGATTGTATCTGGTCAAGATTCTATTTATTTGCTATTGTTTTAATGAGATGTTCATCCCCTCGATTCTATTTATTGCTATTGTTCTTGTCTGTCCGTCTCCCCCGATTAGACTGTAAGCCCATCAAAGGGCAGGGACTGTCTCTATCTGTTACCGATTTGTACATTCCAAGCGCTTAGTACAGTGCTCTGCACATAGTAAGCGCTCAATAAATACTATTGAATGAATGAATGAAGATTTAGCATTTTAAAGTGTAGTCGAGCAATCTATAGGGTCCTCACCTAGCAGACGGTGCTTCCGGTGCCCACTGAAATTGTTATTAAACAGATCCTTCTCTGTAGTCCCAGCTTTTCCAGATTGTCCTCTCTTTCTTTCCTTTACCAATGTTCATCATAAAGTTAGAGTGGAATTAATCAATCATGTTTATTGAGCACTTACTGTGTGCAAGGCATTGTAATAAGTGCTTGGGAGAATACTGTCCAACAGAGTTGGTAGACACGTTCCCTGCCCACAAAGAGTTTATGGTCTAGAGTGGGAGGTTTGATGTTGTGCTTTAACACAAACACCAAGTTCACGTTAGTCCTTAGATCACTGAACCAGTTGGACAGAGTGGCTGGGCTGCATCTGTGCTGCAATAATGATAATGGGAAGTAGTGTGGCCTAGTGGAAAGAGCATGGTTTTGTGAGTCAGAAGTCATGGGCTTTAATTCTGACTCAGCACCTTGCCTGCCATGTGACCTTGGGTAAGCCACTTAACTTCTCTGCTCCTCAGTTTCCTTGTCTTCACAATGGGGATTGAATATCCATTCTCCCTTCTATTTAGACTGGGAGCCCAATAGGGGACAGGGACTTTGTCCAACCTGATAATATCATATCTGCTTCACACTTAATACAGTGCTTGGCACATAGAAAGAACTTAACAAGTACCTCTATTATTATTATTAATAACAATACATTCAAATCTCCAAATACATAAAATCGGTCCATTTACTGATATAGGATGGAACCATAACTAATAGCTTATAAAATCAAAATACACATTAGTTATGTGTGTGTATGTATTATATATATATATGTATATATGGTTATATGTATTATATATATACACACATATCCAAGGGTTCTCATTGTTATTATTATTACAGGAGAAGCAGCGTGGCTTAGTGGAAAGAGTACAGGCTTGGGAGTCAGAGGTCGTGAGTTCTAATCCCAGTTCTGTCACTTTTCAGCTGTGTGACTTTGGGCAAGTCACTTAACTTCTCTGTGCCTCAGTTACCTCATCTGTAAATGTGGATTAAGACTGTGAGCCCTACGTGGGACAACCTGATTACCTTCTATCTCCCCCCAATGCTTAGAACAGTGCTTGACACATAATAAGCACTTAACAAATACCATTATTATTATTATTATTACTATGTGTTAAGCACTGTTCTAAGCGCTGGGGTAGACAGTTGGAAATAGTCCCTGTCCCACCTGAGGCTCAAATAGGATGGAGAATAAGTATTGAATACCCATTTTACAAATGAGAAAACTAAGGCACAGACAACAAGCAAATTTCCTAAGGTCACACCGCAGGCAACTGACAGAGTGGAATTAGAACCAAGGCCCTCTGACTCCCAGGCATGTGCTATTTCTTCTAGGCCATGCTGGTTCTCCTGATGGAGAAAGGAAAGATCTTCTGTGTCCAGCTTCCTGAGTGATAGGAATTTCTTCTGGATTGTAAACTCCTTGAGGGTAGGGATAGTGTCTACTCAACTGTATTTTACACCCCAAGTGTTTAGTACAGTTCTCCACACACAGTAAACACTCAGAAAATACTATTGCTGGATTAATTAATCGCTCCTTTATCAACAGAGAACCAACCCATTGTTCTTGTACTCCTCCAAGTAACTGCTACAAAGTGACCACAACCCTGAAATGATACATTTCATCGTTTCCTGTCCGAGGTGCTGTGAATATCTAAAAAAACACCTTATATTCGTTTTGCGATTATTCGGGAATAAAAACCTCTCCAAAATTTGAATCAATTAAGGAAAACTATGGCTTAGATAATCATGATAATATTTTGGGTAATTAAATGTTATGTGCCAAATGCAGGAATAGGTGCAAGGTAATCTAATTATTCATATATAGTGCCACACCTTTTCACTCTAAAGGGAAATTATGTCATGCTGATATGATAGGGTTTTTTTTTTTCTTTTTTTGCTTCTTTGGTAGACAGAAAGTATCATAGGAGCAGTACTGGGCATGCCGATAAGCCACATGATTGACATCCCTGTAATTTTTTGTTGATTTTTCAGCCGTCGCTTTGTCCTTGGAAAATAGATGTTTAACCTGTAGCAGCGAAAATGTATAATGCATTTGGACTCAATTTGTAGAAACCTGAAAAATGTATTAGGCTGTAAGATAAAAGCAAGTTCAATGTCCATCACTATTATCATCTTACATGCTCTGTAACATTCTAAATCCCCAAATCTGGGTTTTCTTTTTACAGTGTTTTCTAGAAAGAAGAAAACTTTCATTTTCAGAGCTGATTCCTAGAATTTCTTCTTTGTTAGCTGTTCTTTCACATAAACAGTCCAGCGTTTTCATCCATATGTATTACAGCATGAACTATGCAGATGAAATAGAAATATATGCTTTGATCTCAGGCCCAAATTAAGCACAGTGCACTTCTTTTTCCCGTCACATCAAAAAAAAAAAATTCCCACACTCATTCTGCAGTAAAGCATCCAGGCACCCACTCTTTTATGCATGGCAGGAATACATTTGCTTTCCCAGATTCAACAAGCTCCATTAATTTCTTCCTCTAAGTTTCGTCTGCATAGTCAGATATTTATTTTATGGGCTAGTTTTCCACTGGTATTGTGTCTTTCATACAAAGACATGTCCTGCATGGATATCATCGACATGATGCTGAAAGTAAATAGATATTTCCAAGAAAGGCACTCTTCTGTGGTTTGTCAGAAACAAACACACGTTTTTTTTTTTTCAGATTTAATTTGGGGAACTGAAAAATAAATTTAAGATTAGATGCAGATTTTATAGGCATTGAAATTCCACCATGTCTTTGTTGAACAAGAATAAAATTATTCCTCCTCATAACAGGAATTAATCATGTTCACAGAGAATTACTCTTTTGCAATTGCAATTGATTTCCCAAGTCTCTACTCACAGTTCTGATCTGATGCTTTCTACTAAGATTGTATTTTTATTTCAGATATGTCCTAACTTGAATTTGCCCAAGCTTATGCTAAAGTTAAATATTCTCATTACAAAATTTTGAAAAGTAAATGTTTAGAAAGAAGAAAGCTTTATCCCCACTTAAAAAAATTATATTTCCTTAGCTGCAGCCCATGTACCTATGTACTGGATCATATTCAAAGTAAGTTCCAGCGCTAGGTTTTCAACAAAATCTTAATTAGGGTAGTGACCTAATGAAATACTGCAATAGGCATATGTACCCACTTATATTTGGCAAGCCTTTTACAGAACCCAGAGTTATCACTGATGATGTCGGTATATCACTGAATTAATTAAGGGGTAGACAAAGATACAGACAATTCACACTAGGAAGGCTGTTATTTAAATTCCTCTCTAGACAAAGCTCCTTGTGGGTGGGGAACATATTCACCAACTCTGTTGTATTGTAGTCTCCCAAGCTTTTGCCCAGGACTTTGCACACTGTAAGTGCTCAGTAAATGGCATTAATAGATTGATTTGATTGATGTCATTTTGGGACTGACAAGCCGTATGGAATAAGCATTCAACATAAAACAGCACAAGCAGTTCAGTTTAGAGGAAGATTGCCAATCAGAAAACTGGAGGACCCAGGTTTGAGTTCAAACTGCCACTTCTCCACACCTCAGTCCACAGAAACTGCCATCTCAAAAATCACCAATAATCTCCTTCTTGCCAAATCCAATGAACTCTACTCCATCCTAATTCTCCTTGACCTTTGAACTGCCTTTGTCACTGTCAACCACACCATTCTCTTGGAAACATTATCCAACTTCAGCTTCCCTGACACTATCCACTCCTGTTTCTCCTCCTCTCTCTCTGGCAGCTCATTCTCAATCTCTTTTGCAGGTTCCTTCTCTGCTTTTCTCATCCTCTAACTATGGGATCCTTCAAGGCTAAATTCTGGGACCACTTCTTTTCTCCATCTACATCCACTCCATATTCAATCTATCACTAAATCCTGACTAAAGGCCTTCCAAGTTGGTCTTTAGTCCAACTCAAGAGAAATTGATAAAAATCAGTGAAATAGTCATTAAAAGAGGGTGAGTGGATATGAAATGTGGAATAGATCACATAGATACACCAGTATCAGACCAATGTTTTATATTTCACAGTTTAAGTGCTTGTTTGCCCTGATGTATTGTAAGTGTCTCAAGACCAGAAGTCACATCTTGTACTCTGTTCCCTAGCATCTAATGAAATGTTCTCTACTCACAGAAACTCAATAAATGTTGCTGAAAATGATGGTGGTCACACCTTCCTTGAGCAGAATATGGGAGGAAAAGAATGAAGTGAATAATCATCGTGCTTTTGATGAGCTGAAATGAGGATATGGAATTAGATTCCCAAGAACATATATCATGAATTTGGTGGGGTCACCATGCACAAGGTGACAGTGAACAAGGATTAAAATGAAAAATAATATGCAGTTTACATAGGAAGAACCATCCTAAGAAAAAGAAGGGATAAGGGAGCTAGCCAGTATATATTAGCTCTCCCAACAGCCCCAGTAATCATAGCTGACCTAAGTTCCCAAACAGAACGATAATCAATGTTAAGTCATAATCAGTATTACAGATTGGAAAGGTTTCAGGGAGCAATAACACGTGCTTGGGGATAAACTCTCAGTGCAGCTTGTTGTGGGTAGGGAATGTTACTGTTTATCATCATGTTGTACTTTCCCAAGCACTTACTACAGTGTTCTGCACACAGTAAGCACTTGATAAATACGATTAAATGAATGAATGAATAAATCGTAGTCAGAGGCAACAAGAGAATGTTCCTTAAATATTGTGTTTCCAGCCTCAGTGGTGTCAGGTCTACTCTACCGCATTTGGGCTGGGCATTCAGGATGTGTTGAGTGTCTAGATGTGATGAAAAATCCTTCGGTAGGCATGCGTGAGAGAGGAAACGTTATTCAACCACCAAAATCACTCATACATATGTGCCCCCTGGATTCCAGGGGCAAAGCTATGTCCACGTTCTCATGTTGTCCTTGGGCTAGAGGTCTGCATAATACCTTGGGTTTCTTGATCTTATGTAACTTGTCAAACAAAAAAATCATTCTGCTGCTGCATTAACTTAGATATAATAAGATCTAATCAGCAGGAAGAGATGCAGGCATTTAAAGCTGGGCTATTTGCTCCTCAAATGGTAATTTTCCCCGAGTTGAAAAAACAGTTCTCACTTTGATGCAGCCTATACAGCGTACAGTTTTGATAGCTCTATTTCTCAAACGTGCATCCCTATCAGTTCTAGGGCTGTGTATCGAGTTCATAAAAATACATAAAATATCTTTTGGCATAACCACACTAATGAAGCTGAGAGGAGGACAAGACTGAAGCTTACGATTGTATATGCAATGGGGGAAGAGATGAATGAAATCTTCGGATAAAGTTGCAATTGATGGTAGATTCCGCCTTATTAAATCAAGTGAAAATTCAGGCGGATTATTCTTGGAGTCCAAATTATTTCATTATTACATGTGGCAAGGAAATTTTAGGCAATGTCATACATTCTTGGCCCTCTCCTGATTATATTTTCAGCTGCTGAAGCCACTGGAATTTAATATGCTAAGTGGTTCTTACCCGAAGCCTGCAGCTTTCAGGGCTTCATGATCAATATCAGGCTACTCTTTTACCATCAGAGTATGCAGTTGGCCCATTAAGTGAATTCCTCTTAGAGGCAATTCTCCAAAGATAAAGAGAAAAGGATCATATAAAAGGAATTGTCTAAATCATCTATGTATTTCAGTAGTGTACTGCCGCTAAATTATTAGTTAGGTAATTAATGACTATGGAAGGAAGATTTCTGTTTTGATTAAGTCTGAAATTGCTTCTTTGCTGAGAGGAGTTAACTGCTCCGTAGGAAAGGAAAGGAAGAATGATAAAAGGAATAAAAGAATGATAAGGTAATACTGAAAAAAAGAAAACATCATTATTGTCATCATCTTCATCATCATCATTACCATCCTCCATATTTATTAAGGTGGGTATACAACAACTGGCTGCTGGCAAAATTATGACCCCCCTCAACAGCAAAAGGCTTCTGGTCAACTTTTATTTTCTGGATTCTTTCAATTCAAAACTCCTCCTCACATTGGTTCCCAGTGAGATCAGATTTGTGGGTGTATCTGCTTGTTGAATGTCTCTCCCACCCCCTCTCCTGATAGGTTACCTGTGGCCAACTGTCAAGTTCTTTCATTGTGCAGTGCACATAAAATGACGTATAGGATATTTGCCTCAAATTATATATTATGAATTATATTAATGTCTGTCTCCCCCTCTGGATGGTAAACTCATTCATTCAATCATATTTATTGAGCTCTTACTGTGTGCAGAGCACTGTACTAAGTGCTCCAGAGAGTAAAATATAGCAATAAGCAGTCACATTACCTGCCCACAAAGGTGTTAGGGAACATGTTTGCCAACTGTGTTGTCCTGTATTCTCCCAAGCACTTATTACCGTGCTCTGCTCATAGTAAGTGCTCAGTGAATACCATTGATGGATTAATTGATTTATGCTGAACCTAATATGAGCCTTTGCTTATATTGAGGACCATAGCCTAGTGGATAGAGCATAGGACTGGGAATCAGGAACCTGAGGTTATGATCTCAGGTCTGACATTTGCCTGCTGTGTGACCTTGGGCAAGCCATAATTTAAATCCTTTGTGCCTCATTTTCCTTATCTAAAAACCAGAGTTAAAACACCTGCTCTCCCTCTGTCTTAGACTATAATAAGCCTCATGTGGGACAGGGACTGTGTTCAATTTGCTGATATTTAAGTGGTTAGAATGGTGTTTCTCACATAATAAATGCTTAACAAGTCTATTATTTGCTGCCTTCAAGAGTGGAGAAGGGAGGTTGCCATAAGGAAGGCATATTGTGAGTTTTTAAAGCAAGGAGGAGAGAGGGGAAGAATAACAGACAGAGATAGCGAGTACAACAGACAGGAAGAGAAGAGAGATTTACAATACCAAAATATTTATTAGTAGTGTGTGCCTGCAGGCTTCACGCTCCATTTCTGAATGCAACAGCTCCACACAAAAATGGGAAATTCCATGCTATTCTAACCTGAGCCTCCGTTTGTAAGAGCAGACCATTTGTGAATAGGAAAGAGAGAACTAGTGATGTCTCCACTTCTGCCCCCAAATAAACCAGCAGGCTTTGTGCTGGCCCAGAATTAGGAAAGGAGAGAAAATAAAGAAGGACAAGATTGGTTAGAATTGAGTTGATCAAGTGCCAAACATTCAACTGATGCTTAATTTTTCCCATTATGTCAACAGTTGGTATGCGATCCAAGAAATCAAAGCAGTGTCACTGCTGAGTCAGCACAGTGGTCCATCCAGCCCATTAGTGGCAGCAAGATACTCTTCCTTCAAAGATGGTGTTTGCCCTTCCTGTCATTCATCTCGGTGTCGAAAAGTTCCCCAGCCAACAATCATAACTTTTTTCTTTACCTTTCTGAAAGTCACCCAGCAGCCATTTGTTATGCGTGACTTAGAGGAATGGGCAATTACATTTGTCTTGAGTTGCCATTCAAGGTTTTTTTTTTCTCCTTTTTACAGTCGTGTTGTTGTTTAGCTGTTGGACACAAGAAGCTAGGTTACCTGAAGCCCCATAAGGCGGGTTTTGCTCTAAAATCAGTCAAATTCCCTTTCAGTTTCCCTGTCCCTCTGTATTCAGAGAGTGGCCTTTGCGCTTTGGATGACTGAAGTCTAAATTATTAGATGAGGAGATGATATAGCCTTATCAAGACAGTTTATTAATTCTCAGATTTAGGCAAGCTTCAGGATCCAAAGCTGCCAAAGTCACAAGACACTTTTAGCCGTAATTCTTATACATCTGACAAATCATCAAGTGTAATATGTAAGAAAAGAATTCCAAGGACCCACTGTTTTTATACCTTAGCCTTCTGGATCTTCAGTGAATCCACCTTGCTGATCTCCTCAATGTTCCTCTTTTTTTTAAGTCCTGAGAACCAGGGCATTTGGAATTGTCAGAAATACTGAAGTGAGTATGTCAGATATTAGGTGTGGAAAATGTACTTAAATAATAACTTATAACTGAGTAATAATAATGACTGAGTCTAGCGATCACTGTGGTGAAAGTATATGTGGACCCAGGCACTGCTTAGTGATAAGCAGTGGAGCAGCTTGGCTCAGTGGAAAGAGCCCGGGCTTGGGAATCAGTGGTCATGGGTTTGAATCCTGGCTCTGCCACTTGTCATCTGTGTGACTGTGGGCAAGTCACTTAACTTCTCGGTGCCTCAGTTACCTCATCTGTAAAATGGGGATTAAGACTGTGAGCCTCACGTGGGACAACCTGATGACCCTGTATCTACCCCAGCGCTTAGAACAGTGCTCTGCACATAGTAAGCACTTAACAAATACCAACATTATTGTTATTATTATAAATGTGGGAAAATGGTATAAATTCCTTTTCAAATTTCCCCTAAATTCACAGCACCCTACGCAGTGGCAAAACTCCCTCAAGTTTGCTATCTAAAGCAAGCCTTACTCAGATCACATCTTTTGCAAGGAACCTTCCCTGATTGATCGTTCCTCTCCCCACCTGATTTCCCCCATTACTGTGATACGTTTGCAATCGATTTCTCCCCCTCTAAGCCCATAGCACTCACACCCAACACCCACAATACTTATGTACGTATTTTAAAACTCTGTTGCTTCCACTATGTATAATTTATTTTAATGTATGTCTCCCAGGCAGGTGAAAAACTCTTTGCGGGCAGAGATTGACCCCACTAGCTCTAGAGTGTTATCCCAAGTGTTTAGTACAGTGTTCTGCACATAAGAAGCACCTGATAAATACTGTTGATTGACAGATTCTTTGACAGCTAGAAATCACTTCTCTTAACAGGTGTAGTAGTGAAGCACACTATGCTGAGATTCAGCACCTCCACAGGACAGAACCATCAGATCAAATAGAAGAAAGGGACAGCAAGAAATACCAAAACATAAAACCCAATCTTTCAACACCTCTCCCACGTGTAGATGTTAATACCCCTCCCCCCCACCGACCCCCTCCCCTACTTTCCCATCCTTCCCTGCAGTATCCTCAGAGGAGATCTCCTCCCTCCTCGCAAGTGCCACCCCCTCCACCTGCGCCTCGGACCCCATTCCCTCTCACCTTCTTAAAACCATCGCCCCTGCCCTCCTCCCTTCCTTAACTTCTATTTTTAACCACTCAATCTCCAAGGGCTCCTTCCCCTCTGCCTTCAAACATGCCCACGTCTCCCCCATCCTAAAAAAACCCGCTCTTGACCCCACTTCCCCCTCCAGTTATCGTCCTATCTCCCTACTACCCTTCCTTTCCAAAATCCTAGAACGAGTCGTCTACAATCGATGCCTAGAATTCCTTAACTCCCATTCCCTCCTAGACCCCCTCCAATCTGGCTTCCGTCCCCTCCACTCTACCGAGACTGCTCTCTCTAAGGTCACCCGTGACCTCCTTCTTGCCAAATCCAATGGCTCCTACTCCATTCTGATCCTCCTTGACCTCTTTGCTGCCTTTGACACTGTCGACCATCCCCTCCTCCTCCATACCTTATCTCACCTTGGCTTCACGGACTCTGTCCTCTCCTGGTTCTCCTCTTACCTCTCTGGCCGATCATTCTCGGTCTCCTACGCCGGAGCCTCCTCCCCCTCCCATCCTTTAACTGTTGGAGTTCCTCAAGGGTCAGTTCTTGGCCCTCTTCTGTTCTCCATTTACACTCACTCCCTCGGTGAACTCATCCGCTCTCACGGCTTTGACTACCATCTCTACGCAGATGACACGCAGATCTACATCTCCGCCCCTGTCCTCTCCCCCTCCCTTCGGGCTCGCATCTCCTCCTGCCTCCAGGACGTCTCCACCTGGATGTCGGCCCGCCACCTAAAACTCAACATGAGCAAGACTGAGCTCCTCATCTTCCCTCCCAAGCCCGGTCCGCTCCCAGACTTCTCCATCACCGTGGATGGCACGACCATCCTTCCCGTCCCGCAGGCCCGCAATCTCGGTGTCATCCTTGACTCGTCCCTCTCGTTCACCCCACACATCCTATCCGTTACCAAGACCTGCCGGTTTTACCTCTACAATATCGCCAAGATCCGCCCTTTCCTCTCCACCCAAACGGCTACCTTACTATTACGGGCTCTCGTTATATCCCGGCTAGACTACTGTGTCAGCCTTCTCTCTGACCTCCCTTCCTCCTCTCTCGCCCCGCTCCGGTCTATTCTTCACTCCGCTGCCCGGCTCATCTTCCTGCAGAAACGATCTGGGCCTGTCACTCCCCTTCTTAAACAACTCCAGTGGTTGCCTATCGACCTCCGCTCCAAACAAAAACTCCTCACTCTAGGCTTCAAGGCTCTCCATCACCTTGCCCCTTCCTACCTCTCCTCCCTTCTCTCTTTCTACCGCCCACCCCGCACGCTCCACTCCTCCGCCGCCCACCTCCTCGCCGTCCCTCGGTCTCGCCTATCCCGCCGTCGACCCCTGGGTCACGTCCTCCTGCGGTCCTGGAACGCCCTCCCTCCTCACCTCCGCCAAACTGATTCTCTTTCCCTCTTCAAAACCTTACTTAAAAATCACCTCCTCCAAGAGGCCTTCCCAGACTGAGCTCCTCTTCCCCCTCTACTCCCTTTGCCATCCCCCCTTTACCTCTCCGCAGCTTAAGCCTCATTTTCCCCTTTTTCCCTCTGCTCCTCCACCTCTCCCTTCCCATCCCCACAGCACTGTACTTGTCCGCTCAACTGTATATATTTTCGTTACCCTATTTATTTTGTTAATGAATTGTACATCGCCTTGATTCTATTTAGTTGCCATTGTTTTTACGAGATGTTCTTCCCCTTGACGCTGTTTAGTGCCATTGTTCTTATCTGTCCGTCTCCCCCGATTAGACTGTAAGCCCGTCAAACGGCAGGGACTGTCTCTATCTGTTGCCGACTTGTTCATCCCAAGCGCTTAGTACAGTGCTCTGCACATAGTAAGCGCTCAATAAATACTATTGAATGAATGAATGAATGTTAATATTGGCAGCCCTCCCTACCTCGCTGTAGCTGCATAAGTCCATTTCTGAATACTATTTACTGACATTTGGTAGATTAATCAATCAATCAGTGGTGTTGATTGAGCACTTATTGAGTGCAGTGCTAAGCGCATGGGAGAAAACAATGCAATAGAGGTATTAGACACTACCCTTGCCCAAAAGAAACTTATAGTCCAGAAGGGGAAGACAGACATTCAAATAAATTACAGATAGGGGAAATGGGAGAGTATAAGAATATGTGCACAAGTGCAGTGGGGCTGAGGGGTGGAATGAATATCAAAGTGCTTACTGGCTACAAACCCAAGGGCAAATAGGGGAAGTGGAGGCTTAGTCAGGAAAGATGTCTTGGAGATGTCATTTTAAAATGATTTTGAAGATGGGGAGCGTGGTGGTCTGTCGCAAATGAAGGGGGAGGAAGTTCCAGCTCAGAAGGAGGTCGTGGGCAGAGGGTCAGCTGCAAGACAGACAAGATCAAGACACAGTGAGTAGACTGGCACCAAAAGAGATATCTGCTGCTTTTTTATTTCCAGCAGTCACTATTATTTCCAAGCCCAGTATTTAGGATTCCTTCAAAACATTGCAATTGAGAAATGTGACTGAATACTAAAGCGTCTAGTGATGGACATTTAGAAAAAGTAAGTATCCAGGAGATATCACTGCCACTTCTTCAGAGGCTTATTTAACCTCTGACACTGACAGTGATGAGTAGCAGTGAACATCATTTCAGAGATGAGCTCGAAGCCGAGGCAAATGGAATTGTCCAAATAACCCGACTGTCTTAACATAGCTGTGCTGGGACTGACAAGCCAAAGAGACAGTTTCAGTCAGTGCTTGATTTCCAGAAGGATTTTTTCAAGCAAAAAAATTAATGAGCAACCTATTCATCTTGCCAGCTTGCTTCTTTAATGCTAAGAAGTGAGGAAAAGATCACTGAACTAAATGGAATAGCCTTATTCAACCTTAGAGGGAAATTACATTTGTAATGCAGTCTCAAAAATAAAAAAGTGATCAGGATCTAAAGAGATCATGATAAGGAAACCAAAACTTAGCCAAGCAGCCTAATGAAACTTGCCTAAAAACCAGATGAGTATGCTTCTTTTATCCTATGATTTGGGGGATGGAGAGGCTTAGAGGAATCTATGTTTCTAGAGAAATTTTGAGAGGTTTGCTATGGTTATAGGGTGAAATAATGATATAATTTCCCAAAAATGAAATAATTTTCAAGCTACGCATATGTTTCTCTCAGCTGATGAAGAAATAATACCAAAAATAATGATTCCAAGCATGAAGGCATACCAACTACACATAATAAGAATGAATGATATTTCAGTGTTTTCATTGCCCAATTAAAGCAATTTATGGAAGCCCCACTAACGTGTCAAGATGGATGAAGAAATCAAATGGAAGAGTCAGTGTTGTAGAAATGTTATCAAATTCTAGGTGAAGGAGAACTTAACAGAATTTAGGGAGAAAAGGAACCTGATTGTGAATGGAAATGAGCAGATGATTTTCCCATCTGTGTACTTAAGAGTGTACCTGTCCACTTTGGATAATTATAGCTCAGAACAATGATCTGATAGCCAAGGAAGACGTTTTTAGCGTGCTTTCAATGTCCCCACCTCCTGAATCAAAGGAAGGAGGTCACTAGTTTAATGCTTGATCTTTTGGTAAAAACGATTGCAGTCAGAGCCATTCAGAAATTGTTCTTGCAGTGCATTTCATTTGGTGGTCAAATATCTGTATCCAGACCAATTCCTATCTCTTTTAAGCTGATGAGAGTCCCAGTTGATTAATGTTGAAATGAAGGCCAAAAGGCACTTGCAAACCACTGAAGCCTTTCTTAAGCAATTTTTGGTTGCACTCTGATGACAGAATAAGTTCAACCTCCTGTCTTGGTATATAGCTTTGCCAATGCTTTTATTTTGAAATGGCAAGATCTGAAGCCTCTACCTAATAGTTCTGTTAGAGTTTCAAACAATAGTTATTTTGCTTGGCATGGGACTGATTTCCAGCTAGGACATCAGACGTTGTTTCTTGGTTTCTTTCAGATTTCTTTGTGTGTATATATTTCAAAAAGCTATCACCCTTTTAAAGAGACAAAGCCATGTCTTCTCAGAGAATGAATATTGAAATAACTTCTGGGTCATACATATTTCCTTTCCTTATGCAACCTGCAGAACAGTCTTCCTGGCCTTGTTTGCCACCTTGATGATTTTATGGTGACAGCATATTCTTCATCGTCAATTCAAGGAAGAACCACATGCCTCCTTGTGAGGAAGAACCTGTAGGGATGTAGTTTAAGAATGTAGAACAGTGGCCCTGGTGAACTGGAAATTTTTTTTGTGGAAGTACGGATTGAGAAATGTAATCAAGATCACCAAATCTTTAAAAAAATCAGTGGTCTTTATGCATTTGAGTAGTAGTTAATATAATGTGATAGAGTAGTTATCAGTTATTTTTATGGTATGTGTTACTATTGCCCAAATGCCTAATCCATTTTATTGTCTTCTGCCCCCTGAAAACTCTAAGTACCTTGTGCTTTGAAATGTCAAGCTCTGAAGCCTCTAAGCTAATAGTTCTTTTACAGTTTACAGGGGGAGATGTTCTGCACACACTAAGAGCTGAGTTTTTTTATTAAGTGATTGTTAAATGCTTACTATGTGAAAAAGTGCTATACTGAGTGCTGGGGCAGATATAATATGAGCAAAACAGACACAGTTCCTGCCCCACATGGGGCTCACAGTCTAAGAGGGAGAGAAAATGGACATTTTATCCTCATTTTATAGTTGATGTAATTGAGGGACAGAAAATCTAAGTAACTTGCCCAAGATTACACAGTAGGCAAGTGGCAGAGCCAAGATTAGAACCCAGATCCTCTGATTCCCAGGCCTGTGCTTTAGCCAGTGAGTCATGGTGCTTCTTTAATTAGTTGCTAAGTAAACCTACTTCAGGAATTAATCATTAAGAGCTTACTGTGTGCAGAGCACTGTTGGAAGGGCTTAGGAGAGTACACTACAACAGAATTAGCAGACATATTCCTTGCCCATAATGACCTTACAGTCTAGAGGACTATGATATATATATAATTAGAAATATATAATTAGAAAATTCTCCTTTAACCTGATGACCCAATCCCTAAATCTTTTCTAAAAGAAAATCAAGATGATCAATCAATGGCATTTAATTTGTGCTTACTGTGTACTGAGCACTATACAGTACAGTAGAGGTGGTAGACATGTTCCCTGACCATGAAAAGGTCAGTCTAGAGGGGGAGAATGGCATTAAAATAAATTACTACTACTAATAATAATAGCATCTGTTAAGCACTTACTATATGAAAATCACTGTTATAAGCTCTGGAGTAGACACTATGTTATCAGGTTCAACACAGTCCCTGTCCCACATGGGCATCACAGTCCAAGTAGGAGGTGGTAGAATTTAATCTCCATGTTACAGATGAGGAAACTGAGGCACAGAGAAGTTAAGTGGTTTATCCAAGGTCACACAAAAGACCAATGGCAGGACTGGAATTAAACCCAGGTTCACTTATCCCAAGCTCATGCTCTTTCCACTAGGCCATGCTGCTTCTCAAAATATCCAAAGAGTAGGTGCCAAAAAATCACGTTATTATCCAAGAAATGGTTGGCAACTTTCTAGCTCAAAGCAGTGATCACCAGTTCAGATGTGACTTTCCCTAGAGAATATAGGGATATGTACTTTATCAGCCAATCAGTCAATCAATGGTATTTATTGAGCACTTACAATGTGCAGAACACTGTACTAAGTGCTAGGGAGAGTACCGTACAACAGAGTTGGTAGACATGTGCCCTGCCCACAGTTAGCTTCCAGTCTAGAAGGGGAGTCAGACATCAATGCCCCCAAGTGTTTATTATTCAAATAATTCAAACCAGTTCATTTACATCTTGGTCCAATTTACCCTAATCCTACCCTCCTTAACACTAATACACATATGTGACCAATTGTAAAAAAAAAAAAAAAATTGTGTTTCTCTTCCCTGATCCCTGACCTCAAGAAGCTTTCATTCTGGTGGGGGAGAAAAAAGTGTCCAGAACATTGTACTAAGCGCTGGGGAGAGTACACAGTAGAGTTGGTAGATATGATCCCTACCCTCAGTTAGCTTAACATCCACTAAAAATACATTTTTAGCCATTGTTTAGTGAAGACAGTGCTCTGCACACACTAAGCGCTCAATAAATACAATTGAATGAATGACTGAATGAAGTCTGGTCAAGGGACTGAAAATAACATTAACTTTTCTCCTGTGATTATCCTGTGAAGATTAATGAAGTATATTTTCCTGAATCTTGAAAGTATCCTGTGAAGATTAATGAAGTATATTTTCCTCTTTCTTGAAAGGCAGAATCTTATTTCAGGGAGGAGCAGCTGAGCAAATTAGTTCCTTCACATGTGGATTACCAAAATGTTACAGAAAAAAACATATGTGAGTCAGTCTGCTCCCTGACAAGAAACAAAAGTTTCTAGTTGATAGATTTACTAATATGTTTCACTAGATAAAAAATGCACAGTGGACGCTCTATAATAGGGTCATTGCTGAAGGTGCCAATTTCTGACCCAAGCCAGCCTTGCCCTGCTCTTCCTCTGACAACCAGAGTCAATATAATTATAGTGAAAGTGTGATATTGGAAAGAAATGAGGAATGAAGAAGATTAATCCAGAAGCTCTGGGAAAAGTTTACAAAGGTGAAGATAGCTTTCTGTTTTATAGTGGCCCTTGTAATTTAATGAAGAAGCAGTGTGGCCTAATGGAAAGAGCATGGGCCTGGGAGTCCACGTACCTGAGTTCTAATCCTTGCTCCGTCACTTGTCTGCTGTGTCACACTGGGCAAGTCACTTTACTACTCTGTGCCTCAGTGACCTCATCTGTAAAGTGAGAGTTAAGATGGCGAGCCCAATGTGGAAGAGAAACTCTGTTAAACTTTATTATCTTGCATCTACCCCAGGACTTAGTACAGTATCTGTCACATAGTAAGCATTTAACAAATGCCATTAAAAAATTGATCTCTATTATGGTTTTCAAATAAGGTGTGAGGAACAGACATTGCAGTCACTCCATCTGGGATTTGGCACTTATTTTCATCTCTTGCTCTCAGTCAGAAGCGTTTTGTTGAGAGTAATTAAATTATCTGTGTCTGTTGTCTTCCCTGAGTCAGGATGTATACAGGTAGTAAAATGAAGTAAATTACCTTGCATGATAGTTTCTTTGAGAAGCAGCGTAGCTCAGTGGAAAGAGCATGGGCTTTGGAGTCAGAGGTCATGAGTTCGAATCCCAGCTCTGCCACTTGTCAGCTGTGTGACTGTGGGCAAGTCACTTAACTTCTCTGGGCCTCAGTTCCCTCATCTGTCAAATGGGGATTAAGACTGTGAGCCCCATGTGGGACAACCTGATTCCCCCGTGTCTCCCCCAGCGCTTAGAACAGTGCTCTGCACATAGTAAGCGCTTAACAAATACCAACATTATTATTATTATTATTATTATTTGCAGTATCAATGTGTTTATGATATAAACAAATTAGACTACAAATCTATCCCTGAAAGGTAGATGTTTTTCAGTGTGGAATGATTTGCTGGCTCTTTTAAATGGGACTAGGTGTCCATACAGTATAAGTAAGCAAGGCTTAAAGAAAAAGGAAATGTCGACCCCTGAGGTTAAATGATGATTTTTTGGAACAGTCATCCTACTGGGATTTGAGGGATGCAGTAGAAAGAAGGGACCCCAGGTGATGGGATTAAAGGGGTATTCCTTCTCCTGAGCCCAGGAATGGAAATAGGAAATGAGGATCAGGGCTGAGAAGCTCTAGAGAAGGCAGAAAGACCTGGACCCCATTTTCTCACTCCAAGAATCTCAGGCCAACCTTAGAAATGGTGCCTAAGCATCCTCTCTCCTCTCGGAATCTAGGCGAAAGTTTGCTTAAAAAAAAAAAATCAAAGTGTGGAAATGTCAGCGAGTCCTTCATTTGCAGCCTCTCAGAAAGCCGTATTTGATGATGATGGTATTTAAGTGCTTACTATATGTCAAGCACTGTTCTAAGTGATGAGATAGATACAAGCTAATCAGGTTGGACACAGTCCCTATCCCATGTGAGCTCCTAGTCTTAATCCCCATTTTACAGATGAGGGTACTGAGCTCAGAGAAGTGAAGTGACTTGTCCAAGGCCACACAACAGAGAAGTGGCAGTGAAGGGATTAGAACCCAGGTCCTTCCGATTCCTAGGCCGGGGCTATCTCCACTAGGCCATGCTGCTTCCCATTGGGGAAGCAGCGTGGCTCAGTGGAAAGAGCCTGGGCTTCGGAGTCACAGGTCACGGGTTCAACTTCCGGCTCTGCCACTTGTCAGCTGTGTGACCGTGGGCAAGTCACTTCACTTCTCTGTGCCTCAGTGACCTCATCTGTAAAATGGGGATTAACTGGGAGCCTCACATGGGACAACCTGATGACCCTGTATCTACCCCAGCGCTTAGAACAGTGCTCGGCATGTAGTAAGCGCTTAACAAATACCAACATTATTATTAACGAGGATGTAAAAGGAGCTCATTTTGGGAAGGGAACATTTCTACTAACTCTGTTATATTCTACTCTATCAATCACTTAGTACAGTGCTCTCCCCACAGTATGTGCTCAATAAATAAGAAAGATTGATTGATTGGATGCAAGATCTAGTTCATCCAGGAGAGGTCAGAAAGTGGTTTGGGCAGTTTTGGATACTGAGGGAAAGTTTAGTCCAACAGTTATCTGCTTACTATTCATTGCTTGGGTTAGCCAGTAGAATCTTCCCTCTTCCCCTCCCTTGATGTCCCTTCTTGCTACTGAATCTCCAAAATCCCAGTAGGAGGCATGGTTCCAAAAATTTAAGAGTACCACCCTTGGGAATCCACATTTTTTCCTTTGCTTATTAGTGATTTACATAAGCCACCCTCAGTTCCACAGCACGTATCCACAATTTGTTTATATTAATGTCTGTCTCCCCCTCTAGACTGTTAGCTCTTTGTGGGCAAGGAATGTGTCTGCCTAGTCAATCTAGACATCAGGTGCATCTATTTTTATTATATATTGACCTGGATTGGATTTTAGATCTTACCCCTGGCAGCGAAAGGCTGTTTTCCTCCACCAGAATCATTCCCAGTTTCATGATCTTACAAGCATCGTCTCTTTAAAAAAAAATCTGAAAATGAGAAAGAGCAAAAGCATTCCAAGCCTCAGGAAGGCAATATTTTACATGTTTTCGTAGATGTAGTTATGTGGGACCTTGTCACCCGTCACAATTGCAGGGACAGACAGGACTCAGCAACTCAATAGACCTCTTTTCCCGCAGGCCTCTACCACATGGAGCAAAGGGTAATAGTTATGGTTGTATCCTGTTCAGACCTAAAAAGAGAAGGTGTTTTCAAAAATAAATTACTTTACTGCAGTATCAGTGCACTGAACACCTGTGGGTCTACCTGTAGGTGACAGTGATTGATGATCCAACCACAAGAACCATGATTTTTTTTAAAAGGAAAAAAAAAAATTTCAAATGGGGTAGTTTCTGCCTTGCTTTTTATTTTTAATCGCATCATAATGTCAAACCCAATTGTGTTTGTTACCTTAGAATACATTAAAATGGGCCCTTGAAATTAGAATTTGAGATGTCATGAATTTCAGAGATTTGATTGGAAATGATTTTTCAAGTAAAATAGAAAAGTCTCTTAAATTTTAAAGAGAGTTTTAAAGGAAATAATGCTAATAAAACATTGCTTTTGTCTGTGTCTTTAAATTATTAATTTTCCTTTGATGAAAACAAGAAAGCTCTTTCAAATAAAAATCCATATTTCAATTGCTGTTTTTTCCTTTAAAACTTGAAATATGATTTTGCCAAAATACACTCTTTCATTTTTGCTGTTTTACTTTTCCATATTCCATGGATTAGTGTGGATATATAATAATAGCTGTTGATACATGATAAACTGTCTATTGAATTAAATACCCAAATAGCCAAAGGTGTTTCTCTTTTTAATTTTCAATTCATTTCTTAAATCAGTGGTATTGATTGAGTGCTTACTTTGTGCAGAATGCTTAGTGCTTGGGATGGTACAATACAAAAGAGGAGGAGCAGCATGGCCGAGTGGATAGAGCAGGAGCCTGGGAATCGGAAGGACCTGGGTTCTAATTCCGGCCCTGTCACTTGTCTGCTGTGTGACCTTGGGCTAGTCACTTCACTTTTCTGTGCCTCATTTACCTCATCTATAAAATGGGGATTAAGACTGTGAGCCCCACGCGGGACATGGACTGTGTCCAACCTGATTACCTTGTACAGAACAATTTAGAACAATGCCTGGCTAATAGTAAGCATTTAACAAATACCATACAAAAAAACACTGTTGGTAAACACATTCCCTGCACCCACAATGAGCTTACAGTCTAGAGGATGAGCTCTAAGTAAAATTGAGATAACATAGATTTGTGGCCACAAAAATATTGAAATTAATCTGTGTGTGTGTATGCGTACCTATGTTGTGTTTGTGCATGTATTCTGAAACTTCAGACAACTCTAAGGGACTTCTATAGATGACTTTCAGAACTGCATGGAAAATACTAGGAGTGAATGTTGTTTAATAAAAAATTATGCCTTTTGTTCTGTTTTCTATCCCTTTTTTGCTGATGCCAGTCCTTTTATTGGCCTTTTCTATCGATTTAAAAAGAGCATTCAGCAGTAAGAAGGACATCATTGTCCTAAGAGGGTATAGATAGCTAAAAGCTCAGTAGAATGTCATTGGAGTTTGGGTGGTTTTTCCTTTGGTGCATTACCTTGCTTTCATTCATGTGGAAACCCTGCACCCTATTTTCCTCATTCACTCTGATTTATGAGGACTTCTTGCAGTTTCTTCCCATCTACTTGGAGTCCTTTAAGAGAAGCAGCATCACCTAGTGGAAAGAGCATGTGTCGAGAAGTTGGAAGACCAAGGTTCTAACTCCAGCACTATCACTGGCCCGCTTTGTGACCATGAGTCAAAGCAGTGTGGCTTAGTGGAAAGAGCACGGGCTTGGGAGTCAGAGGATGTGGGCTCTAATCCCAGCTCCGCCACTTGTCTGATGTGTGACCTTGGGCAAGTCACTTAACTTCTTTGTGCCTCACTTACCTCATCTGTAAAAATGGGGATTAAAAAATGTGAGCCCCACGTGGGATAGTCTGATTACCTTGTATCTATCCCAGTGCTTAGAACAGTGCTTAGCACATAGTAAGAGCTTAACAAATACCCTAATCATTATTATTATTCTTCTCTATCCTTCAGTTTCCTTATCTGCAAAATAAGGATAGATTAGAAACCCTGTGTAAACCCGTGAGCAGGGAATATGTCTGATGTATTTTTATATTGCATTCTCCCAAGCACTTAGTACAGTGCTCTGCACACAGTAAGTGCTCAATAAATATGATTGACTAATATTGACTGAGACCTATCTGACTGTCTGGCATCTATCCTGGCATTATTAAATGTGTTGATTACATGACATTTTACCCTTCTCAGAAGAGCTTGCTGCATTATCATCTCCAGATCATTCTTCCATCCTGAAAAGAGGGTGTTTGTACCTATCCATTCTTTCCAACTCTTCCTTATTACTTCAGTACATTCCAAGATTAATTAGGTAGAATTTGGGGGGAGCGATGTATAAATTGCAGAAGTGGAAGAGGAATAGTCTGCTTCTTTTTTTTTAAGCAATAAATACCTATTAAAATATATTAGTAATTGGTTTCCACAAATCATGCAAATGTTTTAGGGATATGTGTGTGCCACTGTTTCAAAGTTTCAGAAAATTGCGCTTTGTTCAGTGAGCACTGAATGTTGGTTTGGGTAAGTGCAGAAAAATCTCCATTTAAAAAAAAAAAACCCAAAACCAAACAAAAAACCCAACAAGGCCTCTCCACCTGCATGCAGGGTTATGGGTGAAACCATTCAGCTTACCTCCAGTTCCATTACCAGTGCTTTTCTGAATTGCCTGTAACATAATGACTTTCTGTCCTCATTGTTAATATAACCTTTCAGAAATCCACCAGCTATCTTGGAAGTCATAGCTGAATGCAGTGCATTTTCCAATGTGGAATTTCATGTATGAAAGACATTTTGTGGGATGTTTGCAAATGCAAATTCATCTGAACTTTGATAAAGAACAAATATTAAGGTGGTGCTTAAAACTGATTAGCTGTAGAAATGTACTTAGGCACTAGGAAGGAAAATCTGAGACTTTGTTTCTAAGCACAACTACTTAAATGGAGAAATATTGCAATGCCATCAAGCAATCATTGGAGAGACAATTTTTAATTCTACTCTTGGGAAATCTGCAGTTGAAAATTGCCTTTTACACTGGAAATAAAATGTGTTAATATTTTTCTTGTAGTTTTTGTGGTAGAGTATTTGGCATTTACAACATGGAAGGAAATACACCGGTAAGGTTTGAACAATAACATAAACCTCGACATTCTATAATTTTGCTTTATGTCTCCCCTTATGCCTTCTCCCTTCGTGCTGCTTAACAATCTTGTTCAGCAAAACACGTCTGTTTTCACTGAGTCCTTGCCAACCTGCTCCCTCTAGATTTCTTCCGGTAAGTCACTCAGTAGTTACATCCTGGCTGGTGTTACCCGTCAAACATAACTACTAGTAGGAAAGGCCGAGAAGCAGCTCCCAGCGGCACCGTCTGTCATCATCGACAAGCTATGAATCAACCAATAGATAGGCTCCCCTGCCATCTCCACCTCTATTACCTTGCAGGCAAGGTGAAAGCACTCAGTCCTGAAGGACTGAAATTTCTGTCTTTCCTTTCCTCCCCTTCCCCACCTCTTAATTAGTCTTTCCCTCCCCTCACCCCACCCCCATCGCCTTTACCACATAATCAATCTTCCTTAGCCTAGAGTAGCACATTACAGACCATTTCCTCCCATATGAGCTCCCATGGAAAAACTTTGGCTCAGCTTGGGGTAAGGTTCCTTTCTAGGCAGAAGAGCATTTGTTTTTTATCCAAGAAAATGAGAAAGTAGAAATAGTAATTCTATGCCACTCTCCTGAAGTTTAATTTCTCCTTTGGGGGAGGAAAGCAGTGTCTCTGCAAACATAATTGGTATTTGTTAAGTGTTTACTATGTGCCAGGCACTGAACTAAGCGTTTGAGGTGGATACAAGCAAATCACGTTGGACACAGCCCCTGCTGTTCTAGACTGTAAGCTTGATGTGGGCAGAGAATTTGTATATTATATTATTATATTGCATTGCACACAGTAAGCGCTCAATATATATGATTCACTGGATGACTGACATGGGGCTCACAATCTTAATCCCCGTTTTACAGACGAGGGAACTGAAGCACAGAGAAGTGAATGGCTTGCCCAAGGTAACTCAGCAGACAAGTGGCAGATCTGGGACTAGAACCCCGGTCGTTCTGACTCCTGCATCCGTATTCTATCCTCTACGCCATACTGCTTCAGGAACATGTTTCTTTATTCTGTGACTACTCCCATAAATTTACAGTCTGCTAAAGTAGATTATTTCAAGGGGGAAATGCAGGCAAATAGTGATAGGGTAAATAGGTGAGTTAGTGGCAAGACCCGGCTTCTAATCCACAGCTTTTGATACACATCCCATGAAGTTTACTCAGACTTTGTACGTGAGTCTGACCTAGGCAAACCTCACAGTAGTTTGAAATACATTCACAGGGTCAGCATGACAGTTAACTCACTCCCCAGGTTGGGTCCCACGTGACTCAATCCAGTATATGGCCTCCCCGAGCATAAATATATTTGGGGCTTGGCTCAACCCAATTTGTTTAATTTTTTTCAGTGGTATTTAAGTGCTTACTATATGCCTGGCACTGTAATAAGCACTGGGGGTAGACACTAATCAGCTAATCAGGTCAAATACAGCCCGTGCCCCACATGGGGCTCACAGTCCTAATCCCCATTTTAAGATGAGGAAACTGAGGTACAGATAGTTAAGTACTAGTTCCTGGTTTCCCCTCCTACTTATACTGTGATCCCTGTGTTGGGGAGGGTTGGGGTCTTGATTCATTGTCTTATGTCTACTCAGTACAGTGACTGACTCTTAGATATATCATTATAATTAGTAAAGGAGGTGGAAATGAGTGGGGTTGGATTTACTTGGACGGACCAGGGGTTGGTTTATATACCTCAATAGGAAATCCATGCTTCGCCTAACAGCGGGGCAAAAATTGCAGCACTGACTGGTACCTAGTGAAAGTATTATTAGGGCCAGTAGGCAAAAAATAGCTTCTCATGGGCTTAAGTGATAGTACGAGTTAATTCACCAGGTAAACTGGTCATTTCCTTTTTATCTCGGTGGATATTAGTTCAGAACCCTTAGGCATCACAGATGCTCTCAAAGCTTGTCTGGAAAGTGATTGAAGTATCTAATGTGATTTGGGATCTGATTTATTTTGGACTCTCTGAAGCAGAATTACTGCCTCCTCTCCAACCCCGGAGTGCAAATATTTGCTTATCCAAACAGTGCAGAGGTATGCTGCATTCAGGGGCCTATTCAGGGTGGCAGGTGTGTTCCTTTCCACATTGTTATCGTTTTACTTCTTGACAAGACAGTGTAAAGAGCAGAGCACCAGGTTCTGCGAACTAGATGACTTTCCAAGCGTACATTTGAATATTTCATGAAGACTCCTCGTAATTGTGTTTGGAGCTGACATTCATTAAAAGTATGAGCTCCCAAAGTCCTTTTTTAGGGGCTGTATGCAAATGTTCCATCTAAAACCATATCAAAAGGAGACCTTACTGACTAAAGAAAAATTCACTGCTTTTCATATCTGGACTATTGTTTGGATTCTTGCTTTTTTTTCCCCCTCTCTCTTGTGAGCTTCCTTTGCTTATTCATAGCCATTTATCATTGGTTTGGGGCGGGGGTTGGGAGGGGTGGCGGTCATATCAAATAAAACACCCCTGAGAAATAGCATCGCTTGGTGGAAAGAGCAAGAGCCTAGGAGACAGAAGACCTGCGTTCTAATCCAGTTATTGCCAATTGCTTGCTTTGTGATCTTGGGCAAGTCACTTAACTTCTCTTTGCATCACTTAGACTGTGAGCCCCATGTGGAACAGGGACTGTATCCAACCTAATTAACTTGTATCTACCCCAGTGGTTGGAACAGTGTTTGACACATGTTAAGTACTTAACAAATACCATAAAAATGGAGAGAAAAGCTGCATTTCTAACGATTCTAAACTTGTTATCCAATTGTGTGTTTTATATTTTGAATCTGCAGTCATCCTTTTCAACCTCAAACTTTTCTAATTAGTTGGCTAGCTTCAACTTGAATTTAGTGGGGTTTAGTCTGCCAGATATTTTATAATGAAGCAGCATGGCTCAGTGGAAAGAACCTGGGCTTGAGAGTCAGAGGTCATGGGTTCTAATTCTGGCTCCACTTGTCAGCTGTGTGACTTTGGGCAAGTCACTTGACTTCTCTGTGCCTCAGCTACTTCATCTGTAAAATGGGGATTAAGACTGTGAGCTCCACGTGGGACAACCTGATCACCTTGTATCCCCCCAGCGCTTAGGACAGTGCTTTGCACATAGTAAGCACTTAACAAATGCCATAATCATATCATCTCTTAAAATATCTGTGCAAATGAATAAAGATGTATTTGCACTATCAAAATTTTCTGGGATCCCATACAATACTTTGAAGCATTTCCACCCGCCCCCCCAAGAATATTTTTTGTTTAAAGCCGCCTATTTTTTTTAATTCCTTGGATATATAGGGCCCTTTATTTCCAAACCACATTGCATCACATTGTCTTACAACCCATTGTGCTGTTTATCCAGTTTTTAGACTGTGAGCCCTTTGTTGGGCAGGGATTGTCTCTATCTGTTGCCGAATTGTACATTCCAAGTGCTTAGTACAGTGCTCTGCACACAGTAAACAATAAATACGATTGAATAAATGAAGAATACACTACTCTGGGAATCAGGAATCCTAGGTTCTAGTGCCAGTTCTCTCAGCTTTCCTTTCCTTTCCCTTCTCCCATCCCATGCATCCCACTGGATCACTCTCACCACCTTCAAAAAAAAAAGTGAGTTTGAATCTGTAAACCTTGGGTACTTGGTGTTGACATTGTTATTCAATCATATTTATTGAGTTCTTACTCTGTGCAGAGCTGAAATCTTTACAAATTGGGGAAAAAATGCTAAATGAGACTGGGCAAATGACTTGCCAGGGGCTTCAATGTCTACAGTGCTTTTTGAGGATGTACTCATACTGCTCACCTGGAAAACTCTTCTAAAATCTCATCTCTCTAACAGACCTTATCCAACTAAGCTCTCAACTCCCCATTCTCCTTCCCTTCCCTGTTGACTGTGCCCTTGGCTGTGCATCCTTTAGACAATTTGATACTCACACCATGTCCAGCACAGTCACGAAAATATCCCTCACTCTATTCTTTTCCCTATCTGTAATTCAATTTAAGGTCTGTCTCCCTCTGTAAATTGTAAGCTTCTTGTGGGTAGGGATCAGGTCTACCAACTCTTTTATATTGTATTTTCCTAAGCATATATTACAGTGCTTTGTTCCCAGTAAGAAGTCAATAAATACCAGTGAGAAATTACAGAGCCCTGTACCAGGTACTTGGGAAACAAGTGAAAAACAGGAAGCACCTTATTCCAATCCTCAAGTAGTTCCCAGTCTAATGGCCCCACACACATTCAGGGTTGAGCTGTTATAGATCCAAGTTTATGACTGCCCATCTACAGCTCTGACTACAAGACCATCTTTACTGGCCCAGAGGTCAATATAGTAATAATGGATATTGGCAATCTTGAACATAGAGGGTTGTAGCCTGTTTAATCACATGTTCCCTTTTTGTTGGCGAGCAACTACAGATGATATTCCTTTTTGCAATAAAAATAATAAACAGCAGCGTATCAAGGGATAACTGACACAAAAATAGAGCAGCTAAGAAGAAAATGTTGTAGGATAGAGTGGGAATTTGTTCAGAAATTACAGAAATGTTTCCTGGCAGGGTTACCATTGGTTGAATAACTGGAAATGAGTTAGATTTCAAATGGCTTGTCAACAGATTCAAGGACTTTACAACCATATCACTGACGTTTTGGGGTAGAAAATTTCTCTGATTAGTGACTACCTCAGTTCCTTCTCTGGAAATCAAATAAACAGGAACGTTTCCATCATGATAGGAAAAGAAAATTGCAATCTTTGGCCTGTTGACACTTGAATAATTTTATGGCTATTCTGATTATTTTCTGTTATTTACTATGGCCAGAAGGATTCAATTCTATAAAGTGATAATTGGCTAGTCATATGTTCGGGACCAGTTCACATGACTGAGCTTTGAAAAGAATCGCAATAGTTTAGCAGTGGAAGAAAATGAAGGCCAACACGTGATGGGAATAGTTTACTGGGACATTATGGCAATTGTTTAGAGGGCATCTTTGGGATAAAAGGTTTTCCCAATCGATTGGTCTTCCCCTCCAGAAATGGTCTTCAGTATGAAAAGTATAAGCTGGTTATTATTTGGGCTAATGTAAATCATGTGGAAGCAGTGAAACTCCATGTGTTTGGCTTTCAGTTACTCGAGGGTGACTTCGTGACTCATGAACCTTTGCAGATACCCTTTTTTGCTCCAGTTAAAACAAGAGTCATGCTGTGGACATGATACCCAGTGAACCCCAGGCATTGTACACATTGTTAGTAACTGGGACGAAGAGAAAATTTCAGTAAAAGAATATTTCACACTCATGCATGATGCTATGTGAAAAAAATAAATTATTACTATTATTATCATTATGGTAGTTGTTATGCTCTTATTATGTGTCACACACTGTTCTAAGCATTAAGGTTGATGCAAGTCAATTGCCTTGGACACAGTCCCTGCCCCACATGAGGCTCACAGCCTAAATAGATGGTAGAACAAGTGTATTTCATCCCCCTTTATAGAGGAGGAAACTGAAGCATGGAGAAGTTAAATGACTTGTACAAGGTCACACAACCAGCAATTGGCAAAGCTGGGATTGGAACCCATATCCTCTGACTCCCAGGCCCCTGCTCCTTCCACTAGTTCATGCTGCTTCAGGACTCTGACTTGCTGAATCAGGATCAAAGAATCACTTGTATTTATTGAGCATTTACTATGTGCAGAGCACTGTACTAAATGCTTGGGAGAGTGCAGTACAACAGAAGTAGCAGATGCAGTCCCTGCCCATAATAAGCTTACAGTCTAGAAGGGGTATAGAAATGAATATGAATAAATGAGTAAATTTATAATATTTAATTTTGAAATGTGTACAGAAGTCAGGAGTCAGAATTCAGGTGCGACCAACACCATCCAGCTGGCCATATTACCTCGATAGCTCTGAAAGGCAAAGGGTGTGGGCAGGACCCCCAGCTAGTCCATCCTCCGGGGTACCTCATGACTGCCCCAAGATAGGGTCTGGCTTTGCCTTCTGCTCCTTGTCTTCACACCAAGTGTAATGCTTTGAAATGCCAACTCTGATTCTCTCCCTCGATGAATGGAAAGGCCAGGTTTAAGCTCCTTGTGGGCAGGGATCATTTCTCCCAACTCTCTACTGTACTTCCCCAAATGCTCAGTACAGTACTCTGCAGAACTCAGTAAGCACTCAATACATGTTACTGATCAATTTAAACACTTTGGGATAGTCTCTCCTTATGTTTAAGGGCAGTGCTACCTCAACAGTCCTAGACCAAATCAGATTTTGTCATCTGAGGTGAAGAGGGTTTTTTTGCTTTTGCTTTTGTTTTTTAATGATATTTGTTAAGCACTTATTGTGTGCCAGGCACTGAACTAAACACTGGGATGGATACAAGCAAATTGGATTGGACATAGTCCCTGATGCATATAGGGCTCACAGTTTTGACCCCCCATTTCGGAGATGAGGTACCTGAGGAACAGAGAAGTCAAGAGACTTGCCTCAGGTCACACAGCAGACAAGTGGTGGATCGAGGATTAGATGCCATAACCTTCTGACTCCCAGGCCCGTGCTTAGCCAATACTCCATGTTGTTTCTCCTGGGTAGCTCACAAGGTTGAGCATGGAACCCTGATATTTTTCAGATGTTACCTGCCAGCCATTCTTTAGCTTTTCTAAGCTGGTGCAGCCAATCACCCTCCGCATCATGGCAAATCTGTTTTGGGGATTGCCACTTAATTTCAGCAGTTTGTCTTGGGTCTTCAATGATTTTTGTGTGGCATTAGTTTGAAGTTTCTCTTTTTGCATTCTTAAGTGTAATGTTGTTAATTGAATTATAGTCTGTTCATGTTATTTAGTTCTATTTAGGGGAAAAGATTTTCTCTGTCAGCAGTATAAATAAATCAAAATATTGAGATATTTCTTGTTCACATTGATTTTTCACTTTAGTTTATTGTTCTTTCAATGGGTTGTTACTCAAAGATGTGCTTTCTAAAAGGTGAATTTTAGGGTGCCTGGAAGTTGCCAAATTGTTAGTTTTGGAAGCTTAAATCTTTGAGGATAATCTAGGGAAAGGTAATAAAAGGTATTACTCCTGCCTCTGACAAAATCTGCAAGGCAATAAAAGTAAAATCATTTGTAGACTGCAAGAAATGACCACTAGATAGCAACTTTATTAAATGTGCCCATTTGGTCTGCTGCTAAGTTGTCATCTATAGAACACTGTTGCTCCAAAAGTCAACTGAGGTGAGCAGGGAATGACAGAGCAATGACACAATTTCCTGCCCTTTGGACATATTGGGGAGGAGGAAGTGGAACAGGCAAGATGGTCCAATTTCTGGGTTGGCCTCTCCCGGCCCTCTGTCACCTCACCCCCTACCGGTCCTGTCCACACTTCACACAGACCAGTGGCCTCAGTCTATCTCCTCTGTTCTGCATCTTGTTCTGTCTCCACCCAAGAGATTGTGACAGTACTGTTTAATGATTTGGGGTCATTTTTTGGCAACTGGCATCATTAGGGCCTCAGGTTCACTTCCAAAATAAACTTGAATTTCTCATCGATGACAAAAGGAACATCAAGTACTCTTGCCAGAGATGTTTGAGCTGGATGACCTGAATGACACTGTTATTTCTGATTTTCTCTAATAGCTAATAGCTATCTCCATGGGTTCTCTGTCAATCAATAGGTATTCAACCATGACTGATCACTCACTCACTGCAGCAGTTTGAAATCTCATAGAAAGGGAAGTGAGAAAGATAACCATGTCAGATCACTCCTGTGCTACAAATTTGGAATTTTTTGGTATGTGTTCAAAGTGGCCCATCTAAAAACAGATCTTATTTATTGTTTGTCCAGAGAAATGATCAGCTTCAGTGATAGATTTCACTGACCCGTGATCCTCACTCTAGGCTTCAAGGCTCTCCATCACCTTGTCCCTTCCTACCTCTCCTCCCTTCTCTCTTTCTACCGCCCACCCCGCACGCTCCGCTCCTCTGCCGCCCACCTCCTCACCGTCCCTCGGTCTCGCCTATCCCGCCGTCGACCCCTGGGTCACGTCCTCCCGCGGTCCTGGAATGCCCTCCCTCCTCACCTCCGCCAAACTGATTCTCTTTCCCTCTTCAAAACCTTACTTAAAAATCACCTCCTCCAAGAGGCGTTCCCAGACTGAGCTCCTCTTCCCCCTCTACTCCCTCTGCCATCCCCCCTTTACCTCTCCGCAGCTAAAGCCTCATTTTCCCCTTTTCCCTCTGGTCCTCCACCTCTCCCTTCCCATCCCCACAGCACTGTACTCGTCCGCTCAACTGTATATATTTTCGTTACCCTATTTATTTTGTTAATGAATTGTACATCGCCTTGATTCTATTTAGTTGCCATTGTTTTTACGAGATGTTCTTCCCCTTGACTCTGTTTATTGCCATTGTTCTTGTCTGTCCGTCTCCCCCGATTAGACTGTAAGCCCGTCAAACAGCAGGGACTGTCTCTATCTGTTGCCGACTTGTTCATCCCAAGCGCTTAGTACAGTGCTCTGCACAGAGTAAGCGCTCAATAAATACTATTGAATGAATTTTCCATATGGATTAAAATGATTGCTATAGGGCTGCATTGGCGTTTAGCCTTCTTGTTTCAAGGAGGTCAAGTTTTTAATTTTCTCTTGGCCTGGTCTTAAATTCTTATAACTGGAAGCAGCGTGGTCTTGGAATCACATGGGCCTTGGAATCCCAGGACTTGGGTTCTAACCCCAGCTCTGCCACTTGTCTGCTGTATGATTGTGTTGTGTGACTGTGTGATTGTGGTTGTGATGTTAAGTGCAAGTCATTTAATTTCTTTATGACTCAATTTCCTCATCTGTAAAATGGGGATTCAACACATTGTCCCTCACACTTAGACTCAGAACTCCATGAGGGACAGAGCCTGGGGCCACCTAATTAACTTGACCCCGTGTTTAGTACAGTACTTGGTACATAGTAAGTGTTTAACAAATATTATATTATTATTTACTACTATTGTTATTATCATTGTTGCTTGACCATTTAGGGTATTCTGTCAGAAATAGCATCAGGAGGTTTTTTGAGCCATATAGTATGTGGATAAAATGCAGTTATCCCCTCAACTTGAATTAAGGAAAATAAAAAAAAGAACATCAATTATTTTGTACTGAACCATATTCTGTATACAAATAAATAGGTTGCAACACCTGCTGACACCTGGCTTGAATGCAACAAACATCTGCTTGTAATTTGCAGTGGGATATCCTTACTGTGTGGAATCCTATTGTGTCACTGAATACACAACCTTGTTAAAGCATCCTATGGATGAATAATGAATCGATCTTGCGGGATGGTCTCCTTTGTGACTAGATTGGTTGTATTTTCCTTTCCGCTTGCTAAGATATTCCAGGACAGAAACGTTACTTAACAAATAGCTGCAACTCTCCAAGGGGCTTTCAAAAAAGACACTTCTATTTTTTTAATGAATCCATTAGTACAAAGCCCTTCTAAATCCCACCTCCTCCAACATCTCTTCCTTGATTCACTTCCAGAACTTCAGGTTATATTAGCCCAATTGCAACAATTATCATTGATGTATGTATTGATAGCCCTCTTTTTCACTGTATACGTAGGTTTATTTCATTGTTCAGCCAATTATTTATTCTCGTTTCTCTGTTTGCGAATATTTTTGTGTCTATCTTCCCCACTAGAATAGTAGCTCCAGTAATAATGATAGCAATAACATTTATTAAGTGCATACTATGTGCAATAAACTGTTTGAAATGCTTGGAAAGCTCTACCAGAAGCCTACACTCTAACAGAGGAGACAAACATCAACTTTTTTTACAAGTAGTAATCAAAAAATGGACTAAATATACATATATACAAAAGTGCTGATGAAGGAAGTACTTAGTACAGTGCTTTGCACACAGTAAGCTCTCAATAAATGCAACTGAATGAATGAATGAAGGGTATAAATAAGAATATAAGTGCTACAGGTGGAAGATGGTATGTATCACTTGGGTTACTAGAAAGCAGGCAAGTCTTGTTGGAGGACAAGGTGGAATTTGAATAAGGGCGGAGATTTGTCTGTGTCTGTCGCATTTGAGGAGGTAGGATGCTCCAAGATAGGGGAACAGGGTGAGATTAGGGAATAGAGGCAGGGATAGAAAATAAGGGCAGCGAGATAAATAAAGAAGGCTAGCTTGGGAATTATCCCTCGTATTCAAAGAGAATGTATCTGTTCATTGTAAAATTGTACTTTCCCAAGCGCTTAGTGCAGTCTTTTGCACACCATAAGTGATCAATAAATCTGATTGAATAGAAATGAGTGGTTGAAAAGGCCAATGAAGGTGCCACAGTCCCAGCCACATTATGCACACATAAAGGCTGTTGCTTGGTTGTGTTGCTGTGCTTACTTAATGTTTGCAGTGCCAGCTGCTGTTTTCCATTTTGCCTCTTTGTCTCTAATAATAATAATATTTGTTAAGGATTTACTGCCTACCTGGCACTGTACTAAGCACAGGATTTGATAGCTACCACTACCTTGTTAGTACAATCACTCATCATATCCCGACTGGATTACTGCATCAGCATCTTTTCTGATCTCCCAGCCTCCTGTCTCTCCCCACTTCAGTCTATACTTCACTCTGCTGCCCAGATTATCTTTCTACAGAAACGCTCCAGGCATGTTACCTCACTCCTGAAAAATCTCCAGTGGTTGCCTATCAACCTTCATATCAAGCAAAATCTCCTCACTGTTGGCTTTAAAACTCTCCATCACCTTGCCCCCTCCTACCTCACCTCCCTTCTTTCCTTCTACAGCCCAGCCTTCACACTCTGCTCCTCTGATCCCGCTAACCTCCCCACTGAGCCTCATTCCCGCCTGTCCTGCCATCGATCCCTGGCCCATGTCTTACCTCTGGCCTGGAATGCCTTTCCTCCTCGAATCTGCCAAACTAGCATACTTCCCCCCTCCAAAGCCCTGCTGAAAGCTCACCTCCTCCAGGAGGTCTTCCCAGACTAAGACCCCCTTTTCCTCTGCTCCTCCTCCCCTCCCCATCGCCCTGACTCCCTACCTCTGTTCAACCCCCTGCCCCACTGCACTTTTGTATATGTTTACATGTTTATTATTCTATTTATTTAATTAATGATGTGTGTATATATATCTATAATTCTATTTATTTATATTAATGCTATTGATGCCTTCCTACTTGTTTGGTTTTGTTGTCTGTCTCTCCCCTTCTAGACTGTGAGCCCATTGTTGGGTAGAGATTGTCTCTGTTGCTGAATTGTACTTTCTAAGTGCTTAATACAGTGCTCTGAACACAATAAGTGCTCAACAAATACAATTGAAGCATGAATGAATGAATAGGTGTCAACCAGATGGGACACAGTGCCGGTTCTGTGTGGAACCCACGGTATCACAGTCCTCAATATTTCACCCATATGTATAGATAGTATTTTATTGTCAGAAACATCATCCTCAAAAACAAAGAAAAGCTATAGATTTATTAGTGTTTATTAAATTAGACCTTTTTTAAGTTGGTAAGAGAAGGGGATAAGATGATGATCTTTGCTACATATTAGAATAATCTGTTTCACAGCAGAGATAGGATGTAATTGTCTCAGTAAACATGTTCTAGGTTTTATGTAGTATTTCCACCATCTTGCAATGGAAAAGGAAGTATCCACAGAGTTAAATGTCACATATAATGTTATCCAGAAACTTTATACCAAATTGGGGAGAGAAAAGATGAATTCACAAGTTCTGACTTCCAGTCCACTCTGCGTAATATCATTTTCTCATCTTGCTTTACACAGATGTATTTCAGTTTTCTTTTTGTCCATATCTTGCAGCTCTATTTCTGAAAATCAGGTTTTCTCTGTTGATTTTATGAATATGAATTGTTTCAGCTATGCAATGAATGAATATACTACCCCAGCAACTTTAATGCTTAAACTTTGGAATGTAAAATGTATTTAGTGACTTCTTTTCTGGTGGATAGTAAGATTTAAATCAATTCAGATTCCAAAGTAATTCCTAAAGATTGTTACAATTGTTGTTTTGTATAAAGGTACAATTTAACAAGCCCTAATGTCTATGATTTGTAACTGTCTCAGCAGTTGAATGTTTTAGTGAAAATTTATACTTTACCCCAGAAATTTGCCTAATCCCATGAATCTACTCATTTCTATTTTCATACAGAACTCAAATATTACTATTCCTATTGAATGTCACATTTTACACCTGCAGTTGTACACTATTTCATCATGTCAAATTGTTACCTTCATTAGTAGTGGTCAATCAGTGCCAATCACTCCTATCCGTGTCTGTATTCCCAACCAAGCTCCTTCAAATGAATGGACTCACTTACTGCCTTCACTTCCTCTCCACCACCTCGCTTGTTCACCTAATGCAGACAAGATTTCACCTCCTGAAATCCATTGCTTCAGTATTCTCCAAGATCACAATAGCCTCTTCATAGCCAAGTCTAATGTGTTGTACATTCTGCTAATATACCCTGACCTCTCAACTGCCTTCAACACTTAAACCATTCCCTCCTTTCATTCAACTGTATCTGTTAAGTGTTTACTCTGCACAGAGTCCTGTACTAAGTGCTTCTGAAAACACTATCTGATCTTGGTTTCTCAGGCCCAGTATTTGCTTTGTTCTCTTCCTGCCTCGCTGACCTTTATTTTTAGCTTCATTGCTGGCTCTTCTTGCCCCAATATGTGAGTGTCCTTCAAGGCTCTGTTGTGGATCCACGTACTCCTCTCTCTGAGCTCGCTGGTCTTTCCTCTAGTAACATGGATGTCTACCATGGCCTTCAGTTTATATTGTCTCAACTTAGATTTAACATGAGCAAGTCTTTCATCTTCTCCACTAAATCCACTCTTCCGTCAACCTTTCCTTTCCCCATCGACCACACCACCACTAGTTTACCTAGTCCAGAAGCCCAAAACCTTGAAATCATCCTCAAACCTTTATCTTCTTTTACCTCTTAAAGTCAGTACCTAAATTCCATCAGTCCTTCCTCCATATTGTTTCCAGCCTGTCTACTCCCGAGGAGTGGAAAGGTGGGATAAAATTGCAGTTTCACATACAGAATTTGGAAACACAAGATTCTAGCCAGGACCCTGTTGGAATAATTCAATCAGTAGTTAATCGGCACCTGTACTGATGAAGTTGAAAAAGTAGAGAGGAAGAGGCAGAGCTATAAAATATTGCTGAGGGAAGATCTTCAAGATGTAGTGACATGATGTTTACGTAGAATGACAAAGATGATCCAAGATGGTTTCTTTGTTGGAGTACACTCAGTCTTTCTGCAGCTCATCCACTTTCTTCAATTATCATCACTATTCAGAGTCCTATTACCTTGCTACACCCTCTTCCTCTCAGCACTCGGGCATTTCTTCCTGCCTCAGGACATCTTCCTGAACATCGACTTTAAGGTACTCAGTGAGTTCTATTCCACTCTTCTCATCTGTGCTCTTCTCCCGCTACACTCACCTAACACACTCTTTTCTTCCCAAGTGGATCTACTTAATGTCCCTCATTCTCTGCTCTTGTTTCCCTGACCACATGTTCACACCTTACTTCCACCTGTAATTCCTGCCCCCTTCATATCTGAAAGACCAATCAAGTTCTCTTAAGTAGTTGGTTACTTACCCTCCCCCCTGCCGACTCATAGCAGAACATTAAATGTGCATGCCTGCATACTCTATCGCTTCTTCCTACTTGTCATTTATTTCATTTTGTCTCCCCTGCTCGATTATCAACTCTTTGAAGCCAGGGTATGTATCTACCAACTCTGCCATGTTGTATTCTCTCAAGTGCTTAGAACATTGCTCTGCACACAGTAGGGACTCAGTAAAGACTATTTGGACAAGGAGGGTAGACCGGATGATGAGATGATTTGGGAGGAGGTGAGGAGACCTGTTTTAGGCATATTTAAGTTGAAAAGTCAGCATAACATCCAAATGGAGTAAACAATCATGACCTCTATAGTAACATCACTTACAGTAATTTGGTTCTTTTAGTCAATCATATCTCCTGTTTGATTTTAAGAAGCTTATCAGATAGCAGAAAATTAGATCAACAACTTGAATTCAAACTGGGTTACCTTAGTCAAATTTGATTGTTTGCCTTTAATCTTTAATTACATTTTTACTTTCCCAGAAGTAAATTTACTTATTTTGATTTCATCTTCTGAAATGTACTTTAAAAATTGATGTTCTAAATATTTAATTTATGATCATATATACAGTCTTTGCTATTTAGATTTCAAATTTATCTCTCTGAAGCCTCATGGGAAATCCATTTTGTCCAACAAATGAGACTTTGAGATAGGTTATTTACAGGTTTAAGAGAAAAATACAATGCATTTTGGGGAGAATTAGATAAACTTTTGCCTTAATAAGCATGATATGGCAGGATGGAATCCAAACTACACTAATATTAATAATTGCATATTGACTGTGTGCATAATTCAGTTAGGAATGTGTCATGAGTTTTCTGCCTGAACCACTTAGTCCACCTATTATGGTGGACAGCTGGTAAATTCATCATTGTGCAGAGGAATCAATTGACTATAATTCTCATTTTAAAAATATATATGCAAGACATATATAGACCTGTCCTAATTGAATGTAAGCATACATTAATGATAATTTTAGTACTTGAGTCACTTCCTATGTGCTAAGCACTTTTCTAAATGGAGTAGATACAGTGCAAGTGGGTTAAACATAGTCCCTGACACATAAGGTGCTCAAAGTCTCGGGGCAAGGAGACATTCTCCTTGGTGTCTCTATATATTGTTGTTGGAAACAGCAATGTCTACGTCATTAGAGTACTTTAGGCAGATGACACCTTCCTTCCACAGAAAACTAATTCTGCCGGAGAAGCAGCGTGGCATGGTAGAGAGAGCATGGGCCTGTGACTCAGAAGGTCATGGGTTCTAATCCCAGATCAACCACTTGTCTGCTATTTGACCTCGAGTAAGTCACTTCACTTCTCTGGCCTCAGTTCCCTCATCTGTAAAATGGGCATTGAGACTGTGGGACAGGGACTGTGCTAACCCAATTTGCTTGTATCCACCCCAGCGCTTAGTACAGTGTCTGGCAACATAGTGAGTGTTTAACAAAAAGCATAATTAAATATCATAATTAATTCTTGAAATATCTCCAGTTTTAGGTCCTCTGGGGGAGGACAACTGGAAATGGGAGAGGTTGCAATTTTTCTTAATAATTCTCAATCCCACCTTAGACCATTACTCCATCCAACTTGAGCAGCCAGCACCATTCACCACTCCGCAAGCTCTCATTATCCTCAGAATAACTATTTTGGGGCTTATACTGTAGGACCATTTCCTATGAAACACATCTTCAAAATCACTCATGTGACAAATTCAACTTTAAATGCTGATTATTTTTTTAATGGCATTTATTAAGTGCTTACTATGTGCCAGGCACTGCATTAAGTGTTGGGGTAAATACAAGGTAATCAGGTTGAACACACTCAATGTCCTACATGGGGCTCACATTTTGCTGATGAGGTAACCGAAGCATAGAGAAGTTAAATGACTTGTGACTTGCTTAGTGTCACTGAGCAAGTAAATGGTTGAAACTGTAAGTCACTTAACTTCTCAGTGCCTCAGTGTCATTATCTATGAAACTGGAATAAAATACCCATTTGCTCTTCATTTTGGACTTCCAGATCTGTGTCAGACAGATATGATGCCAGATGATCTAAGACACAGAAAAGTTAAGTAATTTGTCCAAGATCACACCACAGACAAGTGGCAAAGCTAGGATTAGAACCCAGGTCCTTCTGACATCCAGGCCTGTGCTCTTTCCATGCCATGCTGCTGTTCTAATAAAAGAGAAGTAATGAGTATCCATTTCCTTAAATGCTTATGGAATTCATGAAAGGGTTTTCTTCAGGTTTCATTATTAATTATTTTAAGTTCCATGATCACTCAGAAGATCCTAATATTTTAAAAACTGTAAACCTAAAATCCCTTAAGTTCTCAGAGATGTTCTGTTCTGTGATCACAAGCTGAAGCTTCTTCCTGCCAGCCATTTTGCCTTTCAAGTAGCTGGGCAGGGAATGCCAGAAGAAAGAGTGTGGATGACTGAGTGCATTGTAAAATCATGGCCTGCTGTCTATAGCACATATGGCAACCCGTCTTAATCACTGGTGCCTGAACGATGCTCACACTGAGTGACAATGGGCTAGAAAGCACCTCCATCATATGTTCATCCACAGAATATACTCATTTGAAATCGATTATCTCACTGGCATTCAGAGTCATGGATATAGTCTTACCATCAGAGGTATCATCTTTGAAACTAAGACTGTCTCAAAGTCCAGTATCTATAAGTATTTTGGTAGCAGCATTTGCATGAAATTGGTCAGCTGTCTCAAATAAGAACCATCATTAGGATAGTAGAATTCAATTTTCTCTCTTTTATTTATAGATATGTGTGCCAACTGGCTACAAATCATCACTAACTGAAGTATTTTTTAAAATCACAAGGCATAAACTTGAAATAACTAAAAAGCAGATGTACATTCTAATCTTGGGAAGAAGGATGAGTTGATGCAGCTATATTTTAGTTAATTGAATAGCTAGATGAGGAAAATCCAGCTTGATGTTTCAGCATTCTAAGCACGGCATATCAGTGTATTTCAGGTCGCAGCAGTAGCAGAATTCAGAGAGGACCATACTCCCAAATATTAGGACTTGCTTATCTAAACAAATATCTCGTCAAATAACAAGATGGGATTTGTCTTTGATAAAATTGACCTTGATAAAGTGTTCCTAGAGTTTGCCACCTCATGAGCAATTCAATCAGTGAGAATAAATTAGACCCAGCGGGGTTAAATATCTATTGATTATTCTGTGTGTCTAAAATGTCCTCTCTTTAAATCTGGCCCAAAGTCCTACTTTAGTTCTCCTTGTTAAAATGCCCGGAAGCTACTAAATAGTATTTCTACTTTCAGGCTCCTTTGCAAAGGGGTTATAATTCGTACCTTGATGGGAGTACTATTTTTTCCATTAGCAAGCCCCAATGCAGCTACTGACAATTACTAATGCAGCAATTTTTTCTTCAAGTTTTTGCTCTCCACTCGGAAAATCACTATCCATTCAGTCATCACATGGCATATAATACCATTCTTATTATGTGTTACAGTCAGCTGGACTTGCTCATAATTACATGATGATTCCTCAATTTAAACTCCAAGACATAAGTCCTTGGAAAATAATGAGAGTTATATAAATAGAAAGCACCCTGAAAAATGAGGTTAGGGGCGAACCTACTGTGAGAACCATCGAGAGAGCAGTCAGTCATATTTATTGAGTTCTTAACTGTGTGCAGAGTACAGTGTTAAGCGCTGAGGAGAGTACAATATAACAGAGTTATCAAACATATTCCCTACCCAAAAAGTGCTTAAAGTCTATCGGGGGAGATGGACAATAGAGTAAATTATAAATATGCACATAAGTGCTGAGTGGCTGAAGATGGGGTAAATAAAAGGTACAGATCCAAGGGAGAGAGAGGCAATAGGGGATAGGAGAGGTCTGTTGGGGAAAGGTTTTTGGAGGATATGTGATTTCAATAAGGGTGTGAAGGTGGGGAGAGTGATGGTCTGTCAGATATTAAGGGGCAGAGAGTTCCAGGCCAATGGCAGTACATGGCCAAGGGGCAATGGACAGAGTGTCCGGATCTCACTCATCTTAGTGAAGCAGCATGGCATAGTTGATAGAGCACAGGCCTGGGAATCAGAGGATCATGAGTTCTAATTCCGCTTTGCCACTTGTGTGCTGTGAGACCTTGGGCAACTCACTTCATTTCCCTGGGCCTCAGTTACCTCACCTGTAAAAGCCCCAGGTGGGACAGGGACTGGGCCTAATCTGATTTGCTTGTAACCACCTGAACACTTAGTACAGTGTCTGGAACATAGCATGCACTTAAAAAATACCAAAATTACTATTATTATTCTGACTAGAGTGGCTGAATTGCCCTGTGGATTGTGATTGCACTGCCACTGAATCACTCTGAGAACTGTGCCTGTACAAAAGCTGTATCATTCCAGGGATTGTGACGATACAGAGATGGTAACGTTCTGTAGGTTCTGACTGTATTTAAGGCTGTGTAACTCTGCAGTTAACTGTGGGGACTGCAGTTATGGGGTAGCTGAATTGTCAAGGAGACTGTGATTGTACGGCCGCTGTATCACTCTGGGAATTGTGGCTGTATGTGTCTGTATCATTCAGGCTCTGCAAGTGAAGGGCATTCCTCTCCTTTCCCACCAGTGATGTCTACTAGCGAAGTAATATACCTGTGAATCGCACTACAGTGTGTGACAGAATGTTGATCTGGAGGAATTTCAAAGCTATGAAATCTACCTGTCCATTTTATGATTAATGGGTAGGTAGAGGTTCTAGCTGATTCTGAAATTCTTGGAAGAGAAACAATTCTCCACTGGGAGAAATGGCAAAGGCCACTAATGGCTAGGAGTTTAGAGGAGATAATTATATGAGGTCAAGAATTCATATTGCAGGTTGTAGGCTTTATAATTGTCTTCAGCTCCACTACTTGATTTTTAGTTCTAATAATAAGCCATTGCCTTATAACCATGTAGGGTCAAGGAAGGTATAATAAAATGTCATTTGTTCTTTCATCCTAGCACAAATACTGACAAGCAAATCCCACTTCCCTTGCACTTTAATCAAACAAATGTATAATGGTCTTGACACATGATTATTTATGGTTTGAAAACAAATTTGTGAGCTTGGTTTGTAAGGAAGGTATATAGAAAGTTGATCTAATTATGTCATTTTGTTTGCAACAAAATATTTTCATAGCACACATTAGCTATACTAATTCTACTTGCTGAAGCTAAGAGTCTGTAATCATGTGCATTATTCATCTTACTTCAGCTCATTTGTAATTCAGATGTAAGCTTTTGCTCCAGACTTAATATTGCCATACAACTAAAAAGACTGGTAAAGAATAGATTTGCTTTACCAAAGGACACAAATAATTAATTTTGCAGTCTCAAGCTTTTATCCATTTTAAATCTAATATACACCCAGAGAAACAATTAAAACTTTAGACTATGTCTTGTCTCTGCCATGTAAAATCCTAAGCTTAAAGGCATAAACAAAGCTCCAAAAATGGGGTATAAATATTCTTAAATTCCTGTCTTAAAATCTCCATCATCTATTCATGAAATTTTAGCAAGCTATTAAACATTTCAGTGTTTCAATTTCCTCATCTTTAAATCAGAGAGAATACATTATCTGATCTTCAGGGAAAGAAGGTAGGTATACTGCTTCATGGACAGACCTGTCGTGTTCTTGCAATGGGAGCAAGGCGAGACTTGTGCGAATGTTTTTTGGGTTTTTTTTTGGGGGGGGGAGTTGGTATTTGTTAAACACTTACTATGTGCCAGCCATTGCTCTAAGCGCTGAGGTAGATACAAGGTAATGAGGTTGAAAACTGTCCATGTGCCAGATGGGACTCACAGTCTTAATCCCCATTTTACAGGTGAGGTAACTGGGGCAAAGAGAAGTGCAGTGATTTGCCCAAGGTCACACCACAGACAAATGGCGGTGCCGGAATTAGAACCCAGGTCCTTCGGACTCCCAAGCCAATGATCTGCCCAGGATTATTATAATTATTTCATTATATAGTATTATGGTGGTAATTATAATCAGTAATAATAATTTGTATTATGGTAGTTGTAAAGCACTATGTGCCAGGCACTGTACTAAGCGCTGGAGTGTATACAAGCAAATCAGGTTGGGCACTAGACCATGCTGCTTCTCAGTGGGCCATGCTGCATCTCGGTTGAATTGCTCCTCATCCTGGCAGCTGTTCATCATAGCAGTGTCATGGTCCAGTCAAAGCCACTTTGGGCAACACACAGGTGGATGGGGATGAAAGCCCCCGTGGAGTCGTTCAAGTCCACATCTCAGAAAAGGATAATCCATAACAGAAACCCACTAATGCTGAGGGAATAGCTTAAGCATTAGATCTTAATTACTGAAATTGTCTCCCTCCAATCGAACAAGAAGAGCACGTGGATGCATCTCACTTTTATAGGTAGATAAGTAACTTATTACATAATGGTTCCAACGGGGAGTGCCTTGCAGCATGGAGCCACTAACACTGAGCACCATTCACCAGGAGCAAAAACCATTAAGAAGGAGCAATATGTTGAGAACGATTTCTCTAACCAAAAAATTACTTATAATCAAACAATGCTGTTTGAAAACTATGTAGATCCTCAAGATCCCTATGAAAATGGATGTTTTGGAAAAATTTTTACCTTACCTGGAATTCATTTAGGCAGCACATAAGATGGAGAATACTCTCCTGCTGGGTTAAGAAGGTAAGGATAAGAAGTCTGCACACAGTTTCACTAATGCCTTGTTACGGAAACAGGAAACACCTGGGGAATGGTTCATTAACTAGATCATTCCAGCTCCATAAGACAGCACTATTTCTAGCAGGTTGGAGACTGGTTAAGACATTACCCGAATTTAAAAGGCTTTCAGCTTCAGCCATTTCTAGTCAGTTAAGACCAAACATAGGCCTTGATGTTTTTCTTCCCTGTCCTGGAACAGTCTATATAGATCAGACAGACTTTAATCACGATAGGTTTTCAGTCTAAAAGTCTTAAGACCTGGATTATTCTGTCTTCTGATGGAAGACTAGATCATAATTGCTTAACTTTATCTTGTCTTCCGTACCTCTCATTTATTTCTCTGAACAAAAATTCCAGAATAAAGACCAGTGTTCATTCATTCATTCATCGTATTTATTGAGTGCTTACTGTGTGCAAAGCACTGAACTAAGCGCTTAGGAGAGTACACTACAACAACAAATCAACACATTCCTGTCCACAACAAGCTCACAGTTTGTTGAATACAAACAAATAAGTAAATTACAGATACATACAGATATATACATATGTGCTGTGGGAAGACCTATGTGCTGTATGTTGTCTCTGAAAGTTAAGAGTTTCCCAGGATCATTGAAATGTCATATACAGTTGGTAATTTTGGGTCATTTACTATACTTAAGCTTTGGTTACCTAAATAATTGTTTTCATATTTTAAACCTGACAGCTGACTACAGGGAACACATTTTTGTTTATTTCTTCAAATGTCTATCTGTGAGCTTAAAAAAAAAGACCCTCTTCAGTCATGGAAGCAATTTCTTGTCTAAAAAATCCTGAAATGGTACTAGAAGGAGCCTGGAAGATGGAGTGGCAGAGAGACTCAGAATTACCATTTTGCTAGGGCCCAGACATCTAGTGATTTATTCAATAGTATTTATTGAGCGCTTACTATGTGCAGAGCACTGTACTAAGCGCTTGGGATGAACAAGTTGGCAACAGATAGAGACAGTCTCTGCTGTTTGACGGGCTTACAGTCTAATCGGGGGAGATGGACAGACAAGAACAATGGAAATAAATAGAGTCAAGGGGAAGAACATCTCAGAAAAACAATGGCAACTAAATAGAATCAAGGCGATGTACAATTCATTAACAAAATAAATAGGGTAATGGAAATATATATCCGCTCGGTGAGCGGACGAGTACAGTGCTGTGGGGATGGGAAGGGAGAGGTGGAGGAGCAGAGGGAAAAGGGGAAAAAGAGGGTTTAGCTGCTGAGAGGTAAAGGGGGGGTGGCAGAGGGAGTAGAGGGAGAAGAGGAGCTCAGTCTGGGAAGGCCTCCTGGAGGAGGTGAGTTTTAAGTAGGGTTTTGAAGAGGGGAAGAGAATCAAGTTGGCGGAGGTGAGGAGGGAGGGCGTTCCAGGACCGCGGGAGGACGTGGCCCAGGGGTCGACGGCAGGATAGGCGAGACCGAGGGACGGTGAGGAGGTGGGCGGCGGAGGAGTGTAGTGTGCGGGGTGGGTGGTAGAAAGAGAGAAGGGAGGAGAGGTAGGAAGGGGCAAGGTGATGTAGAGCCTTGAAGCCCAGAGTGAGGAATTTTTGTTTGGAGCGGAGGTTGATAGGCAACCACTGGAGTTGTTTAAGAAGGGGAGTGACATGCCCAGATCGTTTCTGCAGGAAGATGAGCCGGGCAGCGGAGTGAAGAATAGACCGGAGCGGGGCGAGAGAGGAGGAAGGGAGGTCAGAGAGAAGGCTGACACAGTAGTCTAGCCGGGATATAACGAGAGCCTGTAGCAGTAAGAAGGCGTTTGGGTGGAGAGGAAAGGGCGGATCTTGGTGATATTGTAGAGGTGAAACCGGCAGGTCTTGGTAACGGATAGGATGTGTGGGGATTTGTCTCTCCATTTTCTGAGAGTTGACATTCCTGTAGTCACAGAAAGCTAACATCCAATCATTAAGAATCGGTGATGTCAAGGACCTCTCATTTTTTGGGTAGAGTTGGACCATTTAGGCAGAGCAATATTTGAATATGGACACACTGACAATCACTGTTATTCTGTTATGCTCGCAAAGTGCAAAGAATAGTAATTCCTTGGGGTCTTGGGTCAGATTTTCTATTATAATATGTTCTTACCCCAGAATCAATAGTTAAGTACAGAAGGCATTTAGTTAGAGCCAAGAATCTGGGATTCCTCTGCAAATCAATGCATGCACTTTTCCACTGCCAATGCCAAAAGGAGCTGGAGCGATATAAATATCGATCAGTTGGTATTAAAACAAAAAAAGGTGATAATGTCTGAATTTATTTCAAAAATACTTTCCCTATCCATTTTTATCTTTGTATATATTTAGGTGATCGGAGTTGAGTCAGCTGGGAGTGAAAGGAGGTGGGGGATGTAGATGAGAGTACCTTTGTGTCTGTATTTTTTTCTCTCTGTTCTCCTGTCTTCAGCTCTCTGTCTTTTTCCCTAATGGGCACTTCTTAAATTTTCACATCCATGCTAAGCACAGTTCCTTTTGATGGTGTGGGTGTTTGTGTGTGCCTATAGATAAAATTTGATTCAGTTTTTCCCAAAGCAACTTCCTCACTGTCTATTTAAAAATGCAACATCTGAGCTATGCCTGTTGATGATTTGCATCTGGGATTAAGGTTATTCCTCTACTCAGACTAGAACCTGTTTGTTCTGTCTTGGAGTCACTGTTTCTGTGGCTCAGTGGAAAGAGCATGGACTGGGGAGTCAGAGATCATGGCTTCAGATCCCAGCTCTGCCGCTTGTCAGCTGTGTGACTTTGAGCAAGTCATTAACTTCTCTTTGCCTCGTCTGTAAAATGGGCATTAAGACTGCGAGCCCCACGTGGGACAACCTGATCACCTTGTATCCTCCCCGGTGCTTAGAATAGTGCTTTGCACATAGTAATAATAATGCCATTATTATTATTATTCACTGAGTAAGGATGATAAAAGGGTCATGGCATTAGCTACGTTGTGACAGATTTTGCCGGTTGACTAGACTTTCCTGTCAGATTACAAATTGTTTTGAGACCAAACACCTAAATGCCAGTCACTGATCACTTGATTGTCAACAGTTTAGTGGTCAACAATCAGAAAGTCTACAAAATAATCTTTACCCATCTTGACTCTAGCTATACTATTAACTTCAACTCTAACCATTACTTTAATCTTTATTCCTTCATCTACTCATTCATTCAGTGGTATGTATTGAGCACTTACTTTGTGTACAGCACTGTAATGGGGAAAATACAATAAGAACAGAACAAGAATCTGTCCTAATCTGGTTCTTAATTACATTTATAAACTGATTTTTAGGTTTTGATTGTTAGAATTCATAAATTCTTTATTTCTAGTTATTTTAGGCAAATTAGCACATGTTCCAAGTAGTGGGATGAAAATATAAATTCGCACACGATAATTGTGTCCACTTCCAAAGGTAATGCAGGGTGGAAAGGACAGTTGGTTATGTAATGACCTATTCAGAAATCAGTCTAATATTATCTTAAAATTTTATATGTGACAAAAGTAAAGAATTATTAAATTCCATCTATATGCAGAGATAAACTTTGCAGACTATTATCTTGTAAATTTGGTTTAATTAGGTGATGTCTAAAATAATCTCATAACATTATAGGAAGGTTTATGACACAAGAGTAAAACCTTTTGGACTCTTCTCGGGAGACTAGCAAAACTAGAAGGGGCAAAACGTGATAAAGTAAGAAATGCTGTCAGTATGGATTAAGCTGGAAACCAAAATGTTAAGTACCATACTTTGGAAAGTAGATGAGAGATTTTAATAATTTAATTGTGAAGGAACTATTGTTCATGTTATTCCACATGAGTTCTTGGAATTTTTACTTGTAAATGACAAAATTCTGTTTGCCAAAATTGCCAAATTTTGTAAATTCTTTACTACCCAATGTCCTCCTATCTGTAATTTAATTTTCATTTTATTTCAATTATATTTATTGATTTCATCTCAATCATATTTATTGAGTACTTACTGTGTGCAGAGCACAGTACTAAGTGCTTGGGAGAGTACAATACAAAAATCGACACATTCCCTGCCCACAAAGAGCTTATAGTCTTAGATGTGGGGAGATAGACAATATAAATAAATTACCAACATTTTAATGTCTATCCCACTAGATTGTAAGTTCCTTGGTGGCAGTGCTTATGTTTAGCAGTACAGTGGTCTACACACACTAAGGCTCAATAAATACCATTGACTGATTTTGGCAGGCATCAGTGCCTCTCTGAATTTTAGAAACTTAGAGGTGTTCTTACTTATGAAACATATGCCCAAATTGGGCTTTACCTGGTGTTCAGAAGCCAGAACCTCTAACTAAAACAGTATTAGTCAATGTTTTTGTCTTTGATGCCTGGTGAAAAAAGCAAAAATCAAATCCTTCTTTAAAAGATGCATTCACAAGAGGAGTTTATCCAGATTTAATAGCCACCAGGGTGCTATAATCAATGGATGGGACTGAGATCTTCATTCCTGCCAGTCATGTTCTTGTTGTGGGCATGGAGTACATTGAGAGAGGGGGTGGGCAAAAGTGCAGCATATTGCAATGAACGCAAAATAATTTCCCATGCAAAGCCCACTACAACTCATCTGTCATCGTTTATTATTTACAGTCATTTCGAGTCACAGTGTATTTTACAAAGCTGCATACCTAGGGAAGTAGTTTTTTTTTCCTTAGTAGTGGAAGTAGTAATCAAAGAAGCAGTATTTAATCAACTCCCACTTGATACACTGCACTATATGAGACGTGTGGAAAATAGAGAATGACAGATTAGTTGGTTCCCTGCCCAAAAGAGGTTTATACTCCAGCAGGGGAAAGCATCCTAAAACTCGGAAGTAAAAAAAATTAAATGAATTAAAATGACCATATATACATGATTACTAACATACAAAGGTGCCAGAGATACCTGAAGAGGTGATATGGTTCAGGGTGCAGGAGGATTAGTCAGGGAAAGCTTGTAGGAAGAGCTGGGATGGAAGGAGGGATTTGAATGTAGGTCAACTGGGTTCTGTCTGAAATAAGGAGGAAGGGAGTTCCTAGTTAGGTAACATTGGGAGCAATGGGATGGAAGCACAGTAGTCAAAAGTGAGATGCAGTTAGATTTTGGCTTTGGAGGAAAAAAGAGCACTTTGGAGGATAACAGGAGACTTGAACAGATAGATAAGGTGGGGCCAGTGATGGAGAGCCTGAAAGTCAAGTACGAGAAGTTTTGTTGGGTGCAGAAAGACCCAGGGAGCCAGTAGAAGAGAGATGAGATGTGATTTCAGACTGGAAGCTCATTGTGGAGCGGGAACGCGTCAGTTGTTATATTGTACTCTCCCAAGTGCTTAGTACAGTGCTCTGCATACAGTAAGTGCTCAGTAAATATTGTCTGACTGATTGAGTCAGTGGGGCTCCACGAAGACGATCTGTCCAGCAGTGTGTAGTGTAGGTTGGAGCTGGGAAACCAGTGAGGCTTTTCTTCTATCACTTACAATTATTATGAATTAATGCTCATGTTGCCAACTTCACATTTTAAGTATTATCTTGTTATTACAGTTTTATTCATCGTAGCCTATCCAAAATCATCCTTCTGACTATTTTTCAGCATGACTTGGTGGATATGGAGCATGTGCCTGGGATTCAAAAGGACCTGGGTTCTAATCCTGACTCCACCCATGTCTGTGTGACTTGGGCAAGTGACTTAACTTCTCTGGGCCTCAGTTGCCTCATCTGTAAAATGTGAATTAAGAGCGTGAGCCTCATGTGGGGCGGAGACTGTGTCCAACCTGATTAACTTATATCTACCCCAGCCTTTAACAAGTACCGTAGTCATTATTATTATTATTATTATCTGGATAGAACATGTGGCAGTGTTGGAAGAAATGATCTAGTTTGTGACCACAGCACCAGTCAATACCTTACATTTCACGTGACATGGGTTTGCTATAGAGCAGAGTAATGGGTTGCTCAGAGAGAAAGGGAAATTTTTACCTGACCAGGTCCCTTATTTTGTGGGAGTGAAGCTTGGACATTTTCTCAAAATGATGAAGAGTAACTGGATGTCCCCCTCCCCACCCGTCCCCGAAGGTTTCTTGAAGAAATATTGATGGCAATAACACAGGAGGATCAACAGGATATAAAGTGCACTAGACTACTACTGTGGTACTTAATCACATAGTGGAATCCTTTGACAGGCCATATACAATTATGAATGGTTAACGCTACTGAGAGAAGCAGTGTGGCTTAATGGATAGAGTACAGACCTGGGAGTCAGAAGGATAATAATGTTGGTATTTGTTAAGCGCTTACTATGTGCAGAGCACCGTTCTAAGAGCTGGGGTCGATACAGGGTAATCAGGTTGTCCCACGTGAGGCTCACAGTTAATCCCCATTTTACAGATGAGGTAACTGAGACACAGAGAAGTGAAGTGACTTGCCCACAGTCACACAGCTGACAAGTGGCAGAGCTGGGATCTGGGTTCTAATCCCGGCTCTGCCACTTGTCTGCTTTGTGACCTTGGGAAAGTCATTCAACTCCTCTGGGCCTCAGTTACCTCATCTATAAAAAGGGGATTAAGAGTCTGTGCCCTAGAGGGGTCAGGGACTTTATCCCTCTTCTAGACTTTGAGCCCGTTGTGAGCAGGGATTTGTTGCTGAATTGTACTTTTCAACTGTTCAGTACAGTGGTCTACATACAGTAAGTACTCAATAAATATGATTGAATGAATGAATGAACCTGATTATCTTGTATCTACTCAAGCTCTTAGAACAGTGCCTGGCACATAGTAAGCACTTAATAATATTTTTTAAAAGCCTCCAAGAAATAATCAACCATATTTATTGAGCGCTTACTGTGTGCAGAGCACTATACTAACTGCTTGGGCAAATAGAATACAACTGAATTAACAGACATGAACCAGGTTTCCATCTGGGGGCTAGATGGTTGTACAATTAAACTTTCAGGTATTAATGACACTGTTCTAGGAACCTTCAATCCAAAGAGAAGACCTCTTGCCTATACTTGAATGAAGTGTTTTAGGTTCACTGCTGAGAATACATCATGAGAAATAATGACAGCTGAAATTTGGCAATGGGCAGTGTCTAAATCTCATTTGTGATTTTTCACAGCACTTAGTACAATGCTTTGCACAAAGCAGGTACATAATAAATAAATATGACTGATACCGAAATACATTTGTGGAGGGAAAGTCAATCAATCACTCAGTGGAGTTTCTTGAGCACTTGCCATGTATAGAGCACTGTATTAAGCATTTGAGAGAGTACACTACAACAGTGTTAGTAGATGCATTCTCTGTCCAAAACAAAACACCTAAGGAAAGGCAAAACACTATTTGGAATTTTCTGAATGGTTCAACAACTTTATCTGCCATGCTAGTCTAAAACTTTTTATGAAAATTCAAAGCATTGACAAAATGATCATTCAAACTAATCTGCAACCTAAAAATGAAATTCAGCATTTACAAAAGTGGCATTTCACATGGACCCATTCACAGGCACCTTATTTAGACCTCTTTGATGATGTGTTTATTTTCTTAACGTCCTCAAACACTGAAAACAAAAACTGAATTCATCGTTAATCACTTTTTCAAGGCTTTAGGAAACTACATTGAGTGGTTTTTGAAATGAAATACTCTTCAGCCTTAAGAAGCATTTTTATGAATATGAAAATTACTACATGCTTGAGTTCTCTAGGCAACAGTAACTCATTAGAAGGACAGAAATGAAAGAGCCAGGAGGGAATATGTTTTTTGATTCTGGTTGATGAAATTCAGTGGAGGGTGAATCTGAATAGCCCAGGTAGCAGCAAATTGCAAATTCTACAAGCGATGTTCCGGTACAAATGATGGTAAATAATGACCACCTGATGTAATTTTTGAGCTACTCTAAAAAAAGAAAAAAGGATACTTTAAGATAAATAGCTTTCCTACTCGGTTTTTAGCCCATTGCCCCAACGGGAACAGAATTGGCAGGGACAGGAGAGTGTAAGAGGCACTGTGCAAACCATCAGGTTCTTGATTCTGAACTTTTCATCAATCAATTATTGTTATTTATTTAGCGCTTACTGTGTGCAGAGCACTGTACTAAGCATTCAGGCCTAGACTGGGGATTCTATCACTCCTAGTTTATGCTCCTGCTTCTCCCAAACTCACCCTCTTGTTTATCAATCATTCATTCATTCAATAGTATTTATTGAGCGCTTACTATGTGCAGAGCACTGTTCTAAGCACTTGGAATGTACAAATCAGTAACAGATGGAGGCAGTCCCTGCCCTTTGTTTATCTTGTTCTTGATGGTCCTACCTCCAGCTCTTTGCACGTATCCTTCCTCTTTCCTGGAACTTTCAAATTCACTGGATTATAGCTTTCCCTATCTTCACCTCAGGAGAAGTTATTGGATTAATTTCCATAACTTAGGTTGCATCAACCCAACCAGCTACCCTTACATGTAGATTATACAAATTCCTTAGTGCTTATGTATGTCAATTTATGTTACTTCTAACTTATTGCTTCATCTTGCTATTACCAGAACTATAGCTTTGTGCTTTTTCTTTGCTTTCCCCATTAGATTAAAAACTCCTTGAGGGAAGGAACTGGGTCTTTTGTTATAACTTTGCTCTCCTAAATGTTTAGTATAGTGTTATTCACACAGTGCCATCACTCAATAAAGTACTGTTGATTCATTGATGATGCATATCATTTTTATTGGAATTTACTGAGCCTAATTCCGACTTCCATAGAGGGAAATTAATTAATACTACGTAAGGCTGCCTTCACAGCTTTAGGAAGAGAGAGTTGGTAGACTGTGTCCCTTTGTCTTTCCCCAGTTGAACAGTATTCCTTGGTGTCCTTGAGCAGAGTACACCCTGGGAGGAGAGGAATGATAAATTTATAATCCAGCCTGCCTGGATTAGAGATGAGATGCATTTTCTGGTGTGCAAAGCAGCTACACTTCTCCTCCCCATGTGTCACCTCCTCTGAGTGCCTTAAAGAGGCATGCTGAAGAGCTACAGAGGGGGAGCATTGCAGACTGCTCCTGTACAAAGGATCATTCTTCACCATTCTTCCCTGTGTAGTTTTTTTGTTTTGTTTCTTATGGTACTTGCTAAGTGCTTACTATGTTCCAGGCACTGCATCAAGTTCTGGAGTAGCTTCAAGATAGGTTGGACAACAGTCCCTGTCCAACTTGGGGCTCACAGTCAAAGTAGGAGGGTGGAGGACTTCATCTCTCTTTTACAGTGAAGAAACTGAGATACAGAGATGTTAAGTGGCTTGCCCAAGATCACACAGCAGGAAAGTAGTGGAGCTGGGATTAGAACCCAGTTCCTCTAGTCCCAAGCCCATACTCTTACCAGTAGGCCACACTCCTTTCTGGGTGTGCAGTAGGTGTGCCCTTGAAAGATTTACACAGGAGAACTGGGTGCCGTGTTTGTTGGGATGCAGAGATGGAAAAGAGTGACTTAAATTGCCCTACAAGAGCACCAGGATCTGCCTGAGCCCTCATCAGTACAAAGCTAGATGAGATCAGAATTGAAAACTAGGTAGAACCGGTGTATACTTTCCTGACCTTACATTGCCCTGCTGTTATGTAGCCAAACAAATGGGTAACTTTCTATGAACAGGCAAAAAATAGATCAGTGGAGCTAGGCATTTTCTGTATGCTTCTATGCATGGACAAAAAATAGTAGGATGTAAACTATAATATTGTATGATACTCCTGGAATAGAAATTAAACTCTGTAGATTTAGTACAACCTCTTACAAAGATTGATTTTATCAGTCTCTTAATAAAATGTTTTAGATTCAGCTGACAAAAATGTAAGTTTATAAAGAGATAACGAACACAAGTGCGGGTTATGAATAATTATTTTCAGAACAGTAAATAATTGAGGTTGGACTAGGGTAGGAAACATTGTGTTTCACATTCATAGAATTATGCTAGCAACCTACGTTCATTCTTAGGTTACCTCAATTCCTGGAAAAGACCAGTAGCCCAATACTTCCAGGGCCTAAGATAAATCCCTGCTAGTAAACTGGGCTCTTGGGAAGGGTTTGAAGTTTTAGAATCTACGGAGAGGACATTTAGTTTACCACTGCACACCTAAAGTCACTTAACTTCTCTGTGCCTCAGTTACCTCATCTGTCAAATGGGGATTAAGACTGTGAGCCCCACGTGGGACAATCTGATTCCCCCGTGTCTACCCCAGCGCTTAGAACAGTGCTCTGTACATAGTAAGCGCTTAACAATTACCAACATTATTATTATTATTATTAAAGGATTCACTCTGCCTCTAAGTGAATGGCTCCCCAGGTGGTTAGAAAGAGTTAATGCTGCCCAGAAAGGAAACTTAAATCCTGGAAGAATCATATTCAGTGTTGATTACTGAATATTGAATTGTTATTATTATTGAATTATTATCACTTTCCTGTGCCCCAGTTCCCTCCTCTGTAAAATGGAGATTGAGACTGTGAGCCCCACATGGGACACGGACTGTATCCAATCAAATTTGCTTGTATCCACCCCAGCACTTAGTACAGTGCCTGGCAAATAGTAAGTACATAACAAAGACGACAATTATTATTATTATTATTATTATTATTGTGATATGTATGTAGTAATAATAATTGTGATGTTCGCATGCACTAAACTCTAGGATAGATACAGTGTAAGTTGATCAGACGGTTCTGTCCGACGTCGGCTACACAGTATAAGTAAGAATTGAATTGAGATTGTATTTTACAGATGAGGAAACTGAGGCATGTAGAAATCAAGTGATTTACCCAAGGTCACACAGCAGGCAAGAGGCAGTGCTGGGGTGAGAAATCAGGTTCTCTGACTCCCAGTCCCGTGCTCTTTCCACTAGGCCACACTGCTTCTCTATCTTATAATATAATGAATGTATATGTATGATTTTTATCATTTTGTTTATAATTTATATATTTAAAAACAGACTCAAGGCGATAAATTGGTTTGCTTAAATCACATAGTATGTAGAACAAACAGGGTTAAATGTCAAGATTCCTCCCTTCACACTATCTGCCAGGATGATGAGCCTGCACTGAATGAGCTTTTATATAAAAAGGTGCAACAACTATGCTAAGCTATTGAAAGAGTAAATAAGTGCATTTGCTACAATTCATTTCCTAGGCCATTTCAACACTAACATAATTCCTAGAATGCTAATGTAATTATCTGAATGTTCTGTAAAAAGTCTCAATCAGTCATTCTGAAGTCAATATATTACATTAATAAAACTTTCTGTTGCATTTCTGACAACATTACTGCATTCTGTTATGGTGAAGTATGAGAGATGCATAGCATCATAATTACCAGTGGAGATATTTTCCCTTAAGGAGGAATAGATCAGTTTTCCAAATTCAAAGGCATAACTTTGCTGGATTTGAGTTCATAGTCAAAGTTAACAAAGAGGTTCAAGGTTGTGAAAAAAAGACACACTAGTAACATGACAAAAATGAGAATTATGTAATTTGTGAGCAGAAATATTGTGTTTGGGTGTTAGGGTTTTTAGAAAACAAAATCAGAATAAGGCCATCTGGTCCAAAACCATTTCAGTAGATAAGGTATGTAGTTGCATCAAATTCTGTGTAAAAAATGATCCAAATTATATTTCCTGAGTTAACAGAGCTGACTGCAATAACATAGCTTCTGAGGTCTAATTTATTCTAATTTCAAATGTCTGGAGGTGACTCTGTCAAAGTTCTGCTATTCTTACCTTTTTTTCAGTCATTACAATGTTTGCAGAATTATAACTCACGTAGTGACATTTCATTAATATTCACAAAAATGTAAAACACATAGCCTTAAAGTTAAATGGATTTCATTCAGAATGTTCTTTTTGGTTGAGTTATCATCTCTTTTATCCTTTCCTGAAACTGATCTCCTTTTCAAGATGTTTCCATTCTTGAGGTGTGTGACCAATTTGATTTCTGAATTTTCTTTATTTTCTCCTTGAGTGTGACATCCGTATAAATTGTCCAGTACGGTCAAAGAATCTTTTATGCAAATATTATTTTATCCCAGTACAACTGAATTTGTCCAGGGCATACTGTGTTTGGATCACGTGATTGTTAGGGGAAGATCACAATTACTTGGAAATTGAAAGCTGCTGTGTAGTTTTATGGCTATAAGGTCGTCCTCTATACTGTAAGCTCATTGTAGGCAGCGAATATGTCTGTTATATTGTTGCATTGTATTCTCCCAATCACTTAGTACAGTGCCCTGCACACAGTAAGCACTCAATAATTATGATTGACAGATATTTTAGAAGCTTTGCCTCTGCAAAGGAATCTAGTAGAAGCCAATAGGATACAGACAGCACCTTGATTTTGCATTCTGCCTTTTACACACTTTGCAGGGAGTTGAAAACAGGTAATGTTGGTTGAAGAGAAATCCTGCAAAACAAACTCACTTTTCTGGGGGGAAGAGAGAGGAGGGGTGGAGGTAACTGGGCACTTCTGCCTTTGCCTGGTTCTTGATGGCTTCATGTAAACCTTTAAACTGTGGAAAAGCATGATTAATGTTGGCAGTAATGGTCATAGAATGAAGAGCCACAGCTGGTCCAGGCACCCACAACTGAATGGTTCTAAAATGCATTCTTATGAATCTGAAAAACCTACTTCAGATCACGAGTAAGCCATTTGGACTAGCCATGGTCTGTATGATGATATTTTGCTTGATTATTCTCAGCAGCCAGCAGTCTCAAACTCCTAGAGTGATTTTCATTTTCAAAACTGATGCTGACATGGTCATTAATATCCAGGAATTATTTAGTGCTATTGCTAAATCTCTTTTGAATCATGCCATTAAGTCAGAAGAGTTCTAAGAGGACACTGCACAGCTGTTATGGGAAAATGAGGAGAGTGCATCAGAGTACCAGAAATTTCAGGACCTTTCATTCATTCATTCAGCTGTGTTTACTGAGTGCTTACTGTGTGCAGAGCACTGTACTAAGCACTTGGGAGAGTACAATACAATAATAAACAGACACATTCCCTGCCTACAATGAGCTTACGGTCTTGGGTGGGGAGAGAGACATTAATATAAATATATTGTGGATATGTACATAAGTGTGGGAGGCTGGGAGGGATGAAGAACAAAGGGATTAGGGCAATGCAAAAGGGAGTGGGAGAGGAGGAAAAGGGGCTTGATCAGGGAAGGGTTCTTGGAAGAGATGTGCCTTCAATAAAACTTTGAAGTGAGGGAGAGTAATTGTCTGTCAGATTTGAGAAGGGAGGACGTTCAAGGCCAGATGCAGTACGTGGGTGAGAGATCAGCGGTGAGGTAGATGAGATAGAGGTGCAGTGAGAAGGTTAACCTTAGAGGAGCGAAGTGTGCGGGCTGGGTTGTAGTAGATCCCCGAAAGTTGCATCAACATCCTTTCTGACTTCCCAACCTCCTGTCTCTTCCCACATCAATCTGTACTTCACCATGCTGCCCGGATTATTTTACTGCAGAAACAATCTGGGCATGTCACCCCCTCCTCAAAAAACTCTAGTGTTTGCTTATCAACCTCCGTATCTAGCAAAAACTCCTCACTATTGACTTCAAAGCTCTCCATAGCCTTGACCCCTCCTACATCACCTCCCTTCTCTCCTTCAACATCCCAGCCCACACACTCCGCTCCTCTGGTGCTAATCTTCTCACTGTGCCTCATTCTTGCCTGTCCCACCGTCAACCCCTGGCCCACGTCCTAGTAAAGTCCAGTATGTAGTACCAGTTTTCTTTGGACTTATTGCCAATCCAGGCTGTTGTATTGTTTCTGCAAAATGATACTAATTGTGCTATTTGTTAAGTGGTTACTATGTGTCAAGCACTGTTCTAAGTGCTGGAGGAGATATAAGATAGTCAGGGCTGACACAGTCCCATCGAAGTAGGAGGAAGAATCTCCATTTTGCATATGAGGTAACTGAGACCCAGAGAAGTTAAAGGACTTGCCCAAGGTCAAAAAACAGACACGTGGCAGAGGCAGCATTAGAACCCAGGACCTCTGATTCCCTGGTCGAGGCTCCTTCTGCTAGGCCACCCTGAAACTTCTGAACTCTTTCAACACCAACGCAGAGGTGAGCAAAAAGAGCTAGGTGGGGAGAAATTTTAAAAAGATGGCTCAGTCTTTTATTCCTAAGTCTGGTAGCTATTTTAGTTCCCCTATATTTTTCAAAAATAAGGAGATCTGGGTTCTAATCTCTGACATTTGCCTCCCGTGTGACCTTGGATGAGTCACTTAAATTCTCTGTGCCTCTGTTTTCCTCATCTGTAAAATGAGGATTAAACACCTATTGTGTAAATTCCTTGTGGGCAGGGAAAGAATCTACCAGTTCTGTTGCATTGTACTCTTCCAAGTGCTTAGGACAGACTTCTGTACCCAGTAAGCATTCAATACATATGAATGACTGATTATTCTCCCTCCCCCTTAGAGGAGGGATTGTCCCACAGATTATCCTATCTACCTCAGCTCTAAGTGCTGTGATTGGCGCACAGTAGGTGCTTAACAAATGATGATTAGACTGTTCCTAGATCACAATGATTAATAGCCAAATTACATGATTAGCCCTGCTAATAGTAGTATAGAAGTTCTTCAATCTTTTTTTATGGTACTTGTTAAGTGCTTACTATTTCCCAGGTACTAAACTAAGTGCTGGGGTAGAGACAAGATAATCAAGTTGGACGTAGTCCCTATCCCACATAGGGCTCACAGTCTTACTCCCCATTTTACATGAGAGGTAACTGAAGCACAGAAAAGTGACTTGCCCAAGGTCATACAGCAGACAAGTGGCAGAGCTAGGATTAGAACCCAGGTCCTCTGACTCCCATGTTCTTTCCAGTAGACTACATTATCTCAAAATCTGATTTTGTCATAGAGTGCTAGTGGAATTATAAGACTAATAGGCTATTAAAAATCCCTTCTGCAATGTGTGCATGTGTAGATTGCCCCAGGATAAACTAAGAATGTCTGGTGCTGTTTCCGTCCCCTCTTTTGTTGTCAGGCCTCCTCCCCAAGACAGCTACCTATTTCTGATTGACGGATACCACGTATCCTTTGCTTCCCAGATGTTGACATCCTTACCACATCATTTCAGGTTTAGTTTCACTGTATCTACCTTTTAAACAGATTTCTCCTTGTAGTTCACCACAGAGTAGTTGGATGGATATCCACTGGTGTCCACTCCTTTAACAAGATTCATGCAGTAAAGAGAAGCAGCATGACCTAAGTAGATAGAGCACAGGCCTGGGAGTCAGAAGTACCTGGATTCTAATTCTGACTCTGCTACTTGTCTGCTGTGTGACCTTGGGCAAGTCATCTGTGCCTCAGTTACATCATCTATAAAACAGGGATTAATACTATGAGCCCCGTGTTGGGACATGGCTTGTGTCCAACCTGATTAGCTTTTTTCTACCCCAGTGTTTAGTACATTGCCTGGCATATATGCATTCATCCATTCAGTCAGTCATTCAACCATATTTATTGAGCACCTACTGTGTGCAGAGCACTGTACTAAGTGCTTGGGAGAGTACATTACAATTATAAACAGTCACATTTCCTGCCTATATGAGCTTGCAGTCCATTCATTCAATCATATTTACTGAGTGCTTACTTTGTGCAGAGCACTGTACTAAGAGCTTGGAAAGTACAATTCGGCAACAGAGACAATCCCTTCCCAACAATGGGCTCACAGTCTAGAAGGAAGAGTCAGACAACAAAACAAAACAAGTAGACAGGCATCAATAGCATCAAAATAGATAAATAGAATTATAGATATATACACATCATAAAATAAATAGAATAATATGTACAAATATACTCAAGTACTGTGGGGCGGGAAGGGGTAGAGCAGAGGGAGAGAGTAGGGATGATGGGGAGGGGAGGAGGAGCATCGTAAAAGGGGGGCTCAGTCTGGGAAGGCCTTCGGGAGGAAATGAGATTTCAGCAGGGCTTTGAAGGGGGGAAGAGAGCTGGTTTGGCAGATGTGAGGAAGGAGGACATTCCAAGTCAGGGGTAGGATGTAGGCCAGGGGTTGACGGTGGGACAGGCGAGAACAAGGTCCATTGAGAAGGTTAGTGGCAGAGGAACGGAGTGTGCAGGCTGGGCTGGAGAAGGAGAGAAGGGAGGTGAGGTAGGAGGGGGCAAGGTGATGGAGACCTTTGAAGCCAATAGTGAGGAGTTTTTGTTTCATGCAAAAAGTTGATCGGCAACCACTGGAGATTTTTGAGAGGAGTGACATGCCCAGAGCATTTCTGTAGAAAGATAATCCAGGCAGCAGAGTGAAGTATAGACTGAAGTGGGGAAAAACAGGGGGATGGGAGATCAGAAAGTCTAGATGAGGGAGAGAGAGACATCAATACAAATAAATAAAATAAATAGTAAGGTCTTAACCGTTACCATAAAAAGTAGATTTGTGTGAAGGGCAGTGTTTCATAGGCTTCTGGGCTCCAGGACTTCAATATCTGTGATGCTATCAGTTCAGTTAATAATAAGAATTGCAAATAGAGTTGGTGGCACTGTTAACCTGCTCTACAAGCCTAATGGAAGATTTGAGCCTACAAACATAAAGAATGTTGGAAAACTTTGGTTGAGTCTGAATTTTGATACCACATTTTCCCCACCCTCTCTACCCTAGAAAGTATCTTTTTTTTTTTTAATAGAACATGAGAAGAGAAAGATTTTGACTTTTGCCAGTTATATGTTTCATATGGATTTCAAAGACATCAGGAAAACATCCTCTTATTATGGAAGTTGTGAGTAACAGTGCTTTCCAAGAAAAGATCAAAGGTTCTATCTAGGGACAAGAATGACCATTCCTCTGCAGTAGAAATGAGGAAGGGAAAGGGTTGGGAAAAAATTAAGATAACACTTAGTAGGGAACAAGACTGTCATTTGGGAATGGAGAGCGAAAAATCATAGAAAGGCAAACAAGAAGGATTAGGAAAGCTCAGAATAACTAGGGCATGAAACACAAGCAAACGATCTACATGGCAATATTCATCTTAGCATAAAGGGACTATTATTGTCCTGCTAGTCCGAAATATACTCCATCATGTTCTACTTAACAAATTAAGAGGGGTTTTCTTCAAATTGAGACAATGCAGTCTTCACTTCTAAATTGCATCTGAAGGGAAAAGTTAGCACAGGCAAATCAGGGGGAAAAAAGACAATTATTTGGTTGTAAACATGCCAACAAACTTGGTTTTCAGAAAAAAAATACTTCAACAAATTTAAGACAAAAGATGATTTGAAATGAATCCCATAAGTAATTTAACCATGTGCTATCAGCTTCTGGTAATGAATTCTCTCATAGAGGGATAATTTATTCTCATCATTCTACACAAAAGCTGAGACACTATCAGGCACTGAAGGCTCCGAAAGAATCATATCTTATTAGCTCCAATGCCATACTCACAACGCATATCTCATGAGCTACATATTAAATGATGAGAGGCTATTTGTCTTCCATACGCTGAATAGGAAATGGCTGGATCATTTCTCATTTTCTCTGAAAGATATACAGTGTATTTTTGTCCAGATTCCAATTTGTTTCAGAGCACCTGATACTTTTGTCCAATTGAACTAGCAGAAACAAAAAAAGTCAACAACTCAAGGCAAAACAAAAAATACCTTATCTAAAAATGTTTGGGTTTGTTTTTTTTCCTATTTGGATAGAATGTTCTAGAATGACACAGTTTTAGTGAATGGATAGAAAAAGTAAAGCAAAATGCACTGTATAAAAAAACTCCTTCCAAAACTGCTATATTTAGTATTTTACTTCGGAGTATAGAAATCACCAATCATCAGCACTGGGGTTGTTACAACTAGGAAAGCAGAGTGGAATTTGTAGACATGAGGTTGGCTCAAAATTTCAAAAGCCATAAATTTGCAACGATCCAGTGGATCGCTCGTCAAGACCACAAGACTACCTGGAAAGCCACAAAGATTCTATTTCTCTGCTTTTTCATTATTTTGCTCTCTTACCTCTATTCAGCCTTGTGTTGATTAAATGATGGTGGAATGAGTTGGGCTTTTATGCATGTTTTGTCTTTACCATTTGATTGTGTTTGGATTCATGGAGTTATCATCAGTTCTGAAGTTTGTTTAATGTCTGGCTCATAAATGGGCAGCAATAATATCTGGGAAACAATAGTGCATGAGTTTTGATAAATGACAGTTCTTGATAATTATAAGGCCAGATGCCAATCAGAAATAGAGAAGAAGGTTTTGAGTGAGAATTAATTCATTCAGTCATTCAGTCATAGTAAGAACTTACTGTGTGCAAAGCACTGTACAAAGAGTTTGGGAGAGTATAATATAACAATAAAGAGACACGTTGGCATTGTTGTTTTTTTTCAAGATGTAAATCTTTCCTTATGAAACTGTTCTCTGAAAGTCTCTCCCTCACCATTCTCCCTATCTTCCAAACTCTATTAAAATTATATCATTTTCTGGGGATATTTTTGGTTAAGCTCTCCTCTCCTCACTCTATTTTCCCTCTCTACTGTTTTACTTATACACTTGGGTCTATACCCTCTAAGCAGTTATATACATATCCTTATAGTCTGTTGTTTCCTCTATTTGTACCTGTCATAAGACAGAAAGCTCCTTGAAGGCAGGGATTGTGTCTTCTTACTCTATTATACTCCCAAGCACCTATTACTCTACTCCACACACAGCAAGCACTGCAGAGATGCCATTGATTAATAATCCTGGCTTATTACAAAGTAGAATAAAGAGGGAATAGCAAATATTGAGGAGTTTCAGAACCTGTTTTCCCATCAAGAAACACAAATATCAATATTTAAAAACAATGCCAATATCATTGCACAGCAATTGCTTGATTGAATGTAGGACCATCTCCTCTTGTTCAGAACTTTTTAAAAACAGGTGTTGGAAAACCTGGCTTCACTGTTGTGGAACTAACAAAATAGTCTCTGTGGAATATGTAGCTTTCAAATTCAAAAGGCTGCATGTGTTTATGGGAGCGAATTAATCAGCTTTTAAAATGCTCAAATGAAAGGATTCATTTGAGCATTCAGATGCTCAGATTGCTCAAATGAAGGCATTCTTCCCTGAGTCAGAGAACCAGTGAGTTCTGTGTTTCTATTCACAAGCCTTCAAATGATATTCCCCGTTTCCTCAAGGAGAAATTGTTTGATGAGAGAGAGAGATACCTCAGAAGGAAAAAGTCTACTAGAATGAAACCAAAAAAGAATAGCTGAAAGTTCAGAATAGGAATCACAAGTCTTGACTCCAGTTATCATTTTTCAGCTCTAAGAACTGGTCCTCCTCTTCAGGTGGACCTAAAGAAAATTGAAATTGAAAAAAAAGAGAGAGAGGGAACAAGGCTATTTGTTTCCCACTAAACAAGAAAACAAACTAAAATAGCTTCCCTAAGGGTGCTGAGAGAACCAATTCAGGGCTTTGAGTTGTGCATTGATCTTTGCAATATGAATTAGAATGAGCGACATCAAGGGGTAAGATGTGTGTATATACTTGCATCTATATATGTATGTATATATATATATATATACACTTGCATTTTGCATAGTCTGACAGATGTTCCTGGAAAGCCCCACTACCTCTTGCCAACTGCATTTTGTGATTTGTTTTCTCTTATGAACTGGGCCCTAAAGACATATACCAGAAGCCACTTGAACGATATCTGTTTATAGATGCCAGTTGGGCCAAGAGAGGATTTCACAGCACATCACTGTATTTTAATGCTTTGCCTTGTAATAGAACCAAAACTTGCTCTTAAAAGTGTTCAGGGATATTTGCAATCAAATGAGACCTGCTGTCTCCAGCAGGTGTTGGGAACCCTTAGGTTGCCTCTGCAAAGATAGTGGAATCTTGATAGCACATCAAGAAGGTTCAGTATAATTTGATTTTCTTGTTAGGTGGTTTGTCTGTTCCCCAGTAGACTTCTGATAGGAAAAAAAGCAACATATGAAGTGTAAAAAGCTTTAGCAGTTCCTGAATTTTTCTTTTTATTTCCCATTTTCTTTTGAATCTTAAAATGTATTGGGTAGCAATGCTTTAGTTCTCTGAGTACATGTGCAGCATCATTAAAGTTATTGATTGAGGTCTTACTATGTGCATAGTATTGTACTAAGCACTTGGGAGAGTTCAGTACAACAGAGTTGGCAGACATGTTCCCTGTCCACAGTAAGCTTACAGCTCAGAGGGGGAGGCAGACATTAATAAAAATAAATAATGGGCAACAGTAAAGCTTTTAGGAAAAGTCATAGCTGAAGTTTCTCCAATAGCATACTAAACCAACTGCGTGAAGAGGATTATTAGCTGAAAATATGGGAATATCCTGAAGAATTGAAAATACAATCCCATAAGACTGCATGACATATTTTGATCTCCGCTTGGCATATTGGAGAAGTCATAAAAGTCCTTACACTCAAATCTTTTGGGGAATTCACCAAATATGAGTCTCAGTGTCCATAAAGTTGAATTAGCTATGTGACCAACCTAACCCAACAACCCTTTTAGTGACTAGGAATAAAGGGGTTTTGCCCTCTTCAATATGTTCACTTTTTTCCCCTAAATTCTGATAAAGTCAACCGCAATTTAAATCAATCACGAAAGGCTTTTTTGAAGAGCTCACTGCTTGGAATTGAATCACAGCAGTCCAAGGGGCAGTTGTTCAGATGGAGCAAGAGAGGTACCATTCTATCAGAAATTAGTATGCGCTCTATCTGTGTACATATATATCTGAATTTGGGTCAAGCAATTATTGTTTCAAACTGCAGGTGAAAGAACTGGGGCTCAATCTACATGTATCTACGATGAAGCTCTTCATGTATGCAGACCTCACTGTGCTGAAATTTTTATTAGGGTCAAGAGGTCATTTAATGACGACCCAGCTATTGTCAGGAAAAGACAGTATAACACTTTAACCAGCTGCACCTGAGTAATTTTCCCAACTTTTGCTAATAGAGCTTCACTTTACAATTAAGTAGTTCCCTATTTTGGGTTCTGACAAAACTATAGATTTTGATGGTATACTTGTCAAGCACTTATTTATTATACAATTGCATGATGTACCTGCTACTACAATATATCACGTTCAAAAGTTCCCAACCTAGTTAGTTGAAAGTGTTTTCTAGAGAATACAAAACATTTTACTGTCTTCAGCTATTCTATACCCAGTGACTCAGATCATCTCTGATCATTGTCTGAAAGCATCATTTAGAGCGCATCTCTCACCTCAGAATCCTCCAAATGTTACCCATTTCTCCCAGCATTAAACAAAAACAAAATATTGCTATGAGAGAAATAAAACCCTGGTGGAGAATAGCAGTGGAGAACAAAAAGCCTCTATCTTTCATGATCTTGAAAGAAAGAAGAGGCACCCATAGAGAAGCAGCGTGGCTCAGTGGGAAGAGCATGGGCCTGGGAGTCTGAGGTCATGGGTTCGAATCCTGGCTCTACCGCTTGTCAGCTGTGTGACTGTGGGCAAGTCACTTCACTTTTCTGAGCCTCAGTTACCTCATCTGTAAAATGTGGATTAAGACTGTGAGCCTCACATGGGACAACCTGATTACCCTGTATCTACCCAGTGCTTAGAACAGTGCTCTGCACATAGTGCGTGCTTAACAAATACCAACATTATTATTATTATAATTATATGTCTTGGCAGGAGACATTCTCCTGCCCAAGTAAGAGGGCTGGAGCAGATGCAATCTTGAAATTGCATCCTCTTTTGGATTCTCAATCTTCCAGATCCAAGCCTCGCCTGGTGATTGGGATAGAAGCAGCGTGGCTCAGTGGAAAGAGCACGGGCTTTGGAGAAAGGGCTCATGAGTTCGAATCCCAGCTCTGCCACTGGTCGGCTGTGTGACTGTGGGCAAGTCACTTAACTTCTCTGTGCCTCATTTCCCTCATCTGTAAAATGGGGATTAAGACTGTGAGCCCCACGTGGGACAACCTGATTCCCCTATGTCTACCCCAGCGCTTAGAACAGTGCTTGGCACATAGTAAGCGCTTAACAAATACCAACATTATTATTATTATGTGTGATGGAAAGGAGCATGGAGGACAACATTCTTAAAAGAGATATGTCGCGGAGAATGGTGTCAGTGTGCTGTGAACATCTGTTGATGGTGGCAGGAGCAGAGCGACTCTTTAACAACCTTCCTTCCTCCACTGATTTCACTTTATCATTTTCTAGAGTAGGTGCTTTTCCTCCCTCGGCCCGTTGACATATTGTGACCCTCTACTCTCTCTCCTCTCCCTGAAACAGAATTAGCATGCTGCCAATACCTCTGTGTTATTACCGAAATAAGGAAATAATGAAAGGCATACACTATCGCATATTCAAGAGCAGAGCTTTGGGTGCAGATGCCTTGTGGGTTGATTAGCTATACACCACCTTAGGAAAAGGACCCAGTTCATTAAGGAACACACAGTAAGCTACATTAAGGAAATGGCTTTGTATCGAAAATTGCAAAGATACCATATGGCTTTAATTTTGGCTTGAAGCAAGTCCCAAACCACATGTTTGACCATCATGTATTTCCATAATGAATTATAAATACAAACGATGTCATTTCTTGCACAGCAGGCTGGGGCTGAATATCCCATCATCCTGTAACCTTGAGAGAAGAAGTCAAGCAGGAGGACTTCAAAATGTTGAAAGAGTACAGCTAGAGTGATGAGAAAAGCGCCTTCTCATTTCTTTCTTCTAATGAGCATGAGAGCAAAAAAATACCAAAAACACCTTAACAACTGAATGCCATATCCCCTGTGGGTGTTTTTCTCCTTAGTGTTGAAGGGAGTCCCTGGAATTCAGTTAGAGATTAACTCGACAGGCCTCAGGGAGATCATTTAATGCAGTACTGTGACAGTGCATAATAGCACCCACTGCAGTCATGTGTCTCACACGATTGAATTGAAGCTCTTTACATTGGTGTATTCACTTTTTGGGTCCACTGTACCTTATCATGGATGGTTTAAATAGCTACCTGCCTCCAGGCCCCTCCTCTCTCTCTCTCTCTCTCTCTCTCTCTCTCTCTCTCTCTCTCTCTCCAGGGCATCCCTATCTCGAAAGGAGATGTACTGCTATGTCTCCTGCATCCTGATGCAACTCCAGTTAGTTATCTTAGACAGAAGCCTCTCTCTGGCATTTCTGGCCCCCCACCCCTCCCACCAGGATAGCTCTAAAGCCTCTGCCCCTCTGGGAAGTTGGAGGGTATGCCAGACCCCTGAGTAACTCGAAATTGTACTGGGTTAACCCCCTCTCCTCCTTTTTTCTCTCTTCCTACTTCTTACTGAAGTTCCAGTCTACTAGGATAGGATCCAGAGGGCTCTCTAGATGATTTATGGCTCCCCAAATACACGGAAAACCCTTGCAAGAGGACAAATCTGCTCCAGCCACCTGGGCCTCCTTCAGAACCTAGTGGTCAGGGGCAGAAGCTGTCAGGTGATCAGCCCTCCCCAGGTTCCTCCCTCTAAGGGGGATTCGACCCCTTTCAGTGAGCCACTAGGCTGCTTTGCCCTGTCGCTCCCCGTCAGTCCTTAGTGTAGACTGTTCCGTTCCATCTCTTTTGGTGGTCCTCAGTCAATGATATTGATTGGGTGCTTGCTATGTGCAGAGCACTGTACTTTTTTTTATGCTGCAACAGTGTGCCTTTGCAGAAATCCACTCATAGCTGATGAAAATAGATACTGTGTTGCCTGAACCCATTGGAGACAAGAAAACCTTGAAAAGGGACACCATATAATGATACAGTAACATCGAGACATGACTGAATTGTGTACACTTTGGTTTGAATCAGGAATGTGAACGTCAGTCAATCCATCCAAAAGCTTATTACTAAGCAAGGAGTCTTATTACATAGATTACCCTGAACACTAGAAAAATGCAATAATACAAGCTTATACCTTCACAGTACAATTAAATTAGGCAATACAGGTTGTAGCACATATGACAGGCAGCAAGTGACTGGATTCTCTCAAGAGGCTAACCTTTGCTCGAATAAAAAATGATTTGTGCTTAAGGCCTTACCACTCTGCTCCCAAGCTGGCTTAAGGTAATAAATTGTTACCAAGAACCAAAGAAACTTCATAGAAGTAGGCACGCAAGAGAATCAAGAGAGCAAAATGGATAATTGAAATTCTTTCTTTGTCAACTGATCAGGCCATAGGTGAGGACAAGAACCCAGCACACTGTCCTGGTAATTTAAACTTCTCCCAGCCTGTAAAAGAATTGAAAAACACAAAGGCCAAACTGGTTGATTCCAATTAGTCCTGAATCTTCCACTGATTTTTCTTGTGTTTTGCCCATTCCTGGAATGTTTCTCCAATATAACTGATATTAAAATCCCAGACCCTCTATGTTAGTTCTGGAAAGGATATTTGTCTACAGAAGATGGTAATCTTTCTTGAAAATGAAGAACTCTGACAATAACCATTTCCGGTATTAGGCACAGAATCTGCTTAAGTCTTGGTGCTTAAATATTAAAGCAGTTCTCAGGAAAACTAACATGCTAAAACACTTAATGAGAAGTAACGGAGGTACTGAAGATCATAGTTGTACTAATAATACTTTTTTCCCCACAGCCATGAGTGCTGGAAAAGAATAAATAGTTGAGAATTAGACCTTGGCCTTCCAGTATTTGGCCTCAGACATAATTGGAAAGATGAAATAGTGTAGATTCAAAAATGACACAAAAGACAGAGTTCAGAATACAATAAGTTATATTGGTTTAGGGGGTAGGGAGGGGCCCAAATCATCAGGTATCCATTCATAGACATTGACTGATTGATCATAACTTGCAAAGTTCCAAAATGTGTGGAAGAGGTATGCTACCACTGTTCAAATCCTCTGAAAATGGAGAGAAGAAGGGAGAAGGGAAAACACTGGGCTAAAATGGGGAAAGAAAGGACGAAGCATGATGCAGATTACCAGGTATTTAGAGAAACATCACTGCATTCTACTGAACGAAAAAGACCTAAGTTTAGGGGTATCTTTTCCAATTTTATTTTGTTTGACCATTAATACTCCTTTATAGATTTTTAAAATGCAGCATTCAATAATACAAATAAGTTTTGCACATTTATAATTTAATTTTAAGCAACACCTACTGGCTTGATCTCTTTTCCTACTCCTCTGCCCTAACCCACCCTCTCTCTAAACTTTACTTTTTATGTAAGTGAACTCAGCCACTAAGATCATTAAGTGTTTAATTCTGGACTCTAAGTAGGAAAACTCACAATGGAGTTAAATATAGGAAATCAATCTGTTTTATTAAAATTATAAAAAAGTAGCTTAAAATAAAAAGAAACATTTAAATAATGTTGACATCATGGCATTAGGCTTCTGTGCATTGAAAGTGATGTTACATCTCTCAAACCTATAAAACGGTATAGAATAAAGTCTTCAATTAGTACCATTAAGCTTGAAATTGTTTTGTTTTTTGTTCCCCCATCCTAGAAACCTTTAGTGTACCACTAGTTACCCAAGTACCAAGATGAGAAACTTCCAGTCTAGGGCTAAGTTCCAAGTTTCTAGTAAATCATAGTAAGATATTTTCATTTTCCAAAGACAAAAATTAATTTTCTATTTATGGCTCTGTTCACATGCTTTTTCGCTTTTTTTTTTTTTTTGGTCCATCTCTGAAATGTATAAAAACTTCGACTGAAACACAATACAAACCTCACAGGAAAGGTATGCCTCATCTGTAACGTTCTGAAATGTCAGAAAATCATTTAGTGAACCAGTGGTGCCTTTAGTGGCTGCTTATAATTTACTTTGCAGCCTGATAATGTGCGCATTTATAGATCCATTATCTGAAGAGCTCTTTGGAGCCAGAAGGTCATCTTTGGCACATTTGCCCGATACCTCATTATGGAACTGCCAAGTTCTATCTTATCTTTTTACTTTTTGCTGAAGGGAGATCATCTCTCTAAAACATAGAGAAAGAACATGAAAAAAACCCCACACGTACCTACCGTGTTAGTCTAATGATTCATTTTTCTTGGTCTATGGATTAGGTTTAGTGGTTTTGGCCAAAAATCTGGGTTCCAATCCTGGTTCTGCCACTTGTCTGCTGTGTGACCTTGGGATAGTCACTTAACTTCTCTATGCCTCAGTTGCCTAGTCTGTAAAATGGGGACTAAGGCGGTGAGTCCCATATGGGACAGGGACAGAGTCCAACCTGATTAGCTTGTGTCTAGCCCAGTGCTTAGTACAGTGCCTGGTGCATAGTAAGTGCTTAAAAATACCATAAAAAAAATTCAACAAAAAAACATGTACTGCATCTTTTCAATTAGCAGTGTTGCTGGCCTGGTGATGATTATGTTATTTAGAGCTTCCATACACTGCTTTCAAACTGTAGCAGTGCAATTTTACCTTTCCCTTTTCCACTGGGAATATTTTAGACCTAGCTTGAGGAGAAAAGCGATGAGCTTTTGCTAGGAATAATGACATGTAGAGGTCTTGAATCTCTTTAATCAAAGATTAAAATCAAAACCAAGTTGTAGAATCATGGAATTAAATTCAGATGACAGGAAATAATAGGTGACATCAATGTTAATGGAACCAGAAGCATTTGACACTGTTCACAGTTGGTGAAAATGTGTCTTCCCCCAAAGGCATTGAGGTAACTCTGCCTTGTGGATTATCAAGCAGGCCAGGTTTGTGCCCAGCAATCCGGAGGCAATCACATGACTGCCGCCTTAGTCACATTCTTGTCTGGTTCTGGCAGAGAGAAGTCAGAAAATCAGGGTATAGAAGTCCAGGTTCAGACAGAGCAGTGGGAAATCTGAAGGGAAATTCACACATCAGAGAACTAGGAGTCCTGTGGAAGGATTAGCATCCTAGTCATTCCCCCACTGACTGGGGTACTCTGCTGCCCTGTTCTTTCCCAAGTCATCGTCCCACATTCTGTCCTTCAACCAGGCAGTGCCCAAGTGGAAGATCCAAGTCAAGAGTTCCTGAACCAGGTCCTAAAAGGGCAGCGTTTCTTTACCCTTGGGAAAGGCAGGACTTCCTTCTCGACTTTGTGGCAACCATACACCCACTCCTCTCCTCCATTCCAGCGTGGCTCAGTGGAAGGAGCACAGGCTTAGGAGTCAGAGGACATGGCTTCTAATCCCAGATCTGCCACTTGTCTGCAGTGTGGCAAGCTACTTAACTTCTCTGTGCCTCAGTTACCTCATCTGGAAAATGGGGATTAAGACTGTGAGCCCCATGTAGGACAACCTGATTACCTTATATCTACCCCAGCATTTAGAAGAGTGTTTGGCACATAGTAAGCACTTAACCAATACCATAATAATAATTATTATTATTAGCATCCTCTCTTCCCATTGCATCATCCTCCTCCTTCACCAGGAAGGGGAAAATGTCAGTTAGGTGGATATACTGAACCTCCAGCTGGACTAGGTACTGTCTAACAAGGAGGAAGGAATAGCAAAAAACGAAATAAATGTAAACAGTGTGACTAAGCATACAATATATGGAAAGCCTAAGCAAAGTATATCAAAAAAAGCTGAGCAGCAGCGTCATCTAGTGGAAAGAGCTTGGACCTGGGAAGCAGAAGACCTGGGTTCTAATCCTGGTGCTGCCACTTGCTGTGTGACCTTGAGTAACTCACTTTACTTCCCTGTGCCTTAGTTTCCTCATCTGTAAAATGGGGATAAAATCCTATTCCCTCCTACTTAGACTGTGAGCCCCAAATGGGACTGTGCCTCGATTGATTACCTTGCATCTATGGCAGCGCTTATTACAGTGCTCGGCACACAGTAAGTACTTAAAAATGCCATTATAAAACTGCAAAATCCAGGAAGGCATACAAAGTTTATTCAATTCAGATAGTGTCAGTGAAGGGACTAATAACCTCATCATTCCTTCTTCTGGGCTCAAAAATTAAAAGGGATAGCATCGTTTATTGGAGTCATACCAAATTCTCTAAACAACCCAAGTTCAGCTCTTCTTTGAGGGGATAATGAATCTAACAGTAGTATTTACTGAACATTACTCTCTGCTGAGCCCTGTATTAAGCACTCTGGAGAATGCAAGGGAGTTAGTAGTTATGATCCTTGCTCTCTAAGACCTTAAGGTTTAGTAGGGGGAAATAATTTTAAAGGTATGTACATAAATGCCATGGGGATAGGAGATGAATGCTCAAGTGCATAGGTGACGCAATAGTGAAGGAACTGGGTACGGGCAGAAGAAATTAATCTTCCTGGAGAAGACATGATTTTTGTAGGGCTCTGAAGAAGGAGCGAGTGGTGTCTATCAGATATGAAGCCAGGAGAATTAGTATAATTTTTACTGTTCCATCCAATCCTCCTAGTGCCTAAAGTTGCAATCATTCTGGTAGGAATATGAGGTGGCTGGTGCTTATTATTATTGATAACAATGATATTAATAAGAACAATAATTGTGGTATTTGTTATGTACTTACTATGTTCCAGGCACTGTACTAAGTGCTGGGGTAGACGCAAGATAATAGAGTTGGACACAGTCCCTGTCCCACATGGGGCTCACCTTCTTTATCTCCATTTTACAAATGAGGAAACTGAGGCACAGAGCAGTTAAATGACTTGTCAAAGGTCACACACACCAGACAAGTGATAAAGCTGGGATTAGAACCCAGGTCTTCTGATTCCTAGCCCCATGCTCTTTCCAGTAGGCCTTGCTACTATGTGCCAAACATTATACCAAACACTGGGCTAGAAACAAGGTAATTTGCTTGGAAACAACCTCTAACCCACATGGGGCTCACTATCTAAGTAGTGACAGGTGAAGAAATTGAGGCACAGAGTTGAATGACTTGCAAACAACAGGCTAGTGGTGGAACCGGAATTTAGACCCAGATCCTCTGATTCTCAGGCCCCTGCTCTTTCCATTAAGTCATGTTAATGCTCCTCTAACAAATGCTTACTGTTGGACTCCAGTAGAATTGGGTTCATTATAAATAAGAGAGCTAAATAGCATTTAAGTAACCCAACAGAACTTTCTAGTGTCAGTCTTCAAAGACTGCATACTGGATGTTAGGTTTGCCCCTTTTAGATTCGGGTTCAAAATGAGCTTTCCCCAATCAAGCTCAGGCAACATCAATTTATGGCGTTTTGGTATAGGGTACCAATAATCATAGTTGGAGAAAAGTGAAGAAAAGAGAGAAGTGATGGGAATAAGTACTGAATTGCCCAGCAGGAACAAGGGAGCCTGACTAGAAGCCCCCCACCTAGAGTGTGAGGGTCCATTTTGTTACATTCAGAAATCCTTTCCATGGATTGCAGCTCCTCCAGTTCTATCACAGTTAGAAATTGCCTTTCTGTGTCAATCAGTCACACACATAGTGGCTTTAAATGACAAGTACATGTGAAACACATCAGGTTTTAAGATACGAGGTTGGAAATGATAGTTCCGATTGCTGCACATATGAGAAAGATCTACATCAGTTAGCCCTTCTCCATATTTGCAGCTTGAGGCAGATGTGACCACCACTGGTTTTTTGTGCAACCATTTTGAGCTACTCAGTTCCTAAGTGATTCATAATCTAGCTTTAGAAAAGCCTTACAGGAATTTTCAGCCGAATGTTGGCTATGAAGAGCCAGCTTAAAATGCTTTCTTCTGTTTCAGAAATGCAAATTCATAATATCTTCAAAATGAAGAAGAAAATCTTTTGGGATTTTTAAGACTTGATTTAGCAAAAATAGAAATTGTCCCAAGGGGCCTTGATGTATTTAATTCACTGAATCAGAAGCAAATTAATAAGAAACAATGCAATCAATTATTAAAATGGAACTGTAAGTGAAAGAAGCACATTAAGAGAGAAAAACAATAGTTGATTACTGTAGTTCTTAGGATAATTTCAAGTTTAATCATGTTAATAAGTCTAATTGTTAAGACAGAGGAAATGTATCTCATTTTGTAATGGGGTATTTGACAGAGAAGTGAATGAGAAGGAAAACTTTTTTCGGACATAGTAAAAATAAGATGAAAGTAGTACTGAAAAGAAAGCCTTAATGGATACCAAGGATGGCCACCATTCCATTGGTCTTCCATATATCCTATTCCCTTAAACTGGGACAGAATATCAGGATGGATGGACCATTAGTCTGACCAGTAAAGACTCAGCCTTGTGGATAGAGTATGGGCCTGGTAGTCAGTAGGACCTGGGTACTAATTCTGGCTCCTCCACTGGTCTGCCGTGTGATCTTGGGCAACCAATTTAACTACTCTGGACCTCAGTTACTCCATCTGTGAAATGGAGATTGAGACTTGGAGCCCTTTGTGGGACAGGGATTGTGTCCAACCCGATTACCTTGTATCTACCCCAATACTTAGAACAGTGCTTTGCACATAGTAAGCACTTAACCAATACTACAGTTATTATTATTATTACAATTAATTACTTTTTTCATGTCCTTATCTTCTGAGGATACCACATAATCCTTGGCTTTCCAACTAAGAGGTCTATTTGGCAAATAGACCAAATCAAGCAACTCGAGTCAGATCTGATTCAGTAGAAAGAACAAGGGCCTGTGAATCAGAGGACCTGGGCTCTAATCCCAGATCTGCCACTTGCCTGCTATATGACCTAGGGCAAGTCACTTCAATAGTCTCAGGTTCCTCAACTGTAAAATGGGGATTTAATACCTTCTCCCCCTTCCCCTCCTACCGAGAGCCTTATGTGAAACAAGAACTGTGTCCAACCTGATTATCTTATATTTACCCAAGTGTTTAGTATAGTTCTTGGCACACAGTAAGCATTTAACACATCCTAAGATCATTCAGTTAATCCTCCCTGACTGATTACCACAAGATGGCTCACACTATTTGCAGAAGTCTTGTGCACTTCTCTGTGGATAGGATTCACACAGAATAGAAGTATCCAAACTGGAATATGGAAAATATTTACTATGTTCTTGGCACATAGTAAGCATTTAACACATCCTAAAATCATTCAGTTAATCCTCCCTGACTGATTACCACAAGATGGCTCTCACTATTTGCAGGAGTCCTGTGCACTTCTCTGTGGATAGGTTTCACACAGAATAGAAGTATCCAAACTGGAATATGGAAAATATTTTGGCCAAAACACATAATATAAACTCTTAAGAAATATCAATTTAGGGATCATCTGAATGCAGGACATATATGCACATATATAAATGTGTGCATGCATATATAGTTCTTACTTTTGTACTATATTTGCATACATTATATACATATGAATATATAAAAATGGTGCAAAATGAGCCATCATACATTTTCACATACAGAAATACATTTTTCTAGGTTTCAGTAAATCTCGATGAAAATGGACATCTTATCAAACTACTTTGGTGCTGTTTGGTTTTTAGTTAGCTATATGTTTGGGTGGGAATGTTAATATAGATTTAAGCCTATCTTTATCATCAGTTTCCAGGACTGCAATACCTAACTAGGTAGTAAAGTACAAAGAGATGAACAGTAACTTATGCCCCCAGTCAATCAAAAAATTTTATGAAACGCATTACTGTGTGCAGAGTACTGTTACCATTCATTTAGGAGAGTACAGTATAGGAGTTGGTAGACACGATCTTTTGCCCCTGGGAGTTTTCAGTCCTAGTAATCGTATTAGCTTACTGTGGGCAGGTAAAATGTCTGCTCATTATTATATTGTACTCTGCCAAGTGCATAGCACACAGCAAGTGCTAGATAAATACAATTGAATTAAATTCTTTTTTTTTACAAAAGTTGCATGCCAGTGTGCCCGTGGTGGGTTGGGAAGAAAAATCAAAAGTGATGGAAAAGGAAAGGATTTTCACTTAATAAATCATATGTATTGAGACTTGCTATATGCAGAGCACTGTTTTAAGTGATTGGGAGAGTGCAATATAATAATATAACAGAGTTGGTAGACACTTCCTTGCCCACAATGAGCTTACAGTCTAGAGAGGTAGACAGGGTTTAATAAAAATGGATTACAGATACATACATAAGGGCTGTGAGGCTAAGGGAGCAGTGAATAAAGGGAGCAAATCCAAGTGCAAGGACGATGCAGAAGGGAGAGGGAGAAGAGGAAATGAGGGCTTAGTCAGAGAAGGCTTCTTGGAGGAGATGCGTCTTCAATAAGACTTTGAAGGAGGGGAGAGTAATAGTCAGATGCGAAGAGGGAGGCTGTTCTAGAGCTGGACAGGTTGTAGGCAAGAGGTCAGTGGTGAGATAGACAAGATGGAAGACAAGATGGAAGATAAATAAGCAATAATGAAGATAAAGCAATAAGGTAATTATCATGATGGTATTAAGGAATTGCTCAATGGACTTCTAGCTTAGGTGGTGCCTTTCAAAGGTGGTGGGTTCGAGTCCCATCAGGGTTGTCCTATCTCCTCCAAGAGGCCTTCCCTAATTAAGCCTTCCTTTCCTCTTCTCCCACTCCCTTCTGCATCACCCTGACATGCTCCCCTTATTCATCCCCCTTCCAGCCCTGCAGCATTTATGTACAGTCTGTAATTCATTTATTTATATGAATGTCTACCTTCCACTCTAGACTGTTAAGCTCATTGTAGGAAGGGATTGTGTCTCTCAATTGTTGTATTGTATTATATTGTGAGCCAGTTGTTGGGTAGGGATTGCCACTGTCTGTTGCCGAATTGTACTTTCCAAGTGCTTAGTACAGTGCTCTGCACTCAGTAAGTGCTCAGTAAATATGAGTGAAATGAATGAATGAATGAAAAATGAATGAATATTGTACCCTCCCAAGTGCTTAGTACAATGCTCTACACACAATAAGTACTCAATAAATTAGACTGAATGAATGAATGAACAAAGTGCTGAGGTAGATACAAGATAATCAGATTGCTCACAGATCCTGTCCTGCATAGGGCTCACAGTCTAAGACAAGGAGAACAGGTATTGCATCCCATGTTACAGTTGCAGTAAGTGAGGCGTAGAGAAGTTGGGCTACTTTCCCAAGGTCACACAAGAAGATAGCAGTTGAGCCAGGACTAGTAGCCAAGTCTTCCACCTCCCAGGCCTTTTTTTTTTCCACTAGGCCTCATTACCCATCATATGTTACAAAAAGCTAACTAACCCCCAAACCAAACTCCATTTTTTTTGTCGGTTATTTTTTAGAGCCATGAAAAATTAGTATGGGTTGCTTAGTATGGTGTTTTTTAATCACCATGGGCAGCTTTCTCTTGCTTCAGCTTCCTCATTTGTGAAGTGGGCACATTCCTTAGTTCACTAGGCTGCTGTCAGAATTAATTAACACTTATGAACACCTCTGAGATGTTTGAAAGATATTTGACAATTTTCATTTAGTAAATGGGATTCCCAAGGATGCTGTTGCCTTGACCTACTTTAAAACCTTTGTACTTGTGGATTCCTAACTATAGCTTGGGAGATGTTTAACTACTCTGATATATCCTTGTAGAAAGAGAAATCATGGAAAGAACACTTAAAAAAAGAAAATGACAGCAGTACCTCTGGAACCAGGCTGACTGTCAGTTTCTTCATTGTTTAAGGCTATATATAACTGTCCTTCATACTCAAAGAAGACACGACAGATGGTGAAATTAATCTATGGGTCCCTGGCCTAGTGGAAAGATCACATCAGAGTGGAAGTCAGAGATGTGGGTTCTAATCCTGGCTCCGCCACAGGCCTGCTGTGTGACCTGGCAAGACACTTCACTTCTCTGTATTTCTGTTTTCTCATCTGGAAAATGATGATTGAAATCCTTCCTACTTAGTCTGTGAGTCCCATGTGGGACAGGGATTGTCTGTGACCTGATTATGGTGTATCTACCCCAGTGCTTAGTACAGTGCCTGACACATAATAAGCGATTTATTGTTGTGCGTGACTGAAAAGGCCATGGTGGGACCTACTCTGTACACAAAAAAATGTGTCTTTGTGCTATTGTATTTGAGGTTTGCAGCACATATGCTCCATTAGGTCTTTTGCCACCTTGTCTTTCTGTCTTCAGGAAGCTTGTGCTCAGAAAGAGCCCTCCTTTCCTGATTGAAATGCCTTCTGCTGGTCTGTCTAGAGCAATTGACTCCCAGTTTTCAAATGGGATGCCGCATTGCTCAAGGCTTTTTGTTACCACTGCCTTAAAATGCTATCTTCTGTCCTTTGTTTCAAAGGCTCCTGGTGGCTTAAACCATTGTTATGAACCTATGAATCACAGGCTGCTGGTGGCTTAAACCATTGTTATGAACCTATGAATCACACAGTACCTTAATAAGGGTTCAGATGTTCTTTTCCACTGTTATGTAAGATCCTGGAGCAAAACACAAAGATAAATGAAAACAAAATGAAAAATATGCCCTTCCCTTGTGTACAACTAGACAGGCTGGAGCCACACAAAGGCAAACCCATCAGAGCAGGAATGCTGAGATCCTGGCTCTGCCACTTACCTGCTCTGTGACCTTGGACAAATCACCTAACTTCTCGGCACCTCGGTTCCCTTATCTGCTAAATGGAGATTCAATACCTTTGCTCCCTCCTATTTAGACTGTGAGCCCCCTTGTGGGACCTGATTATTTTGTATCTAGTACAGTGCTTGGCACATGTTAACTGCTGAACAAATACCTTTGTAGTTATTATTATTCTCATCATTACCATCATCATCATCATCATAATTATTACTCTTTCATTCTGCCTAACTTTTTTTTCCATTTCACGTTCTGCTTTTCATCAATAGCTTGATTATGTATTCTAACAATCGTTGGTTACAATTCTGGAGAAATGCGTTCTAATACTAGCTTGCCACTTGCCTGCTATATGACCTTACATCACTTCATTTTTCTGTGTTCAGTTTCCTAATCTGCAAAATGGGGATTGAATATACCTGTTCTCCCTCCTATTTACACTGTTAACCCCGTGAGATATAGGGATTGTCTGATCTGATTTGTATTTAGCCCAGGGCTTAGTTGAGTGCTTGACTTATAGTAACCACTTAGCAAATACCTATGTTATTACTATTATATTTAAAAACTGAAAAAGGCAAGTACTCCTGAATGTCAGAGGGAAGGGGGGGCTGCTTATTTCAAGAAGAACTGGGTCTTGTCATTCATGTTAGTTTTAAAGCTTCTGGCACAAACATGAGTTCAGAATCCGAGTAACAATCTCTGGTTGGGGGAAAAGTGAGGAATGGGAGACCAGGAGGAGAGGGTGTCCTAACACATAAACATTTGGATACTCGCAGCAGGAGATACCCTGTCAGCACTGGGAATAAAATAATGGGCTAAAGATTTACTGTCAGGTCCTTGCCTTGACCACAGCAGGGAGGCAGTTAGTGGTAGATAGATGGCCTTGTAAGCTAAGGTCACCCGCGTTTACACTGATGAATGTGTGCGGTTTGCCTGGTCTGTTTCATTATATTGAGTTGTGTGGTTTTTCGAGTGCCTGTAACACTTGTCAAAAATCTATCTAGCAATTTCTACCAAGAGATAAATTGACAAATATCTTGACCTCGTGGTCATCATTGTATATCATTTTAACTTGTGTTTGAAAGATCTATTTATCTATGGCAACCAAAATACTTAGCATTGTAGGTTTCTGAAAGAATGCTGAATTTTGCTGTCTTATTATAGTTTTCAGTCAATCAGTCCTATTAATTGATTGCTTCATTGTGCAGAGCCCTATATAAAGTGCTTGGGAGACTACAGTATAACAGAGTTATACATGGAGACATGCCCCTGTCCACAAGGAGCTTTCAATTTACAGGGGAAGGCAGAAGACAGACATTAATGTAAAGAAAGAAAGAAAAGGTATGGACAAAAATTCTGTGGAGTGGAGGGTGGAGTGAATAAAGGGTGTAAATACAAGTACAAGGGCAACACAAAATGGAGAGGGAGGAGAGGGAGTCCTTTGTTGGCAATAGTAAATACATAAATATATTTATAAATATATAAATATATAAACTATATATCTAGGATCATATCATCTCAGAGGTAATACTTAAAGGCTTAGTTACTTGATTTTGCTTTCTTTTGTTTTTGCAATTCACATATGCATTTTCCTCTTGATAACTTTATATGTATATTATTTGTGTCTCCCCATTAGATTGTGAATTCCTCAAGGGTAAAGCCTGTGTCTTCTACTTTTATTATATGCACCTATATGACTGGTGCAATTATCTGCACCTTGTAGGTGCTCAATAAATATTGATTACGATGACAGTGATACTGATGATGAATTTATTAGACCATCAAAACCATAAAATTATGCAGATGCAGTACCCTTGCGAAGAACTTGGGCAGCTACTTCACCTTCCAACACCTCCACATCCATTATCTTTGTTAAAATCACCACAGGAGAAAACACCAATCCAATAATTAAAAGATGGCATTTTCTGTAAAATATTGCGGTTATCTTACTTCAGAAATTGTCCCTTGACACTTTCTTCCATGGCCATAGCTGTTTGAGTTATTTTCAGAGAGAAAATTAATCTGAGCTATAAATCTAAGGAATAATTTCCACTACAAAATGAATCTTGAAATAAACGTTGCAGATTTTGTTTGATTTTCATGTGACAATCTGCACCCAGGTTAACAGATATTTGCCTATTGACTTTAATCATAATGAAGACGTAATGGTAAAAATTACAGTCCAATAGACAAGAATCCCACAGCATCTGAAAACTGCTCTGTTGGTGAAATACGGTAGCTGTAGAAAGAAGTGATGGAAAATATGCCCTTGGCTTTATGGAACACATGGGTCTGGCTCACTTTTATTATTGTTACCATGATGATTTGATATGGAAAGAGATAGTTGAGTAAAGACAAGTTTCACAGAATAGAGTAGGGTAGAATATATTCCTTCCCTGTATTCATCCTCGTTGCTCTTTGACTATCACGGTCTGCACCCAATTCAACTAAGGGCCCTTTTCCCTGTGGAGATACTTGAGGAGCTTGGGGATATCAAATATTTTGAGACTATTTGAGTTAAAAAAATGCTTCATAATGCCAAAACATGCATATAATTTGCTTGATGAGTTATGAGAATTAAATCTACTCATTTTTTTTGGTCTCCAAAACTGAGCTAGGTCAGGTTTCTCAATTGGGCTTTGATTTAAGAAGGGATGAGCAACAGTCAGTGGTGGAAACGTTGTAATGTACTTTATGGCACTGAGGAAAAATCGGTAAGTTCAGTTTGAAGTCCTTTTAAACACCTACAGGGCCATCCACCAACCCAAATATTCTTTCACCATTTAGAATTTATTTCTTTTTTTCCTTACTCCAAAGCACCTCTTTCTCCTGCCTTTTCTTCTGTCAAAATCAGCAATAGGCTTGCTTTGCTTTCCAAACTGTTTTAAATTGGGAGTGGCTCTAGAAAAGCCTGTCTGCCACCTTCATTATTGAATGATCTAGCTTTCTATTCATGTAATGTGATATTACAGATAAAATGAAAAATACCCAAATTCAAATAAAGCACATCTAATTATATAGCAAGTTGTTTATACATAAGAAGTCTCACTGAAACCTGGCTACAATGTTCAAAGTAGTTTTTTATTCACCCAGATTTCAGCAAACATGAGAACCAGTCTAATTTGATGTTTCATACTATGTGTTTCTGCTTTAGCTTCCTTTCCTCCTTCTTTTTCTGAAATATCAATTGAGTTGGAAGCAGTGTTCTCCAGACCAAATTTAAAAGGATAAAATTAGTTTTCACACTGTACAAATAATATCACTAGTAAATAGCCACCACCAGATTCAATGTGTTGTTAGATTTCATTAAAATTCAATCATGTTTATTGAGTCCTTACTGTGTGCAGAGCACTGTACTAAGCGCTTGGACAGTACAATGCGATATGCTTTTTAGTACAAATTATGGTTTTTTCTTTTTCAACTTATCCCTTCCAAATGCCACCACCATCATTTTCAGAGTTATGACCATTAGCAGTATTAATTTAGTTTCTCTGGTGTGCATAGCTCCATGTTAGGTTCTTGGAGAACTTAAAGAAGAAATATAAGTGACCTCTGTCCTTGAGGAGCTTTCAATTTAATGGCCATGCGTCAGACTTTTCAGCTACCTTTGCATGAGTGCCTAGTTAGGATTATACTACCAGGAGCATCATCTTTGAAACTAAGGACAGCTAAAGTCTGTCTCCCCCTCTAGATTGTAAGCTTGTTGTGGGCAGGGAGTGTGTCTACCAATTCTATTGTAGTGTTCTGGAATGCCCTCCCTCCTCACCTCTGCCAAACTAACTGTCTTTCCCTCTTCAAAGCCTTACTGAGAGCTTACCTCCTCCAAGAGGCCTTCCCAATCTGAGCTTCCCCATTTCCCTCTGCTCCCTCTGCTGCCTCTCTGCCCCCTCCATCACCTCTCCTCAGCTAAGCCCCCTTTCCCCCCTTTCCCTCTACTCCTCCCCCTCAACCTTCCCCTCCTCCCAGCATTGTGCTCATTTGCTCATTTGTATATATTTTTATTACCCTATTTATTTTGTTAATGAGATGTCCATCCCCTTGATTCTATTTATTGCTGTTGTTTTTGTCTGTCTGTCTTCCCCGATTAGACTGTAAGCCCTTCGATGGGCAGGGACTGTCTCTATCTGTTGCCCAATTGTACATTCCAAGCACTTAGTACAGTGCTCTGCACATAGTAAGCGCTCAATAAATACTACTGAATGAATGAATGAATGTTCTCTTCCAAGTGTTTAATACAGTGCTCTGCATTTAGTATGTGCTCAATAAATACCATTAATTGATTTACACAAAGACAGGAAGCCTATAGAGGTGGTTTCATCAATCCGTATAGGAGGTACTGATTTTAAGAATGGCAGCAGATCCAGCAGGAATGACACTTCCAGTTGATTAATTAAATGGCTCTATAGTTCAGTTATAAAACAAAATTCTCCCTTCTCTCCATACTGCTTACCACATGGAGCCACAGATGGGTCTAAAGATGAGTTAAGGTAGAAATTGGGCTAATTCCCAAGTGTGTCATTTGGAAAAACTCCCTCAATACAATGAACAAGAACAATAAAAATAAAAGGAGAAACAGAATGGGACCAGTTTAGTCCTGACATCTATAACTGGTATCACAGGTTTATTCTTTGCCAGCCCTTTCAGCACTTGCTATTCACCCTGCCTTCAGCCTTACACTACTGCATGTATCTATAATATGTCTGTCTCCCTTTCTAGACAGCAAGCTTGTTATGGGCAGGGAATGTGTCTACCATCTCTGTTGTATTGTTCTCTCCTAAGTACTAGGTACAGTGCTTTGCACACAGTATGTGCTCAATAAACACCACTGATTGATTAATTGATTAAGAAGTAAAAAGATATTATTCCCTCTGTACACTGGTCCCGATAAATTAGTTTTTCTTTTTCCATTATAAATGCTAAACACTTTCATTTGAAGTATGCAATTTAAATACCTAAATTTGGAGATATGAAGAAGTGAATTGAGTGAGAGTCAATATTAATGAAAATCATCAAAGAGGCAGAGACCAGAAAATCCTGTAGTGAATGCTTGTTTCTTCTCTTATGCCTATGGATCCAGTGTGTCAGTGTCTGTGTGTTAACTGCAGGAATCATTTTTTAGCTAAAGAGAATGAAAACATCCCATTAATCTTTCACATAGAAAATGTTGTCCCCACTGCTCCTTCCTGGCCAGGGAAGCTGGCTTCACATCAGTGATTGGGAAACACCCTGGAAAAGCAAGGGCGTGGTTTTGCTCTGGCCAAAAGCAGCACAAAATCAGGAGTGGTTAGAAGAACAACCTACACAACCTAAGATCTCTGCCCTGAACATCCTATTCTGCTTGTGATATCTCCATGCTGGGTCCCTGAACTAAGTGGAGGATCCAGCCAGCAAATCACAGGGGGAGGTAGCGGGGTGATGGAAGCAGGGTGAAGGGATGAAGGGGCTACGAGGAAATTGGATTCCCTGCAGTGATTTGTGTAATATCAGGGGTGGATCTTATGGACACAGGGATACATCTGCACGCAGTAATAATTTATTGTGGTACCTGTTAACCTGTTATTAACTATGTGCCAATTAATAGTAAATGCTGAGGTAGATGAAAAGTAATTGTCAGACATAATCCCTGTCCCACAAGGACTCAAAGTCTAAGAAGGAAAGAGAACAGGAATTTTAATTCCTGTTTGAAAAATGAGGAAACCGAGATACAGGGAAATTATGCCTTGCGCAAAGTCACACTGCAAGCAAGTGACAGAACCAGGATTAGAACCCAGGTCGTCTAACTGAATCCCTTGCTCTTTCCACTAGGCCATGGTGCTTCTCATACATTACCATGTGCTACCAGAAGTGCATGACTTATTTCCCGATTTTATGTATTGTGGTTATTCAGAGTAGAAGATTCACCTGTGGACCAAGGTTATTCTTTCTGTAAAGATTCTTCAGGTCTTTGGAATTAACTAAAATGTGAGTGGATACTTCAATTTCAACTGAATATCCATTAATCCTCAAGTCGCCTTCATGTTATTAATATCTACGGGTAGATATTTTGGATATTTGTCAGTCCAGCCCCATTCTTAAAATTCTGATTGTGTTTCTCTCATTAGCCTTTCAATCCACTGTCCTGTTCAGTGATTAAGCAAGCGCTGAAGTTTCAAAGCTGTTTAAGACTATTTTTATTTTGAACTCACTCCACCCAGCCCCCTCTTTGCTAGAATGCTGAAACTGAGCCATAGTAGAGATGTGAAGAGCAATAGTCACTTTATAACCACCTCAAAAATGATGAATCTTGTGGAATTAGCTGAAAATGAGGATCTGTCTTTATAAAGTTGGATTAGCTTCATAGTACTGTAGACCTTTTGCCCTTCTCTTCCTCCTTTGTTTTAGTTATCATCTCATTTTATTTTTTGTCTCTCTTTTTTTAATTTTCCTTTCTTCATCCTAAACTCCCAATCCCTTCCTGCTCTTTTCTTTCTTTTTTTCCCTTTTTCTCCTTTCCTCTCTCTTTTTCCCCATCTATCCCATGCAGTCACTCAACTCCAGTGTTGAGCCAAATTCAGTTCTTGATCATTCGACCAGGTACCTGATTGCTGTCCAGTCTCCAGGGAATGGAGCGAGGGAGATGAAACTGGGGGACTCCTGCCCATTCCCTCATCTCATCAACAAGGATTAAGTGTGGGGAATGCTTTCTGAGCTGGGTGGCATTTGACAAGGATTTTGAAGGTGGGAAGGAAGGTAATTTGTCAGAGTTGGTGGGGGAGAGAAGCCCATTTTCCCTCCTCCTTCATATCTAACAGTCCACACCCTTCCCACCTTCAAAACCCCTTCTAAAATCACATCTCCTCCCAAAGGCCTTCCTAGGCTAAACCCTTTATTTTCCTTGTCCAACCTTCCCTCTACTTCAACTATGAACTTGGCTGAATAATAACCCTTACCATCTCCACAGTCCCAGAGCACTTATGTAAATGTCTCTACACACTACTATTTCCCCTAACAGTAATTCATTTTTTGTCAGTCACCCCGTGTAGACTGTAAGCTCCTTGTGGGCAGGGATTGCATCTACCAACTCTTGTCTAGTTGCTATCCCAAGAGCTTAATGTTGTGTTCTGCCCCCAGAAGTGCTCAATAAATACGGGTGATGGGTAAACCAAACAGAGAAAAGTAAATGAGTACAAAATTAATTCTATTATTCTTAGATGTAGCTGAGAAATTGTTCCCAATCTGTATGCGGGCAAGCCAAACATTGAAAGTATTTGGGTGCTACTAAAGGCACTGGCACTGATATTTGAAAGCTATATAGTCAATCTAAGCACTGCAATTAAATTTTAAAAGAAGTTTAAATATTTTCAGAGACAACACAACTTTGCATGCATACAGGGCTTTGGAAAATACATAATTAATTTAATTCAAACATAAAAAGAACATTAAGAGAATGCTCAATAAGTCCTTTCCTTGCATTTTTTTTAAACCACAGGAAATTAAATAGTAATGTGTTTTTAAATAGACTAATTAGTGGATGAAAATGCAGCAGGAATGTAAATGGTGAAATAACATTCTCATGAGTATGATACTTATTACCAACTTATTTGAGGATTTTAAACTGATTCCCTTTGAAGCTCAATTCAAGATATATAGCAATTAAAGCCAGTTAGCATATCAACATGTCATAAAGAAGCTGTCATAAAGAAGAAAGTAATCACTTTAAAATATGGGCAATTTTCATCTTTTTCACTCTTTTGATTCTGCCATCTTCCATGTCCCAGAGTTATATTTTCAGGAAAGTTTTTGATTGTTTTTTTTTTTTTAGGGGGAAAGGGGTTTGGTTTACTTCCATGTTCCTGTTGTAGAGCAGAAACTCACAGAAGCAATAACAATGTGTTTGTAATGATAATTGTTCTTCTAGATTAGAGAGTAGCCTTTGGTCTTTTTCTATATGTACTATGGTTTTTGTTTCTGGCTGTGAAACAAGTTATGGTTAAAAGCCATCCTTCATGGCCAAGAGAATCAAGACACCTCCTAACCATGAAATTTGCTCCCAGTCTTCTGTGAAACTGGAAATTTCCCTTTTTACCCTCTTCAAGTCAATTAAGATCCTATGACTGGTGACATATGTTATCTCCATATGTTATTGGGGGAACCCACTTTCATTCGTCTACTTTTGGTCAAATGGAGTTTGATCATTAATCATTATGTTCTTCCTAAAAATTGTCCCTTTTCCTGTTCTCTCTTGTTTTCCTTTAGTGGTTCCTTCTCCTTGTCACACTGTTGAATGGTCTTGGAAAATGGATCGTTTCTACTCTGAAAGGGAGATTTTTTTCAAAACTTTCTCCTCCCCTCTAGACTGTAAACTCTTTGTGAGCAGGGAATGTGTCTGTTTATTGCTGTATTTTATTCTCCTAATCCCTACGTGCAGTGCTCTGCACACAGTAAGTGTTCATAAATACGTTTGAATGAATGAAAAACTTTTCTCCCTCATTGCTCATGGCTCCCACTCTTAATTCTGGAAACTTCCACTCCTCCTACCCACCTCTATTGCATCCAACACCCCTTTCAATGATGGTTCACAAGCATTCATCCAATCGAGATTGCACTCAAGCTCTCTGCCAGTCATCTTTCCATACAACAATTTAGGCCACAGGGAAAAAGTGTTGTACAGACTGCTTTCCTTTAAAACAAAAATATATCCAAACTGGTGAAGTGCTTCCAGTCATACTTCCTGAACAGAAGCTGTCATTATTAAATGATGATAATAGTAATAACAACTGTAGTATTTGTTAAACACTACATGTTAAGCATTATGCTTAGTGCTGGGGTGTAGATATAATACAATCAGATGAGACGGAGCCCCTGTCCCACATAGGGCTTACACTCTAATAGGGAGGGAGAACAGGAATCCTTGTTTTAGTGATGAAAACATGGAGATATAGTGTCTTTCCCTAAGGCCACACAGTGAGCAAGTGGTGGACCTGGGATCAGAAACGAGGCCTCCTGACTCCAAATCCTTTGAAAAGTTGTTTTGTTCTTCTGGTATTTGCTAAGCACTTATTATGTTCCAGGGACTTTACAAAGCACTGGGGTAGATAAAACTGATCAGGTTGGACACAGTCCCCGTCCCACATGGGGCTGACAGCCTTAACCCCCATTTTACAGATGAGGTATCTAAGGCACAGAGAAGTTGAGACACATCCAAGATCACACAGCAGACAAGTGATGGAGCCAGGGTGAGAACCCAGGTCCTTCTGACTCCCAGGTCCGTGCTCTATCCACTAGGTCATGCGGCTTCTTCAAGTGTCAGTAGACTGCTCTGTCAAAATAGGTGCTTAATAAATACCATGAATGAATGAATGAACGAATGAACAAACAAATGACTACTAGCTGTCTCTAAAGAAGAAATCTGGCCCTAACCCTATCCCAGTGCCTCTGAAGGGTGAATAGAGTTTAAGCCCCATATCAGCTTTGCTAGGTTTTGCTGGAAAAGCAGCATGGCCTAGTGGCAACAGTAAGGGCTTGGAAGTCAGACAATGTGGGTTTCTAATGCCGTCTCTGCTACTTGTCTGCTGTGTGACCTTGGGTAAGTCAGTTAACGTCTCTGTGCCTCATCTGTAAAATGAGGATTAAGACTGTGAGCCTCTCGTGGGACAACCCGATTACCTTAGTATCTATCCCAGTGCTTAGAACAGTGCTTGGCAATAGTAAATTCTTAACAAATACCATTATTATTATTATTAGGCAGTAATTTGTTAAGATCAAGAGCCTGCCCAGAGGATTGGATTATAGTGAGAGTGCTTTGAAAACCCCACTCCCACTCTCCCATGACCATAAGCCCCATTCCCCCTGGTGTACAAAATGAAAGGCATGAGTAGGTGAGTGAGACTGTCATTACAGCCAAAGGTTGAAAGAAATCTGAGACAGTTGGCCAATGTACCCCACTTTCATCTTGAAAAGAGTGACTCTTTTTGATCAGAAACTTCAAGAGATTTGTGTATCAGAGAGTCAAAAAAGATAGCACCAGGAGCTGCAAACAACACAGAATAATCTTTGTTTATGGCATGATCGGGACTGTGGATCCTACACTGACCTTCCAAACACACATCTACTCGAACGAACCATCAGTGTCAGGTGCCATCTTCTAATTTTCAGAACTAAATGCACACACACACATGCCCATATACTTTCTTGATTGATCTGAGTCTCCTTCTTGCTCTCTGTTTTCTACACAATGAAAAGAAAGATAGCTATGAAGATCAATCTTGGATTCCTCTAGTATCCTTTCCCCCACACATACCACCCAGCTAAAATGTTTTTCCATTCAGTTCAAAAATAGTTTTCAAAACCTTTTAATTATTCAGGTCTGGAAATTTTAAAACAAGACAGATAAAAATAATATGACAAATGGATATGAAGGGGTATTTGATATTCCCAGTAAATCCACGATTGTTTTTTTTTTCCAAATGAGCTTCTTAGCAACCAATATTTATCTTGCTCTTTCTGGTAACAATTTTCTAAGAAAAGATGAATAGTTCTTTTCCTTGAGTTATTCCCATAACCGCTCCAGAAACTCTAATCATCCCTTATCCTCAACCTCTTTTCACTCTTTATTAAACAGCATTAGGAAAAAATCAGATTCTGACTGTTTTCCTCTGGCCAAACATTAAGTATCAATTATCATCTAAAGTGTTGATTTTGGAGGAATTAAAGAATAGGCCTTCTGAACATTTATTCAAGGCATATGACACAATTATTAAAATCAATTTGCTAAAATGTCTGTGACATGACACAGGATGAAATTGAGTACAGGTCAGATAACACTCTAGGGAATAGAAGATGTGTAATACTGGCCAATAAAGAGAACCATTGGAAATTACAGTGACAATATCTTTGACTGTGAGTTAGTTATAGGCAGGAAATATGTCTAACAACACTGTTATATTGTTATATTGTACTGTTTTATTGTATTGTATAGAGAAGCAGCGTGGCTCAGTGGAAAGAGCACGGACTTGGGAGTCAGAGGTCATGAGTTCGAATCCCAGCTCTGCCAGTTGTCAGCTGTGACTGTGGGCAAGTCACTTAACTTCTCTGTGCCTCAGTTACCTCATCTGTGAAATGGGGATTAACTGTGAGCCTCACATTGAACAACCTGATTACCCTCTATCTACCCCAGCGCTTAGAACAGTGCTCGGCACATAGTAAGCGCTTAACAAATACCAACATCATTATTATTATTATTATTACTCTCCTAAGTGCTTAATACAGTGCTCTGCATATGGTAAGTGCTCAGTAAACACAAATAACTGATTGATCAGTTCTTAGCCAACTGTTTAGTACAACATCCCGAATCGTGAGGAAGCTATTCATATTCTGAAGACTTGGGCCATTTCAGCATAGGAAAAGTTGTTGCTTATTTTCCCACTCATTGAGAAGCAGCCTTGTGGAAAGAGCATGGGCCTGGGAGTCAGAGGACATGGGTTCTAATACTGGTTCTGCTACTTACCTGCTCTGTGACCTTGGGTTGGTCACATTACTTCTCTGTGCTTCAGTTCCCTCACCTGAAAAATGGGAATTCAATACCTGTTCTCCCTTGTACATAGTCTGTGAGTCCCAAGTGGGACCTGATTGTTTTGTGTCTACCTCAGCCCTTAGTACAGTGCTTGGCACATATTCATAGCTTAACAAATACAACAATTATTGGGAGATTTGTAAAGCCCTGTGCTACTGCAGAACTATGGCTGTAACACAGTTGCTAAAAGATATTGTTAGCTGAAGATAGGGTTCCAGGAGCACAAAGATATTTTGTCATAGGGGCATAAATGAAAAGTCAAGAATGAAGTACTTTGAAGTGTTTCAAAAAATTGCACTTGATGTCTTTTTTTCTTCAGGCTACTTACCAGTATGGATTTCATTAGTGCTAGAAAAATCTCCTCTGTCAAATGAGATGGATTGCCTGTAGTTCATGAATGTGTAATTGCACTTAAAGAGCAAAATATACACTCGAAAAGGATTAAAGTGACGTTATTAATGGCAGAGGAACAGGAAGTTGAGATTTTGTTTTATTTGTTTTTCTCATAATAACTTAACGGTGACATTAAAGATTAATTACATTTTAATGTGAAAAATAACCTTAGGAGGTATTTTTAACTGAACAAAATAGTTTTAAAATATCTCATAAATCAACCATCTGTGACAGCGTTGTCCTTCTTCCTTCCAAGCCTTTCCAATGGTTTCAAAATTTTCCCGCAGCTTTAATCGTCATTGTTTTTTAATTATTGCTTTTCCTTCATATGTAACACTATTCTTACCTTGTATTTCTGTCAGCTTGTTCTGTCAACTGTTCTATCTTTTAAGACCAACAATCTGTTCTCTCAAAATTCCTTGGATAACATATTTACATAAAAAATTTGGCATAAACAAAATTTTCGTCTCCGAGGTACCATCATCTGTCCACAGGTAGATTTGTTGATACAAATTCAAATAAAATTTGAATCCAAGGAAGAGCAAAATAAATGTAAATGTAGCCTTCGGCATGGGGGAGGGAAATTCCATTGCCCTTTTTTAAATGATTAAAGTTCTGTAAGTTTTGTTTTATGAAAAACCTTTCTCTAAGGAGATAATTAAAATTCAGCATCAAAATCCAGCTTGGATATGCCAAATCCTTAACATGGTTGTATCTTCAGAGCTCCTAATTTAGAAAATTCTGAGAGATCTTAAGAGACAGAAATTCCACTACCTCCATCCAACAGTCTAAAATTTACACAAGTTCTTTCAACACAGCTTAAACACTTCTGCATCTTCACACATTTGCCTTTCGTGAAGATGGAAAATTGGTTGGAGCAGGCTTTATACTTATTCTAAATCAATCCATCAATCGATGGTATTTAGATGTGAAGGTCCCTGTGGGCAGGTAACCTATTTGCCAATTCTGTTGTATTGTACTTTCCCAAAAGCTTAGTTCAGTGCTCAGCAAAAAGCACTCATTATATACCATTGATTGATGTTTATTAAGCATTTACTGTGTGAGAAGCATTGAACCTCCCCAGAATGCCTGGTCCCTGATTTTTTCTTATCCTGGAGCCTAGTTCTGCTCAGTTCCAGGTTACCTGTAGCACTGGAGTCAGAAGGACCTGGGTTCAAGTGCCAGCTCCACTATTGGTCTGAAATTTGACCTTAGCCAAGTCACTTGCCCCCTCTGGGTCTACTATTGGAGAACACGAATAGCAGAGAAGAGAGAGTTCAGCGTTCTGGTAAAACCACTATAATCTTTCTGCGGATTCTCAGGACAGATCTGAGGCTCATCTATTGTTCTCAAAGAGGTAGTCCATCTGTAAAATGGGACTAGTAATGCCTTCCTCCCTATACCTCCAAAGGGATATTCTGAGGGGGAAAAAAAAGGAAAAGTAATGTGAAAGTTCTTTGAAAAACACAAATCACTAGGCAAATTCCAGGAATCAGCAAGCCTTTCTCCTACTCAATTAGTTTTGCTCATTACTGTCTGTCTCTATTACTCACACATTTACCCTGCCCTCTTCTCTCATCTTTACCAAACCAATTTCTGTCACCTCTTTAAAGTGCTACGAAGTCACTCCCACCAAGAGACATTCTCTGTTGAGTCCCCCACCCTATCTGCTTGGCAAATACCATAAAAAAAATGTATACATAAGAAGTGAGGTGGTTTATTGCAGGGGCAATCTTTCTACATTTTCTCACCAACTTGTATCCATTAGATCCCTCATTGGTGCCATTGGAAATTGTACTTCGGATTCAAATATTTTCAATAGCTATGTCATTGTTTTATATTACTGGGAAAAAGTAGACATGGCATAGATTCATTTATAAATTAATCCTTAAAAAATTAAGCCTTTCAATTTCACATGAGTTTGATAAATGGCAGAGAGACCCAAAGAGCAGGCATGGTACTTTCCTACTACTTCATGCAGAGCGCAGGTAACACAGAGCGACATGTTTGATTATATATGCATCAGCAACTATGATTTATGGCACCTGTGTGCTTCTGTGGAATGACTGATGGGCTTTTAAGCCCAATATAAAGCGGCTGTTTTCACACCTGAGGACTCCCTTCACCCTTAGAATGATAGCTCAGTGGAGGAGCAAAGCAATGAAAATCACTTTGAAGAAATTCTTAGGCTCCCTGAGAATTATGGAAATAGAGTGCCAACCACCTGATGTGTGCTAAATTCACCATATGGCAGGGATTTTCCTCCCATACCTTCAGGTCCCATCAACAGACCATGCAGTCAGCTCTGACATGTGCTGGCCAAGTGCCCTGCAGGGGGAGAGCAGTGAAGCAGGGTTTGCTCCATAAATTCTGCTGGAGACCTGAATGAACCCACACTGAATGTCCATTTTACCCCAGATATAGCTTGGCTAGAAACCCAGTACCACGGGAAGATCATCCAGGCTGGATCCTAGACAGAGGAGACAGATGTGCAACACAACTGAAAGTTCAACCCTTAAGAGAGCACAACTCTTCCCTACCTCGATCCCCTCCTGCCCCACTGCCAGAGAGCCCTTTTTAATATGGTGGCCAAAGGTAAATGCCTTCCCAGAATATTCCAAAGGACTCTTTGTGGACTGGAATCTGGCCTGAACCAGCTGTTGACTTGGCTAACAGACGCAGTATTGCCAAAGTAGAAATAACAGGTACCTGGGAGATAGAGGACCTGGACTCTAATACTGTCTCTGACAGTTGCTTGCTGTGTGACCTTGGGCAAGCGACTAACTTCTCTGTGCATCTATTTCCTGAACTGTAAATGGGGATTCAAAACCTGGTGTCCCTCCTACTTAAACTGTGAGCCATATGGGGGACAGGGGTTGTGTCTGACCCGATTAATTAATATCTACCACAGCACTTAGAAGGGGGCTTGAGATCTAGTAAGCGCCTACTGAATATCATAAATAATGAATAAGCAATAATAACAATCCCTGGACTGAAAAGAACATTTGAGATCCACTGTTCCGCATTCTAGTCTGGCAGCTCTGGAGAACACGTCACCATTCCCTCTAAAGCTATTCAGTAGACAACCTAATTTGCTTCCAAGATCCTTCCTGCCTCTCTCTGACCTCCTTACTAATTGCTGCCCTTTCATCAACACCATGCTATTACTACTGAGGATTCTTAACCCAGTGTCTCTTCTAGAGCCTTTGGATCCCTCGTTTTAACTTTCCAACCTTGAAAAATCCCTAACTCATGCCTCTCTCCCTGCCATCCTATCTTAGCCATTACAGAATTTAGAACCTACCTGTCAGAGGCAGGCATGTAGTTTGTGTCCATCTATTTATTTTGATCACCAACACTTCTGGCACTTCAGACTATACTCTTCACTGTGGCATCTTAACTTCCTGCTATAGACAACCACTTAGGGTCTCTTTTTTGTTACTCTTCCTTTGCTTGCCATGAGACACAGCCTGGCCTAGTGGAGAGAGCACAGGCCCGGGACTCAGAAAGACTTGGGTTCCTATCCCGGCTCTGCCATCTCTCTGCTGTGTCATCTTGGGCAATCACCTCATTTCTCGGCGCCTCAGTTCCCTCATCTTTAAAATGGGGATTAAGACTATGAGCCTCATGTGGGATAGGGACTATGTCCAGTCCGATTTGCTTGTATTCACCCTAGCACTTAGTACAGTGTCCGGTACATAGTAAGCACTTTAAAAATACCACAATCATTATATTATATTGTAACAATATTATATTATAATGATCATCTTAACAGCCATGGCCTCTTTCCTGTTAGACTGACCTGTCACCTTGCCTTCAAACTGGCCTCACAGTAGAGGAGACTAAGCTGTCCTTGAGACCGATTCTGTGGCTTCTCTGATGTGCCTCATTTACCTTTTCAAACCCAGGCATCTTGGGCTCTCCAATATCCTGACTCCGCCACTTGTCAGCTGTGTGACTTTGGGCAAGTCACTTAACTTTTCTGTGCCTCAGTTACCTCATCTGTAAAATGGGGATTCAGAGTGTGAGCCCCACTGTGTCCAACCTCATTACCTTGTATCTACCTCAGTGCTTAGAACAGTGCTTGGCACATAGTAAGTGTTTAACAAATACCATCATCATTATTATATATTAAACATACCCCAGCAATGTCACACCATCAAAGATGCAGAGTTCACTCAAACTGAAACAAGTGGCAGCATTAAGTCCACATCAAACAGAGCTTTGCAAACGGAAAGAAATATAAGTGAAGAGAAAAGATCAATATAGAAGCCAAATTGGGGCCTTTTCTTGGGAAGCTGTAGTTATTAATTAGTTTCATCATTTACACTAAATGGCCAATCAATAGCTTTGCTTCTTTGCCGTGTCATTTACTTTGTAGCTTTTTTATTAATTTGAAGTGATGCAACTTGTCTTGTGTTGTCACTCTGTGACTACCAGGCTGGAGGATGGATTATTGTTGCAGGGTTTTCATTAGGCCTAAAAGCAACAAAGTAAATTATAGTTTTTTATAACCCAGTGGGGAGTAGAGAAGAACATACAGGGCACCAACACAAGGAAAGGTGGGAAAAACTGAAGAACTGCTAGCGTGGCATAGCCACAAATCCTGGCTCCTCCTCTTGTCTGCTGAGAGACCTTGGGCAAATCAGTTCACTTCTCTGTGCCTCAGTTCCCTCATCTGTAAAATAGGATTAAGATTGTGAGCCCTGTGTGGGACAGCAACAACCTGATAAGCTTGTAGCTACTCCAAAGTTTATAATAATGCCTGGCACATATCAGGTGTTTAACAAATACTACAATCATTATTATTTATTACTATTAGAGGTCACAGATGACTCTGAAGTAGAGGAGCAGCATGGCTTAGTGGAAAGAACACTGATTTAGGAGCCAGAGGTTGTGGATTATAATCCTGGCTCCGTTATTTGTCAGCTGGGTGACTGGGCAAGTCACTTAACTTCTCTGTGCCTCAGTTACCTCATCTGTAAAATGGGGATTAAGACTGTTAGCCCCATGTGGGACAACTTGAATACCTTGTATCTACCCCAGTACTTAGAATAGTGCTTGGCACACAGTAAGTGCTTCACAAATACCATTATTATTATAATGCCTGGCTGAAGCTTTGAGTGTCTACTCAAATGCCACAGTGATCACAATGTGTGCACAAAATGACGTTTCCAGCCTAGCTCTGGATTCAATTCTAATCCCTTTCCGTAACAACCCTTGGATCTTCCATCGTTAAAACACTGTCCTCTTCTGCACGCAGGTGTGAAAAGTCCCTAGATCAAGCAGATAGTGGAAACTAAAGAATGAATAAAGAAACAAAGAAAGGGGGGAGGGAAATGAAGGAGCCAGCATCTGGAAAAGGGAAATGACACCTGCAGCAATGTCAAGTAGGACTGTGAGGAAAACTTAAGAAGGGAACAGGTAGAGAGAAATTTTTTTCATAAGAACTTGGAGCTAAGAGGAGGCAGAGGGAAATACACGAAATTCACAGAAAAGACAGGCAGTCACGCCCACATGGAGACAAAGGGAGAGACATAAGCGGCAGAGCAGGACAGAATAATTAAGACGGATATAAGCCGAAACTGATGGAGCGATACAAGCAGGGACCAATTTGAAAGAGAGAGAGTGCTATAAAAAAAACAAAACCCACAGATTTAGGGTTCAGGGATCTTTGTTTTTGTTATCTGTCCTCTCAACATCCTTTTGAAAGAGGAAGCACTCTGTCCATTTTATGAGTCAGAGGACATGGGTTCTAATCCTGGTTCTGCCAGTTGGCTATGTGACCTTGGGCAAGTCATTTCACTTCTCTATGCCTCAGTGATCTCATCTATAAAATGGGGATTAAGACTGTAAGCCCCATGTGGGACAAATCAGAAGTCACAGTCCCTGTCCCTTATGGGATAAGAGGTATCCTCATTTTACAGTTGAATTAACCAAGGCATAGAAAAGTTAAATGACATGCCCAAGGTCACGCAACAGGCATTTGGCAGAGCCAGGATTAGAACTCAGATCCTTCAGAATCTCAGGCCTGTGTTCTCTCCACTGGGCCATAATGCTTTTCTAGATTGTGAACGCATATGGGGCAGGGACTGTATCTTCTCTACTTTCAGCACATAGTCATGTTTAACAAATGTCCGAATTACTAGGTTTTCTCCATCTAAGGACATTAGGCCTTCTCTTTAGGGAAACCCCTGTGATCTCCACAACCAGACTGAGTCAATGTATCTTGTTAGCCTTTCACTCTCAATCCCCTCTCCCTTTGCCTCCCACTGCCTCCTCCTGCCTTGAAAGGGAAAAAATGTTTTCAGTCCCTCCCCCAGGCATGTTTGTGTAGAAGGCCATTGTTAGAATGAGGCTGAGATGGTGTGGTAGACATGATCACTTCCTCATGAAAATCACCACTGTGTTTGCCGCAAGTCTTGGTCAGTGAAGATTGGAGGGAGGTGATGGGCCACGACCCGGCCCTGCCCAGCTATTTCCAGAGTAAGGTAGGGGTGGGGTAATATTGGAGAAAGGAGAACTTCATTCCTCTAATGCCAACCTTCTCACTGTACCTCAATCTCACCTATCTCGTCACTGGTCTCTTGCCTACATCCTGCCTCTGGCCTGGAACGACCTCCCTCTTCATATCCGACAGACAATTACTTTCCCCTGCCTTCAAAGCCTTGATGAGGGCATATCTCCTCCAAGAGAACTTCCTTAAGCCCCCCATTTCCTCTTGTCCCATCCTTTGTGCATCCCCTTGACTTGTTCCTTTTATTCATCCCCCCTCTCAGCCCCATGACACTAATGCACATATCCGTAATTTTATTTATTTATATTAATGTCTGTCTCCTCCTCTAGACTGTAAACTCATGGTGGACAGGGATCGTGTCTGTTATATTGTTGTACTCTCACAAGTGCCTAGTACAGTGCTCTGCACACAATCAGCTCTCAGTAAATATGATTGACTAAAAATGGAGAGAATCCCATGTCTTTCACTTCTCTACCCACTGCCCTCTCCACTATCAGTTTTTATTCATTCATTCAGTCATATTTATTGGGTTCTTACTGTGTGCACAGCACTGTACTGAGTGCTTGGGAGAGTACAATATAACAGTAAATGAGTCAGCTTAGTCAGTTGGCATACCCATCTCCCGGCCTAGGGCCCTTGCTGGCAGATTCTTTCTTTCAAAGTACATTCACTTGGACATTCTACTCATGTAAAACCTCCCTCATTTCACTCAACTTTAGGAAAATAAACTCAGAAATCTAGTGTCTGTTTTATTATGCCCTGGACTCTGGATTCTCACATTTTCCAGGGAAGACTATTCAATATATCATTACTTTTTGAGAGCACACCTAAGGAATTTTCCTGAATGTTCATTCTGGGTTTTCCATAAGAGACAGACACACGGGAAAAGGATCCACATTTTAGGAAAAAAAAACTTGTGCAGACTAGAAAGTGTAGTACAAATTGGATTCGGTGACCTTATGCCTCAGGTGTTATTTTAATATTGCAATAACAATTTAGTTTATCATCTGCATAATCTAAAACAATTAGCAGGTGCTTTTGCAATTCACATATTTTCCCACAATCAGACTCTTCAAATAAAATGTCTTAGCTCTGCAAACCGAATGAGTCTGGTTATGTTATTACATCAGCATTTCAGTCCTCTTCACAGGTGTACCAAGCAGACATGTCAGCTTTCCCGAGAGAGTCACTTGCCCCTCCTAAAACCAAGGAAAAAGTGTCTGAGAAAAGACATCTGGTAGCTAAGATGCTGTGAGTGGCTTAGGGCCTTTCTGTGCAGAGTTATTTGGTTGGAAGGAGAAATGGTTAATTCTAAAAGCTCACCATCCTAATAAGTAGGTGGTAAAGAGTCTTGTTCCTTTCAGAAGTGAAAAGACGTAGGATTTTAAGCTCACCTTTACACAGTGAAATCATTGAAAATTGCAAGTTTCAATTTCTCCTACTCAGGAGCATCACATGATCTCATATCCCTAGGTGATGTGCTATAGTTCAAATACTTTGCCAAATTTCTATTTTATTTGAATTGATTTTATTGCTTCATAGTTAATTACCTGCTAAAATCAAAATAATGGAATGAAGGAAACAAAGTCCATTTTCTGCTTCTACAAAGATTTCCTTTCCTTTATCACTTTCTTTTGGGATAATCGCTTATTCAAGTGAGCTTCTCTTTCCAACCCCATTCCTGATCCAGCAAAGTTAGGAATTCACTTGCCTCTATTTTATTTGTCAAAAAACGGGCCTAGAATACATTTTGCTGGGCAGTGTGTTTACGTTACATGATTTGAACACCACCTACTCACTGTACCTCAGTCTCATCTATCTCACCACTGACCCCAAATCCACATCCTCCCTCTGGCCTGGAACTCCCTCCCCCTTCACATCCAATAGATCATCACTCTCTCCACTCTCAAAACCATCCTAACAAAAAAATGCATCTCCTCCAAGGGGGCTTCCCTGATTAAGCCCTCCTTTCCCTTACCCACTCTCCCTTCTGTGTAGCTGCCCTTGAATAAGCATCCTTTAAGCACTTGATATTCACTTCACTCTCAATCCCAAACCAATATGTGCATATCTTTATACCCTGCTACTTCCCCATCTGTATTTATTTCAATGTCTATCTCCCTCTCTACACTATCTGCTCCTTGTGGTTAGAGATCATGTCTACTAGCTCTATTGTATCGTACCTTCCCATGGGCTTAGTACAGTGTTTTGCACACGGTTAAGTGCTTAATAAAGATAATTGATTGGATTAGGAAATGTCCTTCCCACAACAAAATTCTACTGAGATATAACTCGATCCATAAGAAGGCACAAATAGATTTTGTCCAGGAAGAAGTAGTTGTGCACATGTGGATGGTGTGGTTCAAGAAACTATTTATCCTCTAATACTTCTCAGCCCTTGCTTCATCTTTTCCTTACTGCACTGTGTTCTTGTGGCTTTACATCATTTAATACAGGAAAATCACACTGCATAGCAATGGCGTAGAGCAATAATCGTTTATATGTGTGTCTGCCTCCCCCTGTAGTGTGAAAGCTCATTGTGGACAGGTTATGTGTCCTCCAACTCTATTCTATTGTGCTTTTCCAAGTGCTTAGTACAGTACTCTGCACTCGAGTAAGCACTCAGTATATGTATTTGATTGATTGATTCTGATTGTTCAAAGAACAATAATATTCATGTGAGTTAACAGATGGCTCTTTTAATCTATGAATTCCTATTGACTCAGTGGTTGTTGTAATGTGATTTCCCCCAAACGAGAGGCTCTTTAATATTATAACTACTGCATTAAAGCAGAACTTCCTTCATATAAAAGTTATGTTTTTTAATGGTTGATGCTATTTACCTCCTCTCTTACCTATGCAAGCCCAGTGGATATTTTATATTGAATGGTTTAGGAGGTGATAGTAAGATTTTTGGCAAAGGGGATGTCATAGAATTTCCTAGCAACAGATATGCAGTTTGAGTCCTTCTTCTTATAGGAGAGTGGAGATGAGGTTTTGATTCCTCCCTATACTATAATTCTCAATTTTCTAAAAGTTCACATGATGAATGACTCCCGGGAATATTTCACATGTAATGCCAAATGTCTTGTCTAAGCATTTGGTATTTTATTTTTCCATTCTTATTTTTGGCACCTGTTTCATTTGGATTCTTTAAACCAAACAATCAAATGTGTTGATGCAGTGAGGAAATTGCATCACTTCCCCTGGTTTTTCCCAGCAATTGAACGTGAAAGAGAAAAGCTGAGCTGGAGATTTCTCTGTGGCTTGTGACTGCTAATCAGAGAAATTGCAGTTTTAGCAAGTTCTAATTTATGCCCAGATATGGTTTAAGTTTAAAAATAATTTGAGGGTTGCGGGGTGGAAGCATGTTAGGGGCAGAGAGAGAATATGACATTTAAATAGGGCTTTCATCTCCTTTTTGCCTTTGAAAACGTATTTTCAGGACAACTCCCCTGAATTGAAATCCTTCTGGAAATGCAAGCTTCTACTGGCAGACATTCACAGGCTTCATCCATTTGTTTCCAATCCCCACGTAATATGCTGATTGAACCATTCAAGCCATTGAACCTAACTTACTGGTGTTATAACACAGTGACTGAAGAAATAATTTTCTCTCAAGTTATTTTAGAAGGGAAGCTAGTTAGTCATATTTAGTTCTTATCTGAAAGACCAGTGTGACTGTCCCAAAGACAGGACCTCTCGCCCACTGACTAAGGTCAGTTCAGTTCTCAATTGTAAATCCACGTTCCGCTTTCCTGAATGTGAGTTAGTTCTCAGACTCTGCCCTCCATTCAAAGGGTAGAGGTGTTCCAGGAATGATGCAAGGCCAGAGAATGATTAGTTGATGTAAAGCCAATAACCTATGACAAACATTTTCCAAAACCTAGAGGCTAATAGCAGGAAAGCCAACCTGAGAGGTCTGCTAATTTACCCACGTGATTATTATCATTACATAAACTGTCACCCAGGGGGCCACCACCCTTCTTCAAATTCTGGGCACGTGGCTCTCTGCCAAGATTATTGTATCAGTGTTCTCCCTGGGCTCACTACTTCCAGTCAAACCAGCTTGAGTCTATACTCTGCTGCCTGGATCAGCTTTCTAAAGTGGTGTCCGGTATATACCTCTCCACTTCTCAAAAGCCACCAACAGACTCCAGTTTCTGTTTCAAACCAAAACTCTTTGTCACTGTTTTCAGACTTTTCCACCAGTGTTGCTCGGTGTCCTGTACCAATTCCCTCATCTCCTAATCCACCCCAGCTTGCCCTCTCCATTTCTCCTGCCTGGCCCTTTCTCAGCCAGGCCATAGTCCTCCCCCATCTCCCAAACTTCCCTCACCTTGAAGTCCTATCTCCCCAGTCATTTTCACCACCCCAGATTCACTTTTCCATCCTCCTTTCCCCACATATCTCTTTGTTGCTCATACCGCTCCAACTACTTGTAAATAGTCAAAATAATTGTGTTTGCCTGGGTCCTACAAAGAATATGGACCCAGGCTTCAGAGGACCTGGGTTCTAACACCAACTTTGCCATTTGTCTGTTGTGCGATCTTGAGCAAGTCGCTTCACTTCTTCATGTTTCCATGTCCTCATGTTTAAAATGTGGATTCCGTACCAGTTTTTCCTCCTTAGAATGGGAGACCTGTGTGGAAATAGGGACTGTATTTGACCTGGTTAACTCGTGTCTACCCCTGCACTTAGTACAGTGCTTGACATAGAGTAAGCATTTAACAAATATTACAGTTATTAGTATTATTATGAGATTGAAAATTTCTATCAACCAGGTACTGTGTCCTTCATTTCTGTTGTATGCTCCCAAATGCTTAGTACAGTGCTCTGCATATAGTGATGCAATCTCCCTTCAAGAACACCAGGTGAACCTTGAATCTTCAGGGCCAAGAACCTGTGCAGAAATATTGCTCATACTGCTAGGAGCCTGGGCACCACTCAAACTCCCTCGCCTACCAGGCCTGTTCCCACTGGGACCCAGAGTGCAACAAGGGTGTAGGCAGATAGAGGTGCAACACACTGACAATACGGTGCAGCCCTTATTCCTGGTTCTGCCATTGTCTGCTGTGTGACCTTGGACAAGTCATGTCACTTCTCTGTGCCTCACTTACATCATCTGTAAAATGGGGATTGAGACTATGAGCCCCATATGGGACAGGGACTATGTCCAACTCGATTTGCTTGTATCCATGCAAGTGCTTAGTGTGGTGCCTGGCACATAGTAAGTGCTTAACAAATACTATTATCATTATTAACATTATTGTTACCCAGCCACAGACAGAACTGGAACAGAATAAAACCATTATTTTTCATCTTATACTAATGTCTGTCTTCCCCTCTAGACTGTAGGCTTGTTGTGGGCAGGGAATGTGTCTACCAATTATGTTGCATTGTACTCTACCAAGTGCTTAGTACAGTGCTCTGCATGCAATAAACATTCAATAAATACCATTGATTGACTGAGAGCCCACTTCTCCTGATTCCCAGAACAATCAATCAGTGGTATTTATTGAACACTAATTATGTGCAGAGCACAACTCTAAGTGCTTGGGAGAGTGTAATACAACAGACTTAGCCATCACTTTCCCTGCCCATTATGACCTTACAGTCTAGAGAGCAGTAGTCATTCTTCTGGAATCAATGATAAGAACTCCCTGAATGTATGCCATTCAAGAAATTATATTGATTGATTGATAGGTGCACCGATAACTCAAGGTTGAGGGGTACTTTACAAGTCATCAGTGGCTCTTTTCTTTTCAGTTTGTTCTATTTATTTTTGTAACTCAGCTGTAGTTCTCTGTCTACATAGATGGATTCGCATAGTTTCTGATTTTGTTTCAACAGGAGAGAAAAGAAGAGTCCCTCTGTTTTGGGGCATGCTTCTAATTTTAGTCACTTTTCGTCCCTGTTGTGTCTTCCAGAGTGCTGTCAGCATGTTTTTATCCACGCCCATTTATCATCCTGTAGAATAGCATCTCTTTAGTCCCGCACTCTGTAATACCTGCGTTTGCTAAGGCTGCAGCTTTCCACACTTTAAAGGATCCCAGTGAACTCTCCAGAAAAGGCAATTATCTATTATGCTTAGGGGACACAAAAAACACTTTAAATGGGGAATTGGTTACAGGCTCTTTTCAAACTGGAACTGACCCAAACCAATTTTAGGTGACAAAGTACAGAAATTGAGTTCTGGACATAAAATAAAGTGAATAACTGAGCACTTCTTGAACAAATCTTGCATTAGGCAAAGTTCGCCTAGTCTAAGTTCAAGTATCAAAGTTTTTCATTTTCATAATTAGATATGCTAATTAGTACTCATCATTCAAAAAGGAAAACTATATGCATTTCCTGAATGATCCTACTTAGATGTCTCCATCATGCACATAATGAGAACTTAGAATAGTCCACATATTGAATAGAATTCTTTTGGAGAATGTTGGCTATGATTTTATGGGTTAGCAGCAATTTGTTCATCACATTAGAATGAGATTAGACATAATAGAGAGACTTATCTGGTGACTCAGGGATTGGCAACCAGTATTCAAGTCTCTCTGACTAGCAATAGAGAGGAGTAAAAGTGAAAGGTGGAATAGATTGAGATGGGAAGTTTATAGCTTTCCTCAGTTTTTCCCCTAAATGTAAAGGTTTTCTTTTCCTGGGGATTTCCCTGTGGTCTCTCATAATCACAGGGCTCTCTAACATGGCTGAGGCCCTGGTGGTGATTCCTCCTGACAAAAACGAGCAAAATAAAGATATCAAAAGTAGAAATACCTCCTTCCAGATTTCACTAAAATGAAACTCACAAATCCAAGTTTAAATGAAAAAAAAAAACCTCACACAGGAAAAGTCACTACCCTGTAGATACTCTACCTGAAGAAGGACTCATACTGGCTTGATGGTCTGCCTCAAGTAAACCTGTTTTCAGGTTCAACAAAATGAGCGGAAAGCGAATGTATGCCTCTTTTATTACACTTTGGACAAAAAACAATGAAGGAGGAGCCTTGGGAAACAGAGAAGGGTGGAGCTGTGCTAATGTAGTTCTCTGGGCACAGTAAGTGCTCACTAAATACCTCTGATTGCTAGTTGGTTCAGTTTAGAGCTCAGAATTCCTAGGGCAAATTTTATCCTGTAAAGCCACATTTTCTGTTTCTAAACAGTAAATGTTAAAAATGTTAAGGAATCTCCACATTGTCAGTATTCTGGAAAAGTGGCTTAGTGGAAAGAGCGTGGGTCTGGAAGTCAGGAGACCTGGGTTCTTGTTCCAACTCTACTTTGGCTTACAGTGTTGCCTTTCACAAGTTATTTAACCCCTCCTCTTTCAAGTGGGAATAAGTAGCCTACCCTCTTCCTTCTATGACAGTGAGCCCTGTTTGGAGTAGAGACCATGTCAGATCTGACTCTGTACAATAATAACAATAATAAGCGGTATTTGTTAAGCGCTTACTATGTGCCAAGCACTGTTCTAGGTGCTGGGATAGATACAAGTTAATCAGGTTGTCTGACAAGGGGCTCACAGTCGTAATCCCCATTTTACAGACGAGGTAACTGAGGCACAGAGAAGTTAAGTGACTTGCCCAAAGGCACACAGCTGATAAGTGGCGGAGCCGGAATTGGAGCCCATGACCTCTGACTCCCAAGCTGGTCTTTCCACTAAGCCACGCTATTTACCCTAACACTTAGCAAGTGCTTAATAGATGGCATAATTATGAAATGGTGTAGAAAGATAAGTATTAAATTGAGTTACACTAACAAAACCTTCTTCTCCTGATAATATTTTTCCCATTCTTGTTCATCACTTACTTATTAAGTATCATCCAAGCATGGTACTTTAGTAGGAGCTCTAATGACCAGACATTTTTTCTCTCCTATTCCCCAGTGAAGAACCACCAAAATGTGTTTTTTCCACAATCACCTATTTGCCCAAAAAGAGAACGTTATTTTGCTTTTTCTCAATGATGACATTTATGCATAGCAAATAAGATGTTCTGTTTTTTTCTTCAGGCACAGATGCACCCAAAATTATGGTAAACAGTACTATTATGAAGGGGCCATCTTATTCTAACCTGTGTTGTCATGCCAAGGGGAGGATTTAGATGTATGACAGTCAAGGTGATTTAAGAATGACTGGACAAAACAAACCTCTTGGCCTTAGTTGCAAATGTCAGAAGAGTGTAATAGTAGAACACTTGGGGAGAATGCTTACTGTCATGGAGTACTGGAATTGTAAATGCATAGATTGATAGGCATTGCCCTTTCTAGCTTAAAGGATGAGAAGACATGTTATTCATGTAAACATTTTGATGTTTCCAGTGAGCTGCTTACTCACTGAACTTTAGCTGGTATGTGTGACTACAAAGTATTCATGAAACTGACTTAAAGGGTAATCAAAACCACCAACTTGCAGTGATTGAAATGAATGCTCACTTAAGATTATCAGGGACACTGAAGTAGGTATTTCATCTGTATCAAATACTAAAAGATACAGTACTTGCTGCTCCACTAAATCTTTATCTGCGGTGATACAAAACAATTTCAGTCAATCAATCATATTTATTGAGTGTTTACTGTGTGCAGAGCACTGTACTAAGCTCTTGGGATAGTACAGTTACAACACAGTTGGTAGACACAATCCCTGCCCACAGGAGGTTACAGTCTATATGGGAGAGATGAAAACAGATTGTGGCTGGGGAAATAACCGTATGGGACAAGAACGGTGTCCAACTCAATTTGCTTGTTTCCGCCCCAGTTCATTCATCATTCATTCATTCAATAGTATTTATTGAGCACTTACTATGTGCAGAGCACTGTACTAAGCGCTTGGAATGTACAAATCGGTAACAGAGACAGTCCCTGCCCTTTGACGGGCTTACAGTCTAATCGGGGGAGACAGACAGACAAGAACAATGGCGATAAATAGAATCAAGGGGAAGAACATCTCATTAAAGCAATAGCAAATAAATAGAATCAGGGTAATGTACATCTCATTAACAAAATAAAATAAATAGGGTACCCAGTTCTTAGTATAGTGCCTGGCACACACTAAGCACCTAACAAATACCATCATCATGATCATCAAATAGTAGAGTCTAAGAATATTTACTTAAGTACCATGGGGCTATTCCAGTAAACTGTAATAGAATTTGTCCACACTTTTTTTCAAGAGCAGGAGCTGTTGGAGGCAAGGAGAACAGAAAATCCCTGAAAACTAGTTGATTTTTACCCTTAATGGAGCTATACCTCAGAGATTGAACATGACGCCCCGATGGTGTTATTTTTATCAGTGCGAGAAAGAGAGTGTCTGATAAGACTGCCAGCGGACTGACAATCTCTTGTGTATAAAGATGGCCCCTTGCTGTGCTGTTACATTTACTGCCCACTGAGCCTGGCACAGTTTCATTTCACGATCATCAGGAAAGGCTCTGCTCTAAGAAAGCCACCCCTTCTTCTGATTGATGTTCTCCAGGTTGATCGCCATCCCACTGCTCTCTGCTAGGCCAAATGTTTGTGATTTTACTACAGTGAAAAGCAGCATGGCCTAATGGAAAGAGCCCGGGCCTGGGAGTTAGAAGATGTGGGTTCTAATTCCGGGTCTGCCACATGTCTGCTCTGTGACCTTAGTCAAGTCACTGAAGTTCTTTGGGCCTGAGGTAACTGAGGCTCAGGAGATAGACCACAAGGCTGGAAGTCAGAGGAACAGGACTCTAATCCCAGCTGTGCTACTTGTCTGCTGTGTGACCTTAGGCAAGTCACTTCACTTCTCTGTGTCTCAGTTACCTCATCTGGAAAATGGGGAGTAAGACTCTGAGCCTATGTGGGACAGGGACACTGTCCAACCTTGCATCTACCCCAGCGCTTAGTACAGTACCCGGAACATAATAATCACTTAAATACCAAAATTAGTATTATTATTATAGGTAGTCACGGGCTCCACCCCTAATTCTGAGATTAATTTTGATATGCTCAATCATGTTCCTCCTCCTCTACATACTCCTTACCTGTTCCTTGGTCTAACAGTCTCAGTATGAACCCAGGAGATTATCTCTGAGCCAGTCACAGAGCTTGAAGACAGTTACTCAGAGGAGCTTTGGTTTCACAACTACACTAACAAAACTTCAGTTGTCTCTAGAAATATTGAATTACAATACAAGAATAGGCAAAAGGAGCAGGGCCACCCAACTTGAAAGAAGCCAGAGAAGGTAGTCTGGGGAGAAGCCAAGAGGCCTTTCCTGACTAAGCCCTCCTTTCCTCTTCTGACACTCCCTTCTGCAACCCTGACTTGCTCCCTTTATGAGCCTCCCATTCCAGCCAGCCCCACAGCACTTACGAACATATCTGTAATTCATTGATTTATATGAATATGTGTCTTCCCCCTCTCCTTTGTAAACTCGAGTGGAAGGGAATGTGTCTGCATATTGTTGCATTGTACTCACCCAAGCACTTAGTACAGTGCACTACACACATAAAGCCCTCAATAAATATGTTCATTGAGAACAGAGAATTAAAATGAAATTCTAGGTATGCAGAAGGAGTTTAATTATGCAACATCTTTAAAGGAAGTCCCAGACTTTTGAACTGAATATATCAGTGTTTTCTCGAGGAAGAATTGTAACAGGGAAAGCATCTGAAGGGAAGAGTGAAGAGTAGAAAGTTTTAACTGGGCCAATAGGTTGTTAGTATATACCCACTAATATAGCTTAATTTTTCTAAATAGAGTTTCAGGTGAATATAAACAGCATTTAACCATTTTAATGAAAGCCAGAAAAGCCCTAACACTATGAGTAGGAAAATCTTAAGAAATTGTTTTATCGCATTCCTCCTTTTCCCTGTCTGTTAGATGAGCCCAGTAGAGGGAGCTTTTAACCATAAATTTACATTCCACCAAGAGCCAAGGGAATAAAAGTAATACTGTTCTTCTTGGAGAGAGAGCCTGGTTAGGAAGCAATAATAAATATATACTGTCATCTCTGATGAATTAGAAATGCACATCCTACATATTTTATGGTAGAGAGCATCTTTTTATATTTGGGTTTTGATTTATAGAAACTCAGGGATGTTGGCCTATTTTTCCAACAATATTAAAAACATTATAATGCTGAATTACTATTGAACATGACGAAATAATGATAACCATAAAGAGTCTTCATGTATTTGCCTCTCCTTTTGCAAAACTACTAAAATAAATAGCTAAAATGGGAGATCTCCAGTAAATCAGAGAACCTTTTGGTCAAGGCCCCTTTATTTTCATGGTTTGCTGCCTGCTAAATTTTCAGGGTTCTACTTAACTATTTTTATATTCATTTTTTAAGTGTTATCCATTTATTTGCTCTTGTCATCAACTATGTGCATATTCTCTCTCCATCTCTCTATCTTCCTCCAAAACAGTAGCCTGGAGGAATATTAGCAATTATGCTTCAAAATTCCACTTGACGTTGCCATTGGAACTTCTGCCTTAAAACAGACTAGAAATGATCACACCTTCTCCAGTCCCTCTTATCCCCCCCACCCTCCCACAGCTGATCTCTTTTGAATTCATCAGACCCAATCTTTTCTTGGATCTCTCTATGCAGATGCAAGAATAGGTTTTTACTATTTTCTGATTTTGCTGCATTGTCTTCTAATATTTGTTATGTAAATGAAAGTGAGACTCAAAGTATAAAATGAAAATAGATTGTTCCTGCATCTTTCTAAATATCCATCAGAAAGATGGGATTGAAGGATTTTCTTTTTATAGAGCACATACCAAAGTCTGTGAAATTTCCAGCCCTACAACCGACCCCTCAGACATTGATAGCTATTTGATGTCACTTCTTATTATAATCTAAAATCCAGAATTAGGTCTGGTTATCAGTCAATATGCTATCACACCCTGACATAGAGAAATTGATTTATTAAGGACAGTGCTCATGAACTGAAATTGAAATTCCCCTCTTCTGATTATCATGGATATTATGGGTCAGAGTGCCGACCAGGGAGATTGTAGGCTCGAAATGGCAAATTAAACCCCTGGACTTGTCCTCTTCCCCCTACTATTCTTTGAATGAAAACATGCTTGGGCAAAGCTCTTGGAGAATAAGGCGAGCAGAAATTCATATTTTGACTATCTGTCAAAGGTATTCTTGGTCTCATGATTTTCCCCCCAAAGTGGTCTATCAATCAATGGAATTTATTAAGCATTTACTGTATGCAGAGTACTGTACAAATGAATGGAATGAAGCTGGTACTAAATTTTGGAAGTTTCACCAAAACATAGTTCAGTTTCAGAAAAGCACTGTGGAAGCCTCAGCTAGCAACAATGCATTGATTCGTCCACAGGTATTTTTATTGTATCATCTGGCTTATTTATTGGGATGAAAATTTATAAACCTCTGAGGGCACTTACAGAAATAAAACTTTATTGTAAAAATGCATTGTGTAGAATTAGAAGGAGTCACAGATTACTCCTTACGAGGTTTATCTCTGCCTCCATTAAATGCAGTGTCCCACTGCAAGGCACCCCAAAGAGTAATGACACTGATTCAATCTAGGAGAAAATTCAATGTTAACTTTAAGTCTGACTCAAAATAAAGCTTGAGAAGGCAGAAACCTTGATCTGATGAGAACAGATGAGAAGTGCTTCTCAAGGACTCTTTATTTTAAAGGACCAATTTTCTCAACCAACAATTGATTATTTACTTCAAAATAGCACTCTCATGAATGGAAGTACTTTGAAGTTATAGTAGCTGAATATCAAGGTTACGCCAATGGCTATCAATTAAATATATGTTACCAGACTGAGACAATGGCAGTGTTTTCTCAAAGTCTGACACCCATTCTTCATTGACGGGCCATTATTAGATGATGAGTCTGGGTGAAAAATGAAAGAAAAGATGAACACATCTTTTAGGAGAGAAGAACTTTCCCAAAGCCATTCCATAAAAAGTGCAATTCTTCCAACTGAGTTTTTCGATCCTTTTTTTTTTTTTTTGCTTTTGGATGATATTTGCTAAGTGCTCACTATGTCCAGGCACTGTACTAAGCACTGGGGTGGATACAAGGTTGTCAGGTTGGACACAGTCCCTGTCCCACATGGGGCTCACAGAGTCTTAATCCCCATTTTACAGATGAGGTAACTGAGGCACAAAGAAGTGAAGTGACTTGCCCAAGGTCACACAACAGCTAAGTGGCAGAGTTGAAATTAGAACCCAGGTCCATCTGTCTCCCAAGAGCATACTCTATCCCCTAGGCCATGTAGCTTCTCTTAAACAATCAATGCCACTAACTTCAAAACTTTAGGCCTATATGAGCTTATGGTTACTGTTCACTACTTTAGTTATCTGAACCTGAACTCATGAGTAGAAGTTTCAGAGGTGAATTTATTTTTGCAACACATAAATTTCCCCTTGCAGCTCCTGAACGTTGCTGTGAATTTGTTGGCATTTACATGTGTATATTTCTTCCCCAATTAAAAAAATTAGAAATCTCAAGCTTGCTTTCTTAGATGAATACAAGAAAAAAACAGCTGAGTACTATGGAAGTAGTGTAACCCAGATTTCTACCCACATGCTCTTGGCCCTGTCTAAAAGAGAACAAATGCCACAGTCCAATTTGACCTCTGCAAGCAGCATTAGAGGTCAAAGCAAATCTGTCGACATTTGAAAATAGTTCCCTTAGTCATCTCAGTTGAGAATCATCAGGAGTTTATTTCACTTAATCAAGAGTAATTTATTTAGCACCAGCTGCATTCAAAACACTTTACGAAGAGACTGTGAGATTACAGTAGCATTAGTAAACACCATCCCTGCCTTCAAGGAGTTTACACCACTTCCCAACTTCTGATCAATAAAAGAAGGTAGGACCAAATAACAATTGGATACTCAGTGTGAGAAGTAGCTTGGTGTGGTGGATAGAGCACATGGACCTGCATGTCAGAAGGTCATGGGTTCTATTCCCGGATCCACTACTTGTCTCTTGTGTGACCATGGGCAAGTCACTTCATTTCTCTGCACCTCAGTTACCTTATCTGTTAAAAAATGGGGATTAAGAATGTGAGCCCACTGTGGGACAGGAACTTTCAACCTGATTACCTTGTATTTATCCCAGCACTTAAAACAGTGCTTGGCACATAGTAGGTGCTTAACAAATACCATAATTATTATTATTACTCTCTCTTTCTCTCTCACTCACACACACATACATACACAGACACACAAGCTCAGTGCCATTGCCTAATTAAAGGACTGTGTAGATTCTGGAAGAAATATGCCAATCAAACAGATATAATTGTGGTAACTATGAAATCTCCTCATTAAGTAGTAACAGTAAATCATTAGAATATCTTCTCCAGCCTTTTGGTGAAGATCAAGTAGGGAACATCTCCTCATTAGGATAATGGAGTTTGATAAAATGATGTTCCATTCTTTTCCATAAGGGAGCCAAGTGAAATTTTTTGTTAGCTGTAATCACTTAATTCATTTTTATAGTGGTCTGATCGTGTTCATTCCTTCTAATGAAAGATTAATTCTTTGTGCATTTAGCCAGGCTACATGCCTTATGCAAAGCACTGGTCATAAAAGTAAACTTGGTTAAAGCAGGTTCGACTCGGGGGGACTTCTTCATCATGATACAAAAGGGACAATCAGAAAATATGAAAAGGTGCTAGCCAAGAGGCGCCATTGTCTTTTCTCATCAAGAACTTAGAAAGTTCCCAACCTCAAATTGTTTTTCTTGTGAACAGGTCAGATTTAATTGTAGTAAATAATAATAATAATGATGGTATTTGTTAAGCACTTACTAGGTGCCAAGCACGGTCTAAGCGCTGAGGTAGATACAAGGTAGATACAAGGCTCATTATGGACAGGGAACATGTCTGCTAATTCTGTTGTATCGTACTCTTTGATGCTTTTAGTCCGGTGCTCATCCCATAGTAAATGCTCAAAAATATGACTGATTGATTTTTGAAAAGGAAGGCCAAGAGAGAACTTTTTCAAAACTTAGACAATCACCACGGGGACCTATATATGGCAATTGCTTACCGATACCCACTGGAAAGTTTTAAATAATTCCAAGAGACATTCATTGTAAGAAAGTCAGCGAAGACTTGATTAGAGAATGCCATTTCAGTTAATAAGAAAATTAGTATAATAAAGGAAAAGGTCCTTTATGTTGTGTGGATGTAATTTAAACCTTAGAATCAAGCCTTGGATGATCTGAGGTTACAATATGGGTGTTGGACCTTTACATTTGATTATAATTACAACCATTGTTTTCCAGCTTCATCAAATGGCAGCTTAGTTTGTCAAATATGTTAATTTAGAAGTGCTGTTTTCTTTGGTAGCTATGTAAAACATGTACTAATGAAAAGGCTTTCCAATCATAATTGCAGAGTGTACCAGGCCTTAAAAAATGCTATTGTAGTAATTGTGCATGGTAATGACAGAGCTATAATAGACAGTGCTGTTGTCAACCCCATTTCTGTTTGAAAAAAACTGGTCTGAATAATAGTAAATGTATTCTCAATATAGATACAGCAATAGTAAAATAATCTCTCCAAGACTGTTACAAGAACCCCTCATTTGAATCTTTAGGGTACCCTAAAAATCATTTGATAAATGATTTCGTGCAGTTGGTAAGACATAGTATCACAGTTTCTGTAAACCTCCTGGAGGAGGTGAAATCTCAGTAGTCCTTTGAAGGGGGAAAGAGAGCTAGTTTGGTGAATGTGAGGAGAGAGGGGGTTCCACTTCAGTGATAGGGCGTGGGCCAGGGGTCGACGGCAGGACAGGCGAGAACGAGGCACAGTGAGGAGGTTAGCGGCAGAGGAGGGAGTGTACAGAGTGGGTTGTAGAAGGAGAGAAGGGAGGTGAGGTAGGAGGGGGCAAGGTGAAGGAGAGATTTGAAGCCAATAGTGAGGAGTTTTTGCTTCATGCGAAGATTGATAGGCAACCACTGGAGGGTTTTGAGGAGGGGAGTGACAAGACCAAAGAGCGTTTCTATAGAAAGATAATCCGGGGAGCGGAGTGAAGTATTGACTGAAGCGGGGAGAGACAGGAGGATACACAGTAGCCACTCAATGAATATGATTGACTGAGTGACTGTTAGATATGGATGATATGGATTTTGAAGGTGGTGCAAGTGTGGATGGTAGAGTTGAGATGGCATGAAAACAGCATTGGATGTGAGGTGCCTACTCCCATACCTTTCTCCATCATATAGGGTTGGGAAGTGGGAGTAGAAACCATCTGGAGAGAGAACAGCAGGAAATGATGAGCTCCAAGCTTCAGTCTTTTTGTTTTATTATGGTATTTGTTAAGTGCTAACTATGTTTCAGACACTGTACTAAGCACTGGGGTAGATACAAGGTAATCAGGTTGGACACAGACTCAATCCTCATTATACAGGTGAGGTAGATGAGGCACAAAGAAGTTAAGTGACTTGACGAAGGTCAAGCTCTTAATAAATACAACTAAAACAAAACAAAAAAGAGTTTAGTGGGCTGAAGCCAGATTGGAGGGGTTCAAGGAGAGAATTGGAGAGGGTAAGAAAGATTAGAGCAGTTAGATTTGGAATCAGCTCATATTCCCTCTCACATAAACTAGTTTATTACATTACAGTTTTTTTCAAGTTAGTGTTTACTAAAAAGTATCCATCAGAAATGAAGGACAGAAGAGCCGTAACAAATTTTTCATTGTTACCAAAATCTATCAGTTGGGAAAATATCTCAAGAGCTATTAGCTCCCTAGTCAAAAGACCATCATGGGCTTGGTAATCAGAGGACCTGGGTGCTAATCCTGACTCTACCACTTGTCTGTTGTGTGACCTTGGAGAAGTCACTCACTTTTTCTGTGCCTGAGTTCCCTCATCTGTAAAATGGGAAGATAAAATCCTCCTCTCTCATTCTTAGACTCTGAGCCCCAGGTGGGACAGGGCCTGCATTCAACCTTAACATCCTGTACCTACCCCAGTGCTCAGTACAGTGTTTGGCCTATAGTAAGCACTTAATAAATACCTTATAGTTAGAATAATGATGATAATCATAACAAATGATCTGGAAGTTTTGAATGTCCAACCCACAAAATTCCATATCCTCAAAATCACTGAAACTGATTTAGAATGTTAAAATATTGTCACATTTAGTATTGGATTCATTCCTTGGCCATTAATACATATTTCTGACAACGGCAAATCTGGAAAGTGCTGGGCAGTCATTTCATGGCTGTTTACCATGTGCTTGAATTTCTTTCCAATTTTCAGAGTTCCTATTGATTTCTAGGTACAAGCCCCTCTTAGGCAGATGATTTTATAGGTATAAGTGTATCAAAATATTCCTTCTTCTTCACTAAAGAAAAAAAAAATCATTTTGCTGACTTGTGTTGTCATTTATCTGCAATAGTACTGATCCATGTCACAATGAAGACAGAACTTTGGTGACTTTAGAGAAAAACCGACCCTACCATTCAGTTTGTTCTAGCTCTGTAACTTGGAAAATCTGCAACAATATCTTTGCCTTCAGCCATTTAATTTTTGGACCTTGGGCATTTGCATTTTCCATATCCAGTTTCTCAAAGGAATGCCCTGAAGAATGCTCCACTTTCTCTTTCCCTCCTTTCCTGCATTAGTGATCCGAAGCTAGTTCTCAGCTACCATTTGTTCAATCTTTGTGAAAATAATTGATTGCCCTTCTGAGTTAAAACAAAATCCAAACATAAAATGCTCTGAAGCTTGAAAGTAATAGTTTCAAAATAAACAAAAAAGAAACACTACTTCTTCCCAGAATGAGTACTGCATGGAATTTGTTTCCACAGGAAATTGAGCACCTTCAAAATATCATAGGGTCAGTTTCATGGGTGGGAGGTCCAAAATGTGTTATTAGAGGGAAATTAGGCACCCAGAGAGAAAGGTTATAGTGTTAGATAGTACATCATTGCATATTAAAATGGATGACAAGGAATTCTACTATTCCTCCAAACAGTTTGGTGCCACTTTTTGAGTCAGAAACTCTTCCAGGTGAATCCTTAGTCTGGCCCATTAGGTGGTAATTATTATACCTTTATGCAGTCAACCACAAAAATGTGCCAAGGTGTGGACTGACCATGATTTTTTTCCATAAATTCTGTATTAAAAATATTAATTTATATTCTTGTCTGTCTCCCCCTCTAGAATGTATGCTCACTGTGAGAGCATTGGGAGAGTAGTGTACTCTCCCAAGTTCTTAGTAAAGCACTTAGCTCAGAGTAAGCCAGCACATACCATAAATACCATGAAAAATCTCAACCCAACTGTGCTTTTCCCTTTCCTCTAACAGCCATGAGAGAGGGGAAGAAGGTTAAGGAATCAATAGGACTTAAACTGAGCATGCTACAAACCTAGAATGGCAGTTCAAACCCTTGCACTAAGCCAAAGCATTGAGGGAGGAAGGGTATCATTGAAAATAGTGACATTTTAGCTATGATAGTACAGGTTTGGAGAAATGTATGTATTTATCTAAAACTGATCAGGAAAGTTTCCAAAAATACACATCTGTCCCAACTAAACAAGAATATGTGATCAGTCCAAATGAGGATATGAATAATATTGTAAAGTTTTAGCTGTCTGACATTTTACTATCTGGAAAAATGCTACTACATATTGCTTTGGGTACATTGCTATCCAGGGACCAATTGATCTCTTGGGAAAAAGGAGTTCAGATCCTCATATTGAGCATATGTTTTTCTGGAGCATCTCCATAACTCTTAGCAAGTCCGATTAACAAACAGCTTCAGTTCATGGCCACTCAGTGAACAGCTTCTTTCCACTTATGTGTTATTTAAGCTTTTTGGTCTGTGATTAGGAATCTGTACTTCTTCTCTAAGAGAAGTGGCCCGGATGTCTCCTGATAGAATCAGCAAATGGCCCTTGCTCTATTATGATATGGCAAGGTTCACTGTCCAGTAGCTGATGGCATACTTTCTTGTGTGATTATGGAGAGATTGTCTGCTGAGCAGCCCTGGTTGAATGTTTGACTATCTGGCACTTTCCACTGCCCAAGTTCAATTTTTACTTTGACTAAAAGCACTGTGGGGGAATAAATCACAAGTGCAGCCCTGTGTCTCCAGGCAGATGACTGCCTAAACTGTAGAGGATTGTTAATCTGCAAAGAACTTTACCATCACAGGGTTTTATTCACTACTTCCTTCGTTGTCCTTTCATTCATTCACTCGGTCATATTTATTGAGCACTTACTGTGTGCAGAACACTGTACTAAGCTTTTGGGAGAGTACACTATAACAGTAAGCAGGCACATTCCCTGCCCACCATGAGTTTATTTCTACCCAGAGTAAGTGCTCAATAAATGATATTGATTGATTGATTGTTCCAGGGTTTTATCATCCTGACACTACAAAATATTTTCCTTCTATACTTCTGAATCTCCCACCGAAATATATTTTGGTTTTTCATTATTGTTATTTATTATCAATGTAATAATTGTGATATTTGTTAAGGGCTTGCTATGGGCCAAGCAGTGTGCTAAATCCTGGGGTTGACATAATACAATCAGATCAGATGTAATCCCTGCCCACAATCATTTTAGAGATGAGATGATTGAAGCACAAGGAAGTTAAATGACATGCTCACGGTCACAGAACAGGCAAATCGTGGAACTGGGATTAGAACCCAGGTCTCTGACTCCCACTTTTAATTTGATTAAGGTAATTTCCTATTATGTGGGCTTCAGTTAGCCATTCTCATAAAAATGAATCTAATAAACCCTTCATGTTCATGAAGACAATTATCTAATCAACCTCAACCTTCTTTCTAGAGGCAAAATGGTCCCATTTCCTTTAACCTTTTTTTATGGTATTTGTGAAGCCCTTACTCTATGTCAAACAGTGTTTTAAGCTCTGGGATAGGAACAAGTTAATTAGGTCAGACACAGTCCCTTTCCCACATGGGGCTCACAGTCTGAGCAGGAGCGAGAGCAGGTATGGAATCCCTATTTTACAGTTGAGCAAACTGGGGCACAGAGAAATGAAGTAATGTTGGTAATGTTGGTAATGTTAAGTGCTTACTATGTGCAGAGCACTGTTCTAAGCGCTGGGGTAGATACAGGATCATCAGGTTGTCCCATGTGAGGCTCACTGTCTTAATCCCCATTTTACGGATGAGGAAATTGAGGCCCAGAGAAGTGAAGTGATTTGCCCACAATCACACAGCTGAAAAGTGGCAGAGCCGGGATTCGAACCCATGAACTCTATCTCCCAAGCCCATGCTCTTTCCAGGGAGCCATGGAGTGACTTCTCTAAGATCACACAACAGACAGGTAGCAGAGCCGGAATTAAAACACCGGTCTCCCTGACCCCCAGGCCCGTTCTCTCTCCACTAGGCCTCACTGATTCTCCCTTTCAATCATTTTTATCTTTACCCTTTTATGGATCTCAATTTCTCCTCATTCTTTTTGAAAAAGCAGTAAGCATAATTGGACTATAATAGTGTGTTGTTACCACAATTAGGCCAAGTCCTCTTCTTTAAATCTCAGAACCCAGCCTTATTAGCTCTTGTCAGTGGGAATCTCTAATCTCATTCATTCAATCATATTTCCTGAGCACTTACTGTGTGCAGAGCACTGTACTAAGCGCTTGGAATGTACAATTCAGCAACAGATAGCGACAATCCCTGCCCAGTAATGGGCTCTCAGTCTAAAAGACTATCATCATCATCATCATCATCATCATAACCACTAACATCATCTTCATCTTCTCATAGCATCCTAATTCTTTTTAACTGCCAGAGGGATAAGACTCTTATTAAGTTAGGAAGAGGATTCTTCTGCCAATATCCCTACCTTTTAAGTCTAGCATTCATCTCCCTATTTTGCCTAGCAATTTTTAGTTCAAAATGCAAATATTTCTTGGGAAAGTCCTTAGACTGCAACAGTAATAAACTGCATAATCCAACATAGTTTCTGGTACTTGCAAACAGCATTCATAAACTCATTCAGAAGATAGAATTAAATGCCTTTCAAATATTTTGTTCAAAATGAAAATGTTTTATTGTAAGATAGGAAAAATGAAAATTCACATTTAGCTTTGCTTTGAGAAGAAAAGCTACTGAAGTTAAATAAAGTAAAAAGTCAAGGTTATTACAGTATTCAGGCACATTGTTTCAAGGAATCATAATAATGTAGGAAAAATTTAATTTTGTGTCCTATTAAAGAAGGATGAAGATAAAGAGTTTACAATGACTGGCTGCCTCAAATGTCTTTCTTATGTGCTAATGCAGAAAATGAAATTGTTTTCTGACAAAGTGTCGCACATTGTGTCTGTTCAATATGTTATCAGTTTTCACCATGTTGCTGCTGTGAAAAAAATAACCTTTGTTAGGACAAACATATCCTATTCAGAAGAATCCAGTCTAGTACTCTTTTGAAACTTAAGTTTCCCTATGGTACTCTACTTAGAAAAGAAAAAAAAAGTTAAAGAAATTAAAAGTGATGTTCTGTGGATGTTTTAAAACATCCAGTTGACCTAATGCCCCCACACCTTCCTCCCCACCCAACCCTCCTCTTCCTCAGGAAAAAAATAAAAAAATGACTTTGGGGAGCTTGCTGCCTCACCCTTGCACCAGCCAAGACCAAGAGTAGCTTTGATTGACAGTTTTTTGCAAAATATGAAGAAGGTTAGGTGCCTGTAACCTGGAGTTTATTGTTTAGTGAAGCAGAGAAATTTGACAGCCTTAAGTGTTGGTTGCTTCAGTATTCAACTGGGTCACTAAATCCCATCCTTCGCCTACATTCCTTCATCTTCCTTCCTTCATTTCTTAATAAAACTCTGGGTCTCCCCTAAATACGAATCCATGGGGTGCAAGGTAGTTAGTTTAGGCTGCTAGTAGGAGAAACAAGGGTCAGGCTAGACTTTTATCTTTTTTCCTTTCTTCCTTTTTACTCTGCCAGCTACCATCAAGAAATTCATGCCTCACATTTTGATTCATCTCGGTCCTTACACTAGGCAAGGCCCGCTCTTCTCATTTTCAGGCTTCAAACCTACTGATGTCTTAATCCATTAAAAAAAAGCTAAAAAACAGGTATTGATCCAAATTTCAGGTAGAAGTGTCGCCTTGTCAGTAGCCAGGGGTTTGATCAGGAAGCATCTCAAAATAGAGGAGTGTTTTTTCACTCCTTGACAATGTGAAAGACAGTGAAGAGAGTTTTAGCCACCAAGAGAAATCCCAGCAAAAAAAAAAAAATCAATAAGGCAAAATGTCCCATCAATGAAAGTCACTAATGCTAAAATGAATTATATAGTTAATGCATGCTGCAGCTGCTCCAGGCTTTACCCCAGAATGGTAATTCTTCTTTCCATCTGCCCCAGATATACTAAAGGCTCCTATTTCCCTTCATTGGAGCTGCTGCTAAAATGTCTTCAACAATTCTGTACTCTAATTGGCTCCATGATTCCTCATGAGCCCAGCCATAATTTGCTATCCTAAAACCAACCTCTCAGCACATTTCCCCAGGCAAGAAATGTCATCTGACATACCTCATTTTTAAGTTTCTTTACATACCAGATTTTTTTGTTGGAAATATGTGGAGCAGCATAAATAAACTACACATCCTAGTATGTTGGTAATGTGGAACCATCAGAAAATGTCAGCTGTCCATCTGAGAGAACTTCAAAAGATATTTGGCTAGTGCTTGGGAGAAAACAGTACAACAAAAATAGCAGACATATTCCCTGCCCATATCGATCTTACAGTCTCCTTCCTTCCTTCCTTCCTTCCTTCCTTCCTTCCTTCCTTCCTTCCTTCCTTCCTTCCTTCCTTCCTTCCTTCCTTCCTTCCTTCCTTCCTTCCTTCCTTCCTTCCTTCCTTCCTTCCTTCCTTCCTTCCTTCCTTCCTTCCTTCCTTCCTTCCATCGTGTTAAGTCCCAAGTACTTAACACTTAGTAGAAGCTCAATGACCAAAATATCACTGATTAATGGATTGTACCATGTAGTATGGAAACCTAATGGAAAGAGCATGGGGCTGGAGTCAGATGAAATGGGTTCTAGTCCCGACTCCACCACTTGCCAGTTGTGTAACCTTGAGCAAATCTCTTAAACTTCTGTATCCCTCAACCTTCATCTGTAAATGGGAATTTAGTAACTGTTCTCCCTCCTACTTAGGCTGTGAGCCCTCTGTAAGCACAAGGACCATCTCCAACCCAATTGTCTTTTATCTCACCCTGCGTTTAGTATGTTGTTTGACATATAGTAAGCACTTAATAAATAACCCAATTGTGAATATGGTAGTTATATTTTTGAGCATCAATTTGGCGCTAAGCTAAGCAGTTGAAAATAATAAAACAAAGAGGTAACATTCCTTGCCCATAAGGAATTTATGTTTTAATGGGGGAGACAGATGTAAAAACATTTATAAATAGAGTGGTCAAAATAAATAATTGAATGAGCCATTGAATAAATAAATTTATATACAGAAATGCCGAGGATAGGTATAAACATGTTCATAAATTATAGACATGGCCGATAGATTTAGACGTAAATGTAATGTGAAAAAGCACTTCTGCATAGTGAAAGTGGAAGCACTTCAAAAAGCCTAGAATGAAAAATGTGTAGGTCACTGTAAGTACTCCTGTAGTCCATAAAAAGATCATTTACGTATTACCAGTTATCCTCCTGCAAAATAAAGTATTAGTGATGCTCCCTGACCCTAGAAAATACTTGGAAGATTCAAAATCCTGACTGGGTAATGAATAATTGATGTGCCTATCGTCTCTTTCAAGTTTCTAGGTCACCTCAAGGGTAATGTCAAAAATCTTTCTATACCATCTTTTAAATAACCCAAATCAATAAGTAGGTCTTAGAATAATGTATGAACTTACACATTCAAATGCTCTGAAATCAATTACATCAAGTGACAGGCCAATAGCTCGGTCATATTTGCATTCTTTTGAGACTAGCGTATTTCACTGAGTCAGTTTCAGAGCATAGCCAGGAAATGCACCAAAAAGAGAAGAGTGGAGCTGTAGAATTATTTCAAAGCCTAAAAATAATCTCTAGCTATTATTTATGGGATTGGAGGTGGCATGGCTGTTACTGAGGAGACTGTAGCTATAAGAACTCAAACATATGTAGTGTCATTTGCCGTCCTTGCAATTTTAGAAATAAAACATGGGTAGAAAGTTAACCCTGACTACCTGTTACGTTGCCCCCTGAAGATATGGTATAGTACTGTCCCATCTTGACAGTGAATGACAGAAATCAGTTTGAGTGCCTTGAAAGGACAAAGTCAGACATGCCAAGGAGATGGTTGGTGATTACTTAAAAAACTGGATGTGTTCAAATTGTAGAAGCTTGATGCCAAATACTCTAGGGACAGAAAAATCGTTTGAATAGGAGAATCAAATCCAGGGTACTTGTCTTCAGCCACCAACATTGTTCTTCCATATGCACATTTGATTTAAGCATTCATTTATTTTAGGAAAATCTGACCATTATCTCAAATAAGATAACTGTGATTTTGCTCAGAGGGCCTTCATATGAATTTGCTATGCAGTAGTTATTCGAGTGCTCATTGGAGTAGACTTGCAGTTTTCAAACCGTGAATTAGGATGGAATATTCTCTTGCTGCGGTAAACTTTGTCTTTTTCTGGATGTGCTACAGAAATTCAGATTATACAGAGCCTAGGAGTTTGTTGTTAATTTTACGGCCATCTCCCCCATTAGTGAGCGAGCTCATTTTGGGTAAGTGAAGTGTAACTTGTTTGTCCTGTACTTCCCAAGTGCTCAGTATAGTGCATTGTCCCCAACGGGTGCTCAATAAATGCTCCCACAACTATTACTACTACTACTTCGCATAGGTAATCAACTTCATAAGGGGTGTGTGTGTGTGATTTTTTTTAATAGTATTTGTTAAGGGCTTATTATATGCCAGACACCAAGAAGCAGCGTGGCTTAGTGGAAAGAGCCTAGGCTTGGGAGTCAGAGGTCATGGCTTCGAATCCTGGCTCCGCCACTTAGCAGCTGTGTGACTTTGGGCAAGTCAGTTAACTTCTCTATGCCTCAGTTACCTCATCTGTAAAATGGGGATTAAGACTGTGAGCCTCATGTGGGACAACCTGATTACCTTGTATCAATCCCTGCGCTTAGAACAGTGCTTTGCACGTAATAAGCACTTAACAAATACCATAATTATTATTAAATGCTGGGATAGTTACAAGATAATCAGGATGGACACAGTCACAGGGCAGATAGGAAGTGGAGCTGGAATTAGAATCCAGGACTTCCGACTCCCAGGCCCATGCTTTTCCCACTAGATCATGCTGCTTTTCCAAGACACACTGCTTCTCAACCCTACCAGCCTCCTTTTAGAATAATAGTGTGTTATCTCTATTGACAGTATAGTGTGCACTGGAATCTATATGAGATTGCAGCTGCAGATTGCAATCTCCAGATTGCAGCTGAACTACAAGATATTTACAGAAAAGACACTGGGAAGCAGCTTGGCCTAGTGGATAAAGCCTGGGCCTGGGAGTCATAAGGACTTGGCCGCTAAACCCTTTCTGCCACTCGTCTGCTGTGTGACCTTAGGCAAGTCACTTCATTTGCCTGTGCTTCAGTTACTTCATTTGTAAAATAGGGATTAAGACTGTGAGTCCCATGAGAGACATATACTGTGCCCTACCCGATTAACTTGTATCTACCCCAGTGCTTAGTAGAGTGCCTGGCATGTAGTAAGCACTTAAAAAATTCCATTAAAAAAAAAGACTGTCACAGTTGCACTTATTTGCCCAATGTGAACTTGCTTCGGGAAGTATTCTATCAAGACTGTTACATGAGGTATCAATCAGAGAGGAAAAGCTGCATATAGCATTGAGGGGTGAAAAGAGGAAAGGGAAGGAAATTATCAGACCAACTCCCTGTGGACATATACCCTAGTAGAAAACAGTAGATAAAAGAGACACAGGAGAGCACCACTTAATCCAATCACAGAATCAGAAATCATAGCAGGTACAATTATCTGACTAGGTTTAAATGCAGATAAAAATATGGATAGCTGGTGGAGGAGATGGGGAGAGAAATTGAAATAGATGAGGGAGAGAAAAAGGAATGGGGAGGAAGGATGTAGATATTGATTCCTCAAGTCTTACACACTCATGTGCACAAATATTCCAGGCAGTATTGAACAATAAGTTTTGTTCCTAGACCCAAACATTTCTCTTGCAAACCTCTGCCTCTTCATTCCTTCCCTACCCTTGACTCAACCCGTTCAAACCTCCTGCCTCTTTGGGGTATGCAATCTCCCAGTTCAAATCAGTATTATCGAATGTCTCAGCAAGCCAAGGTACTGCTCGAAGAATCCAAAAGAGTCAATTCGTAGACCTACTTGTTCTCAGAATTGTAATCACATTGCAATCTGACCTCGACAGGTTCATAAATCAATGGTTTAAATGAAAAAGTCAGAGGATTTCTGCTGGAATGAAAGGGGGAAGAAGTCCATTTCTCAATCTTAGTTATGCAAAAATTGAAGCAGGTTCAACAAATGCAGTTTGGGATCAAAATTGTCTTGCTGCATCTTGAGCTACAAAGGTTTACATAGAAAAGGAGAAGGTCAGCTAGGAGCAAAATACACTTAAGAGTTGTGTTGAGAAAACCACAAATGCATTATTTACACAATATTTCAGTCCATCTCATTAGAAAGATTAATTGGCTTTACCTCCTGCAACTGTTTAATTCTCAACAGTTTGATTTTTCAGATCCCAAATTTTCCCTTGTTTTTTGCAGATTAAACCAATTTCCTGATAGGCCACTGGCCTTGAAACAGTGATTCCAATTCTGTCCATTCTGTTAATTCTATTATTTAAACACAATCAAAGTAAAAATAGGTGACAAACTTGGGACTTGAAGAAGCAGTAGATTTTTACCATAAAATTCCCTCATGTGACTCTTTGTTCTAACTGCTTTTCAACATGCAGATATGAAAGAGAATCCTGGAGCCAGTGGGTGGTTTTATCTTTCTCCAAAGCTGTTCGCAAGAGCTCAGCAAGCTTTCACAGGGACCCAGCCTGATAGATCTTCTCTCCAGTGTCCTTAAAAACGACCTGCACGTCCTCCTCTTAAGACTGAGAAGAAGAACGGGTTAATATAATTCCTTATGGACCCAGCTGAGAGAACAAAGGATATACTTAGGGGAAAAAAAAAGTCAATTTATATTAAAGAAATAGAGAAAAGTCTTTCAGAAGTTGAGATGGATGAGTGACATAGAAGTATCTCAACTAGGGATAACCAGTGCTTTTTATCCCATTGTTTTGGGGAATATGTTGCTACTGTCCACCCAGAGTCTCTCAGGTGCTCCAGTTTGTTCCATTTACAGGGAACAAATAATAATAATAATAGTAATAATAATTATTATGATATTTGTTACGTACTTAGTATTTGCCAGACACTGTACTAAACGCTGGGATCAATATAAGCAAATCGGGTTGGTTACCGTCCCTGTCCCACGTGGGACTCACAGTCGCAAACCCTATTTTACAGATGAGGTAACTGAGGTCCAGATAAATAAACTGCCTTGTCCAAGGTCACACAGCAGACTAATGATAGAGCTGGGATTAGAACCCATGACCTTCTGACTCCTAGACCCCGGCTCTATCCAGTATGCCTTGCTGTTTACAAAGCAACCTGCAAAGAAGAGGATTATGTAAGTTAATGAGCAGCAAAAATCACCAAAGGGAAATGTGACCTGGTTTCACCTCACTCATTTTGAGGATCATTATGTTTGCACCTCATTGATTCTTGCTGATCATAAGACAGGTGACCTATTCATTGACAGTTACACCACTGACTTTTTCTCCTCTCTCAGTGGTTCCAGACCTCTTCAGATTAGTGCTTTGTTTTGCCTAGTGATAGAAAAAACGGCTTTGTGCCTAAAACAATAAGTGGAAAACGTTGTGAAAAAATTGTGTCTGGGAGAAGTGTCTTTATTGGCCAAGAATTTGGTTGAGGGAAGTAGAAAGGTTATTTTTTCCTTCTCCTTTGGAGGATATGCTTACTTACACCTTTCTGGAGATAAAAGAAATGATTGAGGTGAATATGTTCAGTGGGTAAATTTAAAAATCCAAATGATTGCATTAATTTGCTCTTTAATTCCCATTGGTTGGGTGATAACTAAAACAGGCTAAGAAAGAAGTTCAAATTGAATGCTGTAAGCATAGAAGGGGATTTAAAATTTGAACTAGATTGTCCATGGCACTAAATAGATTAGCAGACTACAGTTTATCCTAATTTCTTGCTGAAAAATTCTTTGACAGGCAGAGATTTTAAGATCATATTTTTTGTTATGTACCAGAGCTTTTCTATCCAATTATTAAGAAAATATAAATCCCATTTCTTAACTCCTTTTTTCTTATCCTGCTACTCTTCTTATTTGATAATACCGATCCATTAAAATGATTGTTATGAAAATTCTGAATAAATGCACCATATTTTGTTCTTCTGAGATGACCATTGGCTATTCTTAATTTTATTTTATTTTATCATTTTACATAGAGAACCTAACTATACTCTGGTAGTAATAGTAGCTAGATTGTGAGCCCCATGAAACGGGATAGGTACTGTGTTCAACTCATTCATTCATTCAATAGTATTTATTGAGCACTTACTATGTGCAGAGCACTGTACTAAGCGCTTGGAATGTACAAATCGGTAACAGATAGAGACAGTCCCTGCCCTTTGATGGGCTTACAGTCTAATCGGGGGAGACAGACAGACAAGAACAATGGCAATAAACAGAATCAAGGGGAAGAACATCTCATTAAAGCAATAGCAAATAAATAGAATCAGGGTGATGTACATCTCATTAACAAAATAAACAGGGTAATGAAGACCTCATAACTCAGAACAGTGCTTGGCACATAGTAAGCTCTTAACAGATGCTATCATTATTATTATTATTATCATTATTAGTAGTAGTAATAGTAATAGCAGCAGTAGTACAGCTGTATCTGTAGTACAAACTTGGTACTAACAGGGAAGACAATCATAAACATTTTAACAACTAGAGAGGTCAAAAATAAATAAATCTGACCTAGTTACAGGAGTGCTAAGAAGGATGTAAATATCTTCAAAAGTGCTAGAGTTGGCCAAAGGGATGCTACGGTTCAGGGTGTTGTATAGTTAATATGGGGAGTTTTTGAAAGGAAGTAGGACTTAAAGGAGGAATTTGAATGTGGGGAGAGCTGAGATCTGCCTGATGTGTGATTAACAAGGAGTAGGATGGTGTGACTGAGGGGGTGGAGTTGGAGATTCTAGGGGGAGGTACAGCTAGAAGTTCTGCTTGAAAAGGACAACGATAATAAATTGGGGAATAATGGGTGAGAACAGTTAGCTAAGGAGGGGCCAGATAGTGGAGAGTGTTGAAGCCTCCTGTGAGGAATTTTTGTCTAATGCCAAAAGATACAGAAAGCCAGTGTGGGAGGGTTTGAGAAGAGTAGAAATGAGGGCTGAGCCCAGCGAAGAGTATAAACTGGAGAGGTGAGAGGAGGCCGGAGGCTAAAAAAGCAGCAAAGAGGCTAGTGCAACAGTTTAACCGAGGCAAGGGCAGAACTGTTAAGAGGTTGGTAGCAGTTTAGGTGGAGAGAAAGGTATGGATATAGGAAATGTTATGCGGGCAAAACTAGCCAGATTCGGCAGTGGACCCAAAGACACTGGAAAGATGCTAAAAGAAACTGAAAGGTACTTGTAAGGCTTATATTAATACTACATGTCCTTTAATTTATTCATTCTTACAATCACACTGTATTTAATGCTTGATTAGTCCATGCCATTCCATGTCTTTAAAAATATTATTATATATTTTAATGCATTTTATTAAATTGTACTTAGTTTTCCCTTTGTGTGTAATGCTCTACTAAGCTAGCCAATGCTAGGTGAATTCAAAGTCAATCGACCTTTTATCTAATAGTATGGGGGAGATGGAGTAGAGTAGGTGAGGGAGGTCTTCTATATACTTTACATATCTATAAAAGCGGGTGTGAAATGACAGGGAAACGTCTGGTATTCTGAAGTCTGTGTTTTCTAACTTCTCTTCACCTCTATAGATGGATTTTCCTTCTTATAAAACATCTATTTGGTGCCAGTATTTTCATTCTACTCTTGGTAGTACCGCATAGAAAATGTTCTGGTGTGATCATTTAAGAACACAGAAAATTGCAGTCAATAATTAATTGGACATTTTGAGGTTGGTACCTCATTTAAAAGAGGAATTGAGAGATCATCATAGAAGAGTTAGACAAGGTACTTTAATCATTTGAGTCCTTGACTCTAGAAAAATGTGATTAGATGTCCTACATTAAATTATATGGTCACAAATTTGAGCTTTCTATCTCATCATCCAGAAGGCTTCCGATGGCACCAGTAAGTGTCCCTGATGGAAAGGTATCAGCCAATGTGATAAAGTAATAAGGAACGGAGGAGAGGCTGCCTAATCTCCTCTGTGTCTCATGTTCCTCGTTCCTCTCCTCATTCTCCTTGGAGACTGAAGCCAGAGAGTCTCTGCTTACACCAGAATCTCCAAGGAATAGCCAGGGGAAGGAGCAGATGAGCCACTGTGGTTGCTATGACGAGAAGCACTGCTCCAGCTCTCTAGGCCGTGACAGCCTCAGTCACCTCTGCTACCCATAACAAACCATAGCAGTAAACCCTGCTGCCTCAAGTGGCAGAGCTGGGATTCGAACTCATGAGCCCTGACTCCAAAGCCCGTGCTCTTTCCACTGAGCCACGCTGTTTCTCTGATTAATATATACTGAGTGTCTACTGTGAGAGGGAAAGGTGGAAATTTACAAATTTGGAAACAATTTGTGTATCAATAGTGAGAAAAGAAAGATGGAGGTTTTAACGAGTAGCTGTATAAATGTGTCAGGATGAAACAGCTGAATGAATACTTGGATTTACAAGCACCTACATATTTTCACAAGTATGGAGGCTAGGCTTAAAATATATAAGGGTGTTGTTTGCTTGATGCTCCTAAGGGGTTGCCAATTGATTGGAAAAGGCTTCACTGAGGAGGTGGTATTTTAAGATGGATAGAGCTGTGGTCTGTTCAAATTAAGTGGGTCGGTTGGCCCAGATTGGAGAAGCAATGTGAACAGAGAAGCAATGCAACCTTTTTTTAATGGTGTTTGTTAAATGCTTACTAAGTGCCAGGAACTGTACTAATCACTGGAGTAGATACAAACTAATCAGGTTGGACACAGTCCATGTCTCATGTGGGGTTCAGTCTTAATTTCCATTTTACAGATGAGGTAACTGAGGCACAGAAAAGTGAAGCAACTTGCCCAAGGTCACATATCAGACATGTGGTAGAGCCTATAGAAAGAGCACAGACCTGGGACCCAAAGGACCTGGGTTCGAATCCAAGTCTGACTTTTTTTTCCCTGCACGACCATGGGCATGTCATTTAACTTCTCTACACCTCAGTTTCCTCATCTGTAAAATGGGGATTAAATCCTACTCCCTTCTACATAGAATGTGAGCCCCATGCAGGTCATGGACTGTGTGCAACTCGATTAATTGCACCTAACCCAGTGTTTAGAACAGAGTGCTTGGCACATAGTAAGTCCTTATCAAATATCATAAAAGAAAAGCTTGGAGGCAAGGAGGGCGAGAGGGAAGTACGGTTAGAAAGCAAAATGGGAGTAGTTGGTGATAAGAGTTGATAAGACAAAAGCTAAGATCAACGTTTCAGCATCTGGGAGGAATGAAGTGAGAGTGGATCTGGTAAATACTATGGAAGAACAACCTGAATTTAGCAGTTGAATGAATGAGAGCTGAAAGACAGTGAGGAATTGAGGATGATACCAGGCTCCTAGGGAAGGGAGGATTGACGGAGATGGAAAAGCGAAAGGAGTGGGTTTAAAAGGGATGACGATAGGTTCAGTTTTAGATATGTAGAGTAGAAAAGTCCTGTATTCCAGAAAAAATGAGGGATTTTTGATTAGATTAGAGGTCAGAGTTGGAATCATCTACATTGCTACCTCACTTTCTTTTTCCCTTTTTTATCCAGTAATGTGCTCATCGCTATGTCTTTTCTTTTATCTTTCCCTTTATCTCTTTCAGACGTCCTCTCTGTGCCTCATCCCTTTTAAGCCTTATCAATCTGCCCCTTGGAAATCCTACTCACAACTTGTGACCTTGTGACTTTAACTGTGGTAGAGAAAGGTTAAAAAATTCTGTACTTCTAAACCAGAAATCAAAATGAAAACTCTCATTCAAAGATCTAGAGTAGGTATGGGCAGATATGAATAGCTTATCTTCCAGAAATATAACTCTTAGAAATCAAAAACTTTTATTTTCTTGGTTAAACTTTGTACGCCGAAACAATTTTGGTCACCCAAATGGATAGAATCAAGGGGAATAGAGATTTGTGAGAATGTTTGATCCCTAGATAATGTTATTAGATTTGTCAGAGGTAGATTGGAATGAGAAGGTTTCTGTGTTCAGTTTCCTGTTTCCTATGAGAATTTTGTAATGGAGAGGCATTATACACTGGGGTAGAATTGTATCTCGGTCAAGGAAGGTCCTGCCTAATAACTTCTCTTGAAGAAGCCTTATTACTATTGGCTGCATTTCTCCTTCAGCTTAAAATGTTCCCTTTACCCTCTTTTCTCTCTCTTTGGAATTCAGCTGGTAACCCATGGATTGGTTGTCTTCAACACATGGACAATTGTGACAATCTATCATATTCTCTATAGAAAAGACATTCACTAATGAACTGTACAGATGGCACTACAGTTGCTGCATGAATAATAAGTGACATTAGTTGGAAGACTTGTGGAATGTAGAAATAATAGTAACAGGCTGTCATCCTAGTTAAATCAGATGCATGAAATAGAAAGAAGTTGATGTGGATTTTTCTAAGGGGATTATCATCAAGTTTTACTTTTACAACCAATGCTGCATATGGTTTCCTGTGGTTCTCGTACATTCTTTGAACATTTTTCTTCTGAGAGGCAACATGGACTAGTCAAAAGAACTTGGGTCTGGGTTTCAGAAAGGCTTGGATTCTAGTCCTGGTTCTGCCACTTGCCTGCCGTGTGAACTACAGCAAGTCATTTAGCCCCTCTGGACTTCCACTTTCTCACCTATAAAATGGGGATAAAATACTTGTCCTTCCTCCCTTAGAGCTCTAAGTAGGACAGGACTGTGTCCAATCTGGTTATTATAATAATCATTGTGGTATTTGTTAAGCACTTACTATGTGCCAGGCATGTATCTACTCCTGTGCTTAGCTCAAAACGAGTGCCTCTTAACTATCATCATTATAATAATATATTGTATATAGACATATGTAATTATAATAGTTTAAGTAAATTGATATTATATCATTACCTGAATCAATGTTTAGGCCTAGAGGTTTGCATGACTATGCTCTCTTTTGAATGTTTTTGTGGCAACAGGAGACTCCATATTGGTGGTGTCATTCTTTCAAATGACTGGAGGATTACACTTACTGAAAAAACAGAATTTCTTTGGAAATGTATAAATGCACAGTGGCAGTCTGTAGGACTGCCGTTTCTCTACATTTTGAAATGTTTTTCTAATAATCATTAGTTAATCTTTCTGCAGAACCTCTGTCCTTGAAGTGGCTGCCAAGCAATAAGATCAATAAAAGGAAACTTTGCCACTTTAATTTCCCAAACCAGCACCCTATTTCAAACTGTTTCTAAGCATTGAGCAATTTATCAGGACTCAGGCTTGTGGCAATTACAATTTCAGGCTTGGAAAATGTTCCTGTGGTCTGTGAACGTGTAAAACCTAATTGGATCCTCCGTTGTTTTATCCCTTCACAGGAGGGTCATGGCCACTTATGGTACACTAAGTAGGCCTTGTATGGGTTTGTGGTGCTATATGATGGAAAGAGGAAGATGATTTGTCATAACTAGTCGTAAGTATGTCAGCCTGCCATAGCCAGAATTTAGTTTTGCTCATTTGCTAAGGAAACCTTGCTGCACCACTGAGTCTATTTCAAAACAGATAATGGCATCGCTTCCTTCTCCCTTCTCTCCCATCTAGTATTACATATGGTAATTAATCTTGATTAATTAGCGAGGCAGTAAATTCTTCTCCCACTGCCCCCCCTCTGTGCATGAAATAACCTGGTGATCTAATCCATACATTCTTATTGTTTATTCCAATAAATATTAGTCAGCTCTTCGGCCAATGCTTAGAAGTACCTAATGGATAGCAGTTTTTCTTGAGTGCTTACTATATCTAGAGCTGAAAAATTGTGATTCTAGAGAATGGAATCAGTTGACAACAATAATTATGCAAAGGGAGAGAATAGGGGAACTAAGACTGTGCAGGTTGCTCTCCGTAATTTTAAGGAGATGGAATGAAGGAGGGAAGATCACCATCCTAGCTATGTCCTGTTCATACTACCATCCAAACAGAACCTTCCTGGACTTACCATTAGCGACCCTTTAGAGCACCTAGGCTAGGCATATAAAAGGGGAAGCCCTGACTCCAGATCACCCCAGGCTACTTAATGTGCACCTGGCACCTTCCTCCCTATGTATTGGCTAAATTCCGGGATTAGCAAGAGGGCTCTGAGCTCTGACTATTATTCAACCTGACTGGAATCCCCCAATTCCAAGTCCGGTTTTCATATCCTAGAGATGGGGCAGATCGCATCTGTGGATCCAGTGGATCTGTGGATATCTAGTGGAGCCCACCTTATATAGAGTAAGTTTTTACTCTAGAGATATTTAGGCCAGGGATCTTCTTTACTTACTCTGTTGTTTGTTCCCAAACACTTAGTACAGCGCTCTGAACATAGTAAGCACTCAATAAATAGCGATAATAACTGTGGTATTTGTTAAGGGGTTACTATGTGCCAGGCACTGCACTAAGCGCTGGAGTAGATACATTGTAATTGGGTGGAATGCAGTTCCTGTCACACACTGGGCTCACAGTCTTAATTCCCATTTTGCAGATGAGGTAACTGAGGCCCAGGGAAGTAAATTGACTTGCCCAAGATCTCACAACAGACATGTGGCAAAGTCAGGATTAGAACCTAGGTCCTTCTGGCTTCCAGGCCTATGCTCTATCAACCAAACCACACTTCTTTTAAATTCAACAGATTGATTGATTTGAGGGTGCTTTACATGCTTTGTAATGGCATACCTTTCTCACTCGGCCTCTTTTGCCAAGGCACAAGAAAGAAAAATGGAGTAGGAAAAAAATCTCTTCAATATGATTGGAAATACTTGCCGGTGAGGATACAGCCTTAGTTGTCTTTATGGGTTTTTTTCCTCCTGGGGGGAGAAATCAAATATGATCAGCTGTGTAATTTAATATAATAAGACTTTTAAAAATGTTATATTTAGGTTCCCAGTGCCTTTGCAAAAATTATTGATTCATTTGTTTGAGGTTATAATGTGTAAAACTGCCTCAGGGTGTAAGTCTAAAAAGTACATTTAATTAAAATACATAAAACTTAGTAGAGTAACAATTAAAACAACCTCAAAGAGTATATAAGAAACTGTCAGTCTTAAAGTTTCATTATCTTAGAAAGACTCTTTTTTTAAAAAAGCAAGTTTCTAAGGTTTTTATTTTCCTTAGTTTTTTCCTTACCATAGTTTTATGAAGTATGAAGTATGCCTGAACTCTTTCAGACAACAAACACCTATTTCAGTTCTCTGCATACATGGGTCTAAATAAATGCTATTGGTGGGGTTAATGATGATGTTAATGATGATGCTTATGAAACGCTTTCCCATCTCCCACTCCATCACCATGACTTGCCTATTTATGGTGTCATAGTGTATAAGAAGAGTGGTCATATCTACGAATTTCATTGTATTGTGCTCTCCCAAGCTCCTGATTCAGTACTCCACACACTGTAAGCACTCAGTAAATCTCATTGATTGATTAATGATTGATCTGAATCCTGAGAAATGATCCTTGACAATAGCTTTGGATGAAATGCCAAGAAAAGTTGAAGAAAGCTGGAATAGTGAAGATTGGAGAAGAAAAGACAATGGGAGCTGAGGACAGAATATGGTTCTTCCACCTCCCTTTATCAATCAATCAGTCAATCAATACTATTTATTCAGTCCCTGAGGTATGGTGGAGTATGGTACTAAGGATTTGGGAGAGTACAACAGAGCTAGAAGTCATAATCCCTGCCCTCATAGAGTTTACCATCTAGCAGAGCAAGAACTCTCTCTGGTCTGTCTACAATAGCCCCTCACAACCCATCCCGCTTTCACGCCCCCAACAGTGGAAGATGAATGGCTAAAACCTTCTGATTGCATATGCTGAAATTTTTTTACAAATCAACATTTTTGCTGTGTTGTAGTAGATTATGTCTTGAAGAGTTAATACCTTCTCTCAAAGTGTCTTATTTAACAATTCTAGGTTTGACTTTTGGTAGTTTCCTCTCTATCTAAGAGACCTATTTGTTGGGCTGTATTTGGCCAGATGTGACTTAAATCCTGAAAATAATCTGACTCATTCTGTACAGGTTAAGCTTCAGGGAAACTGAAAGTTTTTATGAAAATGCCCCTTGCCGTTACCTATGCTGTTTAATTTAGCTTATTTTCACAAATAAATCATGTAAAATATTGCTTTATATGATATAATTGTGTATACTATGTACTTATTATTTTATATTATGAGGAAACTGACTTGCCCAAGATCATCCAGCAGGCAAGTGGCATAGCCGGGATTAGAACCCAGGTCCTTCTGACTCCCAGCCCTGTGCTCTATCCACTAGGCCATGCTGCTTCTCGTTATTATTGTATTTAACTTCCTAGTTTTAGTCCAAGCAAACTTGATCCATAGTTCTAATGACTCCCAGTAGAACTGAATATTCTGCTCAGGGAAATAAGAAAAGTGAAAATGAAAATCTAAAATGTGTGGGATGAGTGCAAATTTATTTACCATTTCCACTGTTGCAGTACATGTTTGAAAGATGACATGTCACTAGATTGGCATTCACCTGTTCTTATTACTGCTATTTTATAACTCTAAATGTAACTGGCATTTAACCCCCAGTGCTTAAATGATAATGCTGAATTTCTTTCTTTCAGAAAAGTGTGATGAACAGCTTGTCTCCGCATTGCCTCATGTTGCCTTCAGCAGTTCATCGTTTATTACTAGTAGCTATTCTCCGGGCTACGCCAAGCTGAACAAACGAGATGGTAAGTGAATAGTTCTCCTTTGCTTGTTTTCCCAAAATTGAATGGGTCCAGTGAATAGTCACATCTACTCGGATATATCAATCAATCATATTTACTGAGCACTTACTATGTGCAGAGCACTTTACTAAACGCTTGGTAGCATACAATATAACAATATAACAGTTTTATGCTTAATCTCACAAACATTTTATAGTACAAACTGGTCACCATGCTATGACTATAAGTTCCTAGTGGGCAGGGAATACAGCTATTAATGTTGTATATATATTACATACATATTTATATATATGTACTCTTCCAAGTGGTTGGTACAGTACTCTGCACACAGTAAGCACTCAGCAAATACAATTGATTGATTGATTGCTGGTGAGCCACCTAAAAGTACTAGAGTTGTGGGGAGTGTTAATTGTAACCCTTATCTTTTTAGGAGATTCTGAGAATGTGGAGGTATATTTGACCAAAATAAATAGTACTGATTTTTAACAATGAGAAGAGGTTTGGCCTGGTGGAAAGAGTACGGGCACTGAAGATCATGGACCTGGGTTTTAATTCAGACTCCGCCACTTTTCTGCTGTGTCACCTTGGGCTAGCCACTTAACTTCTCTGTGTCTCAGTTACTTCATCTTAAAATGGGAATCAAGACTGTAAGCCCTATGTGGGATGTGTACTGTGTCCATTCGATCGTCCTGTATATTCTGTAACACTTAATCAGTGCCTGACACATAGTAAGCGCTTAACAAATACCACCCAAAAAAAGATGTATTGACACTATGCCTAAGGTGAAGGGATATAAATTGTAGAGTTCTTTGTATACCGCAGGCCCAAACTTTCCATTTTGTTTGTTGCTTCTGCCCAAAAATGTTATCAATTCCTGCACTAAAGTTTCTTAAACTGGTGAAATGTAGTGTTAAAATAGAGACAAAACTGCTAAAATTGAGACAACTGTTCATATTGCCATTAGTTTGCCTTTCAATTTTTGTAAATGTGCTTGATATTTATCAAGCCCCAATGATATAAGGCACTTGCAGTGCTAAATCATTTCAGAAAGACCTAGAGGGTAAACTCAGGGATGTTACCAGGCTAAGTTTGTGGATCAGTGTAAATCACGTATTTCTGTGAATTTAGCAGACACTTTTTGGACCCTCATCTATGTTTTTAAACTCTGATGGTTATGCATCTAAGTTTTCATTCAATCTAGAAATTGGATGTAGTTTCATCCCAGTTCAAGCAGCTAGCCCACCTCCTTCCTCCATCGCCCGATGACTCCTGCAATCCCCATGCTATTTCCTCTGTGTAGTTAGGTTACAGTACAGTTGAACAAAGACTTCCAAAGATCCAAAATTCTGTCTTCCACTCTCTAGATGGTGCTTCGTAAAGGTATTGCACATCCTGGGGAATGAAAACCCTGCTGCAGAATGAGAATACAAATTCTACTGCAGCATAGCAGGGTGCAGTTAGTCACATTTCAGCCACTACAATTAGTCCTTCATTATTCATAAGCACTTATGCAGGTCTGAGCGATTCAGTCTGTGAAACAGCATTAATTATCTTCTTTTCTTTATTATTGAGGCATCTTGTAACTAGAATTTAAAAAAATAAATAAATCTCCATCTGTGTGAGTTACCTCCTGGAACAATAATCTTCGGTGCTGGACCGTTGGTGAGAAGAGTATTTGGATACAGGGACAACCAGTAGAGGTCCCTGGAAAGAATGACCATAAGATAGTTGTGAGCAAGGAATGTGTCCCTTTATAGTTATATTGTACTCTTCCAAGTGCTTAGTAAAGTGTTTTGCACACAGTAAGCCCTCAATGAATAAGATTGAATGAATGAATGAATGACTCTACTTTTCATCTATTAACCGCCAATAGTAAGTACTGAGAGCTTACTCTGGGCAGAGCATCAAACCAAGTGCTTGAAATAGGACAATGGAATTAGTAGACAGAATCCCAGCCCTTAAGGAGTTCATAATCTAGAAGAAGAGAAAAACACCAATATAAATTATAGGTGGGGGCAAACAGAGCTCAGAGGTATCAATCAACAATCAGTGGTAGTTATTGAGCACTTACTATGTGCAGAGCACTGCACCACGCATTTGGGAGAGTACGATATAACTAAGTTGGTAGATAGGTTCCCTTCCCACAGTAAGCTGCACAGAAATGCTATGAAGGATGGGGAGGGGTCGAGTTCCCAAGTGCTTAGTTGACCTCTAGGGAAGTAGATGGAATACGTTTAGAAGAGAAGATTAAGGATGTCAAATGGCCCATCTAAAAGGACTGGAATTAGCGTGAAAGAGAATAACCATCACATTGTTCCTTCAGCATCCTCTGACACAATTGGAGCCGGAGAACTAGGCTCTATGAATGGACCGTTACTGTTCTACTGCAGAAGACACATCCAGGTTCTAGAGTAGTTATAACAGAGTCCCTAATCAGACATCCTCAACCCCAAATGGCAGGACAAGATTTCAAAAAATGAGGTCCTTCAATACAATCAAGTCTCCAGCATTTGAGCTCAGAGCTCACAGCATCACAGCTGCAGGTTGTGAGTGAGTGAAAATGGACTTGAACAAGATACCCAGGAAGCTGTTGCACAGTGGTGGTGATAGCAGCAGTAGTACTAATGATATTTATTAAGCATGTACCGAGTGCGATGCATTGTACTAAGTGTTTGGGAAGCACAAGAGAAGACAAAATATGTTCTCTGCCCCTGCTCACAAAGAGCTAATGATAAACTCATTCATTTATTCAATCGTATTTATTCAGCGCTTACTGTATGCAAAGCAAAGCACTGTACTAAGCACTTGGGAGAGTACAATATAACAATATACAGACAAATTTCCTGCCTACAATGAGTTTACAGTCTAGAGGGGCAGACATTAATATAAACAACATTAGATTACAGACTTTGTAATTTTATGTTACAAATACTTTGATGCTAACTTGTACAAGTTCATCTCCTTTTTCTCCCTATGGAGTAACTATAAACCACATTTTCAACCTGGGCTTTAAAACCTTCTTGTGCATTTGGTGCTGTGTGTGCTTCAGGCACTTCTTCACATTCAGTAAAACAGAAGAACAATAATATTTATGAAGCATTTACTATGTGCCAGACATGGTACTAAGCACTGAGGAAGTTACACACAAATCAGGTTGGACACAGTCCCTGTCCCATGTGGGGCTCACAGTCTCAATCCCCATTTTACAGGTGAGTTAACTGAGGCCCAGAGCAGTGAAATGACTTGCCCAAGGTCACATAGCGGGCAAGTGGTGGAGCTGGGATCAGAACCCAGCTCCTTCTGACTTAATCTTTGTTCTTTTTCTTGGTCCCAATATTGAAAAATAATTTTTGTTTCCCTGCTCTCCATTGAATGATAATCCCCTTATGAGGATTGCTCAGGATAGGGTTTCACTAGACTGTGAGCTCGTTGTGGGCAGGGAATGTATCTGGTGTTATATTGTACTCTCCCAAGCAATTAGTACAGTACTTTGCACGCAGTAAGCACTCAATAAATGCAGTTGAATGAAGTAATTGCTCAATAAGCACCACTGATGTTGATGGTAATGAAATGACAAGGAAAGCAAGCAAATTAGGAGGCCAGATTAAATAATGTAAAGACTTAATGGAGTACACTCTCAAAAATGTGAAATTGCAGGAGATTTGTTGGGAGATCATTGCAACAGACAGACCAGCGGGCTGGAAAGCAATCAGTTGAGCAGTTCCTTCCTTGTTTGCAGGGAATGTGTCTGTTTATTGTTAAATTGTACTCTTCCGGCCCTTAGTAATTGCTTTGCACACAGTAAGCACTCACTAAATATGGCTGAATGAATGAAAGTGAGGAGCTCTTCTCTTTGAACAAAGGTTTAGGGAAGTTCAGGAGGTCAAGAGAAAGGCTCAAAAACTGAAACAAACCCACTGGCATAGCAGGGTGCTATCCTAAGTGCAAACATTGGAACAAAGTGTGTTTGTTCATCATTCACTGTTTCAACCACACCCATGCACATGGATAACATCTAAAATGAAGAACAACCTCACACACACACACACACACACACACACTCCATCTTCTCTTTTTTGTGGTATTTGTTGCACTTTGTACCGTTCAGCCACTGTTCTAAGTGCAGGGGTAGATACAAGGTAATTAGGTTGGACAGTCCCTGCCCCACATGGGGATCACAGCCTTAATCTCCATTTTACAGATGAGGTAACTGAGACACTGAGAAGTGAAGTGCACATAGAAACATAGTAAGCGCTCAATAAATATTATTGAATGAATGAATGAAAGTGACTTGACCAAGGTCACACAGCAGTCATGTGGCAGAGCTGGGATTAGAGTTCAGGTCCTCTGACTCTCAGGCCCATGTTCTATCCACTCCTTCCTAGTGGCTGTGTCATGAGGATTAATTTACTGTGCTAGCTAGCAATAGCAGCTAGGTCACGGAATCTCTCACAAACTTGGAGCTGAATTCAAATTAGCAGGTTGACATAAATGCTCAAACCAAAGACTGAGATAATTGAGAAATCAAGATAGAGAAAAATCGCAGAATGTCCTTTGGCTTTATCCCCCACTGTCTTCAGATTATCTGTCCATTTCTCAAAAGACTTGCTGGCTTTCTAAATTTGGTTTTCTTCAACTTTAATCGAGTCTGGGATGGCCAGATTGTTGCCTAGCTGTCTGAATTCAGTAATATTATTAAATCCTGTGGCAATCTTTAGTAGCGTGCAGAATTTCCCCACCTTAGACTGGAACATAAGGATGGCTTCTCTCAGGCTTAGTGAAAGTTTCTAGTGCTGGGATGACTCTGCTTAATGGCTCATTTCTGCTAATATAACCTCTTATGTATATGTCTCCAGAGGACAGTTATCATCATTCGGTACCTACCAGATGATTATCATAAAGACATCCGGCGAACTCAAGGCTAGTTGAGTTCAAAAGGTTTCCCTGTGGCCTAGACCACATAATTTTGTGGTCGCTTTTCTCGCCCCAAACATAGCAACGTTCATTCAGTTGGACATAGTACAGAGTCCTGCTTTAATCCAGTGGAAAATGGTCAAAATGGACACATTCATCTCTGCCACAACCAGCCATTCCACTGTGGAACATTCAACTTTTCTTAGCTGCCGAATTTCAGATACCAGAACTGTCCATGATGTCTTTTATTTTGTCAACTCTAAGAATGTAGTGTAGAGAGAGCAGTTATCTCTGTCTTTTATTAGAATAAGGGGAAAAATGTTGGTGTCCAGATTATGTCTGCTCAAGATGTTTTCAAGAAAGCAGTCCATTAAAGGAATATGGATCATGTTAAGTTCAAAGAAAACAATCATCTTTTGCCTTTTTTTAACCTTTTTTTCAATGTAATGCAACATATTAGGTATCAACAAACATATAATTTTTATACGTCTTTCTGCAAGCGCTTAGTGCAGTGCTCTGCATAAAGTAAGCGCTATCTGTTGCCGAATTGTACACTCCAAGCACTTAGTACAGTGCTCTGCACATAGTAAGCGCTCAACAAATACTATTGAATGAATAAATACGATTGAATGAATGAATGTAAAAGTTGCTACATGTGACTGGGATAGATAGCACTGGAGAAAATGCCTCCTGTTTTTCCAGATTCCTTATTTGGCATTAACACATAGGTGAATCACATCATTTTCTAATAGGAGTCTCAGTGCTGGACAGTTGCCAAGTTTCATGAAAAGTCATTCATGCAACACACATCGACAAAGATCTAATGCACTTCAGAATAAAATTAACGCTAAGACAAAGCGAACTCTCAAAATCAGAATACCACCTTGAAAGGTAATTGAGATAGAAAAACACTATGCAAATACAACTCTTGGAGGAACAGCAGAACTATTCATGGTAAAAGACTTGATCCTTTGTGTGCAAATGAAAGTTGTTTCTTCCCTCACGTCTCTTGCCTGCCACACTCTAGTCCACACCCTCCCTATTGTCTGGAACCTCCTTCCCCTTCATATCCAGCAGACTGCAGCTCTCCCTATCTTCAAAGCCTACTACTAGTAATACTAACAGTGATAATAATCACTGTGGTATTTGTTAAGCACTTACTATGTGTATGTGTCAGGAACTATACTAAGCTCTGGGTAGATACAAGATTAATCAAGTTGGTCACAGTCCCTTTCCCACATGGGGCTCACAGTCGTAATCCCCATTTTACAAGCGAGTTAACAGAAGCCCAGAGAAGTTAAGTGACTTTTCCAAGGTCACACAGCGAACTAGTGACAGAGGTGCTTCTGACTCCCAGGCCTGTGCTTTTTCCACCAGGCCACACTGCTTCTCTAAAATCATATTTCCTCTAGGAAGCTTTTCCTAACTAGCCTCTCATCTCCCAGCCTTATTTCCCTCCCTTCTGCATCACCTATGACTTGAGTCCTTATCCTGTAAACGCTTTGTTTTCACACTACCCCTTGACCCCATAGCATTTATGTACAAACTTTTATACTCAGTAGCTTCTCCTACATGCAGAACACTGTACTAACTGCTTGGGAAAGTACAGTACCGGAGAGCGTGTGGACTGGTTCCCTGCCCACAAGGAGCAGGAGGAGTGTGTCCTAATGGTTAGAGCACAGGCCTGGAAGGTCAGAAGGACCGGGGTTCTAATCCCCACTCTGCCACTTGTGTGCTGTGTGACCTCAGGCAAGTCGCCTAACTTCTCTGTGCCTCAGTTATTCATCAGTAAAACAGGGATTAAGACTCTGTGGGACAAGGCCTCACTGTTCTTCCCTTGCTTGTTTATTTCTATGACACGATTAGCAGGTCAATGTTATGGGATCTTCAGTTTTCCCTTTGTCTACTGCAAGTTCTTAAACATTTGCAAAGTGAATGGCCTTTTACATTGTACTTCATGTGGTCTTACATTTAACAAACCAGGTATTAACAAAATGTTTTCCTTCCCTAATTCAGAGATTTCAAAGCATCTTGGCAATGGTTTGCCTCAGTTTCTTGTCAAATATGTATTTATTACCTTGGCTCTTTTAACAATGGTTAATTGAAGGCCAAAATGATTTGATGACTAGCGCAAAACTCATAACCCTTCAGGAATGGGATGCTGCTTTGTATTCTTTGCATTCAGTGAGTTTGGAGAGTGTTTCAATCAAGCTGTTGCACCTTGAAAACTAATGGTGCTCAGCTCATTCTAGACCTTTTGAGTACGTGGATTTTTGATTCACTACACTGTTCATCAAACTATCATGGCATAGATATGAAGCAGTGGGGTGGCCTTGACTCGTCTCTCTCGTTCACCCCACACATCCTATTCGTTACCGAGACCTGCCGGTTTCACCTCTACAATATCGCCAAGATCCGCCCTTTCCTCTCCACCCAAACGGCTACCTTACTGTTACGGGCTCTCGTTATATCCCGGCTAGACTACTGTGTCAGCCTTCTCTCTGACCTCCCTTCCTCCTCTCTCGCCCCGCTCCGGTCTATTCTTCACTCCGCTGCCCGGCTCATCTTCCTGCAGAAACGATCTGGGCATGTCACTCCCCTTCTTAAACAACTCCAGTGGTTGCCTATCGACCTCCGCTCCAAACAAAAACTCCTCACTCTAGGCTTCGAGGCTCTCCATCACCTTGCCCCTTCCTACCTCTCCTCCCTTCCCTCTTTCTACCATCCACCCCGCACGCTCCGCTCCTCTGCCGCCCACCTCCTCACCGTCCCTCAGTCTCGCCTATCCCGCCGTCGACCCCTGGGCCACGTCCTCCCGCAGTCCCGGAATGCCCTCCCTCCTCACCTCTGCCAAACTGATTCTCTTCCCCTCTTCAAAACCCTACTTAAAACTCACCTCCTCCAAGAAGCCTTCCCAGACTGAGCTCCTCTTCTCCCTCTACTCCCTCTGCCACCTCCCCTTTACCTCTCCGCAGCTAAACCCGCTTTTTCCCCTTTTCCCTCTGCTCCTCCCCCTCTCCCTTCCCATCCCCACAGCACTGTACTCGTCCGCTCAACTGTATATATTTTCATTACCCTATTTATTTTGTTAATGAATTGTACATCGCCTTGATTCTATTTAGTTGCCATTGTTTTTACGAGATGTTCTTCCCCTCGACTCTATTTATTGCCATTGTTCTTGTCTGCCCATCTCCCCCGATTAGACTGTAAGCCCATCAAACGGCAGGGACTGTCTCTATCTGTTGCCGATTTGTTCATCCCGAGCGCTTAGTACAGTGCTCTGCACATAGTAAGCGCTCAATAAATACTATTGAATGAATGAATGAATGAATGAATGAATGAATGAAAAAAAAGAACAGAATCAAACAGGTAAACTTTAATGATTAAGGGAAGAAAAATGTGTATTTTGGCTTTTATTAATTCCTATTTCACAGATCACCATATTCTCCCTTCTCAACACGTGGGTTGTGATTCGACACTATTCCAAGTGGAGCATATTAAATGAGAACTTTTTTAATGCCTTCAGTTTAACTCTTTAAAAAAAACATGCCAGAGTGCGCTGTCTTGCGGCAGAATGATACTTCTCTGAAAGTAGTAATTATAGAAGGTAGTTCAGCATGATTAGTTGAGAGGAGCAAGACAGATCAATTAGCTACAAAGTGATTTGTTTTTAATGAAGGAAAAATGAAGTTTCTAACTTAGAAAAGGCATTTTGAGATAATTGTTAATCCAGTCCCTTCCCTTAACAATATCTTCTCTGTGGCTGAAAATCCCCACATGCTCTGCAGAAGATTTTCGGTGCTCTTTAGCAGACGTTCAGCTTTGGAGCGGAGAGGTAGAAATAATGCTCAAAATTCTCGTGCTTTCCCAGCCAGGTAGGTGGCTGCGGAAGGAGAAATGCGGGAAACTAAAGAAAAGATACGATGGTGTCCTGTGAATGGACAATTTAATGAGGCCGCAGTACTTTCTTTGCCTGAAGTCCAGAATTACTGCGCTGGGACAATATACATATTTGGTTTAATAATTGGAAACAAATTCAGTAGACTCCGGAGGAAAGAACCAGAGAGTGTGATTTGGGAGCCCTGGGGTCAGAAGCTTATTTTTATTGTTTTTCTATAGCCTCATTACTCTTTTTGACCTACTTCAAGGTATTACTATTCACACCTTCCAAGTGAGGGAACTGAGACTCGGAAAACCTCCCACAGGGTAATTTTCTAGGTAAATCTGAGTCAAGACACCTTGTTACCCAGCTTACTGGGACAATGGGGAATTCCAATTATTGAAAAATATTTTTTATTTAAGATTTAGAGTTGACCAACAAGAGCCAGAGAAATCTCAGTAAGATGATTGGACAGACAGCACAATGAACTTTGGTCATTTTCATTCAGAGACCTGATTAGGAGATCTTTTTCATCAAAATCATCATCATCATGATGATCATCAGTAACATCAGTAGCATTTATTGGGTACCTGCTGTGAATAGAACACTGTATTAGGTTGCGGGGCTCAGTGGAAAGAGCCCGGGCTTTGGAGTCAGAGGTCATGGGTTCGAATCCTGGCTCGGCCACTTGTCAGCTGTGTGACTTTGGGCAAGTCAATTAACTTCTCGGTGCCTCAGTTACCTCATCTGTAAAATGGGGATTAAGACTGTGAGCCCCACTTGGGACAACCTGATTCCCCTGTGTCTCCCCCAGCGCTTAGAACAGTGCTCGGCACATAGTAATCGCTTAACAAATACCAACATTATTATTATTATTATTATTATTATTATTATTAGGTGTTTGGGGAAGTATAACCACAAATGTAAAAGGCTCAATTCCCGCCCCTGAGGAGGCTTAATGTCTAAAGGAGGAGACAAACAAAATATACACTATACAAAGTGGAAAAGTGACAAGAAAGATATGAAAAGTAGACACAAGTGAAGTAAAGAAATAGCAATCGATAATGTTTATTGAGCGCTTACTGTGTGTAGAGCACTGTACTAAGCGCTTGAGGGAATACAGCATAACAGAGTTGTTTGACATGTTCCCTGCCCACAGAGAGCTTACGGTCTATAGGGGGAAGCAGACATTAATATAAATACAATATAATTACAGATATGTGCCTAAGTGCTTGAGACTGAGGGTAAGGTGAATATAGAGTGCAAATCCAAATGGAAAATGATAGACAAAGGAGTGGGAGAAGAGGAAATGAGGGCTTAGTTGGGGAAGGCCTCTTAGAAGAAATGTGCTTTTAATAAGGCTTTGAAGGTGGAGAGAGTAATTGTCAGTCGCATATGAAGAGGGAGGGCATTCTAGGCAAGAGGTCAGTGGCAAAATAGGAGAGATTGAGCTACAGTGAGTAGGTTGGCATTAGAGGAGCAAAGTTTGTGGGCTGGGTTATAGTAGGAAATCAGGGAGGTAAGGTTAGAGGGGGTAAAGGAAGAAGGGGCTCACAGTTAAAGAGGGAGGGAGTACAGGTCTTTTATCCCCATTTTACAGATGACCTACCTGAGGCCCAGAGAAGTTTGGTGACTTGCTTATGGCCCCACAGCAGTCATTTGGCAGAGGTGGAAGGAGAATTCAGGTCCTCTGACTTTCAGCTCCATGCTCTATCCATAAAACACTGCTGTTTCTCCATGTAGCTCATGGCACATGAATACTAGATCTTAAATTAAAAAGTAGGACAGTTGTGTATATGCAGTCATCATAATGAAAAGGGTAACACTTCCAAATTTCTAAATGTAATCTTTTATTTGGCTCCTGATTACAAGATTACCGATTTTGGCACATGTATGTGCTTTCAATTTTAAAGGTATAATCATGAAACATTAAAGGGATCTAAATGACTAAGTGAATTATTTAAAACCATGTATCACTGTATTATACAATATTTAGTTACGTTTGAATGGCTCTTCCAACAGACGTTTGTGTATGATTTTATGTAAAATATTCGGTCCAATAAGGAAAAAAATTCAACCAAATGGATTCAGTTACTCTGATTCTGCTTCTCCTCTCCTTGAAAACAGTTTTATTCCGTGAAAGGGAAATAAGAAAAGTGAGAGTTTTCTCCTTTAAAATAAAAGTTTTCACTTTATAGGTCAGGGTTCAGCTTTTGCACATTACTTTGCTCAGCCTTAATTTTGGCCAAGTCTTTGGGATAAGGTTGCTGCTTCTAGATGATCTGCATTAGAATTAATTACAACCTTTTAAAATAACTCTTGAAGACTCCAGTGACCCAATCTCTTCCTTTTTTAGGAACCTCGATGAACTGGCCAGCTAATCATGTCATTCCTCCCACACCTCTCCTACCCTCTCATCCTCTTTCTCCTCCTTTCCAGAAGTCTGTCAAGAGGAGGTTTCACATCTGCTCCCCAAATACATCCTTCAAACTGTGCTCTGGAACCTGTCATCTCTCAGTTTTTAATAAGATTTTTTTCAACTCTTCTCTCCTCCCTAGAGGTCATTTTCAACCTATGGCTCTTCTTCAAGCTCTCCCTCTACCTTGAAACACACTTTGGCCAAAAACACAGGTTACTCCTTTCTTAAAAAACAAAGCAAAAACCTTCTCTGAATCTCACTCCATCTTCTAGCTATTTCCTTATCTCCTTGTTTCCATTCCTGTCTATACTTCTACAGTGGGCTCAAATAATCCAGCTATTTCTCTCCTCCAGCTGTTTTCTTGGTTCAGTAAACTCTGGCTTTTGATCCCTTATCTCCACTGAAACTGTATCCTCCCCAAGGTCACCTATGACCCCTCCTTAGGAAATGTAATGATCTCTACTCTAGTCCAAACCTCCTTGAACTGTTGGTTGCTTCAGTTACTTTAAGCACTCCCTTCAGTCAATTAGTCAATCGTATTTATTGAGCACTGTGTGCAGAGCACTGTACCAAGCAGTTTGGAGAGTACAGCACAACAATCTAACAGAAACATTCCCTACCCACAGTAAACTTATAGTCTAGAGGGGGAGGTAGACATTAATATGAATGAATTACAGCCATGCACACATGTGCTCTAGGACTGGGGTTGTGGGAGTTCTCCTGGAAATGCTCTCTGGCCTTCGTTGACACAGCTCTCCCTGCTCTTCACCCATCCCTCTTACCATACCTTCTCAGTCTCATTTTTGGGTTTTCTTCCCTCTCTTATCTCCTAACAGTAGAGTTTCCACAAGGTGCTTTACTGGGTATTTAGTATTATGTACTTTTTTAAGCACTTTGTATGTGCCAAGCACTGTTCTGGCAGGGAATGTGTTCGTCCGTGCTCTCCCAAGTGCTTAGTGCCATGGTCTGCATACAGTAAGTGTTCCTTAAATGGGATTGACTGACTGTTCTGTACTGGGGTAGATTTTGGATGATCATGTCCGTCACTATCCCTGTCCCACATGAGGATCCCCATCTGAGGAGGAGAGAGAACAGATATTTCACCCCCATTTTATAGATGAGGAAACTGAGACACAGAGAAGTTAAATTATTTGCTCAAGGGCAAACAGGAGGCAAGTGGTAGAGCTAAGATTAGAAACCAGGTCAAATCTGTCCTGGTTTCACTAAGCCATTCTGCTTCAGTGGCCTTCTAAAGGGGAAGTCAAGGGGAAGTCAAGCAGACACAAATAATTTATAAATCGTGAGAATAAGAGGAAGAACAAAGATAAAACTGTCTCTACCCGCAGAAGTATGGAGAGATGAATACATGAATAAATGAGTGTCTAGATAACTAGTGCATGCAGACTGTTGAATGCATATGGACTAAGAATGTGTATTGGATTGACATGGCCTGATGTGATGAATATTAATCAAGCAAAGTTTCTTGAAGGAGGCGGGCTTTTAGGAGGAATGTAAAGATGGGGGAGAATTGTGGTCTGGTATATTTGAAGGTGAGGTAGTTCCAACCCGAAGAATTTGTTAAGCACATATTGCATGCAAAGTACTGTACTAAGCACTTAATAGAGTATACCAGAAGCACAGTAGTCACTGAGAGCAAAGAACTTTCATGCAATCTAATGTGACAGTTCCAGGCTGGCGAAGGGCATGAACAAGGAGATGAAGGTGGGTTAGTAGGGCAAAATAAGAAGGTCAACTTGGAAGGAGGAAAAGGCATGTGTGGCAGATATATGAGTAATTTACAATATCTGTGATTTATTTATTATAGCTGTAATAGATATATTTATATTAATGTCTATCTCCCCCCCAGACTGTAAGATCATTGCTTGCAGGGAACATGTCTAGCAACTGTGTTATATTGTACTCCCCCAAGCATTTACAGTGTTTAGTACAGTGCTCTGCACACAGTAAGCATTCAATAAAGATTATAAGATTGTGTGATTTATTGAAGAGAGCAGACATGTCAGAAGGAGAGTCATAGATTCCATGGTCAGGGATTGCCATTTGATACAGAGAGAAATAGAGAGCCATTGGAGGTGTTTAAGAAGAGACCCATGTGTTATCTGATGTTTAAAATAGTTGTCTGGATGGCACATTATAGGATATACTAAAAAGGAGTAAGGTTGGAGAAAGGGAAACCAAGAGAATGCGGATGTGTGATCTAATTGTAAGATAATGAAGGCTTGCCCATTCAAGTGACCATTTAGGCTTGGAGGAATAGGTGGAATTGGAAAATATTCCAGAAATACCAAAAGGGTCATAGAACCCAGCATAAGTAGTATACTTATCAATCAGTGGTATTTATTTAATCCTTGTTGTGTGCAGAGCACTGTACTAAACACGAGGGAGAGTACAATATAACATGGTTGATTGATGTGTTACCTGCCCACAGTGAACTTAGAGTGTGGAGGGGAAGACAGAAATTAATATAAATAACTTACAGATATGTACAAAGGCTGAGAATGGGGAGAATATCAAATCCCCAATGGTTCCAAGAGCACAGAAGGGAGAGGGAGTTGTGGATAAGAGGGCTTAATTGGGGAAAGCCTCTTGGAGGTTGTGGCCTTAATAAGGATTTGAGGGTGGGAAGAATGGTTGTTTGGCATATATTGATGGGGAGGGCATTCCAGGCCAGAGGGAGGACATAGGAAAGAACAGAACATGAGAGAAACCCTTACTTGTCATTCTTATAATTAAATATCAGTTATGGGTGGCTAATAAAGCGTGTAGCATTTGGTTTGATTGTCAATGAAGACTTGCATGTATGTATGTGTGTATATATACACACTCTATTACTAGGAATATATTTTCCTTTACAGTCTTTCATTTAAAATTAAAAATACTTTCTGTCAATTAGAACCTAGTTGTGTTGTGCCATGATCCCTTACACAGTAAGGTGTATATGAAAAATAGACTTCTGTATCCTTTGTAGGATCTACTTTACTTCCTTCTTTTGTCCTATAATCAAGAACCTCTCAAATTTGAAGAACCACATGTTCTTTCCTGAAATGTCAGATGTGAAAGAAACCCAAAACCCCTAGTTTGTTGTTTTTTTTTAATGTAGAGAAATAACAAATAATGTCTGGAAAATAACGAAGTATTGATTTATTGGGATTACAGCAATCTGTAAAATGTGTTATTTCTTATTGGAGGACTTGTTTAGTATATAAGCAAGCTATCTTGCTTTATTTTGTTTCCTATCTCAAGTACTATCTCTAAAATAATTTATTCATTGAACCATAAATGCTTCGTAAGGGTTTGGCTTTAATTTTCTTAAAGGGAGCAAAATTAAATATTATGTGACAAATGTTTTTTGCTTATATTTTATTTTATGTTTCACATAGTTTGTATTTTTATAGTTCTTCTTTTTTTAATACACTTAAATGCTGCAGATTGATCCAGTTATATACTGAATGCTGAACTAAGTAGTAAAGCCTGTCAAAGTGTAGCAAGAGAAACCAGAAATGAAATAAAGATTGACCTTGAGCTAGCTTCCCTAACGCATCTTAAACTCAATATAAATCCAAGTTTCAAAAAGTTGGTAAGCACTAGCATTTTATCCCATTGTTCCATTTTTTTCTGAATTTTCTGACTGAGGAATAAAATATGCCCCAAACCATGCAGTTTACATTCCTTTTGTCCACATTCCATCAGTAGTATTTATTAATAATATGATAATTGATACTGTAAATATAATATTGATGCTATGATTGATAATAAGCCTTATTAAAGGCATATCTCCTGCAGGAGGCTTCTCCAATTAAGCCTTCGTTTCCTCTTCTCCCATATCCCCTTACTCTTGTACTTGGATTTGCACCGTTTATTCACTTCTCCATCAGTTCCACAATACTTATGTACACTACCCTAATTTATTCATTTATATTAAAGTCTTTATCCTCCTCTGGACTGTAAACTCACTGTGGACAGGGAATGTGTCTACCAAATGTTGTATTGTCCTTGCTGGGCATAGAGGATGTGCACATCTTTCTACTTCCAAGTGGGAATTAAAGGGAATTGAGAGGTGGGGAAGGTAAGATAAAGAAGAGGAAACACTGACTAGTATATGTGTAAATATTTGAACGACTGACACTCTGAATTTTAATCCCTGATCATAATTCTTCCCCCTCTTCATATGGCACGAGAGAACAGATTTTTCCAAATGAAGATAAAAGTAACTCTCCCTCATGACTGCAGGGTAGAGAGCTACTACTGCTTGAAGGCTCATGGGGTTTTGAGGCTCAAAGGACTGTGGAGAGGCTCAGAAGGAATTGCATGGTGACCATCTTGGTTCTTGCTGAAGATGCGCAGATTCTAATTAAGCTACAGTTCTCACAAATCTTTGCAAATCGTAATCCCTTTCCCTTCTCCCTGTCCACCTGCTCCCTAACAGTATGCATACAAATAATTAATCAGTGGTACATTTTAAGTGCTTAATGTGGGCAAAGGACTATTTTAAGTGCTTAGGATAATATAATGCAACAGAATTGGTAGACTTGTTCCTTGCCCCCAGTGAGCTTACGGTCTAGAGGGGAAGACAATTTAAGTTATGGATATGTACATAAGTGCGGTGGGGCTGAGGGTGGGGTGAATATCAAGTGTTAAAAGAGTCCAGTTACAAGTGCATAGGCGACACAGAAAGAAGAGGGAGTAGGGAAAATGAGGGCTAAATCAGAGACGTCCTCTTGGAAATATGATTTTAATAAGGCGCTTTCCTTTGAACTGTAAGCTCCAGGAGGGCAAGGATGGTATCCACAACTGTATTGTGCTCTCCAAAGCACTTACTACAGGGCTTAGCACAAACAAAATAAGGACTCAGTAATTACTACTGATGGATTGATTGGGGAAGAACTCACAAGATTTAGCAAAATACTGAATGTGAGGGTTGAAAACGAATGAGAAATCAAGGACAAAATTTCAGGCTTTAGAGACAGAGAGGATGGCAGTGTTTTCAATGCTGATGGCAAAGTCAAAGGGTGGAGCGGATTTGGAAAGGAATGTGAGGCATACAGTTAGGTATACTGAATTTAAGTTTCTTCTGGGACATTACGCTGAGACATCTGTTGAAATTAGTGTCAAGTGAGATAAAAATTACCTAGAACGGAATCTAGAAGAGCCAGTGAGAGGTGGGAAGAAGAGTCAGCAAAAGAGATGGAGAAGAAGAGGCTTGAAAGGTGAATTTCTCAGAGTTGTCAAAATGTTTATCAATTTCCAGAAAGAGATCTTGCTGTTATTCTCTGCACTTTTCCTGTGACTTCTGTGCTGTAAATAAGCATGCGTGCTGTGATTCGTTCTGGTCCAAAACCATATTGTGCCAGAGGTAATGCAATATAAAGCAATAAACTAAAGCTGTTGAGAAGATTTCAGGCTAGAATCTTGGCAGGGAAACAGAAGATTTCCTGGAAGTCGTCTCAGTCAGATCTTTGCTTTTTCTTCTTGAACATGGTGATAAAGCCAGCACTTTTGAATTTTTGTATCATTTCTTAACGTTACAACATATAAGGAAATCTTAATACAGACATCAAAGGATTAGTCCCCACTTTGCTTTTACCTTTCAGTAAGAATGCCGACACATCTGGGTGTCTTTTCTTGGAAACACTATTCATTCATTCAGTAGTATTTATTGAGCGCTTACTATGTGCAGAGCACTGCTTGGAATGTACAAATCGGTAACAGATAGAGACAGTCCTTGCCCTTTGACGGGCTTACAGTCTAATCGGGGGAGACGGACAGACAAGAACAATAGCAAAATTATGTCTGAAAAGCTAAAAGAGTCATTGGCACAACTGGGCCAGCAGTTTGAAATGCTTACTAGCCTGTTCCCTGAGCTAGGGGTTGGGTGAGTCCAGTGGTAAAAGGGAAAGGTGTTTAACTCCTCTTAGACTGTTTCCACTTCATTCAGGATGATATTGTGCCCTTGAAAGTTACAGTATCCCTGGAACTTCTTCTTTTGGAGCAGTAGTGGAAACCAGTATATGTCATCTGGCCACATTTCATTGAAAGGCACCTGATCCAGTTTGAACCATTGAGGATGCATTTTATCACTCTCAGTTGGATTTCCATGGAAACTATCTGTGTGGAAGACATGGACATCCATTAGCTTTGAGTTGCCAAGGAATTCAAATGTGATGTGACCTATCTTCTGTAAGGTGTCCACTGTCAGCCCACTCTCCACCAGCAATTCCCTCTTGGCTCCTTCCTCGATGGTCTCCCCGTCTTGCACCTTTCCCCGAAGCCATTCCCTCGCTGGCTCCGAAGCCACATTTTTTATATCCGAGGAGAAATTCCTGTCATTTCACAACCAGGACCAAGGTGAAGAGCCTGGACGAGAACGTGTTCTTTCTCCTCCTCCTCCTCCTCCACCGCTCTGCCAAAGAGGGCCCGGCCCGGAAAGGCCAGTCGCTGCCCCGCCCCACCCCGCCCCCCCACTGACACCATCTTCTCCTGCTTTTCCTCCTATATCTCTGGCCTCTCATTCTCAGTCTCTTTCACCCATTTCTCCTCTGCCTCCCACCATCTAATAATGAGGGTCTTTCAAGGCTCAGCTCTGGGTCCCCTTAAATTCTCTATCTCTATCCGTACCCTTGAAGATCTAAAATCTCTCTGTGGATGATTCCCAAATCTATCTCCCTAACCCCGGCCTTTCTCCTCTGCAGTCTCACATTTCTTCCTGTTTCTATGTGGCTGCCCTATAAAACACCTCAGACTAAACATATCCAAAGCAGAACTTCTCATATTCCCACCCAAACCTTGTCCTCCCCATGCCCTTTCCATCACTGTAGACAACAACACCAACATCCCTATTTTACAACCCATAACCTCAACATTATGCTCAACTCATCTCTGTCACACAAAGCACATATTCAATCTTTCATCAAATCCTGTAGGTTCTACCTTCACAACAGCACTAAAATATGCCCTTTCCTCTCCATCCTAACTGCTACAAGGATGAGTTAAGCGTTTCTCATATCCCACCTGATTACAGCATCAGCCTCCTTGCTGACCCAACTGACTCCTGTCTTTCTTCTTTCCAGTCCTTATTTCACTCGGCATCCTGGATTGGTTTTCAAAAAATCTCTTCAGTTCACATCTCCCCACACTTCAGAGACCTCTTGTGATTGCCCCTCCTCCTCTGCAATGAGCAGAGGCTATTTATCACCAGTTTTAAAGCACTCAATCAGCTTGCTCCCTCCTACCTTACCTCTCTGACTTCCTACTACAACTCAGCCCACACGCTTTGCTCCTTTAATGCCAATCTACTCACTGTACCTCGATCTCCTCTGTTTCACTGCTGACCCCTTCCTCATATCCTCGCTCTGGTCTGGAATTCCCTCCCCCTTCATATCCAACACACCACCACCTCCCCATCTTCAAACCCTCCAAGCGACTTTCCCCAACTAAGCCCTCATTTCCTCGACTCCCTGTCCTTTCTTCAGTGTGGAGGTCCAGTTTACTGTTGACCTCACCTTCTGCATCTGGAGACATTTTCTACCCCTTCCCTTGTGTCTTCAAAAGGGCATTATGTAAATACACCTTTCTCCTGAAATGCACAATCCCTCGACACAGTCCCTCATGTTCAACTTACAAGTTTTCTTCACCTTTTTCCAGGGATTTTGTGATGGAAGAAGAACCTTTCTAAATCCTTGGATCAATAGAGGTTACACATTTCACAAGCCAAATGAACAAAGTAATCAACTCTCCCAAATTGCATTGCTTGATAGATCAAACAGTAACAGGAAACTTTTCATTGATCTCTCTACTATGTTCTGGAGAAGGTCTGACACTTGCCCTCCCTGAGGGGCTCATCACATCACACTCCAAGACAGAAGTTCAGCAGAGCCGTGTAATTTTGACACAATCCTTTTTTCTGGAACTTATAATCAACACTTCTTGCACATATTCCCTCAACTCCTCCTGGTTACAACAGGTTTATGTGTCAGGTGTTATTTGCAAAGCTTTTCGTTTTCCTAGATTAAAAAAAAAATAGAATTATATAAAATTGGAAGGGACGTCAAGAAGTCATTCGCTCCATTCTCTGTCTCCAAGCAGATGACTAGCTAAGCCTTTCATAATATAAGGCTGTAAGCTCGCTGTTGGCAGAAAATGTGTCCATTTTTTGTTGTAGTCAACTCTTCCAAGCACTTAGGACAGTGCTCTGAACACAGTAAGCACTCCAAAAATACAATTGAATGAATGAATAAGTCCATTTGCTAGGGAGTTGCTGTCTCTTAGTTGCTTGTAACGTTGTTCAGTAGTCTCAGTTACAGATTTGTCATTTCAGACAACTCACATACATGGAGAGGATCTCATTGAGTTTTGGCCTCCTAATAAAAACAGTCATAAAGTTAATAAAGTTGGATGTTCTGATCTTCCTCATTACCTTCTTTGTATAAGCCACCTTTTCCCCCCAGATATAGATGCAATAGGATATTTCCCTCTCCCCCTTTTATTTTTATCCCAGTTTGCATTTTCCTCTGAAGCCAGTGTGATTTGAATAACAAGCTCTATTAAGCAACTGGTGAACTTTGGAGGCTGTAACTCTCCACTCGTAACTGCTCCGAGCTAACGATTTGGAAAGCCTTCAATCACTCAGTTGTATTTATTGAGCATTTACTGTGTGGAGAACACTGTACTAAGCATTTGGGAGAGTACAAAATAGCAGAGTTGGTAACAGAGTTGGCTTCCTGAGGGATTTCTCTAATTCTGCCCATCGGAAACCATGAAATAGCAGATAGCCCCTAACTGCAAGACCTGGCGTGTTCACACTAATTCATGTACCTCAGGAACAGCGTTACCTGAAGATAATCCTTGCCTTGGTGTGAGTACATAGTCAATAATAGCAAAGTATTAATAAACTTGTGGATTATTGGTCCTGAAGCACTTTTCAATTCTAATAATAACAATAATAATGATAATTACTGTATTTTTTAAGCACTTATAAGCACTGCGGTAGTTACGAGATAATTGGGTTGGACACAGCTCATATCCCACAAAGGCTCACCACCTAATAGAGAGGGAGACAGAAGTTAAATCCCTATTTCACAGAAGAGGAAACTGAGGCACAGAGAAGTTAAGTGACTTGCTCCAGCAGGTGAGTGGCAGAGCAGGGATCAGAACACAGATCCTCTGACTTCCAGGCCTGGGCTCTTTCCACTAGATTATGCTGTTTTACTATCACATGCTACCCAAATTTTCTACTTTAAAATGGTGATTGTTTGCCACCATTTTTAAATGGTATTTTTAAAACCCTTACTATGTGCTAGGCCCTGTTCTGAGCTCTGGAGTAGTTTTTGTATTTGTTAAGTACTTCCTATATTTCCAACACTATTCTAAGGGCTGGGGTAGGAGCGAATTAATCAGGTCAGACACAGCCACTGTTCCACATGGAGCTCACAGTCAAAGTAGGAGGGAGAATAGATACTTAATCCCCATTTTACAGTTAAGGAACTTGAGGCTCAGAGAAGTTAAGTGATTTGCCCAAGGTCACACAGCAAGCATTTGGCAGAGAAGGTTTTAGAAGCCAAGTCCTCTGACTCTCAAGCCCATGCACTTTCTACTAAGTCACCCTGCTTCCCTCCCTGTTCCCATTCCTATCCAAATTCCTTTGGAAAGCGATATACACATCCACTGCCTTCATTTCTTCCCCACCAATTCTCTTCGTAAACCCTTGCAATCTGGCTTTATAAATCTTCACTCAAGAAACTGTCCTGCCTAAGATCACCAATGGCCTCTTCATAGCCAGATCTAAAGGACCCTACTCCATCTTGACCCTCCTCAACCTCCTCCCAGTTTCTTTAGACATCTCTGACCACTCCCTCCACCACAAAACACAGCCAGGATTCAGTTTTTTGCTAACATAAGAGCAGTCTGGTTGTCCTGTTAATACTAGAGGAGGGCATGCTACAAGATGCTACCTCTCGGACTAAGCCAGTACAGCTAGGAGTTTCTGGAGTTATAAGATCAGTCTCAGACTCTGCGCTACTGCTGCTAAATCCCCACTGCTTTTTGGCTGTCCCTTTGGTTTACCCCATTTCTCCTTAGCTCATAGATGTCATCTTCTTTAGACGTCCATGGTGACTAGATGACCTTTAATTTCTGTGACTTTTCTGTCATAAATAGTTCTCTCCTAGGCTCTAGAAACATCTAGCATCATTCCTGTGGAGTGACACTGTCTTAAAAAGACTGAGTCAAACTGAGTGCTAGTTACTTCTTGATTCATAAGCAAACTTTCATGAAATTGCTACAGTATAACCTTACTGTGGCATTTATCTCAAGAACCAAATTGCTATGAGCAATTATAAACACTTAATGCTGTCATTTTCTATTTCAGCACACATGGAACCATTTCTTGGAATTTTCCTTAATCCTTATTCCTTCTGAGTATTATTGAAATCACTTTTCAAAACTATGTTGCTTTTTATTACTGAGTAATTTGACTGAATCTCAATAACTTAAATAATGCTGTGATAAGCTAACAGCTATTATACACTTGGTATTTTATATTTCAGTTCAATCAAAACATTTATCTTGGCCTTATTCATGCACCATTGTTTTTGTTTATTAGGAAGCGATCAGCATGCTCCAGTGACTGAGAATATATTACTAGCAATGCTGTTATCAGGAAAAGTCATAGCCTTATAAATAGCGATAATGCATTTAGCAAGCATAATAATAAACTATGTCAGAATCAATCAGTCACTGGTATTTATCGAATGCTAATTAGGTGCCAAACACTGTACTAAGCACTTGGGAGAACACAATAAAACACAATTAAACAACCAACCGATGGTATTTTTTGAGTGCTCACTATGTGCAGAGCACTGTACTAAGTGGTTGGGACAGTATAATAAAACAGAATTAGCAGATACATTCAGTGCCCATAAGTTATACCTTTGGAAAATCATGTCAGCCTTTCTGGCAATTTTTGTTTATCTGGAATTGTTCATTTTATTAAAGTCACTGATAATCTTTGAAGCCCTTTTCAGCTTGCAATAAAGCTCTGTTAGATTAAAATCCTCTTTATAGGTGTGTCATTCACCTTCTACTATTGAATTTCAAAATTGTAGACTGTCAGCCCCATGCACCGCACTCTATCCAAACTGAATATCCTCTGTCTACTCCAGCACTCAGAATAGTGCTTGGCACATAGTAAATACCAGAATTATTATTACTCTTTCTATTGAAAATAGAAAAGCACACCTTAAAGGCATATAGAGTCAATAGATTACCTTATATTTTCACCAAGTGATGTGGAAAGAGAAATTCATGGCAAATTGGGAAAGGCTCAGCCAATTAGAGTTTGACATGTACTAATGATCTCTAATTAAGGCATTATGGGGACATTTGCTCATTAGAAAGGTAGCAGGTTACACTACACAGTTACATCATTAAAAGGCAAAAGTAGCAGCTGGAAGAAAAAATTTGAGCTCCCAACAGCAGAAAGGAAAGATATAACAGCTATGCAGTTTGTTACGTGTATAGGTAGTCTGATAATGCTGTGGCCAATTGTACTTGGAAATATCATGTATATGTTTATAAGCCTTGGAATTAAGAGATCCAACTTTTTCTCTCCCCGTCCCCCCCTTTTCTCTTTGCTTCAGGTGCCGGAGGGTGGTCTCCTTATGACAGTGACCATTATCAGTGGCTGCAAGTGGATTTTGGCAACAGGAAGCAGATCAGTGCCATTGCAACCCAAGGCAGATACAGCAGTTCTGATTGGGTTACCCAGTACAGGTTGCTTTACAGCGACACAGGCAGAAATTGGAAGCCCTACCATCAAGATGGGAACATCTGGGTAAGTTGTGGATAAAAAGAAGAGACAAAAAGCTTGCAGTTATTGAAATTGTTCACCAGGGCTGCCATGAGAAACGGTAGTACTTCTTTTAAAAGCTATCTCTTAGTTTTACCTGGAAGCGAACATAATTCATCTATGAGGAGTTTAATTACAATGTGAATTCTACGATTCTGAGAGGAAAAAAAAATCAGATGTTTCAAATTTTGCTGATGTAAACATTCATTTGGTACATTTGAGAAATCCCAAGTATGGTCAAGTTTACTAATCTACAAAAACAGTTCTTCTTACTCACAGAGGCTGGTGGATATAAAAGGTAAAGAAATGTGTTAAAAACAAGGATTGGTATTATACATTATTAATATATCATTTTAATGAGAATTCATACAAGTGTTATTTGAATACTGCAACTTTTTAACCTACTTGCAAAGAATAAGAATTTTGTGGTGCCTTTTCCTGTGGGGATTAAAAACCAGTTCTCCCTTTCCATTAATCAGTGAGCCCTGTATGGGACAAGGTCCGTGTCCAACTCTGAATCTATGAAATCAATTTTTAAGTTCATTTCAAATCATACTTGGCTGAAGTATTTCAGAAAGCTTCACTAAGCTTTGAAGAATCAAAACTCTCAAAATGAAATATTACACCAGTCAGTTATGCTCATTCTAAAATGATAGGAGATATTTATAGATCCTTATCCTTTAAAATGTAAACTCTTCCCATTGTTTTGTATGATCTTTTCTATACATAAGAAAATAAGTGTTATTACTCAGAACTGAGATAAAATGCCAATACTCTAATGGCAAAACCTATGAATAATTGTATTTCAGCTGTAAAACAATTAACAAAAATCATTTAAATTTTAATATACAAAAATTGAGAGAACTTGGTCTTGAGAATATTTTCAATATCTGACTAGGAAACTCAAAGCCTATATATTGAAGGCAGACTTTGGGAGCAGATTAAAGGATTAGTAACGTTTTCCATTTTATCCTTCCTCACCTCTAGAAGATAATAAAACACAATTATTTCTCACCTGAATATATATATATATATATATATAAAAAAGGACAAATCATCACTGAGTTTTAAAAGGAAATTAGTATCCCCTGATACTGCAATCATCAAGAACAGCTGGGCTCCAACCAATTGGAGTTCACTCATCTCTGGAAGTGGAAATCAATCAAATTCAATGAAGGAAAATAGACTAATCTTTCAAGGGTGGGAGCCAAGGGATTGGAAAACCAGCTTACATGTGCTCTTAGTGAACAGGCCTGCTCTGGCTGGGCTCCCTGGTGCTCTGGGCCAGACCCAGTGAGTTCACCATATAGGGTATTTTCCCTTCCCCAGAATGGTTCTCTTGGTTGATCAAGCTATAGATCCCTGCATAGTCTCTAGACGCTCAGGGCATCCCTGAATTTATGCTAACAAACTACTACTCCTTTCTCTTGCGGCCGACACTGCAGCTGGATCTAGAGAGCTCATTTGTCATGTATCTGTGTTACGTATGCTCACCTTGAGAATGTTGATTAGCCTGGAGAAAAATCTTCCTGTCACTTCTTTCCAACTGGCATCATATCAGCCCTACTTGATTATTCAGATCTTTAAGGCTGATTATAAACACACAAAGATACACACACCTACCTCCACCTTCACTTTTAAGAATGAGTTCTCTCTTTCATAGCGATGCAAACCTGCTCACTGGATGTCTCTTTTAAGTCTCTCTCGTGATGTTTCATTCTCTTCTTCACTTAAATTCTAATTCTACCATCATCAGTGGCATTTACTGAGCTCTTACTTAGGGCAGAGCACTGAACTGAACATTTGGGAGAGGACAGAACAGAAGAGTTGGTGGACACATTCCTTGTCCCAGGAACTTATAGTTTAGAGGGAGAGATAGTCATTCAAATAAATTATGTAGATGTACATAAATGCTGGGGGTTGAGTGAGGGTAGGGTGAGTAGCTAATGTTCAAAGGTTACAGATCCATAGGTAAAGACACAGAAGGGAGAGGGAGTTAGGGAAAAGGGGTTAATCAGGAAAGACCTCTTGGAGGAGAGGTGACCTTAAATAAGGCTTTGAAGACGGGGAGAGTGGTGTTCTGTTGTATATGGAGTGGAAGATTGTTCCAGGCCACAGGGAGGATGTAGGAATAGGGTCAGCAGTGAGGTAGATCAGAGCAAGGCACAGTGAACAAGCTGGTGCTAGAGTTCAGCCAAGCAGCACTCGTGCAGTAGTCAATGGTGGCATTTCAGAAATGCTTGGATCAAAGTAGTAACAGTTTGAATGGAGATGAAAGAGTGCATTTTATCAATGTTATGAAGGTAGAAATGATGGGATTTGGTGACTGATTCTGTGGGTTGAATGAGACTGGTGAGTTGAGGGTAATGCCAAGGTTACAGGCTTGTTAGGCAGAGAGGATAATGTTGATGTCTACAGTAATGGGAAAGATGGGGAGGACAGGGTTTAGGTGGGAAGATGAGCAGTTCTGTTTTGAAAATTTTAGTTTGAGGTGTCGGTAGGATATCCAAGTGGAGGTGACCTGAAGGCAGGAGAAAATGTGAGTCTGTAGAGATGGAGAGAGCTCAGGGCTAGAGGAGGAGATTTGGAGATCAACTCCATAGAGAGGGTTACTTGAAGCTGGGGGAGCAAATGAGTTTTCCAAGGGCATGAGTGTAGATGGAAAATAGAAGGGGATCCAGAACTGAGCTTTGAGGACTTCCATAGCTAGAGCAGGGGAGACAGAGGAGGATCCTGAGTAGTAGGGGCCAGAGAGATAGGAGGAGAACCAGAAGCGAACGGTGTCAATGAAGCCAAGGATGGATAATGTTTCTATAAGGGGGTGGTCCATAGTGTAGAAGGCAGCTGAGAGATTGAGCTAAAGAGAATGTAAATAATCCATAGTAACCTTATATAAATACCTCCCATTTGCTTCAGGTAAATGTTTATATAGGGAAGAATTTGAAAAACCAACAGGAAGTCTTAAAACTGTTTTCAAGAAGCGTTCTATGGAACAGAAGTTTGTTTTTCACTTCTTGGATTTGGGGATCATTTTGAAATTCCATGGCTTTTAGTCTTCAGTGGGTAGGAGAGGGACTTTGATATGCTTATCATGGTATTTGGCATATAGTAGGCACTTAATAAATATTATGATTACATGAAGTGTTTTCCTGGCAACTGCAATCAGTGAGTCTTGTTTGCATTCTTGAATTTCGGATTTGAGAGATTGTATATTTTTACCCTTTCTCCCCGTGAGATGCTCAATATCTTAAATGGACACAGGCATTCCAATTCATTAATGTTATTATGTAAGTGCTTACTACAGAGCTCTGCACAATTTGGGCACTCAATAAATGCCATTGATTATGTTTAGTATTGTTCCCAATTCTGAATAAAGTGGGCATTAAAGTGGATTACAATGGTCATATTGAGAATGATAGAGACTTAAATCACTTGAGGGTGAAACCTAGTGATCAATTAATCAATAATATTGAGCAATTACTGTATGCAGAGGCCTGTATTAGCACTTGGGAGATTTCAGTACAAAAGAGTTTGTAAATATGATTCCTACCCATGAGCTTACGGTCTAGACAGGGAGACAGATATTAGTATGAATGCTATGGATATGTACATAAGTGCTGATCTGACCATCTATAATTAAATCGCTTGCTGAGGAAAGAAATTGTTCCCTTATTCCTCTTGGATTTTTTACAGATTTCATCTACTCATCCATTTAATTATATAAAAGATGCAATTATGCGCCTGGGAAAGGAAGGAGTAATAAGTCTTTCTAATGCTGGTGGCTTTGGGTTCTGTATTTATTTTTCAACTGACAAAGTCAGTGTGATTTATCTGATTCAGAACCTGGCTAAATGGTGCTCACTATAATGCCTGTGGTCCTTTGAAAGTGGGGAATACTCAGACCCCATAATTACCCTAGTTTATCACAGCAAACCCTGCTGGGATGTATAAGGCATTGCCAAAGCACACAGAATTGTGAAGTGTTCACTTCATTATCAGTGATTAACAGGTGTAAGGACACATTTCACACTTGATATAGGTTTCTGATTTCTGGTAGAATCCTTTCTAAGAAAAACAGTAATTTTGCTTCTTGTGTGTTTGAACTCCCTTGATTTTTTCTGTTTAGATTCAAGAGTCAAACTCTTGACACATTTGAAGATGTCCATTCTGGGAAGTATTAACTTTCTTTTAATGGTATTTGTTAAGCACTTGCTATGTGCCAGGCACTGTACTATCCGTTGGGGTAGATGGCAGTTAGTTATTCAGGTTGGACAAGGACCCTGTCCCGTATGGGGCTCACAGGATAAACCTCACTTTACTGTTGAGGTAAATGAGGTTCAGAGGAGTTCAGTTACTTGCCCAAGGTCACACAGCAGATAAATTGCAGAGCTGGGATTGGTACTTGGGTCCTCTGGCACCTAGGTCCTTGCTTTTTCCACTAGGTTATGCTCCTTCTCCCCAATGAATCATCTCTCTTGTGCTTCCAGAAGATTCCTATGTGGGTTCTCTTAAATACCCTGGGCTTCAGCTAAAGAAATGATGCCATCTGCAAAATGTGACCATTTGTCTTTTATTACTTGTCTCCTCTGATAGCCTTGAATTTAGGCAATTAAGATCCTGCTGCCACTGTGTCTGCCTAAACTGGGTCACCGGGGGACTCTTTGGCTAACTAGTGAAACCAGTAGCTGTTAACATGTAGCATTTTGAGCTCTATATATCACAATAGATTCTGATCTGGGGAAATGATTTTATATTGCTACAGCTTTTGTGACTCCATCATAGACACTAGTGCACCTGTCTCCCCACAAGCTCATCTAAGCAGATAGAGGAATCACAGCATCTTTATACCATTCAAGCGGTTACAGTTTGTGAAATTTTAGCCATCTGTGGGGGGAGAGGAACTGTACTATAAAAGACCCTGTTTAGTGCTGTAATGAAATGCAAAAGAACCTTTCTCACTTAGGAAAAAAAGTACATTTGGAAAATAGGTGAGCCTATATATGACAAAGGCAGGGGGAAAACATTTACATGAATTAGATCTATTTGTAGAAATAATAATGGTAATTTTAATTATGATTATGGTATTTGTTAAGCACTTTATGTCGAGCGGTGTACTAAGCTCTGGGGTAGACATAAGATAATCAGGTTAAAAAGAGTGCCTGTGCCACATGGGGCTCACAGTATAAATAGGAGGGAGCAGGATTTAATAAACCCTATTTTAAAATGAGGAAACTGAAGCACAGAGAAGTTAAGTAACTTGTCCAAGTTCACAGAAGAGAAAGGTGTCCGAGTAACGATTAGAACTGAGGCTCTCTGACTCCCAGACTAATGCTCTTTTCACTGTACGCTCCTTGTAGGCAGGAAATATGTCTGTTATGTTGTTACATTGTACTCTCCCAAGCACTTAGTACAGCACTCTGCACACAGTGAGCACTCAATAAATAAGATTGACTGACGAGACCATGCTGCTTCCCAAGTGGATGCATCAGTGACTTCCCTGGTAGAGTTTACCAGTTGAGATTTGAACCATTTGCAATATTTAAGTAGTTGGTGATGAATGCACAGGAGACTTTCAGTCTCCCTGTGCTGCTCTTCGTGGTCTAACTTGGGAGTCTGAGGGTGTGAGTTCTAGTCCTGGCTCTGCCATTTGTCTGCTGTGTGACCTTGAGCAAGTCACTTCACTTTTCTGTGCCTCAGTTACCTCATCTATAAAGTGGGGAGTAAGAATCTGAGCCTCACATGGGACAGCCTGATTACCTTGTATCCACCCCAGGGCTTAGAACAGCACTTGGCACATAGTAAGCACTTCACAAATATCATTATTATTATTATTATTATTCAGGAAGAGGTAGACTTTCATATTGAGAAGCCAGGTGTTGGTCCAGGGCCATGTACTTTGCCACTGCCGTCCATTGGACTGTACCATCTGGAAGACTAGTGTTATCAACATCCCTGGTTTCATATGTCCCAGCTTTATGATGACCACTGCCTCTATAGGTTTCCAGTTCTGTATAGGTTTGACTCCCAATCCCACTAACCCAAGGTGTTAGGCAAGCCTCAGAGTTTGCAACAAGTTATGAAAAGAACCACTGCCAAATTTTCCTGCTACTTCCAAATCTCTTTCTGATTGTTCCTTGCTGGCAGCCCCATCCCTTTCATCTCTGCACTCCAAATGAAAAGTGAGTACCTGTGTATGGCCTACTGGAAAGATGATGGGTTTGGGAGTCAGAGGACCTGGGTTCTAATCCCAGCTCCACCATTTGCCTGCTGTGTCATTTTGGGCAAATCACATAACCTCTCTGAGCTTCAGTGTCATCATCTGTAAAATGGGGAGTCGATACCTGTTCTCCATGCTATTTAGATTGTGAGGCCCATGTGGGACAGGGGCTGTGTCCAACCTGGTCATATTGTATAGACCCCAGTAAGCATAGTAAGCATTTAACAAAAATCACAATTATTATTATTACTATTGTCATTATTGTACATATGCTCAGACAATTTTGAGGCTACATCTTTCAGAAATCATTTTATGGTATCTGTTAAGTGCTTACTATGTGCCAGGCACTGTTCTAAGCACTGGGGTAGATACAAGCTAATTAGGTGCATGTCCCACATGAGGCTCACAGCCTTAATCCCCATTTTACAAATGAGAGAACTGAGGCACAGAGAACTGAGGCACTTGCCCAAGACCACAAAGCAGACAAATGGAGGAGCCGGAATTAGAACCCAGGTCCTTCTGACTTCCAGGCCCTTGCTATCGACTAAGCCATACTGATTCTTTTGACTAGTCCTTTCACTGCACTCCTATTTTTCTCCATCTGTGGCATTTTTACGTGCCACCAAGTTTTTCATGCTATTTAAACATACCAGTAGCCAGCCAGCAATATATATAAAGTTGTATGCATTTTTAAATATTTGTCTTCCTGATTATATTTAGCCTAATGTGGTTGTATGATATATTTTCTCTAGATTAACCTGGGCTAGAAAAGGATTATTAACATAATGCTAACTGAAGACACTGGGTTTATGGGGCATACATTCAATTGTAATGCAATTGAAAAAAACCCAAATCACAAGAGTTGTACCTAGGCCTTTTGAGGAAAGCCAGTAACTTAAATGGTGGTCTCTAAATCAAATTCCTGAAATGTAATTGTTAAATCCATGTTCCTTCTGGAAATGGATGAGTTGCAATTTTGTTACATTGGTAAAGTGCTTGATTGCCCATTTTATTGGCTAATCCTCACAAAGCTTGGGGGCACATTATGCGTAGTACATGTTCTACAGATGACCATACTGATTCAACTAAATGTCCAGAACAAATTTTAGTGCACTTTACAAGTATAATTATATATTCAAAACACTCAGCGGCTCTAGGTACTTCAGCGAGGTTACGATTGTTAAAATCAAGAAATAGCACCATGTATGATATTCTGTTTTGACCAACTGGGATGTAATCTTTTATGTGTTATTTAGGCTGCTGGGATAATGAGTTTGGTTTATCCACTGAATATCTAGCTATAACCAGACACTGTATAATGATTACATAGTAAGTGTTTAACAGATACCATTAACGAAGTTCAGATTCTCACCCAAATTCTACCCTAAGAAATTCTTGTTCCATGAATGTTGATAGATATTGATATTTTACTGCAGGATTGTTTTCAGTGAAGGAGGTTATCCCAATGATGCCAGATTTTCATTTAGAAAACAAATGGGTAAAAACTGTCCAGCGCTGTTTTTTGTATTATTGAAATTAGAGTAGCTAATGGGCTCATCTATTAATGAATAGCTCCAGTGATCAATTTTCCATCTCTTCACTGCTGCTTCATATTTAATTAGGAAGTGTGAAGTAATTAAGGGAATGATTGATGAACTAAGAAGTTGCATTCTTTTCCATTAGTACATTAACAGTAATGATCATTAACAACATGTATTGGATGCCTACTGTGTGCAGCGGTCTATATGAAAAGCACTGTCCTGCTTTAGAGAAATTCACAGCCAAATAAAAAAAAAAGAAAGGAGTGCAGGGAGCTAAAGTAGCTGTGGGGCGGGGAAGCAGAAAGGAAGGCACATAATGACCGGAAATATTCTTATAAAACACTGAGAAAAAATGAGTATGAATTCAGGAACCCAGTCAAACACCTAGTAGAGCGTGTGGTAATAGCTGGATTATACCTTCGTGTATGCAGGTCAATATCTAGTCAGTCATCCCTCCCTGGGAGGTAACCTTCTCTGTAGAACATCATATTCACTGGTAGAAGTGTTAGAAACCATTAAAATGGCATTTTCATCCCTTTAAGAGTCCTCCTTTATCAGTAATGAGGAGGTTGTGAGGATGGAGCCATCTCTACTCTTTAGAGGTGCTCTAGTTTGGTGGTAGGCTCACATGCCCCTTTCAGGAATGCATACAAATCCTTGGTTTCATTGTGGTCAGCAAGCTCTTCTTAGCTGTGGCATCCTACCCCTTATCTATATTTTTGGTTAGGATCTTCAAAATGTTGCCTATATCTTGAGAAGCAACTTGGCAAGTGCACAGGACTGAGACTCAAAAGACCTGGGATCTAATTCCGATTCCATCACTTGCTTGCTGTGTGATCTTAGTCGAGTCACAACGTCTCTATGACTTGATTTCTTCATCTTTAAAAGGAGGATTTTCTCCTTCCTTCCTCCTGTTCTCTTTCCTGATCTCCTTCCTTCCTGAGCCCAATGTGGAACAGGGACTATGTCTAATCTGAGTGTATTTACTCCAGATCTTTGCATATTGTAAGCCCTTTAATCAATCAATCAATGGTAATTATTGAATGCTAATTATGTGTAAGGCACCATTCTAAGAGCTTGGGAGAGTACAGTGCAACAGAATTAACAGACGTGTTCCCTTTTCAAAATGAATTTACAATCAATGATGATCAGTGTTTATCATCTTTGTTAAGCTATTACTATATGCCAGGCACTGGTCCAAGTCCGTGGGTAGTTACAAGGTAATCAGGTTGGACATAGTCCATGTCCTACGTGGGGCCCACAGTTTCAAGCCCCATTTTACAGATGAGGAAACTGAAACCCAGAGAAGTGAAGTTACTTGTCCAAGTTCACCCAGCAGACAAGTGGCAGAGCGAGGATTAGAACCCAAGTCCTCTGACTCCTGGGCTTATGCTCTATCCACTAAGCCCTGTGGCTTCTCAAGCCTCAGTTCCCAAGGCTTAATTAATTCACTCATTCATTAGTATCTGTCAAGGACCCACCATAATAATTGTGGTATTTTTAAGCACTAACTGTGTGCCAGGCTGTGTACCAAATACAGCCCTTAACAAATACAGAAGTTATTATATTATTTACTGTTTTACTGCAAATAGCTCCTTGATCTAGGCATCATGTTTACATGTGACTCCACTAACTATAACTATGCCACCAAAGCAAACACTTTGTAGGAAACCCCCACCTTATGGGAAAACTCCCTGAATATGGGAAATTAATTTATACAAATAGAGCATCTATCAACACTTAAAAGAAAATGCAATCCCCAAACAGACTAATAAAGCAGGACAAAAAGAAAGAAATGATGGCTAGATTTTCCTCTTGAAACCTGTCACAGGTATATCCTGGCAGATTTCAGGAAAAAATATAATCTTTCTCAACACAGAAGTTAACCATTTCTTTAAAATAACACTGTGGGACAGACACCATTTCTAGTTCCAACATCTTCATTTATCTGACAAGACTTTAATTAAAAAGGGCCCTCAAAGGAACTGGTTGACTTTTTTAGGCCCTAAACTGCTTATTAGCCTAATCCATTTGTCCAGGGATGGGCTCGGTAGGGCTCATGATGAGGAGTTAGTCATAGATGAACCCAGAATCACATATTGCCTACATGGTAGAATTTGATAATGATATTCTGAGCAGGGGTAGTATGCTTTTTCTGAAAAATTGGATTTGTGTTCAATGATCAGAAATTGGGGTTGTGGGGACGAGGGGTGAAGAGATACTCACGGAAGTAATTACTTGATTTAGGCCTTTGTGGCCACAGTCTATCAAAAAGTTTCATGCTCAATCTTCTGGCCTGTAGCACTTGTTAAATGCTTAATAAAGCATATTTTAAGGTGCTTCGATGCCTATATTACTCCCTAATTGTTGAAAGGCATGTGTAATTAGTGATTAGTGGTAGTGGTAGAATACTTAGTAGCATTTATTGAGCACATGCCAGCATAGTGCACTATACTAGGCACTTAGGAGTTACTGAATGTAAAAATGGCCTGGTTATTTCTCATAAGGAGCTTACATTTTAATGGTGGAGCTATTCAAAATGCCATACTCCTTCCTCATTTTAAAAAAAAAAACCATTGCATTTATCAACCAGCATCACTTAAAATCGCAAACTTTACAGTTGCCTGTTACAGCATTATTTGTTCAAAGGCTTCTTTCAGAAACAACAGATAAGTTTGGTTCTTAAAACTTCAGGACCAAGAACCCGAGTCAAGGAATTGATTACATGCCAGTGGCTTGTTCTGCGTCACTCATGTACTCTGTCAAGTGTGTTCCTGATGGGGCATGAATTGCAACGTGGGAGTTGGGTAAAAGTGAATGTCCAGTTTTGCCCAACGCTAGCCAGATTCAGACACAAAGGCTACCAGAACCCAGGTCTCCTGCTCCCAGAGCAATGTTCTATTTCCTAAGTCAACCACAGGGTAATAATTGTGGTCTATGTGCCAGACACTTTATTAAGCACTGGGATCAATAAAAATAAATCTTGTTGGACACAGTCCATGTTCCACGTGGGGCTCACAGTCTTAATCCCCATTTTACAGAAAGGGAAACTGAGACACAATGAAGTGACTTGCCCAAGGTCACACAGCAGACAAGTGGTGGATCAGGATTAGAACCCAGCTCCTTCTGACTCCTGGCCCCTTGCTCTATCCACTAAGCCACACTGCTTCTCCCTCTCCCAGGGTATAAAGCGTAGGGGAAGCAATTTGATCTATTTCTAGTTGTTTCCATTTAAAAACTTTTCTTTTGATTCAATTTGTGCTTGAGTCCAATTACACATTGGTAGTTATGTAATAAGACAGATGTTTTTCTTCTCTAGTATAGTCTTTGAGTGTCCTATTGAATGTGTTTCTCTGCAGAATCTTGTTAGGATTTGATCAGTTGTAGCTGTGCCATTTTTCAGGGCCACTCTCTCAATAAAATTATTCAAAAGTATTTATTTACACATGAAGGAGATGTGAATGACAAGCAAAGGCCAGAAAAATCCTTTAAAGAAGAAATAAAACTTACAGAAGGAGATAAATGCTAAGCTGATCATCTGAGGGCAACAAGAATGAAACAACTGTTCATTCAACAAATTCCTCCTCTTACTGCATTCCCTGGAAAACAGGTCTAATTGTTGTAATGTACTCTTCCAAGTGCTTAGTTTATAATAATAATAACGATGATATTTGTCAAGTGCTTACTGTGTGTCAAACAGTGTTTTAAGCACTGGGGTAGTAACAAGCTAATCAGGTTGAACACAGACCCTGTCCCACCAGGGACTCATAGTCTTAACCCCCATTTTACAGTGGAGGGAACTGAGGCACAGAGACATGAAGTGCCTTGACCAAGGTCATACAACAGACAAGTAACAGAGTCAGGATTAGAGCCCAGGTCCTTCTTACTCTTAGGCTCTAACTCTATCCACTAGGCCATGCTGCTTCCCAAACTGCATAGGATAAGCACTCAATACCTTGGATTGATTGATTGAACTGACACACAGTCTTGGAAGCACTGTTCACAAATGGACTTTTGCCATAAAAATGGTTTTGATCCTTTAATTCATTAACTGAAATGAAATTCAAATGAGTTCCAAGGCAATTACAAATTAATGAACTGGGACTCTAGGTCCCTAGCATTGTGAGGAGGAAGATGAGAGCAGCATGTGGATGGTAGTTTGGCAGTAAAGTATACACCCCCACGTAGCCTCCTGTGAACTCATTCCAGGCTAGTCAGCAGTCATTTTAAAGACAGGCAGTTTAATTAGAAATCTTTCTCTTATATTGGATTCTCTGTAACTTCCATCCTCATTTCTGCTCCATCTTTCGGGAACCAGAGCACTAAACTGGCAACCAGCATCTGGGTTCTGGTTCTAACCCAGGTACTGAGTCAAAATACGACTGAGCGGCATAGCTCAATGGAAAGAGCCTGGGCTTGAGATTCAGAGGATCTGGGTTCCAATTCTAGCTCTGCCAAGTGCCCACTGTGTGACCTTGGACAAGTCACTGAACTTCTTTGTGCTTGTTACCTCCTCTGTAGAATGGGGATTCAATACCTGTTCTCCCTCCTACTTAGATTGTGATCTCTGTGTGGGAGAGGGTCTGTGTCTGACCTGATGATTATTATGCAATAATTATTATTATTCTTACTACTCTCCATTTTCTCCTCTGTAACTGGTTCCCTGGATCTAAAGAATCATTTGAGGGAAGAACAAATTTTAGAAGGGAAAATTCAGCATGTTACCACTATATTGACTGCTGATTCCACTACCGAAATCTTTGACAGCCTGTATGAAGCATTAGAGATGGTATTTATTATTGTTTCTGTTTGAGGAAAGAAAAGTTTGGGACTATTTGCCTCTGAGTGTGAACATGGCTGTGGGCTCTGGAATTGGTCAGGGTTCCTCAGTGCTGATGCTCCCATTCATTCATTCAGTCATATTTATTGAGTGCTTACTGTGTGCAAAGCACTGTGCTAAGTGCCAATATAACAACAGACAAATTCCCTACCCACAACAAGCTCACAGTCTAGGATGGAGCTGGAGACTACTTTCTGTTTGCCGGGTCAGAGAGACATATATAAAAGCTTCAGCTCTCTCTTTCCTAGGAACGTGAACACAAACTTACATTTCAAAATATGATTTCAGCTAGAGAAATGTCTATATATGGATCATTTCCATTTATGGAATATTACATGTACCCCAAATCACCAAGGGATTGATATTGTATTTAACTATATGCTATTTGAGAATAAGCATTTATAGAACCTTTGTAGAGGAGGTCCTTGGTATGCTTTGGCTTTGTGTTTCCATACAGTATTACACTGTCTACAACAAAGCTTTGCTGACTACAACATAGCAAATGTATCTAAAGGCAGAAAAAATCTAGAATGAAGTGAAGAAAGACCCCAGCTAATAACACATCTTTCTTGCTCGTGATACACTTCTTACCCAGAGACCCCAGTGCACCAGAATAAAAGACTAATGATGAAATTACAGAATCCCACTATAGCAACCAGTTTGGAGCCAATCAATTCCCCCACCTTCCTTCTGCCCTCCACCTCTGTAACACTTGAGATAGAGCACAATAGTGGATTATTTTGGTTTGAGTGACATATTAAGAAATGGCAGAACCTAATGACAATTTGTTAACAAAATGAAAGGGGCGAAGGTCTCAGGCCCGGAGTCAAGAAGAATATAAAACAAGCTAATTGTTCTTAAACCCATTTCAAGCCTTTGACAGCCTTACCCTTTCAAGCCTTACTCCTGTGTGCCACAGTTTTCTTAACTATTCTCTCTCTCTTGGACTGTGGGCTCTATGTGGGACAGGCACTGTGGCTGATCTGATTGTATTGTGTCTACCCCAGTGTTTAGTGCAGTGCTTTGGCATGTAGTATCAATCAACTATATTTAGTGAGCGCTTTCCGTGTGTGGACCACTGTTCTAAGCACCTGGTAGAGTACAATATTACAGGCATATTCCTTGCCCACAATGAGCTTACAGTCTAGAGGGGGAGACAGAAATTAATATAAATAAAAATAAATTGCGGATATGTACATAAGTGCCATGGTGCCAAGAGAGGGGTGAATAAAGGGAGCATATTCAAGTGCAAAGGCAATGCTGAAGTAAGTGGGAGAAGAGAAGCAGTGTGGTCTAGTGGAAAGAACATGGGTCTGGGAGTTAGAGGACCTGGATTCTAGTCCCGGCTCTGCCAGTAGCTTGCTGGGTGACCTTAGACAAGTCGCTTAACTTCTCTATGCCCCAGTTTCCTCAACTGTACAATGGGGATTAATTCCTACTCCTTCCTACTTCGACTATGAGCTCCATGTGGGACAGAGACTGTCCAACTTGATAAACTTGTATCTATCCCAGCGCTTAGAACAGTGTTTGAAACACAGTAACACTTAACAAATGCTATAAAACAGGCAAGCAAGAGGAATTGAAGGCTTAATCAGGGAAGGTCTCTTGGAGGAGTTGTGCCTTCAATTCACTCATTCAGTTGTATTTATCGAGCATTTACCATAATAAGCGCTTGGGAGAGTATAATATAGCAATAAACAGACACATACCCAGCCCACAATGAGCCTGCAGTCTAAAGCTTTGAAGATGGGAGAGTGTCAAATATGGAGAGAGTAAGATCTTAACCCATGTTATCATTATTACTATAAAGATGCAGTGCCATGGTTTCATTTTAAGCATCCAAAAAATAGGTGGATTAAGGGCCAAGTCCTTATTGTGTGAAGAAGGGGCTTAAGAGTTAAAATTCTGTAGGCATCTAGCAATGATCCCTTTACATTGAGCATGACAAAGCAGTGCCCTGTTTGAAGCTCACCTCCTCAGACAACTAAGTCTCACAGGTTGCAAATGGGAGAGTTGTTTAGTAATAACCTGTTGTTTATAAGAGACATCCTTCACCTAAGAACTGTAAAAATCCTTGCTGTGGCTTCATTTGAATTAGGTGTAGAATCCTGACATTTGGAGATCATGAGTTTGTGTCCCAGGGATTTGATATCAGTGTGAATCACCTTAAATTTTTAAGAGGGATCAGAAGGTCAGCAGGCTTCCATCGTAGTGTTCTCAAAAGCTGGACCTATATAATTTAAAAGGTCTATTGACTTTCCTGCTCATTGGTAATATGGTGGCAGTGTAACATTGTTTCTCCTTAATTATCTTGAACAAAATTTCTAAAATTGCAAACAAAATCTGGAATATAAAAATATCTGGATGATGAGCTTATAATAATAATGATGGTAATTTCTAAGTGTTTACTATGTTTCAAATGCTGTTCTAAGCACTAGGGTAGATGCAAGCTAATCAGCTTGGACACAATTTCTGTCCCACAAAGGGCTCACAGTCTTAATCTCCATTTTGCAGCTGAGGGAACTGAGGCACGGAGAATTGAAGAGATTTGCCCAAGGTCACATAGACAACTGGCAGAGCCAGGATTCTCCTCTAATCTGTGACCTTCCTCTTTAGAATGTGAGCTCATTGTGGGCAGGGAATATGTTTGATGTTATATTGTACTGTCCCAAGTGCTTAGTATAGTGCTTTACACATTGTAAGCACTCAATAAATATGATTAATAATAAAAATAATATTTCTGACTCCCAGGCCTATATATTCTGTCCACTACGTAATGCTGCTTCCCACATACTGTAATTTAGTGTCTGTCTCCCCCGTAGACAGTAAGCTTGTTGTGGGCAGGGAATGTCTGTTTATTGTTATATTGTACTCTCCCAAATGCTTAATACAGTGCTTTGCACACAGTAAGCCCTCAATAAATGCAATTGAATAAATGACTGTTGTCTACCCACACAGTTTTTCCATTTCCTTCCCAATTCGTCTCATCTTAAATCTCCTTCTTCCTTCTGAAGACCTCTAGAAGTCACATTAGAGTACCAATAGGAAATTCATCCAAAGAAACACACGAACCAGTGAGGTGGCTGCACAAACTTTTTATTCTGGTTCAAAGCAAAGCCGATGATCACAAACCCGCATCTTCTTCCCACCTTGCTGCCTGACACAAATGCATATGCACACACACTACTTCCTACCATTGACATAGAAACACAAAATAGATGTGGGTTGCATTTCCTTAAAGTTACTATTCAGTATGGGATGAACATTTTGAATAGTGCCAGAACCTGAATCACCTTCTGAGCTTTCATGACTCTCCAATCGTCCAAGGGCTACTTTGAAAATGTGATGTATTGATGTTGAGACTGAAAATGTCAAATTTAATCTGCATCAACCTGTATATTTTGGCTCATCTACTGAAATTCTGTATTTCACGTGTCCATCTTTAGCCTTGATTTAATATATTATGAGACTGCATATTTCTAGTTTAGATTTCACCAGCTCATGGCTTTACCCCGTCACCATAAATGTAATATTTAAAATCAAAGTCCTTGCAGGGCATAATCCTCTTTTACCATTTTTACCAATTTGAACAGGACAGCTTTGTTGAATGCAACATAATTAGAAAGTTCTCACAAAGCTAATGGATTTCCCAATATGAATGTAAATGTGGGTGTGTGGAGTTTGTGACCTTAAGCCACTCAATTAGCCTTTCTAAGCCTCCATTTCTATATAATGGGAATGATAATATGTGTTATTACTTAGTATGTGGAGACCTCTTTCCATTTACAAAATGCTGCACAATCATTTTTGTTAGTTATTCCTTCAATTACTTCTAGCGAATTTCACATTAACATGTCCTTCCTATTGATGAGGAAAGGAAAGGGGAAATGGTTTGGCAAGGAGCCAGAAGGCCAACTGGGACTTGTCTCTGTCTGGGTCTTTTCCATGTTTTAGGCCTCCATCAGGCCCTTGGCAGTTAGGGAGATTCACAGGCAAATAGGTCCATGATAAGTTATTAGAAAGGAAGTTAGTGGTACTGGAATATATATCTTTAACCATGAAGGTGAATCAATCAATTAATTGTATTTATTGAGCACTTACTGTGTGTAGAGCACTGTACTAAACTCTTGGGAGAGTACAATATAACAGATTGGTAGACCTGTTTCCTACCCTCATTGAGTTTACAGGGGGAGACAGACATTAATATAAATAAATTATAGATGTGCCTATAAGTGCTTGCAGAACTAGTTGCAGAGTGAGGGATGATAAAGGGAGCAAATCAGGGTGACATAGAAGGGAGTGGGGGAAGAGGAAATAAAGTCTTAAATAGGGAAGGCATTGTGAAGGAGATGTTCCTTCAATAAGGCTTTGAAGGTGGGGAGAGTAATTGTCAGGTTTGACAGTAATTGTCAGAGGGAGGGCCAGAGACAGCAAGTGAGGAAGAGATTGGTGGCAAGATAGATGAGGTCGAGGAACAGAAAATAGGTTGGTGGGACCAGAGGAGCAAAGAGTGTGAGCTGTATTGTAGTAGGAAAGCAGAGAGGTGAGTTGTGGGGGGAGGGGCAAAGTGATTGGAGTAGGGAGAAGCAGAACACAGGGAGTTGAGCAAAAAAGTCTGATATACTAATGAAGACAGGATAGGATAATTGTTTGAATTAATGTTATAGCAGTTTGGATGGAGAGAAATAGACATATTTTAATGATGTTTAGTGACAGGACTGAGACTTGTCTCTTTCTGGGTGCTTTTCATTTTTTAAGCCAGTGATAAATTGAATATGAGGGTCAAATGAGAGAGATGAGTCAAGGATAATGCCAAGGTTACGGGCTTGTGAGATGGGAAGGTTAATGGTGCTGTCTACAGAGATGGGAAAATTGGTGGGGGAAAGAGTTTGGTTGGGAGGATAAGAAGTTCTGTTTCAGATATGTTAAGCTTTAGGTGTCACGGTACATCCAAGTAGAGATATCTTGAAGGCAGGGAAAAATATGAAACTGCGGAGAGGGAGAGAGAGCAGGGCTGGAGATGTAATTTGGGGAATCATCCATATAGTGGTAGTTGAAGCCAAGGGAGCAAATGAGTTCTCCAAGGGAGTGAGTGTAGTTGGAAATTAGAAGGGGACCCATAACTGAACCTTGAGGGGCTCCCACAGTTATGGGGTGGGAGTCAGAGGAGAACCCCATGAAAGAGACTGAGAATGACAGGAGGAGAACCAGGACAGGAGACTGTCAGTGAAGCCAAGGTTAGATTCAGGAGAATTGGTGGTCTACCATGTCGAAGGCAGCCGAGAGGTCAAGTAGGAGGATTAGGATGGATTAGGGGCCATTGGATTTGGCAACAAAGAGATCATTTGTGACCATTGAGAGAGCAGTTTTGGTGGAGTGAAGGGGACACAAGACAGATTGGAGGGTGTCTAGGAGGGAACTGGACAAGAGGAACTTAAGCAGCAGGTGTAGACAACTTGCTCAAGGAGTTTGGAGAGGACTGGTAGGCGGGAAATGAGATGATAACTGGAGGAAGCCATGGGATCAAGGGAGGGTTTTTTTTAAGATAGGAGAGACATGAGCATGTTTGAATGTAGGGGGAAAAAGCCACTGGAGAGTGAATAGTTGAAGATGGTGGTCAGGGAAGAGTGGGAGCAAGTGCTCTGAAAAGGTGCTATGGAATGAGCTAGAGAAGCAGCGTGGCTCAGTGGAAAGAGCCCGGCTTGGGAGTCAGAGGTCATGGGTTCAAATCCCGGCTCCACTGCTTGTCAGCTATGTGACTATGGGCAAGTCACTTAGCTTCTCTGTGCCTCAGTTATCTCATCTGTAAAGTGGGGATGAAGACTGTGAACCTCATGTGGGACAACTTGATTACTCTCTATCTACCCCAGCACTTAGAACAGTGCTCTGCACATAGTAAGCACTTAACAAATACCAACATTATTATTATTATTATTATTATTATTGGATAAGCAGGTGGAGGGGGTGGATTTTGAGAGAAGGCAGGAGATCTCTTGAGATACTCCTGGGAAATATGGAAAAGTTGAAGGAAGGGGCAGGAGGTGAGAGAAACTGGAGCAGGAGCAAGGGAGATATCAGAAATGTCAGGCAACACAGAAGACAGCACCAGGCTCTGCAAGCATCAATCATATCAACATATCAAGGGGTGGCCCTTTTGTGTGATTATTGTGGTCCACTGAGGCCTTTACAGCAACACATGTGCATTTAAGTGAATTTCTCCATCAGGGATGTTTTCTTTGAATACATAAAATAACTACATATTGGGTTGCAAGGTGAACCTGGCTGTAGCAAACAGGGTGAACTGTGGAATAGTGGGTATGAAAAGAGTCAATATGCAAGTGAGAGAGCTGGGTGGGGCATCAATAGCATATTGTGACTTTTTTTTCAGTTATCCTGGAGGGAGGCAGTTACCAGCAATTTTTCAGGAGAGGAGAGTTGTGTGCTTAATGGAGTTTTAGGAAGATGATCTGGGCAGCAGTGAGTTGTACAGCCCGAAAGTGCACAAAGCTGCAGGCTAGGAAACCAGTCTAAGAGCTTGAAGTGGGGTGGTGGCCATTTGACTAGAGAGAAAAGTGGATCTGGTAAATGCTGTAGAGGAAGAACTAGCAGGATTTGGCATTTAATTGTAAGTGACTGCTGAAAGACAGTAGGAGACAAGGAAAACATCAATATTAAGGGCTTCTGGTTTGGGTGACGGTGGTCTTATTGGCAGAGATGGGAAAGGTACAAGGAAGGAACAATTACAAAGGGAAGATGAGAAATTCAGTTTGAGATGCTAGTGGGACACCCAAGGTGGAGATATGCCAGAGACGAAGAAATAAGCTATTGCAAATTAGGTGAGAGGTCAGAGCTGGAAAGATAAATTTGAGTGTCATCCACATCAAGAATTCTGATTGAGTCAGCAATTGAGTCAGTGGTATGAAGCTTAGTGCACCTTTAAATGCTTTAATAATGTGTAAAAAATCTATGTTTATTGAATAACTTCACTTTCTATATAGCAAAATGAAAGAAGGAAGCCTAAAATGATTAATTATGTATTCTATTTATGAACATGTTACCAATCCTCCATTTGGTGACAACACATTTTAAACGGTCTCCATTACTTAGCAGGTATTAATTAAATTGGAATGATGTGGCCATAAAATATACATTTTAGCTTGTTAACAAGGGCAAATGTTAGGAAAGCAACAAGTAGATTTAGCTTCACTGCAGGTGTGGGGAATATACAGCAGGCATACCAATGCTGCCATATCAGAGAAGACAGACAGCAGGCACCAGAATGTTTGGTCGCTGGGAGGCTTGTCAGAATATTCCAATCCATTACCTCTGGCTGTCTAAGTTGCTATAGACACCGGCTCTAAAATGATAAACGAGGAGGGCTTTTCGTGGACTCTTTCATCCTATGGTTCTCAAATAGCTTTCACAAAACAAAGTTTCGGCAGAAATCATTTTCCAATACCCACATTCAACTGCTTAAAACCAAAGAGGCCCTCTGCAGATAGTTTAGGACAGGAATGGGACAACATTCTGAATGTATAAATCAAAGGTGTTTAGTGAGTGCTTTACTGTATGCAGAGCACTGTACTAAGTGCTTGGGAGAGCGCAGTACAACGGAACTGTGGTTCCCTGCTCACAGTGAGCTGAATGCACGTTTTTGTTTTAATGGTTAAGCAAAAGCAGCCTTTACTACAGGTTGAAAAGATGGATTTTCTGCTGGTTCTTGTTGCCATAAATTGGGGGGATTTTTTGAAAGCCATTTGTATCTTTAAGAGCCACATCTTGGGTGCCTTCCAGTTGTCTCGTAGGGCTGACTGAGTGAATCAATTAATTAACAGTATTTATCATCATCATCAGTGGCATGTATTTAGCACTTACTGTGTGCAGAGCACTGCATTAATCACTTGGGAAAGTACAATACAAAAAGAGTGGGTAGATGTGATCCAGGACCACAAGGAGTTTACAGTCTATGGGGGAGACAGATATTAAAGTAGATTAGGAATAAGGGAAATAGTAGAGTACAAAAATATTTACATAAGCATTTTGGGGCTGAGATGAATATCAAAGTGCTTAAGGGGTACACAGCTAAATTTATAATCAACACAGAATGCAGGGGCAAATGGGGGAATAAAGGGCATGGTCTGGGAAGGCCTCTTGGAGGAGATGTGAGAAGTGAAATATGGTGACAGGCAAAGTTGGGGCTTGGGTTGTTGCTGTCATTTCATTGCCTGGCCAACTGTGGACTTCTCAGTGGAGAATAGGGAGTTGGGAAGGGGAGGCTGTCTATCAAGGTGGTGTCATGGTTCTCAGTGTAGGTTTTGGGTGGACCCAGTCATCCAGAACTGCCACTTTGGCCGACAGTGGTTGACACCAAGTGTTTATATTTATTTCGTGCACATTTGCATTAGAACTGCCTATTTCCAATAGGCAACTTCTCAAGAAATACTCTTGTTCTTTGCAGACTTGACCATTAAATATTTTTTAAAGAGAAGTTCCAGAGAACGTGCAAGTTTTAATTATACAAATTCATGAAAGATGGGGGAAGGACAAGCATTGACTTGTTTTTCAAATCCCAGAATCCCACCAGGATGAGGGGGTGCCTGCTGAAACTAGAAAGTGGTAAAGTGGTGGGTTCAAATACAACAAAAAGACATCGCACATACCTTGTAGGGTGGTAGGCATCTAGAATGTATTAGTACAGTAGGTGATAACCCAACAGATTTCATTACCATAGAAAGCTCAGTAGGTTCATAAAGAGATAGATAAATTAGTGCTGTCTAGGGCAATGATAGATTATTGGAGGAAATCATGAGGGTGTACAATGTAGATCTGTAACCATGATGATGGATTTCAGAGAGGGTAACCATCACACTCTTCCTTTGATCATCCTCTGATGCCACTGTCTGAGACTAAATATTGGGCTAGGTGAACTATTCTTCTCACTCGACAAGGTATTGTTTCTGTACTTATAAAATCAATCAATGAATGATTCTTATTAAGCACTTAATAATAATGTTGATATTTGTTAAGCGCTTACTAAGTGCAGAGCACTGTTCTAAGCGCTGGGGTAGACACAGGGGAATCAGGTAGTCCCACGTGGGGCTCACAATCTTAATCCCCATTTTACAGATGAGGTAACTGAGGCATAGAGAAGTGAAGTGACTTGCCCACAGTCGAACCCATGACCTCTGACTCCAAAGCCCGGGCTCTTTCCACTGAGCCATGCTGCTTAATGTGTACAGAGCACTGTACTAAGCTCTCAGGAAAGTACAATATAACAGAGTTAGTGGATACTTTCTCTGTCCACAGAATTACAGGCTAGAGGAGGAGACACACAATAAAATAAATTATGGATATAAACCTAAGTGCTGTGGGGCTTAGGGTGGGGTGAATATCAAATGCATAAAGCATACAGGTCCAAATGCTTAGGTGACACAGAAGGTAGAGGGAGTAGGGAAGAAGGGAGATTAATCAAGGAAGACCTCTTGGAGTCTCCTCCAGAGACTTTGAAGATGGGAAGAGTAGCGGTTTATTGGACATGAAGGGAGAGGGACTTCTAAACCAGAGGGAAGACATGGGTAAGGGGCCGGGGGTGAGCAAGGCGAGATCAAAGTACAGAGAATAAGTTGACATAGATCATGTGCATTTTTAAAATGGGAATTTTGCCTAGAATTGTGAGGTTAAATATGTAGGTCACATAGAAAACAATGAAGAATATTTGGGGAATATCCTTAGATATAGTTTTCGCGTTTCTTATCAGAAGGCAATAAATGAGATAGTCTATCAATGCCAAAGCATTGTTTCAAATTTGTCATAATGATTTAATTACTAAAATGTCCTCCTTTCTGCAGAGCTTAAGATGCTTTTTTCCTGCAGGTTTTCCATCCAAGTACTAATCATACTAAATTCCATTTAATTTTTCTGAATTGAACAAGTGGAGTGGCCGAAGGCCATTAATGACTCAATCGTGTGCCTGAGTGTATTAATTCAATCAATAGTATTAATCGAGCACCTGCTGTGTGCAGAGAGCTTTACAATAGACACTTTGGAAATAAAAGTGCCTAGTGACAATAAAAGGAAAAGACACGGTCCTTGCTCTCAAGAAGCTTACAAGCTAATGAAAGAGGCAAGCAGACAAAAAATGTATACCTCTAAAGGTGGCGGGAGGAAATGTATAGACGAAATTGACAGGGGTAATAGTAGGAAAATGGAAAATGAAGTAAATAGATAAATAAATGGAGTATGTAAATCATAATATGCATAAATGCTAAGAGGTGTTTGTCAGGGTGGCAAATGTAAGAAAAATCTAACATTAAAATCAATTTTTTTTATTTCCATTTTCAATCTCTAAATGCTTAATAGTTTCCTCTTGTTTTATGAGAGACTCCTTTTAGGAGTTGCCAGAAGAAATTTCTTTTAATTGAGTTACATTTTTATACTTTCATGGAGACTACTGCAAGTAGAACCCAGTATGGAAAATTCTTAAGGTAGATGTATTAAATTTTGTTCCTGCAAAAAGAGAAGGGGATCCCAGTTCTTTGAACATAACTGGCCAGAGAACTGGAGGAAGAAGGGGATGAGGTGACTCTCCATCAAGCAGATTGAGTACTAGAATGATTGTTGGTGGGATTAATGCTTTGCACACAGGACCATTGTTTTTTGAGCAATGTAAATTCATTCAGTAGTATTTACTGAGCGATTACTATGTGCAGAGCACTGTACTAAGTGCTTGGAATGTACAATTCAGCAACAGAGACAATCCCTACCCAATAACGGGCTCATAGTCTGTTCATCACACTTCACTCTGTAAAGTCCAGGTATGCTGATGGCAGGAATGATGGAAGCAGTGTGGGATCAGAAGCACCTTAATGTTGTGACTTTCAGTCAGGTGTGTTCAGGGCCAGTGGAGACATCTGACAGAAGGAATCAATTTCATAGAGAATTTCCTGTGTGCAGCAGTTTCAGCAGATACTTCTGAATCTAACTAAACTGAATCTACCCTCTCAGGGTCGCATCTGGAGAGTTTCCAGTCCTCTACCAGTCTCAACTACAGGAAGGAGAGTCAAGCAGAGTTCTACCCATTCCATTCCTAGCTTGGGCAGTGGAAGGTAATCTGCTACAAGTCAAAACTCACTTGTGCTGGGCAGCAGCGGCTCGGGAGAGAGTCAAGGGCAGAGACTAGTTTACTGTGCGGAAGGAGGCAATCGTAAAGCACTTCCATATTTTTACCAAGAAAACTCTATGGATATGCTACTGAAACGATTGAACATGGAAGTGGGGCATTCCGGAAGAGATGTGTCCATGGTGTTCCTATTGGTCGGACACAACTCTACAGCATAAGACAACAACGGCATTGAAATTAGGACAAAAAATGTACTAACATTTGCTGCCTATTAATGATACAGTGTTAGTCTGTTAAAAAACATTTGGATTATGTAAAATGAGTCTGAATCTAATGAATTGTCATTAGATTGGCCTTGTGCAGAAGTAGCCAGGAGGCAATGAAAATTAAGGTTTAATTGTTACTTTAAGAATCAGGTCTTCAAATGCATCTTTTACTCACATCCCAAATAGGCCTTAAAACACCAATCTGTTCGGGATTTATTAGGTCTAGAAAAAACGATCAATGGTTCACTTTGAAAATTCTCTATTAAAGGAGGCATAGTAAGTGATATTTACATCAAAGACTGCATAGTTTTTTAAAGCTCAACAGCAACAGAATTACATACTAGCATCAAAGCAATCTTTCATCCAAGTAAACAGAAAAAAATATGATAAAACTGGATTCCTCATCATCCACTGAAAGGAAATGACAGGAAGAAACCTTTAATGATAGCAGAAAATCATGAGTACATTACAGAATGTGCTCACTTTGAATTTACAACAGGTGGATTTTGAAATTTCCCTTTGGATGGTATCTGGTAGCAACCTTTTGCCATAAACAGACTATTGGACTGTTGTAAAGGTTTCTGCCTCTAAGGGACAAGCCTTTAGTAACGCTATCTGTTTAGGGTGTACATGTTTCCATTCATGAGGCATGTATTTTCCACCATTTTGCATGATTAACACCAAATGTTTTGTTCCATCTTCTGCTTCACTTGTCTACAGTTAAAGAAACTGAAATCAGTCAATTGTATTTATTGAGTGCTTATTGTGTGCAAAGCGGTGTATTAAGTTCTTGGGAGAGCACAGTATAAGAGACACATTCCTTGCCCACAAGGAGTCTAGAGGATGGTTGGTAGAGCACCATTGCAGGACCATCTTAGAAAAAAAAGTTGCTTCTGGGTGTGGTTTAAAAGATCCTTCAATCCCTTTGGGGCAGGTTGCTGTTAACATCTCCCTTTGTCCAGCCATCCAAAATGAGGTGATGTCTCAGAGAAGCTGCAGTTTTCCTGCAGCTTTGGAGTGTGGACCACAGTTGCTTTACAGGAAATGAAGATTCTCCTATTTGCCCACATGGTTGTTTCAACTAGATGAAAGTCTGAACCCTGGTCACTTAGCTTCTCTGTGCCTCAGTTACCTCATCCGTAAAATGGAGATTAAGAGTGCGAGCCCCATGTGGGCTATGGACTACCTTTTCATCCTCAGGTTTCCTTCTGTTTCATTAGTGTACATCAGGAGTCTCGATCTTACAGTCGTTATGGGCCCGTTGTGGGTGGAAAATGTGGCTGCTAATTCTGTTGATGTCTCCCAAGCACTTAGTATAGAACTCTGCACATAGTGAGTGCTCAATAATTATCACTGATTATGACCACGAATCAGCTGAGGGTATGCCTGTGAAGGCACTCATAAGTCTTCCTCCTGAGACATCCAAGAACATTCCTAAAGGAACCTAAAATCCCAAGTGGTATTTGCTTAACAAATACCAACATTATTAAGTACTGAGATGACGACAGAGTGGGGAGAGGCCAAGGGAAAGTTTTGTTTCCTCATCAGCCGGGGGAAATCATTACTCTCTGGGTAATAACTAAATCTTTGCTTTGACAAGTTGACCAAGGAATTTTTCCTAGCCTTCCTGTCCTGATTTTCCAACACTTCCTGTTCCCATGGTGTTTCTAGTCCCCCTCACCCACACCGGAACTCTCCCCAGTGAACCCTCCCCTAACTTCACCTCTTTTCTATATCTATTTTCGTTTCTTTAATATAGCATCATGAAAGCTGTTACTACTCCCACTTCGCCCTCCGCCACTTCCATGCTCACCTGTCTCCATCTTCATGGGCTGGAAACTCCTCACCCTCCAAATTCAAACAATCACAGCTCTCTCCATGTTCAAAGCTGTCCTAAAAACCCACCTTCCTCCACCAGTCCTTCCCTGATGAATTCCCAAGCGCTTAATACAGTAGAGAATCAGCATGGCTTAGTGGAAAGAGCCCAGACTTGGGAGTTAGAGGTAGTGGGTCCTAATCCTGGCTCTACCACTTGTCTGCTGTGTGACCTTGGGCAAGCCACTTAACTTCTCTGTGCCTCAGTTACCTCATCTGTAAAATGGGGATTTAAGACGGTGAGCCCCATGTGGGACAACCTGATTACCTTGTATCTACCCCAGCGCTTACCCCAATGCTTGGCACATAGTAAGCACTTAAAAGATACCATAATCATTATTATTATTACAGTGATCTGCACTCAGTAAGAACCCAGTAAGTAGCATTGATTGACAATTCTCTTACTCCTTTGGGTGTATATGAATACTGAATTGTACAAACACTTATCTATTCTGGGGAGGCTTCTCAAAAGGGAGGGTAAATGACAGAATCTCCCAAACTGACTTCTGTCACCTGGAGGAATGAGGGTTACCTTTTTTCTATTTTTTAAATGGTAGTTGTTGGCTATGTGCCAAGCACTGTACTAAGCACTGGGGTAGGTACAAGTAATTCAGGTTGGAGGTAGTCCATGTCCCACATGGGGCTCACAGTCTTAATCTCCATTTTACGGATGAGGCAACAGGCACAGAGAAGCTAAGTGACTAGGGTTATTTCATCTGGTTGAAACAAACATTTGGGCAAAACGTTTCATAGGAGAATCTCGATTTCCTGTAAAGCAACTCTGGTCCACACTCCAAGCAGGAGATTGATCCTTTCCTTAACATTTACTTGGCAAAATGAAGATATAAAGTCTGATGTGTCTGTTTTGATCTATCCAGGCCACTGACTGGTTCCATTATCAGAAGCGGAAGTAGATGATTGTGAAAGGAAAAGTGTCCTCAGGTTTGAGGTGGAAGTTGAGGTAGAATCCATTAAATGCTTATTTCTGGAGTAATGCCAGCCTTCTGGAGGATTGATTTTTTATGTACTAACTTTAACTCTTCGATGAGCCTATGCTCATTTTTCTATTAGAGAGTAATTAGCACCTTTGGGGAGAAAGGGAAGGGGAGATGATGGGAAGAGAAAGAATGCTGTTAAAGGCTGCAAAAAAAACCACCTAATAAAGGCATGGTATTTTTTTTGAAGTTAATAATAATGGCATTTGTTAAGCACTTTGTGTCAAGCACCGTTCTAAGAGCTGGGGTAGATACAAGATACAAGATCTGATATAATCAGTTTGGACACAGTCCCTTTTTATCATGGGACTCACAGTCTAAGTAGGAGGGAGAACAGGTTTTGAATCCCCATTTTACAGTTGAGGAAACTGAAACACAAAGAAGTTAAGTGACTTGGTCAAAGTCACACAGCAGACAAGTGACATAGTCAGAATTAATATCCAGAATCTCTGACTCCCAAGCACATGCTCTTTCCATTAGGCCACACTGCTTCTGCAGTTCTGTTCAGAGTCAGAAATTGTGCAGAATAATTTCCTTGAACTTTGAATAATCAGAATAATTGCAGGCATTTACCATAAAACAGGCATTTTTCTCCTAAGATTTCCTTTTGTATCTAGCTGACATAGCATTCAGTATCACCTACATCACTTAATAAAGATAGAAAAAGCCAGTTGGCACATGCAAAAGTCATCTTTCATATAAGTTGAAAGGGGAATTGGGAAATTTAAATGTGTTCAGATGTCTAGGCTTTGCTTGGTTAACTACTCTGAACAAGTAAAAAAAATAGTATTCAACTGCTATTGTGCTTTCTTGTTAAGAAAATACACTGGAAGGCTGGGCTTCCTTGTAACTTAATTATAAGTGTCAGCAGAAAGACTTACAAAGACCCTGTCAGTTATTGAGCTTCTTATCAAGACTGTAAAGTGCTACTGCTGTTGTACTAATAATGAAGTTTTAATTAGCTCTCAAAAATACTGAGAACTTATTTAAGGTTTCTAAATTGGATAGTGCATGCTTAGCTGGAAGGCACAAATATATCTATCACATTATAAATAAATGTCAAGAATATTGCACGCACATTAGACAGCAACTGAAAGCCTTGTACCCTATTGTAGAAATGTTATAAGCATGTGAAATGTTGAAGAAAATGTTCTGAAAATAACTCCATTTTCCCTTTTTCGGTAAATGTGGTAGCTGCACGAATTGTTCAGCATCTTTGTTTATGTCAGGGGTTTTGGGGAATATACATATAACCAAAGAAATCTTTGGTAACTGCCGAAAGCTTCTGGTATCTCTTCTTCACTTGTGAGCACATGCTGCCATTATATCTTTGCCAGAATGATATAGACTGTACCCAATTTTTTTTAATGCTATTTGTATGCACTTTCTATGTGCCAAGGACTGTACTAAGTACTAGGCAAGAAACAAGTTAATGAGGTCAGACATAGACCTTGTCTCACAAGGGGCTCATATGCTAAGTAGGAGGGAGATCAGGTATTGAATGCCCATTTTACAGATGTTGAAGCAGAGGAAGAAACTCCTCTTATTTACCAATCAATCAGAGGTATTAGAGTGCTTGCTGTATGCAAAGCACTGTACTAAGAACATGGGGAGTACAATACAGCAGATTTAGCAGACACATTCCCGGCCCCCAATGAGCTTACAGTCTAGAGGACTGTGAACTCTAATCCATCATCCAGTATTGGTCCCCACTCATTCTCTCCTAAGGCATTTCATTTCTGTGCAGACTATTTCTCTTTATTTGCTGGACTCAGAATTTACGGTTGCTGAAAAGTAGCATTCACTAGTTGTTATTCTAGACCATGTCCATTGAATAGATTCTGGCCTCTTTCACTGAATCAGGGAGCTGCGAGCTCCGCTTTGATACCTGACATCTAACTGTCCAAAGAATATTAAAAACACCCACATCTTTACATATATTGCAAGAACAAATTGGTTTGGCTATAGTAACTTGGCTCTTCGGTTTTCCCTGAGAGGAAAGCCACTCGAGGATGCTAGACTGAATATCAGACCACCATCTAGGAAGTGTATCTACCAACATATGTGTGTTTGGGTGTGTGTGTTATGTTTTCCTCAATGAAAGCCTCAGCCAGCATCTATTCTGTCAGGATGGTGAGGATATACAAGCAGGTAAAAGTGGTGGGTTCCAGGGCTGAGGAGATAGCAGGCAATGCAGATAAAACCAAACAAGCACTTCTATGTGTCTGTACAGAATGGGTTTGGAAAATATTACCACAGCACCACTGAGAAGTAAAGATGTCCTCAGCCACATCGCGAACCAAGAAGAAATTTATTTTGTGAATTGGCAAGACCCTTTTGATGATCTTCGTAAGCACTGAGGATCACTCTACAAAGAATAACTTTCAGGGTGATATGTGAAGATCAGGCTTTCACTCAAGTAATCAGTAGTGTTTATTGAATGCCTACTGTTCATACAGTGCCCCACTAAGGTGATAGCAGGGGTTTCTTAGAACTAGAATTAAACAATAGTATTTCCTGAGCATCAACTGGGTAAAGCGCAGTGTACTTAGTGCTTGGAAGATTATAATAAACTTATAAGTCACAATGCCTACCCTAATAGATTTGACCATTATCAATCAGTAGCATATGAGCACTTACTTTATGCAGGGCACTGTGCTGAGCACTTGGGAGAGCACAATATAGGTAGGTGGTAGACGTGATCCCTCACCTCAGAGAGTATACATTCTAATGGGACTAATTTACAGAGAAGGGAGACATAAAATAAAATCACAGCTAAGAGGAAGAAGGGAATGGCAAAGTGGATTTGGGGATGAGCAGTTGCTTAAGAAGTAGATCATGGAAGTTGATGGATAAAGACGTGCTATGGGTGGTTGTGTTTGCATAAGTACAGAGGTGGTGAATATGTTCTGAAATGGTAGTTGGAAGTATATGACCTTGTGAATAGCAAAAGTAATCAGGGAAAGCACCCTGGAGGAGTGAGACTTCAGAAGGGCTTGGAAGATATGAAGAGCTGTAATCTGGTGGATTTTTCCCTCTAGACTGTAAACTCTTTGTGGGCAGGGAACATGTCTACCAACTCTGCGTATTGTGTGTTCCCAAATGCTTCATACAGTGCTCTGCAGAGCACAGGAATGAAAACTCCATAATTTTTTTAATGGTATTTAATGTAATTTGTTAAGCTCTGTATTTGTTCTAGTGCTGGGGTAGATACAAGTGAATTAGGTTGGACACAGTCCCTGTCCCGCATGGGGCTCACAGTCTAAGTAAGAGGGAGAACAGGAGAACTGAGAAACAGAAGTTAAGTGACTTGCCCAAGGTCACACTGCAAGTACTTGTCAGATCTGGGTTTAGAACCCAGGTCCTCTGACTCCTAGGCCCATGCTCTTTCTGCTAGGCCATGCTGCTTCTCTAAATATGATTGACTGATTGATTGAAAGAGATTTTCAGGTTCTTGGTGACATCTTCCCTGCAATTAGAACCATGAAGAAAGGCAAAGTTCCAGGAGTTGCTGATACCTACTAGGAAGGAATTTGGGGGCGATGGGCAGGGGGGTATCCTGCCCCAAACATCTCCCCAGAAAATTGCTTGCAGAATGCAAAATGGGAAGACTATGTTAGAGCAGAGACTTGTGATGCAAAGGGTTGGAGTGAGAACAGTACCAGGATCTGAGGCAAAAATGCAACACTGCAACAAGGTGCAATTTTAAAATGTACAAAATTGAAAAAGGTGTGATCAATTATATGTCCATCTCATCCACAATTACAAGCATTGATAAAATCTCAAGAGTGACATCTTCAAAATCAAAGGAGAGCTATTCATATGGTTTTAATGAACTCATATTTTGCCATTTATAAAATTGAAATACTGATTTTCACCTACTTATAGCAGAGGTACTGCTTGTTTTTTTAATGAAAAATGTGAGCATTCCTTTGAACTTCTCAGAAGAAATGTCAGAGATTTTACTGTGGGCCTTTGGTTATGAGTCAGTTCTTGGACCTGATCATTTCTGGGATGTGAAACAACACCTACCTGTTGGTCTGCTTTACAGACCTGTTTGTCCCAGAAATATTAGGGACAGAGAAGAAAGAATTATTTCCTTCACTTTATCACTGGGCTCCAAAAACTCTGCTGACACCTTTAAGTATGGATGCAAAAATCACTATTTTCTGACAAAACAAATTCTTATCTCTAAAATAAAACATGTTCAAGAGTCAGAAGGGAGTTTGATAAGCAAAACATGTTTCTTCTGGAAAAGAGAAACACTGCTCTCTTGGATGTGGTTCAGCATTTTTGCAATTCATCCTTTTGCTTCATTTATTCCTTTCAAAGACTCTATTTTCTTACAGAAGTGCCGTTGTGTGGCCTATAATCAAATTGGATTCCTGGAAATGTCAGATTTTGCATATTGACACCAAGAAAGAAAATACACTAAGAGCTATTTCGGGGGCCCAAATCTGATGAAATGTCAGGAAATGCCACAGTATTGTTTCTTTCAGCAACACTATCTTCTGAAACAAGAAGCTGTCTTCAGATTAGGGAAACACCAATTCTCTAATACGTGTTAGCATGTAGATTCTCAGGCCAATTGTCTTTCACATGTTGATCCCCATCTCAAATCTACCTCAGATTATAAATATTGGTATTAGTTTTCATGCTTTAGTCTAACTAATGTGCATGAGAATGTGAACTGTGTGAAATCATGTGCTAGTTTCAATTCCACCTTGCGTCACCCATATTTGAAAGCAATAGCAGCTGTTGGATCAAACCAATTATCATAAATATAGCATCATCATGACCGTTAGCATTTACTGAGTACTTAAAATGTTCAGAGCACTGTACTGATTGTCTTGTCTTATGCTGTTGAGTCATCTCCAACCCATAGCCACTCCATGAACACATCTCTCCCAGAACACCCCACCTCCACCTGCAATTGTTCCAGTAGTATATCCATAGAGTTTTCTTGGTAAAAATGCAGAAGTAGTTTACCATTTCCTTCTTTCATGTGGTAAATTTGAGTCTCTGCCCTTGACTCTCCCCTATGCTGCTGCTGCCCAGCACAGGTGAGTTTTGACTTGTAGCAGATTGCCTGCCACTTGCTAGCCACTGCCCAAGCTAGGAACAGAATGGTTATGCTTCTGCTTAACTCTCTCTCCCATAGCTGAGACCCTTAGAGTACTGGAAACTCTTTAGGTAATAATAATGTTGGTATTTGTTAAGCGCTTACTATGTGCCGAGCACTGTTCTAAGCGCTGGGGTAGACACAGGGGAATCAGGTTGTCCCACGTGGGGCTCACAGTCTTAATCCCCATTTTACAGATGAGGTAACTGAGGCCCAGAGAAGTTAAGTGACTCGCCCACAGTCACACAGCTGACAAGTGGCAGAGTGGGATTCGAACTCATGACCTCTGACTCCAAAGCCCGTGCTCTTTCCACTGAGCCACGCTGCTTCTCAGGTGGTTCTAGGTGCCATCCTGAGAGGAGACTAAGTGCTTTGGAGAGTACAATACAACAGAGTTGGCCAGGCAGAAGTGTAATAGCATTACACTGTGAAACAAAACGTATTTAGCACTGGGGAGAAGTACATGGCCTTGGATTTAGTCACAATCTTTGGTCTACAGAAGACTCATGATTTAAAGAGTGAGGTTGGGAGAAAATAGCCAGTACTGGGCAATCCTCTTTGAGAAATCTATGGGCCAAATCCATTTGCCATTGGAATTTTATGTGCTGACTCTGGGCATCAAAATTATGTAATGCTGTCGTGGCATAAAGACACTTCAGCAGCCACGAGGGAGTTTTGTGTTGCTATTAAGTGGAGCTGAAGGCAGATAACTAACACAAGCTTCATTAAACTTGAACATCTGAAGCAGTGATCTGGAGGTGGAAGTTCCCTTATTTTTGTGGGCTACAAAACCTATCAAACAATGTTCTCTGTGAACTTACAAAAGGGATGAGATTCAATTTCCCCTTCTTAATCAATTAGTGGCATTTGAGAACTCACTGTATGCAGAGCACTGTACTAAGTGCTTGGGAGAGTACTACACAGCAGAGTTGGTAGATTCGTTCCCTGGCCACAACAAGCTTACAGTCTAGAGGGGAAGGGAGATGTTACTATAAATAATTTACCGACATGAACATAACTGCCATGAGGCCGGGGGTGGAGTGAATACCAAATGCCCAAAGGGCACAGATCCAAGGGCATAGTTTCCACTGAAGGGAGAGGGAGTTGGAGAAAAATAAAGAATTAAACGGGGAAGGCCTCTTGGAGATGTGACAATAAAGCTTTGAAGGAGGGGAGTATGAAGGTCTGGCTTATAGGGAGGGGGTGGGCATTCCAAGCCAGGGGAAGGATGTGGGTAAGGGGTCAAAGGGAAGATAGATGAGATCGAGACATAATGAACAAGCACACTGGTGCTAGCTCAACCTCCCTATGCTATGCACAGGGGTCTAAATGTCAACTCAATGCCCATGTTTCTCCACGGAACATTTACCACTTTTCCCGGGACTAGGCTTTTTTGCCTTTCTGAGCAAGGGGCAGCATGGACCAATTAGGATGGGCTGGCTTCTACCCTCCAATCTGGCTCTATTAACCCACAGCATCACCCATTTACCTCTTTCCATTTCACCAATCCATGTGCCCTCTAGGGCACATTACTGGACTGTTTGGATTCCTAACATCACAAGTCCCGTTGTAATCTTTACTGGGTTATGGGCTCCCCTAGAAGACCCTAGGCCAACCTTACCAATGCTTAGTTTGGGGGAGCCCTTTGTGGGTGCTGAGTTATTTTCTAGAAACATCCTAATCCTAGGAAGAATTCACAGTTTCCTACCCCTATATGAAAAGGTGATACTAGTTCTGATATACTATGAAATACCACCCAATTGAAGCCTTAATTATTTCTGTCTTGCCTTCAACTTACTTTCTGTCTTCCATTAATCAGTTTTGTTTATTGAGTGCTTACTGTTTGCAGGCACTCTACTAAGCACTTTGGAGAGTACAGCATAATAGGTCTGTTCTAAAGTTCTTGGAGGGAGCCAGAATATAAATGATAAAGGTCTGGAGAGTTTTTGTATCTCAGATGGACAGAACACTTTGAGGGCTTTTTACTTTCACATTCTTTGCAGGTTTTGTGGGAAGAGACTGAAGATGCGGAGGAAATTGAAGTCAGATACTTCCTCCTTGAACTAGTACCCAAAGTTAGAGATGCATTTATGGAAAAAAAAAGAAAGAGATAGCAAGTTTTGTCCTAATCACAGAGGGGAAAGGGGGCATATCCAGCTATGGAATCTTTTGGTGTTTTTGTTTTCAATGATATTTGTTAAGTGCTTACTGTGTGCCGGGCACTATAGTATGTGCTGGGGTTGATACAAGCTAATCAGGTAGGACTCAGTCCCTGTCACACATGGGGGTCACAGTTTTAATCCCCATAATAACCCCATAATGAGCACATAATAAATGCTCAATAAATACCTCTGATGATGAGAAGGAAGAGGAGGAGGAGTACTATAACTACCCTTGATAGGGATGAAGCAGATACAAATTGAACAGTTGAAAACTAAGTCATCCTGAAGTCTGGATGATAGAGGCAGAAGGAGAGGAGGGATGCACTGCCCTTCAATTTTGAAAATATGACCTGCTCTTCCTGTGTACACTTACCTCATTTCCTCACACTATTCCGCAGCTCTTTGGGTACCTTACTGTGGTCCATTATACTCACATGACTTTTTCCCCAAAAGGGTGATGCAAAAAGTATCACTTTAATGTTGAGGGTTACCTAAAAGAATAAGGGTTACCTAGAAATGAGAATAATACAGAAAAGAAAGTGATCTAGAAATTTTGTGGCATTTCAGCATCTTTGTGGGACCATGGAAAGGATATCAGAGCAATGTGCCTATCCAGAAGAGTATCTCTAGGAAGATTGCCAGAGGAATTGGATTAACTAGAATACCAAGCAGCAATATGCAAGCCAATTTTTTGTCCTTTCCCTTTTATGAATCCCACCCTAGTTTTCCCCTAAACCAAAATATGATCACCTTCAGGAGCACTTAGGAGGGCTGACAGTGACATGATATATTTAACGCACAGGATATAAAAAGCAGTTCAACAAGGGAGGAAAGTGTTTTCTATCAGCTTCTTGATAAATGAATGGGGCAGATAATGTGCATTGGCAAAGTCTGCACATCTTGATGTCTAATGTGTAAGAGATGGCCAGTGGATTTTGCAGTTACTCTTCTAAAATTACACCATGAGTGGCAGGATAAAAGGACTTCTCCGGTTTAGATGAAGCTGCAGGACCAAAGACCCTTATTTAGGCTTCATACTTTAATACCAATTATAATGTATGGATGCCTGACACGGAATTGGGGGTCTTATGGAGTTTTAACATAAACATTATTCTGATCAGAGTCATGCTGTCTGGCAGGGCTCAGCAATTGCAGTAGAGATCCATTTCCAGATTTCTGGTATGAGGTTTGCGTAACAAATCAGCAGCATTTTGCTCCTAATCCCAACCCTTTGGATGTATCTGATGAGGAAAGATTATTGATATTAACTATTATGGAATTTCTTACATTTTACATGGGTGGAAATTTGATGTGCGCTTTGGGGAAAAAGAGTGAGGGAGTTAGAACCAGTCTCTCTCTCCATTATTGAAGATGACAAGTGACATCTTATCCACACATGTGAGTGTAGCCAAAATATTAGCTGCCCTTTATGTTTGAAGTTGAGGCTACTAAAGGTGATATTGAGTCAGGATATGTGGTGTGGGAGATTAAATCAGTGTATGTCCAGAAATCTCTGGGCATGAGTTAAATATAAAAAATGTCCATTTCTGCACTGCAGCTCATGTGACCCACAGGGCCTTTTAGTGATTTGTTTTCTACTATTTGTGGTCATAGCATTCCAGAAGACTTTGCAGTCTACCAAGCTGACCTATCTACTCCTCCTGTCTCTCCTCCTGCCACATCATTTGAGGTTTTTCATCACCTTGTCCATAACAGGTGTCAGCTTCCCATATGACAATTTACTGTGATACCTGGGAACTAACTGGTCCCGATAGGTTTGCTTAGCTGGTACTAAATGGAGATGAGATATTACTGATAGACTATAGTCTGGAGTAGACTAATTCTCTTTGAAGTTTTCCTATCCTGGATCACCCCTGATTCCCAGCTGCTGGATTTACCCACTTCCTTTATGCTAGTTCTCAGTCCCCAAGTCTTCAATACTGTCCCAAGGCTTGTCTATTGTTTATGGTGGGAGACAAAATTGCTTCTATTCCCCGGGAACAGGACAAATGTGCACAAGACCTCAGGAAAGGAATTCTGGGAGACCAGGGTTTCGTCATTTGAGTTTCAGGGAAGAAAATGTTAGACTCATCAAATCTTAAACAGTGATTCCACCATTTCTACAGAAAGTTGTGGCTTAATTATAAGATAAAAGTAGGCAGATGATAATTTATGCTATTTAAACCTCAAAGTAAGGACACTTCAATAAGACAGCTAGGGTAAAATGGAGAGAAGTGAAAAGTAGTCGGAAAATTCTAGCTTGATCCAAACTAAATCTAGGCATGCTGCCAAATAAAAGCAACATCTGGACTGAAAAGGGAAATTGCCTTTGTTTAATCTTTTTGCTCTCTGTGGATGCTGCTGTTTGATATTCTTTAACTCAAAGCCATAACAAAAAAAACAAAAACCAAAACCTAACTCAAATCCCATTCAGCCAAATAGCTTGAGGGACACTCGACTGCTTTAGCATGCTTTACTTTTCCAGATTACTCCCTTCCCTCCTGCACTAGCAATATATGTAATAGATAGGGGCAGTTCACAATTCCACGAGGCTGTATTGTCCTCCAGCACACTGGTATTAAAGAAAATGATGCTAAAGATTAGCATGAGGTTTGAAGTTTCTCTAACTCTCTAGGTTATAGTCCTGGAAACTATTATACTGGAAATCAGGAAGCTTGGACCTATTCTTTGCTCTGTCATCTGCTTGTTGTTGATCTTGAGTAAGTCAGTTTACTTCTCTATGTCTCAATTTCCTCATCTGAAAATAGGGGTTAAATAGCAGTTTCTCCCCTTTACCACTCCCCATTTGGGACAAGGACTGTATCAAACCTAATTGTAGTTACCCGAATGTTTTACACGTGTCTCGGCATATAGCAAGTACTTAATGAATACCACAATTTTAATTAGTAGTACTATTGTTAATAATGACATTCTGTATTTTGAAACCTGTGTGGAAAGTTGAAATCCATTCCTGGATCCTGGGCCAGGGTTAGAGGGGTTGTGTTGAAGAGTTTTTAATTGCCGTGATCCACAACATCTTGATAACTCTAGAATCAGCCCTTTCCTCTCCTTCCCAACTGTTACCATGGTAATCCAAGCACGTGGATCCTGCCTTGATTATTCATTCAATCATATTTTTGAGCGCTTTCTGTGTGCAAAGCACTGTAATAAGCGCTTGGAAAGTATAATTCAGCAATAGAGACAATCCCTGCCCATACTGGGCTTACAGTCTAAAAAGGGGAGACAGACATCAAAACCAGTAAACAGACATCAATAGCAATACTGATTTGGCCTCCTTACCTACTCCATGGAGAGTCCATACTTCACTTTGCTTTCTGGATCATTTTCTAAAATAACATCCAGTCCACATCCATGCCTCAAAAAATCCCATTGTTGCCCATCCATCCCCACATCAAAAAAAATCTCACTATCAGTTTTAAGGTACTTAATCAGCTTTCCCCCTCCTAACCTATACCTCAGTGATCTCTTACCCAGCTCACAACACTTCTCTAATGCCAAGCTACTTATATTTTGATCTCATCCATCTCACCATCGACCCTTTGCCCACATCGTCCCATCTTATCCTCCCACCCCATTCATATCTGACAGACCATCATACTACCCATCATCAAGATCCTATTAAATGATATCTGTTCTAAGTGTCCTTCATTGCCTCTCCCCTCATTTCCCCACCCAGTTCACCCTCCCCTCTGTGTTACCAATGCACTTGGCTGTGTATCCATTAATCACTTTGATAGTCATCCTCACCCCACAGTAATCATGTAACTACCCTTATACCTTGCTTTTTCCCCTCTATGTAATTTATTTTAATGCCTGTTGCCTCCTCTGGGTTGTAAGCTTCATGTGGGCAGGAATCAGGTCTAGCAATTTTAATATATGAGCTCCCAAGAGCTCAGCATAGTGCCCTGCACACAGTAAGCGTTCCATAAATATTATTCACTGGTTGACAATTGGTGGCATCAAACTGGTTAGCTAGATAATTCCTTTTCCAATTTAATGTCATAATCAGTATTATTAATCAATAGTATTTAACATAGATTGGATTTTCATGATGAAGGTATATATATTTTAAAATTCAAAATCAGGCTGAGTATTTTCTCAGAAGCAGCTGGTAGATATTGAGGGCTCACAAATAATGCTACCCACGTAAAATGCTCATATCTGGAAATATGAGCCAGATGCATATATCTTCGTGGGTAATTTCAGTTTTTCTTTTCTACATCTCCCTCCTTTATTGTTGCTTGTAATTAAAATATAGGATCCTTTCTCTTATGTTCTGTACCCTCCACCCATCCAAAAAAGTACCAAGTGTGGTACAAACACAGCACCACTTATTGAAAGAATCCCCAGGAAATCCTAGAGTTTTATCCTTCATTCCTCCTTGAGATTAGATCCTAGCCAGACTATCTTTGTTTAAAGAAATTGTTTGACATTTCAGAATCCTTTTCTGCAACGGGCACTATAACCACTGCAAGCATTATTCATTTTGATGGCACTCTTGTAAGTCAATATAAAAGGAAATTATATGAAATCTAAGGCAAGGGTCAGTGGCAGTTTCTAATTCCAATAATAGTTTTAAATATTGCTAATATGAGTTGCAAACTTGTGTTTCTAATACCACCTTATTTTGGTTTCAGACATCTGAAAGCATTAGTCGTTCTAATTGGTTGTGCTTTGGAACTGATAATTATGTCTCTAGTTTTGTATGTTATTATGATGGGATGGGAATTATCTCCCATATTCAGTACTTTTATTTAATGAGGATTGCTTTTGGTGCCAGAGTAGAAGGGAAATCCTGAGGGACAAAGTACAAATCTGGAAGAGATTTCAAGGGCCCTTTGGTTATTTTGCATTTATTTGCATTTGGCATTGTCATCCACAGCGCAGCCTAAAACAATTTGTGCTATTTTTTTCCATGATTTTTAAACATTGGATGGTTTTATTTAGATGGACCATGAAGAGAAGAAAGGAACCTCACTACAGTTTCTTTTCTAGGGGGTTTGTAGGCCAGAAGAGGTGGAATCTCAGTCAAGACAGTAAACTCGTTGTGGGCAGGGAACTTGTTTGCCAACTCTGTTGTATTGTACACTGCTCTGCACATAGTAAGAGCTCAGTGAATACCATCGATGATGATGAAAAGTAGAAGGTCTTTGAGGTGAGATGCTCTTGTCCTACCTGTTAATCAGGAAAGGTTTCATAGAGGAAATAGAATTGGAAGAGAGCTCTTCAGGAGGAGAGGGGATTTTATAACTTTGTGAATGGTAATTGGGGGGAGGTGTGTTAGATGATATTCCTCTGAGAAAAAAGCTTGATTTAGGGGCAAACATACAAAACTAAGGAAGCAGTCAATCCTCAGGGGAAATAAAACATTGAAATGGGTCAATTTGATTTCAGGCTTGATTTAAACACTCGGCAGTCTCTAATGAGTTCTTTAGTAGATTTTCAGCCAGCTAAGAAATATGCTAGAATGTACTTGTTTCTCTCACTATAGAATGTGACATATGACTCACCCAATGTCTCACCTTATATGATATTTGGAAAAAATCAGAGGGAAGTATATGATATGGGATTTTGGAACCTCCCAGTTCTCTCCAATACACAAAGCCTTGAATATTATGAAAATGATTTTTAAAAATACTTCTGGAATAAATTCCCATTCCATCATTTGTCACCCACTGTGCAGAAAACTGCCAACTGAGGCTGACACACTTGAGTTACTGAGAAATGGTAGTGAGGTTTTCAAGGAAGTCGTCATCCTATCCTTGGGGATAGCCAAAGGACGGTGATTGTTACTTTTCTAACCCATGCACTGAACAGGTGAAGATTCTTTCAGCCTAGGAACCAAATTAGATAAGCATTAGAGTCTCCTTCCTGTTGAGACAAAGTCACGGGGTTAACAATTCCCTTCAAAATTCAACCAAAGATTTTACTGATCATGACTCTCAATAGGGGCAAGCTCTATATAAAGAGGAGCAGTGTTTCCTAGTGGTTAGAGCACGGTCCTGGGAGTTAGAAGGACCTGGGTTCTTTTTCCAGATCTGCCACTAGTCTGCTGTGTGACTTTGGACTAATCACTTAACTTCTCTGTGCCTCAGTTATCTCATTTGTAAAATGGGGATTAAGACTGTGACCCCCTTATGGGACATGGATTATGTCCAACCTGGTTAGCTTGTATCTGCCCTAATGCCTAGAACAGTGCCTGACCAAAAAAAAAAGTGCTTTCCTTTATTAAAAAATGCCCAGGACCTATTCATTTCAAACATAAACTGATGACAAAAAGGAGAAGACTCTACAAAATTATTTTGCAGCTGTGAGATATGGAACAACTGGATGGTTCCAGTTGTACTGTAGCTCTTTAAGGGTCATGGCCCAGATTAGGTTCATATGCTCTCTTCAATCAGGTAATCAGGTTTCTTCCAGACCCAAAATGGCTGGGGGTGAGGATGGTCTTGAGGGGATGCCCCCGCCCCCCACCAATGATTGGGCCAAGAATGATGGGAGACCCAGCAGTGGAGTCAAAAAGAGGAAGAAAAGGGAATCTATCAATCAGCAGTATTAATTGAGTGCTTATTGGGTCCAGAGCACTGTGCTAATCGCTTGGAACAGTTCAATACATCATGTTGGTAGACACATACCCTTCCCAAAAGGACCTTACAGTATAGATGGGGAGACAGACTTGAAAATAAATTAGGATTTTGCATGCAAGTGCTATGGGGCTGAGGGTGGAGGAGAGTATCAAAGTATCGTTATTGTTAAGGGTACAGATCCAAGTGCATAGGTGATTCACAAGGGAGAAGGAGTAGGGGAAAATGTGGGTGCAGTCAGAGAGGGCTTCATGGAGGAGATGTGATTTTAATGAGACTTTGCCTCAGTCATTTATTGAGCACTTACTCTGCTAAGCACTTGGGAGAATACAGTACAATAGAATTGGAAGACATGTTCCCTGACCACAATGGGCTTACAGTCAAGAAAAAAAGACAGACATTGATATAAATAAAGTATGGATAGCTACATAAGTGCTGTGGGCTGAAAGCAGAGTGAATAAAGGATGTGAATAAAAGTGTTAGCATGACCCAGAAGTAAAAGGGAGTAGAGTAGAGAGCTTTATTTGGAGAAGACCTCTTGGATGACATTTGATTTTAATGAGACTTTGAAGGTTGGGAGAGTGAAGCTCTGTCAGATGTGAAGGGGAAGGAATTTCCAGTCCAGGATATGGGTGTGGGTGAGGAGTTGTTGGCAAGATAGATGAGACAGATACAGTGAGTAGGTTGGAATTACAAGAAAAAAAATGAACGTGCTGGGTTGTAGTAAGAAATTAATGAGATAAAATAGGAGGGGGCAAGGTGATAGAGTGCTTTAAAGCCAAAAGTAAGGAGTTTCTGTTTGATGTGGTGGTGGATGGACAACCACTGGAGGTTCTTGAGGAATGGGGAAACATGGAATTTTTTTTTTTTTTTAGAAAAAATGATCTGGGCAGCAAAGTGAAGTATGGACTGAGGTGGTGGGAGACAGAAGGCAGGAGAGTCAGCAAGGTGGCTAATGAGTTGATAGCTGTTTGGATGGTTGAGGAAAGGGCATATTTTGTCAACTTTGTGTAGCTAGAAACAACAGAATTTGGAGTGAGAGGGAAGATGTGTGTTCAGTGAGAGTCATCAGTTGAGGATAATGCCAAGGTTATGGGCTTGCAAGATGGAGAATAGCGGTGTTGCCTACACTGATAGGATGTAAATCAAGTCACTGTACTAAAAATTTGGGAAGCAGAGTGGCCTAATGGATAGAACATGGAGACATAGGACCTGGGTACTAATTCTGGCTCTATCATTTGCCTGCCGGGTGACCTTGGGCTAGTCACTAAAAGTGGCGCAGCGGAAGCATGCTGGGCCCATAACCCAGAGGTCGATGGATCGAAACCATCCTCTGCTAGTTGCTTATTTTGAGAAGCAGCGTGTCTCAGTGGAAAGAGCACGGGCTTTGGAGTCAGGGCTCATGAGTTCGAATCCCACTCTGCCACTTGTCAGCTGTGTGACTGTGGGCAAGTCACTTAATTTCTCTGTGCCTCAGTTCCCTCATCTGTAAAATGGGGATTAAGACTGTGAGCCCCACGTGGGACAACCTGATTCCCCTGTGTCTACCCCAGCGCTTAGAACAGTGCTCGGCACATAGTAAGCGCTTAACAAATACCAACATTATTATTATTATCTGTGCTCCGGTTACCTCATCTGTAAAAGGGGGATTAAGACTGTGAGCCCCAGGTGGGATATTGATTGGGTCCAGCTTGATTAGTTTGGATATACCCCAGTATTTAGTACAGTGCCTGGGAAATGCTCTGTGTCCTTGGACCAGTCTTTTGATTTCTCTGTGCCTCGGTTACCTCACCTGTAAAATGGGGTTGAAGACTTTTAGCCCCATGTGAGACAGGGACTGTGTCCAACCTGATCTGCTTGCATCTACCCCAGCACTTAGTATACAGTGCTTGACACACAACAAATAGCATTATTATTATTTATTATTATAGTAAGCACTTAACAAATACTTTTAAAAAAAGAAATTAAAAGCTACACCATTTAATTCCTTCTTCACATGTTTGTTTGCTCCGAGTTAGACTTGGACCAGGAGACAATCCAGGAGCTAATTTTTACATTTGTAAAATAGGCAAACAGGAGAGTCTCATAGGTACACTCTTTGCAAAATGCTATTTTGCTATGTTACCCTTAAGAGAATATTTTCAGAAGCCAGGGAGGAAGGCTATCATGCAACTGTATGAAAACCATTATCAGTTATCACAATATGACTCCTATTTTGATATTTCTGAAAGCATTTGTTGTCAAGAATAACTGCATCCTAAAGGAATGTTTTGAGGAAGTTTAAATCATTGTGACATTATCTCCTATATAGCTACATTGCCAACATGTACACCCATTAAAAAGTAAGTGCAATCCAAAAGCTATGGTCTATTTGTAATCTGAATGGATTAAAATGGAAACATTCATTTTGGGGAAAAATATCAGTGATGGGAGATATAGAATTTCACTGATAGGCAGATTTCAACAATATGAAAAAAAAAACTTCAGGAAAATCGGAAGCTGTAAAGTCCATAATGGTGTAGCAATTTCTCTTATTTATTGAATTGCTTTAAGTCAATTGCAGGAATTATCTTTACCTCTGCATAAGATCATTTATTTGCATTCTGCTGTTTTGGTGACAAACATAAGTAATGAGGTTTTGGTTTCATATAAAAAGACAAACTTATGCTATTGCTTTTAGATTGACCTGTGATTCGAAACGTACAAACAACTCTCCTTAATACAAATTTTTTGCCACGTTTTGTTTCTACTAATATATATTTCCATAAAATAAGCAAGTCTGTTTCAAGGCTAAGACAGGTGATTTAAGACTAGGGATTCAACACAGTTACCAAATATTTTATCTAACAGAGGGTATATTTTATCACAATCAAAAAAGTAGTAGCTACGCTGCAAAATGTGAGTATTATTTATTTTGTTACACTACTTATTCATGGCAAAGTAAATGAAATTGTTGTTGCTGTGGCTTAATCCATAACTCATGCATTGCTGTCCATTAAACTTACTGTAATAAGGTATTGCACTCTGATTTTGAACTCAATTGGAGGATTTGTTTTATTGTCCACATCCATTATAGAGGAATTCCTCATGCTTCAAACATCATTCCCATCAGTACCATAAATAGTTTTCTCTAAGTTCATGCATTAACCTTAATCATCTTTAACCATTAAACCAAGGTCATACAAAATGACATTTTGCTAAATCAGCCCAAATCAAAACCTCTTCCCTCATTATATGTTTACTGTGCTGCTGATTAGGGTCTTACTCATGTTTATTTCTGAAGTGGGTTTTCCTTTAACTCTTTGATGGGCTAAGTGCTTTGTACAACAAATTCAGAGAGAAAAGCATATTTTTTGTCCTGCTTGGCCTTAACTGTTTAAGGCCAGCAAAGTTACATATTATTTAGATGATTCTTTTGAGACGTACTTGAAAACGGTGGTATATATTAAACTATGTGCCAAGCACTGTTCTAAATGCTAAAAAAGGCAATAGCTGGGTGAATAATAATGATGGTATTTGTTAAGGCTTATTATGTGCCATCACTGGGGCAGATACAAGGTAATTGGGTGGTCCCATGTGGGGCTCACAGTCTTAATCCCCATTTTCCAGATGAGGTAACTGAGGGACAGAGAACTTAAGTGAAGTCACCTGTAAAATGATATGTAATAGCTCAAATTCACACAGCTGACAAGTTGTGGAGGTGGAATTAGAACCCATGACTTCTGACTCCCGAGCTCCTGCTCTTTCAACTAAGCCTGCTGCTAATCATATGCAAAGCACTGGAGTAAATCCGGGGTAATTTGATCAGACATGTTTTCAGCCCCATTTAGGGGCTCACAATCTAAATTTAAGAAGGCACTTATTATACTATTCTTCCCAGCATGCTATAATGCCATTGTCTGGGGCAGCCTACTAAATGGACATCTGGCCTGAACCAGGATGGTGTTTCTCATGATATGAGTTGAGTCAAAAAAACACCCAAAAAATGACTATTCCGGTTTCCTGGTTCACTGAGTAATACTGCCTGGAGATTATGTGGATAATAATAGTATTTAATGCTTACTATATGTCAAGCACTGTACCTCGCACTGGGGTAGATATAAAATAACCAGGTCCCACAAAGGGCTCACATTCTGAGTAGGAGGGAGCACAGGTAGTGAATTCACATTTGGCAAATGAGGGAACTGAGGCGGAGAAGTTAAGTGACCTGGCTGAGGTCATACAGCAGGTAAGTGTCAGAGCTAGGATTAGAACTCAGGTCCTCTGACACCCAGGCCCACGCTCTTTTCAATAGCCCATACTGCTTCCCAAAGTTTCCTGGACCCTGAAGGGTTGGATATCCTTGGATGGAGGATTAGTGGAGCCGGCAAATTTCCTTCCTGCCCATTACACCCACTGTTCAATGTCTAAATATAGAACCCCTGAAATACCAGAGGGCTATTGGTACTAAAAGATTTTGTGCCATACAGAGCTTGCCAATGAAAAAGAATGTGAAATTCATTATTCAAAAACTTGGGACTACTATCCAAACTGAACATTTTCCTCAGAAAGTTTATGGAATTCAAGCTGATGGTGATGGTGGTGGTAGAGGAGCAGGAGCAGCAGGGGCAGCATATATTGAGCACCCATTTGATGCATTATTCAGTTGGGAGTACAGAATAATGAAATGATACATCCAAAGACATGAAAAATATGCAAAAATGTCCAATGATCATAACAGTGTTCAAACATTCAGCTTATTAATCACCTTCTGAAAATTTCAATTAAACAGGGAAAGTGACTCCACAAACAGGTGTTAAATGAAGCACATCACCTTTTGGGATGTATGACATTTTGATTTTTCTGTGAATCAAGCAAGAGGGGATGTTTATTTCCAAGGAGTGATATTTGGAGTTTCTATTCACCTTCCCCTTTTAGTCATATTTTTAGAAAGATAGTGGAAATGTGATCAATATCTCAGCTTCGTGGAGCCCGTTAACTTGTTTAATCCCTATCCAGCTTGTTTCCCAGCTGGAATTTGTCATCTCTGAACACAAGCCAGGGCCAGGTGTCTCAAATCTAGTCTTTGAGTTTTAGCTGTATTTGAAATGCTGATCACTGTCATTCAACTCAGAATATCCAATATATGACCCATGCCTTTCTGGTGCTGTACAACTCATCCTCTATTTGCCACTGGCATTTTTCTGTTCACTTCAGAGCAATTTAGAAGTTTAGCTAGAAACAGCTGTTTTTAGTAGTTAAAGCAAACCAGTCCTTCTCTAAATTGTACTGTAAAGCTAGGAAAAAGTTTCTCCTATCGTGAGGGTTTAACCCCCTCCCCACACATGACCTTATCATCCATCTTAACCCCCTTCTTGGGTGGAGGATTGTGTTTTGAAACAGATAGCAGAAAGAGTGAGAAAAGAAATGAAAATCCATTAGCAAAGTATTATTATTATTACTTTCTACTTTAATATTCTCCCTAAGTGCTTAATGAATACTGTTGACACTGATTTTGATCTGTTTGACAAAATAACTAAAAGTCATTCTTTACCCCAGAGAACACAGTAGAGTATCCACGTAGCTCGGTAATGTCTGGAAGTCAGAGTAGGTCTAGGATAAAAGCTGACTAGTGTTCAGAGAGGGTGAGAAGAGTAAGTAGAGTGTGGAGAAAGCATATAATTCCTTAACCCCATAATTCCTTAATCAGCACATTTTTTGTTCATCAAAATCATAGTGGTAAGCATTACAGCTGCATTAATAATATCAAAATATCAAGGAGTAGAAATTCATGTAGGTTGGATAAGTTAAAGGCGACAAAATATTCTGTAGCCCATGTTAACTCATAACTGATTAAAAACAGCTCTAACACTTATACAAACATATGCTTCTAGGACAAAGCATGGATTTTTCTAATTGGCTATCACATGGATGCTGATCTGCAATTTTTGAATTTGCTTCATGATTTTGATGTTCAAAATGGGAGATGATTTGGAATAATTTAACACTACTCATTCTTATCCTTGAGATATGAATTTTTATCCATTTGTCCATATCTAAAATAAAATGCGTAGGCTGAGGGGGAAAAAAGAGTCAGTCTTGCATATTTGTTGACTGCAAACCCAGAATTGTGTCTCATCCCACTGTGAGCAATATATAAATGACAAGAGAGATATAAAAAAAGTTATTTCTCTTTCCTTTTGCTTTCTTCTGAAATATGTGTTCTGGGAGAAGAATTGGTCAGATTGTCTATTCAGTGCCGCCAAATAGCAACAGGAATAAGATTCCATCTCTCTGCAGAAACAGAGTGGAAAAAAGTGGTCTTGCAAGTCTTTTGGACTGATCAAGAAGCTTTGTTTTTCCTCACTTCAGCTTTTCTTCCAATCAACCTTAAAAATTGAAACATAAAACCAGAAAATAATTTATATTTTGCTGCTTTGAAAACTAGGAAATTGAAAAGCTGAATGAACTTCCTTTTAAGCCCCTGGTATTTACAACATGTTGAGGAACAGTGAACAAATGACAAAACCAAGAACCTGAAGCATTTACACAATTTAAATGATTTGGCTTTGGAACTTGAATGACCTTGTAGATGCTTAAGAGGCTTCCTTCCAGTTGCTGAACTTCGTAAATGGTGCAGATTACTAAGGCCAGGGCCTGTTCTGCTGATTTGCCAAGCGATCTGTGACCTTCAGCAAGGATTTTGAATAGGGCCAACCTAATATTAAAGTTCTGCTTCAGCATTATCCAAAAGAAAATAGAGTTACTAAACTGAAAAATATCCCCTTATAAATGCAGAGAAGCGTATTGGACTCATCACTGTGTTCTTTTTTTTTCAACCTGTCTGATTAGTTATAGTTCCATAAATATATGTAATGCAACTTTTCACTAGGACCTTTCATGTTGATTTCACAAATGACCCTACAATTTTTCCTTTAGCAATAATGATAGCAGAAATGGTATATTCAGAACCATGAATGGGATTTAATGCAAGGAGTCTTGAATTTAAATGCATCATGCCAGCTTAATTCCCCAAATGTGAACGGTGCTCCTCAACAGATTTTAGATGAAGTGTAAACAACCCAATGGACAGAGCCTAAATATTGCAGAATACCTTGGTAAAGTAGATGGCTAACGGTATTGACAGTTGTTGAGAATGAGGCTATTTGAAAGAAGAGCAAGCCAAGATACCAAAATACCAAAAGACATGTCTTAATGAGAAAACAATCCTTAAGAGCAACAGCTTGAGGAACAGCATGGTGCAGTGGATAGAGCATGAGCCTGGGAGTCAGAAGGTCATGGGTTCTAATTTTGCTCCACCCCGTGTCGGCTGTGTGACCTTGGGCAAGTCACTTCACTTCTCTGGGCCACAGTTACCTCATATGTAAAATGGGGATTGAGACTATGAGCCCCATATTTGGCAGGGACTGAGTTCCACCCAATTTGCTTGTATCCACCCCAGCGCTTAGTACAATGCCTGACACATAGTAAGTACTTAACAAATGACATTATTATTATTATTATTAATCCTTCTACTACCAGAAAACATATACATGCCATTTGTTTTGCATATTGTTGGCATATGTTTGTTATGTTAATCAGTGTATAATAATAATAATAATTATGGCATTTATTAAGCACTTACTATATGCCATGTACTGTGATAAGCACTGGGATGGATACAAGCAAATTATTATCATCAGCAGCATTATCATTATTATTATATTTAAGTGTTTACAACATGTCAAGCACTGTTTCAAATGCTGGGGTAGATACAAGTTAATCAGCTTGGACCCAATCCCTATCACATTGTGAGTCAGGGAACAGGTAACCGACCAAATGGGGGAGCTCGAGACAGAGCAGGTTTTATTTTCAAATCAGCTGGCCCAATTAGCGTAGACTCTGGATCAGTCAATCAATCGATGGAATTTATTGAATACTTACTGCGTGCAGAGCACTATTCTAAGCATTTGGGAGAGTACAGTCCAACAGAATTAGCAGGCACGTTCCTTGTCCTTAATAAGCTTACGTTCTGGGGTCCGGTCTGTGGATCCTAGGGTCTAAGAGAAATAGGCCTAGATTGCAATAGAAGAGGCTGAATTTTATTAAAAAACAAAAATGGAACCCAGGAAACTCTGAAAAAACAATAATTACCTGCCGGATTTGACGGAGGAGGGCATTCCAGAGGTGGGATCTGGGCGAAGACTGTGGGTTAGTTAGTGAAGCTGAAGTGGTGAGTGTGGTGTCCCCCAACATCTCCGGCTTCGTATTTGTTAAGCACTTTGTGCCAGGCACTGTACTAAGCACTGGGGTAGATGCAACAGACACGTGGCGGAGCTGGGATTAGAGTCCAGGTCCTTCTGTTGGTAGCCCAAGAGAGGGCTTGATAACCAGGTACTTCCTGTATATGAGAAGCAGCGTGGCTTAGCGGAAAGAGCATGAGCTTGGGAGTTAGAGGTCATGGGTTCTAATCCCGGCTCCTCCGCTTGTCAGCTGTGTGACCTTGGGCAAGTCACTTAACTTGTCTGTGCCTCAGTTACTCATCTGTAAAATGGGGATGAAGGCTGTGAGCCCTAGGTGGGACAACCTGATGTCCTCTCCCCCTCCCTTCAGGCTCGCATCTCCTCCTGCCTCCAGGACGTCTCCACCTGGATGTCTGCCCGCCACCTAAAACTCAACATGAGCAAGACTGAGCTCCTCATCTTCCCTCCCAAACCCGGTCCTCTCCCAGACTTCTCTATCACCGTGGATGGCACGACCATCCTTCCCGTCTCTCGGGCCCGCAATCTCGGTGTCATCCTTGACTCGTCCCTCTCGTTCACCCCACACATCCTATCCGTTACCAAGACCTGCCGGTTTCACCTCTACGATATCGCCAAGATCCGCCCTTTCCTCTCCACCCAAACGGCTACCTTACTATTACGGGCTCTCGTTATATCCCGGCTAGACTACTGTGTCAGCCTTCTCTCTGACCTCCCTTCCTCCTCTCTCGCCCCGCTCCGGTCTGTTCTTCACTCCGCCGCCCGGCTCATCTTCCTGCAGAAACGATCTGGGCCTGTCACTCCCCTTCTTAAACAACTCCAGTGGTTGCCTTTCAACCTCCGCTCCAAACAAAAACTCCTCACTCTAGGCTTCAAGGCTCTCCATCACCTTGCCCCTTCCTACCTCTCCTCCCTTCTCTCTTTCTACCGCCCACCCCGCACGCTCCGCTCCTCTGCCGCCCACCTCCTCGCCGTCCCTCGGTCTCGCCTAGCCCGCCGTCGACCCCTGGGTCACGTCCTCCCGCGGTCCCGGAACGCCCTCCCTCCTCACCTCCACCAAACTGATTCTCTTTCCCTCTTCAAAACCTTACTTAAAAATCACCTCCTCCAAGAGGCCTTCCCAGACTGAGCTCCTCTTCCCCCTCTACTCCCTCTGCCATCCCCCCTTTACCTCTCCGCAGCTAAAGCCTCATTTTCCCCTTTTCCCTCTGCTCCTCCACCTCTCCCTTCCCATCCCCACAGCACTGTACTCGTCCGCTCAACTGTATATATTTTCATTACCCTATTTATTTTGTTAATGAATTGTACATCGCCTCGATTCTGTTTAGTTGCCATTGTTTTTACGAGATGTTCTTCCCCTTGACTCTATTTATTGCCATTGTTCTTGTCTGTCCATCTCCCCCGATTAGACTGTAAGCCCGTCAAAGGGCAGGGACTGTCTCTATCTGCTGCCGACTTGTTCATCCCAAGCACTTAGTACAGTGCTCTGCACATAGTAAGCGCTCAATAAATACTATTGAATGAATGAGCTCCCAGTTTAAGTGTACCAAATGATCAGTGTGGATTTCTGGATTTTTTCACTCTCTTGTTGAGAAACTATGACAGGACCATTTGTGAGCCTAGTTTATTCTCTTACCTTGGGTCAGAGATCACCTGAGTCTATCTTGCTAAGGCTCTGGTCAGTTGTCCCTTTGGTCTAATTTATCCTCTTATAGCCATGGCCACCATCACTATTGAGCATGTTATCTTGGGTCCTCTAAACGATTAAAAGTACATTTATTTTCTCTTGACTTTTCTTCAGCTGAAAAGACCTTTGCTCTACCTTTTGTGTTCAGCTTCCTTGGGATTTGAAGGATCACAGTATCTCTTGATATTTCTATCCCTGTGTTTTTTCCTTGAAGTAATTTCTCATGGTAGTTGATCTTGCAATGCCCTTTCTCTTATGTGAGAAGCCAAGAACAAGAGCCTGCCATTCTGTTTACTGCAGGTGTTTCCACTTTCTAAAAGTTTCCAGACCTAACAGACCACAAGAGATGAAAAAGGTGACCGCAGGGATGGGAGTCTTCATTTGAAGTGAGGGGTCCACAAAAGCTATGAAATTAGAAAGTTACAGTTAAAGGAGGATGTTTTTCATTCTCCATCGAATGCTGACTTCCTTTTTCCAGAAACACTTGTTTCTCACTCAGAGTCAATATACTAAATTAACTCTCTTGCTTTTTGTGTGTGCATCTCTCATATTATATAGTCCTGTTCATAGTCAATTGTTTAAGTTAATGATAAATAGCCAGTACAAAGCAGGGCAGTGCCTAATTTCAACTTCATACATCCTCTTCTCCTGAGGAGAGGAAAGCAATGATTCCAAGGAGGCAGGGGCATTTCAGTGGGAATAAGGATTAGACCTCAGAGAATTCTTCGTGATGATGAAAATGAATGACCACTCGAATGGTCACCACAAGATAAAGAATCTCTACCTCTTGGCAGAGTAGTATATAGATTCAGATTCAATGAAGTCTTTGAGGTGTCTTCGACCTTAATGACTCTATGACATGGGAGAGAACAAACAATCACTCAAGCAGGATTTTTGTTGTTGTTTTTCTAAGGTAGTAGCTTTAGGAATCCGGTCACAACCCTAGAGCATATTGGTATTTACATATTAATATTCAGAGAAGTTGATATTCAAGTACAAAATTCAAGAAGTTCAAACATCTGATTATTAGTGGGAAGGAGTGTAGCCTAGCAGAAAGAGCTTGGGCCTGAGAGTCAACGGACCTGGATTCTAATTTTGCCTCTGCTGCTCGCCTACTCTGTAACCTTGGAAACATTAATTATCTCTTTGTTCTTTAAGTTTCCTCATCCTCAAAGTGGTGAATAACTTTTTTTTTAATGTTAGTTGTTAAGTGGTTACTATGTGCCAGACACTTTACTAAGCCCTGAGGTAGGTACAAGCTAATCATTCATTCAGTAGTATTTGTTGGACACAGTCCATGCCCTGCATGGGACTCATAGTATTAACCCCATTTCACAGATGAGATAACTGAAGTCCAGAGAAGCAAAGTGACTTGCCCAAGGTCACAAAGCAGATAAGTGGCAGACCCAAGATTAGTAACCTAGTCCTTCAGGTTCCCAGCCCTGTGCTCCATTCACTGGGCCACACTGTACCTTTACTTAGAGCGTGAGCCCCATGTGGGAAAGGCACTGTGACCAATCTGCATATACTCTGTCTACCCTAAGGTTTAATATAGTTCCTGGTACATAGTAAGTGCTTTAAGAATACCACAATTATTACTATCTGATGATTCTGTATTTTTTAAAAAAAATTCTACATGAAAGAAACAAATGAATCTTTAACACACCTATATCTCTTCATGTCTCCAATTCAGTGCTCAATGCATTGCTTAGAACATGCTTAAAGACCAGCTTTTCCTGGGGGAAATAATAGCTGTAGTTCAGCTACGCACAGAGTACGAATCATTCCAGCTTCCCTTAATGTCCCTTCATGGCTCTCATCTTCACAGTTCACTATATGAGTGAATGAACAGGTGGAAGAAAGTGATGTGAACCCTAAACTGTTGGCGGCAGTCACTGCAGCTAAATCCATTCCTTTGCAATTCCACTTCACAACTCTAAGGTGGAACACTGATTTAGGATTTGAAGGGGTAGTCATAGCAGTAGTATTTATTCAGAACCCATTTAATAACTGTGGTATTTGTTAAGCACTTACTGTGTGTTGGACACTGTACTAAGCACTGGAGTGGATATAGGCAAATTGGATTGGACACAGTCCCTGTCCCACAAAGGGTTCACAGTCTCCATCTCCATTTTACAGATGAGGTAACTGAGGCACAGAAAAGTGAAATGACTTGTCCAAGTTCACACAGCAGACAAGTGGTGGAACCAGAATTAAAACCCATGACCTTCTGACTCCCAGGCCTGTGCTCCATCCACCACGCCACACTGCTTCTCCATTTAATTCAAGGCACTCTACTGGGTGCTTGGGAAGTATGGAATAACTAAGGAATATTTTCCCTGCCCACAGGGAGATCACACTCTAAGGAAAGGCAAACAAAAGTGTTTACAACTAGAGAGGTCAAAAATAAAGTGGACATATATGCATGGGTGCTAAGGAGGTGTAAATAATTTTATAAGTACTAGAGTTAGAGGGAGGGAATGATGTGGCTCAGGGTGCAGGGTAATTGACTGGGTAATGCTTGTTTGGGGTGGGGGGGATTTGAATGTGAGTTGACTGTCTTTGGAGAGGGAGTTCCATGTTTGGGAAACAGTGTGAGCAAGGAGATGGAGGCAGGAGAGGATAGACAGAGGAGCAACTAGAAGGTTGGCTTGGGAGAAATCAATAGAGTGAGTTAGGGAAGAACAGGACAGGAGTTTCAGATAGATAGGGAAATTGGGGCCAAATGGTAGAGAGACTTGAAACCAATTGTGATTTATTTAGAAACTGAGGAAACGAAAATCTGTAACATATTGCTTTCAATATTCATCTGCAGTAGATAAAAGGATGACCAAGACCCTCAAAATTTTAAAGTAGAGGGTCTCCCATATTACCTGTAAATCACCTCTCACAGCTCATTTCAAATAAAACTTATTACTGGAAAGGCCGGTAGAGTACTTAAGTGAATTAATGTACTTCAATGACAGACAGATGGTCAGAGAATGACTGAGACACTGGGGGAGAAGCAAGATCTTTCAAACAGTATTTCTCACCATATCGTAAAGAGTTAGTAGTCAATAAATACCTTTTAATAATAATAATAATAGTAATAATTGTGGTGTTTGTTAAGCGGTTACTATGTGCCAGACACTGTACTAACTGCTGAGGTGGAGACAAGCAAATCGGGTTGGACACAGTCCCTGTCCCATGTGGGACTCACCCTCTTAATCCCCATTTTATGGATGAGGTGACTGGGGCATTGAGAAGTGATTTGCCCAAGGTCACACAGCAGACAAGTGGCGGAGCCAGGTTTAGAACCCATGACCTTCTGACTCCCAGGCCCGTGCTCTATCCATTAGACCATGCTACTTCTATAAAGGAACTGCCTTTTTAAGAAATGATATTTAAGTATTTACTGTTTGCCAGGCACTGTACTAAGCACTGGAGTAGATACAAGATAATCTGGACACAGTCCATCTCCCACATGGGACACACAGTCTCAATCCCAATTTTACAGATGAGGTAACTGAGGCCTAAAAGAAGTGAAGTGACTTACCCAAGGTCACACAGCAGACAAATGAGAGATCCAGGGTAAGAACCCAGATCCTTCTGACTCTCAGGCCTGTGCACTATCCACTAGACCATGCTGCCTTGATTGACACATTTACCTTTACTTCTACTATTTACAGCAGATCTTCCTTCTCATTAGGTATCTGAAATAAGATAGATGAGGATATTGATTTACTAGCTGAAGCCGTGGTTGAAAACACTAAAACTTGAGAAATCATCAGAATCTTACTTAAGTACACTGGTGGTGTAAGAACAGTTGATTGAGTTTAGTGCATGTGTTTATACCCTTGATAACTGCCCCTCTCATTTTGAATTAGAGCTCACCTCCTCCAAGAGGCCTTCCCAGACTGAGCTTCCCCTTTTCCCTCTGCTCCCTCTGCTCCCTCTCTGCTCCCCCTCCACCCTCTGCTCCCTTCCCCTTCCCCCCTTCACCTCCCCTGTCCTCAGCTAAGCCCCCTTTCCCTCTGCTCTTCCCCCTCTCCCTTCCCCTCCCCTCAACACTGTGCTCATTTGAATATATTTTTATTACCCTATTTATTTTGTTAATGAGGTGTACATCCCCTTGATTCCATTTATCGTGATTATGTTGTCTTGTTTTTGACTGTCTACCCCGATTAGACTGTAAACCCGTCACTGGGCAGAGATTGTCTCTATCTGTTGCCGAATTGTACATTCCAAGCGCTTAGTACAGTGCTGTGCACATAGTAAGCGCTCAATAAATACTATTGAATGAATGAATGAATGAATTGAAGATGCCACATTCATCAGTTTAGGGCAAAAAAAGTCTCCCTGTAATATGTTAGCACTCTTTGAAAATGTATTGTTTTGTCCATCATTAGGAGGATCCTGACTGTTTTTCACACTTGTCAAAATTCACATTTCCTACACACTCCAATAAAATCTGCACCATTTCCTAGCTAACAATAGGCATTTCTGTTATTAATACTTTCTGCTTCAGTTCAGCAAAGAAGAGCTAAAGAACATTGGACTGGAGTTGTGCCAAAAGGAATCTGTGTAACAGTTTTATCCTCTTGCATGTTCTGATACCCCAGGAATCCACCCCCTGTGGTGGTATTTGCTAAGCACTGACTATGTTACAAGAACTGCACTGAGAGCTGTGGTTGATACAAGATAATAAGATTAGACCCAGCCCCTGCCCCCATATGTGGCTCAGGGTTTAAGTGGGGAGGGAGAAGAAATTTCTAGTCCTATTCTGCAGAACAGGAAACAAAGGCTCAGAGAAGTTAATGACTTGCCCAAGGTCATACAACTTGAAAGAAGCAATCAGGATTAGAACCCAGGTCCCCAACTCCCAGGCCCATGCTCTTTCTATAAGGCCACACTGCTTCTCTATTAACAGTTAGTGTCCCAAAGATCTTGACAGATGTGGGTTGCTGCCCTTTCTCCATTGCCAAATTGCTTTGACTGTGCTCTGAAGCCATGAGAGGGGCAGGAGAATTATCCAGGTGAGGAGGCAATAGGGAATGAAAAAACCCCAGTACTGTCTGTTAATAAGGAACATAAGCTAGTGTAAAGATGCTTCAGTTGACCTCTGGATCACACATCATGATTGCACACATTGGCAATACCTATTTATTTCAATTTGGGTTTAAGTTTAGGTATGCCCCTTTGGAAGTATGAGTCAAAAGAAGAAGTAGAAACTGCCTTTTTGTATTAAGAAAAAATTGCCCTGTGGAGACAAACCATGAAATATAATTCACTGCCCTGCCACACTAATTTGGCAATGCCATTCAGGCAGTCCCTAAAGCAGCTCTTCCAAAAGTGGGGAATCCTTTCTTTGTAATTGGCTAGAACTGATTTCAGTTACTGCTTGGCTTCATTCTCCCACTCATATCCAGGAGGTGGCTAATGTCATGTTCACATAGCGTTTTTAAAAAATCTTTCTCCCCACACTCTTGAACCTCTGGGGCTCTCAAGTGCTCTCCACAACTGCAGCCCAGAAGCCAGAATTGCAATCTGTGTGAAAGAAGTGAAATTAAAGGCGCCAGTCCTTTCTGGGCGGCACTTGTTTTGGGGTTGCATTCTTCTACCTGGGCCTGGAACCAAGCAGGTGCCTAAAGACATTGTGCCTTTGCAAGGGGATAAGATGATGCCCTCCCTCTTCTCCTTCTCCCCACCTCCCTTTCCCACCACACACATGCAGTGAGATTGCATCCTGGCAAGGGCTTCCATTGTTCCATTCTGGGAACAAAATGGAAAGTTTTGAGGAACTCTGCTAAATATTTTCCAGTAAGATCTTGTTGTACAAAAAAATGGACTAGATCATAATGGGTGAATCTCCTCAGTTTTTTACCAACTTTTAACATACACAAAGGTAAAACTTTTATCATGGTTTTGTGTAGTGGCAAAATGGACCCTTCTAGAAGGATTCTATGTTACATGCAAGATAACTTCCTCGAGCACAAAGATTCCAGCCCATTGACAGATGTATATTGATCTTTTTTCTCTTCTTCAAAATCAATTCTGAATCATATTGTCTTTTCAGCATTATTGATGGAAACATGATTGGAATTAGACCTTTTTCCTTTGCTTCCTTTTAATATTTGCTTTAATGTGCTGCTTAGATTGCACAGAGAACAATTTGCATGTATCAAAGTGTTACAAGTTCTATCTTTCTAACCTTTCAGCATGTGAACACATCTGGCCTCTAAGAGAACGTGGCAATCGATCAAAAAAAATGGGCGAAAGTGGTTTGAAATCAAGTTTGTATGAACTTTCCAAAAAGTTCCATTTTCTAAAACATCCTCATTATCTTCCAGTTCAGTCATTATTTAGCACTAAACTAATCCCAGACTTGCTAGCCGTAAAGTTCTGACTTTGCTGATGTCCCCATTTCAAGAGGAAAGGTAGTCCATTTGGGTATGGATTGTGTTTCTTTGACAGAAACTGCCCCACAGGTGGTCTACTTTCTTTCAGACAGGGTATTTTTAACAGTTGTGATTGATAATTGAGAAGCAGTGTGGCTTAGTAGAGGAAAGAGCAGAGGCCTGGTGCTCAGGGGATCTGGATTCTAATCCCAGCTCTGCTACTTGCCTTCTGTGTGATCTTTGGGTAAGTCATTTAATTCATGTGTCTCTGTTTCCTCATCTGTAAAATGGGGATTGAGTACCTCTTTTCTCTCCTTTGAGCCCTATGTGGGACCTGGGTTCTGTGTAATCTGAATAATAATATGGGTATTTGTTACGTGCTTACTATGTGTTAAGCATACTTCTAAGCACTGGACCAGATACAAGCTAATCAGGTTGGACACAGTCCCTTTACCACAAGAGGCTCTGTTGCCCATTGTCCGGTGATGGGTTCGTTCAGGAATTGGAGCGGCGAGAGAGAGAGAGAGAGAGAGAGAGAGAGAGAGACTAGGGACAGAAAGGCTGAGTTTTATGCAAAATGTATTCCGTGAGGTGAATTGAATTATTTGATTATTTTCGACACTGCAAATTGAATTATTTGATTATTTTAGACGTGGCAAATTGAATTATTTAATGACATTAGTGCTTCCCTATCAGATGGAATATACTTATGTGTTATTTGTGTATGGCAAAAACACCCAGGTCCCACCCAGGAGGAATTCATTTATGGTTTGTTCACATGTGATGAGGCGGCTAGGTCCCACCCACGAACGCTTCCCACTCAGAAGGAATCTACTTATGTGTTACCAGCACGTGGTGAGGAGACTAGCTCTCACCCACGTGCACTTCCCACTCAGGAGAACTCCACTTCAGTGCACTTCCCACTCAGGAGGAATCCACTTCAGTGTTACACACCCATGATGAAGTGGCTAGCTCTCACCCATGAGTACTTCCCACTTAGGAGGAATCCACTTATGTGTTACACACCCATGGCGAAGCACCTGGTTTCCAGCCCCACGAACATTCAGCAGGACAGGGCACTCTCCATTCCCACGCCTCCTCACTTGGTGCAGGCAGAGCATGCATCTCACGCTCTGGGCAGAGGTGACCTGCAGCCGGATGCTGCAAGTCTCGATCCGCTGCACAAAAGGTCAGAGGCTGCAGGTATTTATTACCTGTGCTCTTAAGCCATTCCAACTTCTGGCCTCAGTTTATCCAATCTCTGCCCTCTCCCCTCCTCTATACCTAATTTGATTGGCACCGGGGCAAGGAATACCTTCTGTATTCCCGGATTGGGCTGTCAATCTAGCAGTTTTTGTTGTGGGGGCAGTATCCCACCCGCACTTCCAAATTCCGCCTGCTGGCTTGGGCAGTCACAAGATAGCATTTGACCTTGAGATGGTGGGTACCCCGAGGTCACCTTTGGACAGGCTTACAGTCTTAATCTCCATTTTACAGATGAGGTAACTGAGACGTAGAGAAGTTAGGTGACTTGACCAAGGTCACACAGCAGACAAGTGGCAGAGCCAGATTTAGAGCCCAGGTCCTTCTGACTCCCAGACCCATGCTGTGAGTCAGAATGTATTTTATCTACCCTAGCCCCTTAGTACATAGTTTACTCTTTGTAAGGGCTTAACATATGCCACTATTATTATTGTTGTTATTATAACCATTTAAAGTGTTCTTAGGTTTAAAAAAGTAAAACAACTCTAGGATGAGGAATTATCATAGCTATTTACTTGTAATTTAAGTCACCGAATGCTTCTGGAAACCTAACCAACACAAAGGAGGCCGGGACAGAGAAAGTTAGGGGAATTTTGGAACAGTTGTCAAATCCTTAAGTAACAAAGCCAATGCTCATTTGAAACTGAAGTCCTAATGCCACATTGCTTTAAATGATATATTATGAAATCACCTTTTCAATTAAGCAAAATCAGTATTTGCAATTAGTTCTTGTGTCACAATTTTCCACAGTTATCTGAAAGTCATTTGTTTCAATTCGTGCATAAAGGGCATATCTTTGATATGTATTTGCTGTGTAATTGTGATTGCTTCTTCTGCATGGCCTCTAATTGGCCCAAGAATCTACTTGATTGACAACTTCTGTCTGGCAGTTGCTACTTGCTCTAACCTATCCCGATATCAAAGGAGATGATTCATAACCAATCCAAGATTGGAACCAATGGTGCAAGAAATGTTGCCAGGTTCACTGTGAGTCTCTTGCCTCACTCAGTATTTCATCTTTTTTCCGTTGACTGCATGAAAATGTCATGTACAACATGACATGACTTTTAGAAACTCTGGGGCTTCCTACTCCAGTGCATTAATTGCTGCTGCTGCTGCTGCTGCTGCTTTAGTGAAGCCATGTTTGTGCTTTAGCCTTCAGCCTGAAAAACATCTGGATGTAGGGCCTTGGCAGTTTAATTGACTTCATTTGGTTTGTGAAACCCGAATACTTCACCAAGCCCTTGAATACTCCCCCTCTCTACCCAGTGTTGGTCAGGAATATTTTTGATGCTGGTTGAGTGATTGCCTCTTAGGACCTTATCGTTTGTGATTGTCTTTTGCTATTTGACATTATGGGTGACATGCATGTTACATTGACAGAGTTGCTCAAAGAGGCTGATGTGACGGCTTGAATAGGCCCAGATGTCACAGCCATAGCGAATTGTCTTCTCCTAAAAGGGCCTTCAATTTGATGTGTATCTCACTGGCACATTGCCACCACTGCATCTCGTCAGGGTCCCAAAAGATACACAGCTGGTTATTTGGATTGGTTTCCTACTTTGTACATTATGTAGTGTTGGATTTTTTTTGCCTAGGTAGCAGAATTTGGTGTCTATGATCATTCAGTAATATCTACTGAGTGCTTACTATGTGCAAAGAACTGTACTAAGTTCTTGGGAGAGTACAATATAACAATAAACAGACAAATTCACTGCCCACAATGAGCTTATAGTCTCCATTTCATTACCCAACACACCATCAGTCATAAAAGAGTAGGATTAAAAAAAACCTGGAACAGGGCATACAGTACTTGCCACGCACAGGCTTCATTTCACTGATTATATAATTTGTTGATAAAATAAAATAATCTATAGTGCAGTGTAACATTTTGTCATCTTTTGGCACTTTCTCTTCTGAATAAAAGTCTATTTACAATATTATTTGGAAGGGTATTAAAGCCCCAAACCGTTTCTTTAGAAGAGGAACGATAGTGAATGTGGCAAGATACTCAAGCGGTGTGTTGTGTATAGTTTATCTTGGTAGATCAAACGTAAGTGATCCAAGACTTGGTAAATTGCTGCAAAACTGCAGACTAAAATGAGTTATATATCCCACACAATATCGCAGCACCTGCGTGTGCAGAAAAGTACAGATAGCTCCAATGACAAGAGAGACAAGGAGGGAATCCTGAGGAGATGACGGCTGCAAATCAAAATTATCCTCGGCACAGAAGCTTCGAAAGATTTGTGAGACAAAGAATCAACAGGCAGGATATTGGGAAGCATGGCCTAGTGGAAAAAGCACAGGAAAGAGCCAGGTTCAAGTTTTGGCTCCACGACTTGCATGCTGAGGAGTCTTGTTCAAGTCACGACTTTTCTGCCTTAAAGTCCTCATTTTGTAAAATGGAGATAAAATCCTTGGTCATCTGCCCCCTAAGAATGCGAGCCCCAGGTGAGGCAGGGACTGTGTCCGATCTGATCATCTAGTATCTGCTGAACAATTGGCATGTAGAAAATGCTGAATAAGCACAATCATGAATAACGATCAATTCATCATTATCTTATGCCGTTGAACTGCTTCCGATTCATAGTAATTTTATGGATTCATGATCAATTAATGGTTAATCAATGATCAGTTAATCAGTGGTAATTATTGAGCACTTACTGTGTGGAGAGCACTGTCCTGAGGCTTTAGGAGATTACAACAAAGACATATTCCCTGCCCACCAGAAGCTTATAGTAATAACAGTGAAAGCAGCCCTGGGCTCTGGAGAAAGCTTTTGCAGCCGGATAACCAAGGAAAGGTTTTGGAGAGCGTAGTACTAACTGGGCTACGCTCACTTATGCTCATGTTCATCCACAGGGAAGCCTCATGGTCACTGGGATCATAATAATAATAATGATGAAGATGGAATTTAAGTGCCTACTGTATGTCAAGCACTGTTCTAAGCACTGAGGTAGATACAAGCTAATCAGATTGAACACGGTCCCTGTCCCACATGGGGCTCACTGTCTTAATCCTCTTTTTACAGATGAAGTACCTGAGGTCCAGAGAAGTGAAGTGACTTGTCCAAGGTCTCACGGCAGACAAGTGGTAGAGCTGGGATTAGAACCCAGGTCCTTCTGACTCCCAGGCCTGTTCTTTATCCACTAGACCACGCTGCTTCTCTAATCCCAGCTCTGCCATTTGCCTGTTGTGTCATTTAACTCTTCTGTGCCTCAGTTTCTATATCTGTACAATGAGGATTAAATACCCCTTCTCTCTCCCCCTTAGGCTTTGAGCTAAGGGGACAGGGACTGTGCTTGTTCTTACTGTACTGTATCTACCCCAGTGTTTCACTCAGTACTTGACATATAAACGTGCTTAATGAATACCTTAATGATGATTATTCTGATTATTATTTTTATCACTTACTGGATACTGTGAGAAGGTGGGTCAAATGTTGAACATGTGGTTGAAAAGTACAAATTGTTTAGGGCAACAGGAATGAAGATGATCAGTCAAAGATTTAAGAAACTATCAGGAGAGGGCAAATAGAGCAGTGTGTGTTCAGATTGTTTCAAATGAAGCCATACGTAAAGAAGAAATATGTATAGAGGAGAAGAGAACTTAAATGGCTCTTAAAATAACAAAAATGGGCACATATGTTCAGTTCCTAATCCCTGTAAAAAGCCTGTGATCTGTGGGTGCAGTCTACACAAAGGCAGAGAGGTAGCTTTCATGACCTCTTGCAATTCCCAACCCCTGGGATTATAAAACACTGAGATGATAGGCTTGTGCTCCCATTCTTCCTTTCCAACCTCTGTACAATGATCCAGAGAAGTAAAGAGTAGATTTTTCTTCTGCACAGTGTCATCCCCCAAATTTTCTTCAAGGGAGAGTTGTCCCTGCTACTTGGACAAAAGAATATTTCAATCAATCATATTTATTGAATATATAATATAGACTGTAGGCTCATGTGGTCAGGGAATACGTCTGTTATGTCATGTTATACTTTCCCAAGCACTTAGTACAGTGCACTGCACACAGTAAGCACTCAGTAAGTATCATTGATTGATTATATTTGTTGAATATTGAGAATTGACCAAAATAGACCAAAAAATGCAATTGATTGACTACCCTGTAAATAGGGTTCCAAAAGTCAGTTCTAGAAAAGTGAATTTATACACTCGCAAATCTATTCCAGAAATTGTCCACTAATGAGGCTTTAAATCAAAAATGTTTTTAAACACTCTCATTTTCCGTAATATTTGTCCACTCTGTACCATTCCACAGCTGCCTTTCAGATCCTTGACACAGCCGATCTATTTAAAACCACATGCGTTACCTGATATGCTCAGAATTCATTTTTCTTATCCTTGTGCTGCTTCAATAACTTCAGCCGTGACTTGGTTTACAGGTTAAAAAGGATTGCCCAGGCAAAGTGATAGGGAGACCTCTTCATTATCAATCCAGGAGAAATTAAAGAAAAAAAGCAAACTTGGTGTCTGTACCCTGAGGAGAATTCAACTAGGTCATTCTACATAGATTTAAGATTACCAGAGTAGAAGAGGAAAAAGTTTCCCCATATAGATATCCAAATTATTGTTCTGATTGATTTATTTTTCTCTCTGAGCTTTAAAGCAATCATTCAATAATATTTAATGTCTGTGTCCCCCATTAGACTGCAAGCTTTTTGTGGGCAGGGAATGAGTCTACCAACTCTCTTATATGATACCAAACACTTAGTTCAGTACTCTGCATACAGTAAGTGATCGATAAAATACCCCTGATGGATTACAACACTAGCTATTCTTTTTAACACTTAATTTGCTAAATCTAGCATAATCAAAGATAGCTAAACTTTTTCTTCAATCAGTTACATTGAACTGCAATATTGGACTGCAATATTGGCAAGTTGTAATTTTTATTATAAATTGAATGAATATTGTTTTGTTTTATGTGTAATTGTAGTGAAGATAATAAAATCAAAATTGATTAGAATCTTGCTGCTGAAAAATATTGTTGATTCCTACAAGAAAACAAAGCCATTTTTTTCAACTGTTTTATTTATCCCTGTCTTGCAAAATGAGATTTTTTTTTAAATTAACATTTACAACTTTCAAGGTTTGTTTATGAAATGGCAGATGCACTGTGATTAGTATTATCTATTCCTCCATGGACAAAGTTTGAACATTAATGAATGATACTATTAAGTTTGGCAACATAAATTATTAATTCACAGAAGATAATTATAGGGTGAAATAACCTTGTCATAATTTAGCAGCTTCATCTAAAAATACTGCATCAGCTTTGATCCATGGTGACTCTCTTGGTTAATGATTTATGCATCTAACCCTTGTTGTTGGTGGGGGTTTTTTGGGTTTGGTTTTTTTTTGGTGGGGACATTGATTTTATGAATCTTAGAGATTACCTTTGTAAAATGAGAGGTGAACTGTGCTGGCTGTGTCAAATCGGTTTCTAAAATCACCCTTGGAAAACAATTTTCCTTTAAAACACATTCTTCACAAGGGTGAAATGTAATTACCTTGGTATCCAGCACCAGGAAATTATTTTTGGTGCTAATTTTGTCCTGCCTCACAACTTAAAATGGGCAGCAGACCTATTGGTAGTAGCAGTTAAAAATCCTGTGTCTGGAATAAAGAGGATCCTTTACATCATCCCTACTGCATAATAATAACAGCAATAATAGTATTTGTTAAGCACTTACTGTGTACCAAACATGGCACTAATCACTGGGCTAGACACAAGATATTCAGGTTGGACACAGTTCCTGACCCATGTGGAGGTTCACAGTCTAAGTAGGAGGAAACTGAGGCAGAGAGAAGTTAAGCGATTTGTCCAAGGACACACAGCAAGAAGGTGGCAAAGAATCCAGATCCTCTGACTCAGGCCCGAGCTCTTCCCGATCGGCCACACTATTTACTGCTTAGTACATTGCTGTGCATTCAGTAGGTATATCCATTGGCAGGCAGTCAGAACTATTTATTTTTTTAATATGGTAGTAGTTTTTAATATTGTCTGATATAATGTAACTCAGTGACATTATTAGGGCATGATTTGAGCCATTTCTTCTTCCAGCAATTATAAAATGATCTGATAGCTAGTTGATAGCCTGTATACATCGATTATCGTTTCTGGAAACTTTCACTGAATCTTCAAATAGCTTTACTCACAATGTTATTGAATGTCACCTGCACCTATGTCTTTCTAATTTTTCTCATCACCCTTCCCCTAACCTGAGTGCACTAGGAATGGCAGAAATAGAGGGTTTCTCGCTTCATGGCTCCTTCCAGGACAAACTGTCAACTCAATACCTCCCAGAACTAGATGAACTATTCCCCATCTCTTCACCATTTTTCCAGCTCACCCCTTCTTACTCGGCTCACTGCTTGGCTGCTTAGTTGGTTGGCTGATTAAAAGTCTCCATCTCTCCTATACCAGATTAGAAACTTTTCTCCTTGCCTCCCCAAACACTGAGTCTGGAGGAGAGGCCAAGAGAGGAACATGAAGTGAAAAAGAGGAGAAAGAGGGAAGGAGGAGTATGAAAGAAGAGAAAAAAATAGTATTTGAGCAATAGAAAGTGGAAAAGAAAAGAGGACGATATGGAGGAGGAGGAGGAAAGACTGCTATGAATAGTTCTATAGGTTCATCCTGGACACTCTCAATTTGAAGACATTTTTGTGTTTTCCTAACATCACCTAGGATAGCCTACAGAAATCCAGGACCATCATGAATAAAACCAGCCCAAAAGGTCATCCTACTTTAATATTAGACCAATTTCAAAATAAGGCATTTCTGTTAGCTTTCCTTCAGTATCAGCTGGGTGGGGTTTTTTTCCACAGCAAGAAAGAAAATTAATGTAATCAAAATTATATTATGAAAAATTTCAAATGAGTAGTTCCCTCTAAGCTAAACAAAAATAGAAGTATAATATAATAATACACTTCTTCAAATATAGCTTCTGAGAATTTTGACTTAGCTTGGTGAATGTTGATTCATCCATGACTGAAGAGTATAGCCCTTGACCTACTGAATAGGTTGTGGCAGAAATAAAATTAAAATTCTAACCCTTCATATTTCTCTAGTATGTTGTCACTAGTGGGTCCCGGGGTTTGTCTGAAGATGTGGAGGAGTGGATCATAATGGCTGCTACAGGGAAAGTTAAGTAATGTAGAGGGAAAGTTTAGCATGTTAAATCGTAAGAACAAAATAATATAAAAATGCAATGAATAGCCAGACTAGTGACCCATCTAGCTCAGTATTCCATTATTTATACTCAGCACTTGGATGCGAAGGTTTAGTCGACTGTATATTTAAGTATTCTTTTTACCCATGAGTATATCTGAATCTATATCAAGATGGTGTAACTGAAGCTACAGGTGAATGCTATGGTTAGTGATGTCTTTGAACGTGAAGACTGTGTGTGTGTGTCTGTAAGTGAAGAAAAAAACATAATTTAAAAGCTATCACTACCCTTTGGAATTCTGGCACGCAGTCATTAGTGGCTATATAGTCTAGACATTTATTTGGCTGTGAGATGTGAACCTGCCTTAGACATCGCACTCAGCTTCTTGAGCAGTTTTACTTGTCTGTGTCTTAGTTATCTAATCGGTGATTAAGATTAAGATTGTATACCCCATGTGGGACAGGGACTATGTCCAAAATGGTTAGCTTATGGCTATCCTAGTGCTAACATAACAGCAACAAAAAAAAAATTAAAAAAACAGTACTTGGCACGTAGTAAGTGCTTAACAAGTATTATTACTACTGTTAGTAGTAGTGATAGCTAACTGGTCTTTTTAATTACATTTGCATATAAGAAGAGCAACAGCATTAGCAGAAAATCTATGAGTGTGGAGAGCAATGGAATCAAAGTGAATAACAAACCTGAAGGACTTTCGATATCTACCAAAGATTAAATATTTTTCCATTTTAGGGACAATTCCCTGCACTCCTATAGTTGGCATCAACTGAAAATCTGGCCCTTAGCTAGATCGTTCTTAAAAATGTTTACTATCAGATTCCTTTGGTGGGCAGGAGAAAACTTTAACTGTCAATGTTTTAAAGCGAAATGCCCTCAGGCTGGACAGGGTCTTAGATCTTCAAAAGCTTAACAGAGGTATATTGTCGAATTGTGTGGGATGATGTGGAACAGAGATAAGTAAATAAAACTCCACTGTAAAGATTTCTGTGGTACCACACACTGTGAGGTAGGTTGTTCATTTTTTTGAACGAGATTGAACACTGAGTGCAAAGAAATTGAATTTTTTTAAAAGTTAGATAAGATAGGAGTAAATACAGGAAAGTACTAAAATGACTTGAGGCAGCCAAGCAGAAAGTCCATAATTCTCTTTGGCACTCCTGCCTATGGTGCCAAACCACCGGAACAACTAGGAATCTGAAAATAGGGTTCTCTGTTGACCCAATTGCTGCTCTCTAATTTCTTTCTCAGTAGTCCTTTTGGAATCTGCAAAGACTTTTTTTAACTTATTTGCAGCTGTCTTTAGAATATAAAATTCAATGAAGGACCAGGAGACTATTTAATGAACGAGTGAATGGGCCCTGCATTCTCAAAGTTCAGTACGTGTTCTGAAGTGTAGCATGACCTGGTGTAAAGCACAGGTCTTGGGAGTCAGCGGCCCTCTTGCCCTCTCTGCCACTTAACTGCTATATGACCTTGTACAAGTCATTTTACTTCTCTACCTGTCAGTTTTATTATCTGTGAAATGGGAATTACATACCCGTTCTCCTGTGTTGAATTTATCTTGTATCTAGCTCAGTGCCTGGCATATAGTAAATGCTGAACAAATACCACTATTACCATTACTGTTCTAAGACTCATGGGATAGGTCCAGATTGGTTTGGGTCTAGTTGATAACTTCACTATGGACCATCTCATTGGATTCAGGCTAGCACCTACCTTGTTCTTGTCCCAGGTATCTCCTGAGAAAGTGTGTTTGTCTTGGTCTTCTAGAGACAAACTGATGAAGCATGAATTAATAAAAATTCATGCATGAAAATTGATGGCTAGTTAAAGGAACTGGGGGGATGTGCATGTATCCTGTCTCACCTTGTTTACCTAATCAGTCTCTTTGCTGACCTCCCTGACTCCTGTCTCTCCCTACTTCAGTCAGTACTTCATTCTGCTGCCTGGATCATTTTTATTCAAAACTGTTCTGTCCATGTTTCCCCTCTCCTCAAGAACCTCCAGTGGTTGCCCATCCCTCTTTGCATCAAACAAAAACTACTTTAAAGCTACTGACTTTGAATTACTCAGTTCCCTTACTCCCTCCTATCTTACCTTGCTCATTTACTACAACAACACAGCCTGCTCACTTTGGTTCTCTAATGTCCACCTATTCACTGTACCTCAGACTCATCTATTTTTATCCACATTCTACCTCTGGCTTGAAACTCCCTCCCACTTCATTTCTGACACATGATCACTGTCCCCACCTTCAAAGCCTTGTTAAAATCACATCTCCTCCATGAGGCCTTCCTTGACTTAGCCCTCATTTCCTTTACTCCCTCTACCATCTGTGTCACTCTAGCACTTGTGTTTTTACTGCATAAGCCTTAATATTCTCCCCACCCTTAGCCCCACAGCTTTTATGTACATTCCATAATTTATTTTCAGGTCTGCCTCTCCCATACTGTAAACTCCTTATCAGCAGGAAATGAGTCTACCAACTCTGTTATACTCCCCCAAGTGCTAGTAAAGTGCTCAGCACACAGTAAGCACTCAATAAATATGATTCTTGATTGAAATGTGAAAGGTTTTTGAGTCTGCATGACCATTGGAGTAGTAATTCCAAAAGGCAATAAAGAGTGCTTCATTGATAAAGCACTTTTTTCTTTAGGGTTGGGGGGGAGGCTAAAGCTGTATAATCCTTACATAGCAAGAGCATTTCACCTGACATTTTGATGGGAGGAGTAAGACAAGGCCTCTTAGTATTGTTGTGCCTCAGTTAAAAAGGGATATAAAGTCCTTTGTGGATATAGAGCTTTTTACTGCAATTAATCCAAAAGAAGACCTTGGGCAAATTTGAAATGGAGAGTAGACTTTCTTTTACAGCATTATTAGTCAACAAAAAAGATCAATGATGTTTTGGTGCTTTATCCAGGAACTCTCTTACCTTCAGGCAAGTAAGCAATAATCCTATTTTACACACTTGTGGTTTATTTGAAGGAACTTAATTTCCTTAAGGATCTGCCTAAAATGGTATTGGATTAAAGTTAAATATTTGAAAGACTGGAGTATTGAAACACCTGATTGATAAGAAAAATTACAGTTTGGACATGAAGCACATACAAAGTTTTTTTTGTTCTGTTTAAAGTTTCAAATTCAACAAGTCATTGAAAAGCCTGATCATCATAGAGGAGAAAAAAAGAATGGCCCAAATGATGAACCTTAGCTGTTTTAAAACATAGTCATGCATATAAACACAGCCAAATGGGAGAAGTGAAAAATAATTTACAATTAAGCACTTATCAATCAAGCAATAGACATGAAACCTGTCCATGAAGATCTTACAGTCAAAAGGGGAGAAAGAGATAAAATAATTTACAAACTCTACAGACATTTATAATTGAATAACCAACATTTCCCCAAATTGAAACCAACTTTGTCACAATCACAGTGACACTAGAATGATTCTCACGATGAAGTGTGGCTGTTAATCCCACCCATGAAAACATAGTCATCTCAATTAAACTCATATTGACCCACTGTCATTAGATCCCTGGTGACTCCCAGGCCCAAGATCTTTTCACTAGGCCACACTGCTTCTCATTTTCTTGTTTATTTCATGGCCATTTTCTTTCTTTAGTGATTTTTAGATCAATTTTGCTTCAGTTACCTCACCTGGAAAATGGTATGAGCCCCATGCGGGACAGGGACTGTGTCCAAAAGTCCAACCTGACAACTTTGCATCTATACCAAAGCCTAGTACAGTCCCTGGCACATAGTAAGCACGTAACAAATATCCCCCCCCCCCCAAAAAAGTCAGTGGAATTGGTTGGTGTTCTTGTTACTGATTCCGGCCTCCTCTCCCTGTGACCTGGTCAGAAGAGATCTTCATGTCATAATTGATTTTTTTTTTTTACCTGGGTTATACCTCAGATTCTCTCTTTCTACTGCCCACCCTGCACGCTCCACTCTGCTGCCGCCCACCTCCTCACCGTCCCTCGGTCTCGCCTATCCCGCCGTCGACCCTTGAGCCACGTCCTCCCGTGGTCCTGGAATGCCCTCCCTCCTCACCTTCGACAATCTAATTCTCTTCCCCTCTTCAAATCCCTACTTAAAGCTCACCTCCTCCAAGAGGCCTTCCCAGACTGAGCTCCCCCCTTTTTCCCTCTGCTCCCTCTACCTCCCCTTCACCTCTCCGCAGCTAAACCCTCATGTCCCCCATTTCCCTCTCCTCCTTCCCCTCTCCTGTCCCACTCCCTCAGCACTGTACTTGTCCACTCAACTGTATATATCTTCATCACCCTATTTATTTTGTTTAATGAGATGTACATCACCCTGATTCTATTTATTTGCCATTGTTTTTATGGGATGTTCTTCCCCTTGACTCTATTTATTGCCATTGTTCTTGTCTGCCTGTCTCCCCCGATTAGACTGTAAGCCCGTCGAAGGGCAGGGACTGTCTCTATCTGTTGCCGATTTGTACATTCCAAGCACTTAGTACAGTGCTCTGCACATAGTAAGCACTCAATAAATACTACTGAATGAATGAATGAAAAGGAAGCTGGAGTGAGTTAACTTCTTTATTATCTCAATTTGGGGGTAATTTTAGATTAAACCCTATTTATTATTGTGTTATTTGTTAAGTGCTTGTTTTAAGTCTGGGATTGATGCAAGTTAATCAGGTTGGACACAGTCCCCTTTCCCTGTGGGGCTCACAGTCTAAGTAGGATGGAGAACAGGTCTTGAATCCCCATTTTACTCATGAGGAAACTAAGGTAAAGGAATTAGGTGACTTGACCAAGGTCACACAGTAAAAAATTAACAGAGTTGAGATTAGAATCCAGTTCCTCTGACTCCCAGATCTGTGCCCTTTCCATTAGGCCATGCTGCTTCCCAGCCGTTTCTCCAAATAAATTTCAAAGGAAGCTACTCAGTGCTCTGCTTCTGTTAATTAAATCTTCAGGTTGGCCCCAACAACCTTTAGTCTCAGTGGATGTAAATTTTCTTTGCATACCTTGATTTTAATACATTGATCTTTTCCCATTTACACTACAAATTAAATCCTACTTTTGATCATTTTCTTGTTTGAAAGTCTTTTTTGGCCAGTCACTGGGGCTTAAATAGAACTTGCAATTGCATCCTGGATGGAGTTTGCAGTTCTGTATTTTCATTTAGTTGTTCTAAATACAGATTCTGTCAGTAATCACTGGTATTTATTCAGTGCTTACTATGTGCAGAGCACCTTAGAAAGCACTTTTATTTATGCAAGTGTGTGGGAAAGTGTAATAATACAAGGCAGAAGAAATGGATTCTCCACCTTCTGTTACTATGCAGTTAGGAAAGAAAGGGCAAACAAGTCTGACCACACTTGAGCAAAGTAGCCTGATGAGTTATGGCCAGCTGAGGGGTTGGGTGAGAATAAATGTCATATAGTTGGTTCAAATAAGATGAATTATGACAAGAATTGTAACATTCAAATCTAAAGATAATTAGATTAATACACCACAGATTCTATATAAAAGGGAATTTTGTATTTGTAAATACAGAACATTGGTTTCTTATGGTCCAATGATTCTTTTGCATACAGTCTTCTCATGGAGCCAACTGCACTCACTGATTGAATTTCAGGTCTCCTTCAATTGGACAAAGTACTTTTTGCTTACTTAAGCTCTTTGGCTTGAAGCTCTTTTGTCACTTTTAGCCTGAAAAGATACCATTTTCAGCATTATTTATTGATCCCCTGGACTTTCTATATTTAACAGATACAATTATTGATGTTCTTATTTTGGATGTAATTTGATAGTCACCACCCTCCTACAGCACTTACAGATATGTCCTTATACTCTGTTGCTACCTGTAATTCATTTTAATGTCAGTCTCACTGTCTAGAGTGTAAAATCCTCAAGGGCAGGGATCATGTCTAGAAAATTCATTCATTCAGTGGTATTTATTGAGCACTTACTGTGTGCAGAGCACAGGACTAAATATTTGGGAGCGAACAGTGTAACAATAAACGGACACATTCCCTGCCCACATTGAGAAATCTGCTGTACTATTCAGAGCACATAGTGTAGTCCTCAGCACTCAGGAAGGCTTAGTAAATACCTTTGATTGACTGTGGATGTCATTCAAAAGGACTGTGATTTCTCAGTATTTTGTCCAGCACTATCCCATTATATCTACTGATGTTATAAAACAGATTGTAATTTAAAGCAGTTTTAGTGGGCGTGTTTATATATAGAAACTTATGTGTAATTCTTAAGGAAAATAACATTGCATGTTATATTTAGTTAAGACAAATAGGCTTTAAATCTGTACTTAGGCTATAGAGTGTCAACTTTATAGATCCTGCTTTAGAACTCAAAATGATCTACAGCAATATATCTATAAGTGAACCTCATGGTCCAAAACAACAACCAGATCATTAATATTAATATTAAATCTCTTGTGTAACCAGATTGTATATATAAATATATTTTGATTAATTTACAGTCTCTGAAAGTTTAACTGTGGTGGGTATATGTGAAATATTAAGCACCCTCTTTAATAATAATAATGAAAAAAATGATAATGATGGTATTTGTTAAGCACTTACTATGTGCCAAGCACTGTTCAAGTGTTGGAATAGACACCACCACCAATAGGGAAATATTGACTGAATGGTTTTTCAGTAAAATATGAGCCTAGCAGGGAACTAAAGTATGGCTTGGAGAGGGGAGAGATGGGATTTAGGGAGTTCAGTGAGAAAGATGGGAAATGCTGAGTGCTTGAATTAGCATGATAGCAGTCTGGCTGGAAAGGAAGGAGTAGATTCTAGTGGTGTTGTGAAGGTAGAACAGACAGGATTTCATGATAGATACGACATGTGGGTTGAATAAGCAGGGAGTGTGTCTACCAGTTCTGTAATATTGTCCTTTCCCAAGCACTTTTACAGTGCTCTGCACACAGTAAGTGCTCAATAAATACGATTGATTGAGAGAGATGAATTAAAGATAATGCCGAGATTACAGGCTTGTGAAATAGGGAGGATGGTGGTACTGTCTACAGTGACGGGTAAGTCAGAGGAGAGGCAGGGTTTGGGTGGAAAGATGAACTCTGTTTTAGAAAGGGAGAGGAATCCTCATGTTTTGCTAATTCCTCCTTTGTGCTCTGAGCGGACATGTCATTTCCAGTATTTCCAGGAGGAGAATGTACAACGTCTTACTGCGGATGTCAAAAGGTTCAGGGAAGGGACAGTGAACCTCAGTAGAAGGATTTTTTAAAATTAGAACATAAAATGCTTGTTTTTAGTTCTTGGAGATGGTTATATTTTGGGTATTTAACCTCTTAATTATGTATTACACTTGCTCGGGGATTATTGGGAAGAGCAGAAAGTATGGGAAATAGATATTTTAAAGTGTCACCTAAAAAAACTGCAGTAATTAGATCCATTCATCCTCCTTCTTTAACTCGAATACTAAGAGACATTTCACAGCACAGTCTGCAGAGGGATACTCTATAGCTGCTCCTGAAATGGAGGAATTATAAACAGGGAAGACAGAGAAAAAATTTTAAAGGCACACATAAGCAAAACCGCAAATAAAACAGCATAGCCACTGGCAGTTGACGAGAAAAGCAGAAGACAGATCAGCTTGTTGAAGGCAATTAGAAATGGAGTGACTGTCCCAGAGCATAACAAAATCTGTTCTAGGCAATGTGGGAAGCAAACACAACAGTACAACCAGAGGCAAGCTATACCTGCACATGATGTGGAAGGGATTGCTAGTGAGCCATGGTTTTTATTAGTCCTGGCCACACCCAACAGCTGTAAATAAAAGAAACCACCAAAAGGATAGACCTCATCATCTTCAATTTGCAGTTGACTTTTGGTGCTGTTAATGTTTAAACAGACAAACGGTAGGGAAAAGAAAACAATCTAAGTATAAGATGAATGTGGACAGACCACCTCGGAACTGCAAAGTAGGGATCCAGTCTTGTGGGAAAAACCCAAGAGGTCTAAAACAATGGGCCAGCTTAGGAAAGCAAAGTATTAGATTTCAGGGCTAATTAGTACTTTGTACACAATAAGCCGCAATAAAGAGGGTTGAACTATTCAGGGGTGGGCAATCTCCGAAGCTGTTAAGAGCTTCCAATAAGGCCTAGAATCATAGATTCTCCAAAAAATGGTCTGCCAGCTCTCTGAAAATAGCTACCTACCAATCTTTGGTTTTAATCTGGTGATTTGTTTGATCTCTCCTTATGTGTCTTCTCACCAGTCCCCTCACTTCTTTTTTTTATTTTTGGATTGTGAGTCCCATGAGGGTCAGGTAACCATCTCTAATTCCACCCGTATATTGTTTCCCAGAACTTAGTACACTGTTCTGCTCATAGTATGTGTTTCGTAGATACTATTGCTGCTACTATTATTACTAGTAAATGTCCAGCCCCTGAAAATGTCCAAATAACAATAAATTTTGAGCACACACAGTGTGTTCTGTAATGATTCTGTGTTTAAAAATAAATCACAGGAACACACTTTCCCCAGGAAATTTAGCCCTCCCTGCATTTCTCCCTCACTTTTAAGCCTCTTATGAAAGGTTGTTAATGTAGCTATGGAGAAAGGCAGCATCCAAATCTTTTGGTGATCAAAGAGATGATCAAAACTAGGAGACTGAATCTAGGCAACTGGGTTACTGGTATCCAATGGAACCTCTTTTATCCTAAGTTTTCCAGATAATTGCTTTACTCTCCACTTCTCTTGAGCTTTGGAATCTTGGCAAAATGCTGCTATTCTACATCCTTAGGCTGTATTACAGACAACTTAACAGGATAACTGTTTAGGGAGATACTATTTGACAGTAGAATGAGCTTTGAAGCCTGCTCCAGCTGCTCTGTTGTTACCTAACTAGAAACACTGGGAAAGAAACAACTTTAATTTCTGTCAGCTGCAGAAACAATGTAACATTCAAAATAGATCAATAAATATGTGCTGTTGCACTTGAAATGTATGGTCATGTTATTTTCTGTTGCAAGGGAATATCAATGGTATTTACTGAGCGTTTACTGCATCTAGAGCACTGTACTAAGCACTTGGGAGTGTACAGTTCAGCAGAGTTAGGAGACACATTCCCTGCCCATAATGGCCTTACAGTCCAAAGTGGGAGATGGACATTGATATAAATAAATAAATTATCCTGGGGAATCACTGCATTTTGCTTTGTTTTTCAATAAAATCATTTGAGAATTTATGATTGGCGAAAGACCTAGGAATTCAAATGCAGTCTGACTCTTTCTCGTAATACTGGTTCCCCCATTTCTAACCTCCCACATTTCTTTTACCCCTATTTAGCACCGGAATAGATACAAGATAATTGGTTGGATACAGTCCCTGTCTCACATGGGATTACCAGTCTATGTATGAGGGAGAATGGGTAATGAATCCCCATTTTACAGATGAGAAAACTTAGGTATGGTGAAGTTGTGACTGGCCCAAGAAACAGCATGATCTAGAGGACAGAGTCCGGCCTGGAAGTCAGAGGACCTGGGCTCTACTCTCAGCTCTACCACTTGTCTGTGATGTGAGACCTTAGGCACATTATTTCACTTCCCTGTGACTCAGTTTTCTCACCAGTAAAATGGGACTAAGTCTGAGAGCCCCACAAGGGACATGGACTCTGTCCAAGCTGATTATCTTGTGTCTACCCCAGCATTTAGAACAGTGCCTGGCACAGAGTAAGTACTTAACAAATAGCATTTTAAAAAGGTGGCAGAGCAGGGATTCCCCATTCTGTGCTCTTTCCACTAGACTATGCCGCCTCTCTGTAAGAGGAAAAAAGGAATGACAAAAGGTGGTCTTATTATCTCACCTACCAAGCTCTACTTTAACTCAGTCATAGTATTTGCCCTCTGTTTGTCCCATTCCCCAACTCTGCCTTCCTTGGGTGGGAATGAAAATTAAAGCAGGAATACCTGCAAGGTAATATTACTCTAAAATTCCTGATCATCTCTCACTACCAATTCCACTTTCCAGTGAAAATTATGCACTGGTGGAGTCTCTCCAGCTTCCCCATATTTTTAACTTTTAATAATAGCAAAATTACTGGCACCCTTAGAGGAGTATTTTCAAAAAGCAAGCACAATTCTCTGTAAGTGGATATTTAATTTTAGAAACATTTGCATTCAACAATCCCAGATCATGAGTTTCAACATTCAAGTAAAATGATTTTCTTCATACTGATTGGAAAGAATATAGTGAGATTGGCCTTTTGCTCAAAAAAAAAGCTAAACAAAAGCTTTTAAACTTTTTATTACTCCGCATCTATGAAGATGCAATACAGGGAATGTTTCTAATTTATACAGGAAGATTCAAATAGAATTGAGATCACGAAATAAATGCCATTCTCCGTTATTATGTAAAATTACATTACTACAAAAATGACATGATAAGTGTTAATTGTTTGGGATACCAGGTGTTACAAAAATGCAGAAACTTTCACAGATCCCTCCATCAGAACCTTTGTTGAAGTTTCCCAATGTTATAGCTTCTCTATGCAATTCTTAAATATGCTTATAAAATAATGATAGGTGTCCTTCAAATTTGAAGATGAAGCTATTGAACGTGAAGTTTATCTTAGTGTGTGAAAGTGACGGAGAAGTTTGACATGGAACCGATAAGTACTGATCATATCATCGCCAAATAAACTTGTCAATCAAACAATGGTATTTGATTGCTTACTATGTTATTTGTTGACAGAGCCTGAAACCGTTCAGATTTCCAGGACCATGCTTTATCCCCTAGGCTGTACTGCTTCAATGCTTCTTTGAGTTTTGATTTTAGTGTACTGACTTCATTCTAGGATTTGGTTGGTCTTGATTCTGTCTTGCCGCTTCATGAAAAGCATGGTCCACATGCCATAAGAGTGGAAACAGCTGAAGGAATTGGATGTGGTATAGCTGGTGGGTTCAGGTCTCTCAAACATATAGAAGATTAGACAGCAGTGTAGACCATTACTTTGGTCTGAAATTTAATGCTATTTGTGATGCCATCACACTTTCTTTAACAGTCTACCAATGGAAAACCTGCTCATCTTGATTCAATTTTCTACTTCCTTGTGCTCTTGTTGCATTGTTGGACTTGTCTGCACATGGCAAGACTCAATAAATCCCTTAGATTGATTTGGTCCTGCTCATGTACTACATTCAGAGATATTTTGCTAAATGAAGATACTTGATTATATGGCAGGTTTCCTTGGACTAAAATATCTATTTTCTTCAGACTTGCTGTCAATACAAGGCAAAGCAATGTGTAGTCATACGTTTATGTTTGTCTTCTTGGCTTGGCTCAAGGATGCAGTCGTCCAAATATAGTAACTTTCAAATAACTGTTTCTAGGACTTTCAATGATCCTCATACTTTTCTCCAGAGGATTCTATCTCTGGCTGTGAGATATTTTGTTGCATTTTTAAGCTGGTTGGCATAGAATAAATTGTACAGGATTGAGCCTACTTTATTTTGATTCATCCTATTAACAGTGAAATAAATTAGAGGTCCAGGATTCTCGTCCCGGCTCTGTCAGTTGTCTGCTGTGTGACCTCGGGTAAACCATTTCATGTCTCAATCCTTCAATTACGACATCTGTAAAATAGGGATTAAGGCTAAGCCCCATGGGGGACATGGACTTTGTCCAACCTGATTATCTTGTATCTACTCTAGCACTTAGTACAGTGCCTAACAGGCAGTAAGCTCTTGACAAATACCATACGTGCACACACACACACAAAAAAGGAAAAAAAAAAGTGCTCTCAGATCTGACCCATCCTGGAGCAGTCTCAGAATCTGGATAAAATTCTCAGGAAACCAAATTTAATAAGCAGTTTATCAGAGACTGGATTAAGTAATCCTGCAAATGGTTTTATAAAGCGTCTAAAATCTGTACTAGCCTTACCTTTCTATATTTGATGTGCTTTCAAGATTCTGTGCAGGGTACCATTCTGTAGCCTGGAGTCTCCATGCAATTCTGTGAGCTTTCATTTAATAATATTGAATTAAGTGCTTAGCTAGTTGATCTCCACCCAGTAAGTGGATTGATTACTATTCTTCAGTGGCTGGTGCCAAAGAAATTTGGATAACATCTTGCTAGAAATAGAGAACAGTGAGATGGTACAGTCTAATCTTTCTCCTTTCTCTTTGGAAAGGGTGAATAGTAATGCCATCTTTGATCCTGTGACATCTCCTTAGCATCCTCAGCCTTTCAGATGTTAAGGAACAGCTTGTGTAAGTGTTTGAGCAGTGTGTTTCCTGCTCATCTGTAGATATTACTTTGAATGCCATCTATTCTGGTCATCACTTTTTATGTCTGGAGCGGCAACTTTTTCAGAACTGGAAGAAAGAACATAACGATAATTAATATGGCTCTGGCTTGGGCCCAGAATTTGGAGTTGTGCACCCAGTGCCAGGTCACAAGCAGTTCAGCCCGGCATCTCCTCCACCCCCCAGGATCACTTAGAGTAATGTTGGAAGGGACTGGCTTTTGACCAGTGGGGGTGGATTAGCACTCCATGAGGGGCTAAGCTTTGGAGTTGGCAGGGAGCTGTGCTACTATGCTGGATTCCAGCCAGAATGATCTGCATGTGGCAGTTTTCTTTCTCTCTTTCTCCAAGGTCTATTAGGGGTAAAATGGAGGTTAGTGTGGACTACTTTGGCTATGGGCATAGTCTTCGGGTGATTTCATCCTTTTTCTCAAGTTTCTCCCAGAATTGCTCTCAACCTGGAGATCAGACCTCTGATCTTAAACCTTCTGTAAATACTACCTTGCAATCTTCTTCTTTGATATTCTCCACTGTGATCTTTTCCATTTGGCATTTTTAATTAAATTGTGATTTTGATCTTGCCAGGTTTTGGAGTTTGGTGTAGGAATGGTCACTGGGTTCTACATAGTGTGATCCATTAGGTCCTGAAGGAAATTCCTAATCCTATATGTGCCTTGGGTGATGGCGAAACTATCACAGTCAGTACTTTTAGCTGTTGTAAACAACAAGGTACATACAAAGTAATCAGGTTGGGCATGGTCCATGTCCCCAGTGGGGATCGCAGCCTGAAACCCCATTTTACAGATGAGGGAATTGAGGCACAGGCAAGTGAAGTGACTTGCCCAAGGTCACATAGTAGACAAATGGCAGAGCCGGGACTAGAACACAGCTCCTCCCGACTCCCAGGCCAGTGCTCTATCCATTAGGCCTTGCTGCTTCTCAAAGTTTTCTCTATGTTCCCTCCTCCATCATTCTCCCTTTCACCTTTCTCTCTACGTACTCCTCTTTTACTACCCTCTCCTTCCCTCTCTTGTGAATTTCCCCCTTTTTTACCATCTCTTATCCCCATTTCCTTTTCACTTCTCTCCCTTAGCCTCAGGCTTATATCTTACATCTCCTTGGGGCTTCTTAAAGGGCATCTACTTGCAGTTATTCTTTGCTATATCATTTACCCTGTTCCTAACTGAAATCAATCATTTGAAAAATAGTGTTTCTTATCCCTTTGGAGCCACTGAGGAAAAAATAACAGCAACAGTTATTGTATGTACGAGGAGATGAAATGGATTAGCAGTGCTTCAAACATGTCAGAGATGTTAATCTAAATCCTAGTGCAGACCATATGGACAGGAATCATACATAGACCAAAGGAAGTTCATTAAAATGAAATCTTAGCAGAGGTCACAAAACAGAGCCTAGACTGATGACTTCACGTTACAATAGCAACAACAGCAGGACAATTTACAACACAGTTTGAAATGGATAGAATTCAGCTAGACGAATGCTTACTGAATTAAGAAAAAGATATCACAAATATTTAAATCCTTGAATTTGATGCCTTAGATAGTGAAGTCCAATCAAAGTATTTTCTTTTTCAAAAGTTTTGGCATGTTCATGTATGCCTATGAGAACACTCTATTCTTTTGCACACTCTGTTGTTTTTGTACACTCTGTGTTTCCCAGATACTGCTATATCTAAATATTCATTGTGAGCACCTCAAACATCTTTTTCCTACTTTATATTAATTGCCTATCAATTTTAATACAGTAATGTACTTAATCCCATGGCTATACACCTGATCACTCATCCTGGCCATCTACCTCATGGGTTTGCTGCTGAAAACAGGTTGATTTGGTGAGAGCCTGGGAATGGCTCAAAAATCCAATTTGGCCTGATGGAAAGAGTTCTGGGTTCTAATCCCAGCCAAGCCACTTGCCTGCTCTCAGGTGTAGAGCAAGTCACTTAACTTATCTGTGCCTCAATTTCCTCTTCTGTGAAATGGGGATTAAATTCCTGTTGACACTCTCTGTTTTAGACTGTGAGCCCTCTGTGGGACAGGGTCTGTCTGATCTACTTATATTGCATCTGTGCTAGTGTGTAGTACAATGATTTGCACATTGTAAGTGCTAAACAAATACCTCAGTTACTGTTAAAGATACCACCCTTTATTTCATTGTCTTGCCCTGCTTTTCTGGAAATGTTTGTCTATCAGAGAGCGGGCATTTGTCTATCAGAGAGCGGGCAGGTGTCCCTAATGGTCTAGTATTTAAAAGAACCAAGCCAGGGGTGGATAGTGGGTGATGCCACACTGGGGTTTCTTCCCTTGAGTATCCCAACTGAAATTTGAAGAATTTTTTTTTTAACAGCAATTTTATAAATGGAATAATTTTGACTAGGTTTCAAGATTTTGGTACTACCCTGGAAACTCTTCATAATAATTTTAATGTGATAAATCAACACATGTGGTGTGGTAAAAAAATAATTTTATTTAGCCCTTTACCAACTAGAACTACAGTTGGGCATTTATTTTTGAATCAGGAAAAATGCTGAGCCGGTAGAACAACAGAGATCCAGTGTGATCATATTTCCTCATTTTCTGTGTAGTTATAGTGATTTGTGAATTCAGCCTCATACAATGTGAATGACATAAACTATAAGTGATGACACTCTGCTGAATGCCTTTCTAAGAGGGTGCAGGGAAGAAATTACTGCTTTAGCATAAATGCAATATTGCTGCTCGAATGATGATAGCAACTCGCTTGTCCGTCTTCCGCTGAGCCATATTATTTTGTTTAAAGGCCCGGTGTTACATCAAGCCAAAGACAACACTAGTGAAATGGTACTATTTTATTCGCCCAATCCAACCCAAAAGTGTTTCAACTGTGAAAATCTAATACAAAATGAAGATATAGGGCCCAGAAAATATGTCACACTTTAGGTGAACACATTTGTGAAGTGCGTGCTGATTTATCGACTCAAATGTATGGGTGTAGTAAATACAAATCAGGAGTCTAAACAGTTTTATTAGTGATTGCTTCAGCCTGGTGATGTGCCCAACTTGCTGCTCTCCTCAGACATTCTAGAGCAGTCATTTTTTTTTCCCCCAGCAAGCCTTTAGGAAGCCAATGGCATAAGTGCATAAGCTATGCCCCCTTGGGTCAGACCAAGATACAACCAGGCCGGTACTTCTGAGAGTGGCAACTAACTCCCCAGATTGTAAACTCCTTAATGGCAGGGATCATATCTACTAACTATATTGTACTCTTTCAAGCACAATTACAGTGTTCTCAGAGTAGGAATTCATTAATCTCTGTCAGTTGTTGAATAACACCCCTAATCCTTTCCCTCTGGTAGCCTCTTATGAACCTCTCACCCATTAATTTATGCAAATCCCTTGGAACATATTGCTAATTTAGGAGGTAATGAAGTCTGTATGCTTACCTCACTTTGTGAGAATTTTTGGTTTGTTTGATTTGAATTTACCACCTTCAACCTTCAGTGGGGAACCCTTCACCCTGAGATGATGGGATTTGGTGTACAACAGTGCTGCAAGGATTTGGTGTACAACAGTGCTGCAATCGCACTTTCCATATCTGTCCTGATTACATACTTCATTTATGTGTCCTCTCAGCCTTTGTCATTCTAGATTAAAGAGGCCTAATTTTTCAGTTTATCTTCATATGGAAATTGCTCCAAACCCCAGAATCATCTGGCTGCATTTTTCACAATTTCAGGCCCCAAATCATCAAAATATCCAAAATCACCATAATGTTGGGGGAATATGGTTGTTGTTATTATTATTAATAATAATGATAATTATAATGATAATGGAATTTATTAAATGCTAACCATGTGTGTAGTGCAGTGTTTGATTCAGATTATCAAAATGGATTCAGTCCCAGTCCTATATAAGTATCTCAATCTAATTTATTCCCATTTATACATATAGGGAAACTGAAGCTCAGAGAGCCTAAGTTTCCTCTGTGAATAGGTGGCAGAGCTGGAACTAAAACCCAGTGGACTCTTTCCATGAACTTGAACTTCACGTAAGGAAATTAGCTATTAGCTGCTTGAATGCTTGAATTTCATTCCTGTGCCCCTCTTCTCATTTTAAGATCCCTTACCCCTTGTGAGGATTGAGTCTCAGGTATCACAGGAGATCACTTTTTACATCATCGGTGTTCTTCCAGTGGTTCCTAGCAAAAGACAGTCTCATTTTAACCAGTCTTTCCTCAGTCTTTAACTCGTGGAAAACAAACAAAAAAAAACCTCACCAATTAATCTTTCAAAAGCTCTTTGAAATCGCCAAGTCTAAAAAAAATACTGAAACATAGAAAGCCACTGTTGATCTCTATTAGGAGCTGCAGTCATCTGCTCCAGGGATCTGTTGTTGACTAAGGCCCCTACACAGTTTTCCTGGCACAAGTGGCACAAGTGGATTCAGACTGGAATTCTTTAATAAAATGTGGTTGCCTTGAAAAGTTAGTTTAGATTTTGAGGTTGCAAGTTCAGTCAGGTTGGTCGTGTCAGACCTGTGTAGTACTTTCCTCTCGCTAAGGAGACAAAACAAGACTGTAGAGTAAGCCCAGCATTGTACAATGAACACTAAACAACCAAGTTGGAGAAGGGAATCAGGGACCTAGAAGTAGCCATTAGAGGATACGTCCAATCCTCTGAGAAACTCTTCCAACTCAACAGATTTACAAGCATTCATCCAAAATCCATGATGTGCAAATAACTGTGCACCACTTAACTGGGGTTATCCATGAACTACTGATGTAATAAAGTTGAAACAAGCTAAAGTATCAACCTTCCCAAAGGAAATCTAATACCCTATACCTTCATTGTCAATTTAGAACTAAACACCATCACAAAATTGCATTTTGTGTATGTGTTCGTGATCCTAGGGTACAAAAAAACTGCAAGTAGTTTAAAAACCCCCCATCTTATTCTGTAGTTTAAATCTTATTTTTATTTTTTTAATTTTTCAACTCTCTGTTACTGAATTAGAAGGTAGTGAAACATTTGATGGAATGGCTGCTGAAACAAGCAATTGGAAGTAGTAGCAGCATCAGCAAAATATCAGGAAAGGGTCTATTTGAAACAACACGGTCCCTATAAAATTAAATTTTGATCGCACCTGTACTTTTGGACCAAACAACCTTGTGTTCTGGAACACTGGAAGCTTGTAGTCTGTAAGGACCTGAAGTGGTTGAAAAAGCTTCCTTGAAGATGTAACAAGAAGATATAAGTAAATTATTCTCTAAGAATCGTGTGCGTGTGTGTGTGTGTGTTCCGATATTTTGGTTGTTAAAATCTTAACTCTGTTTTCTCTTATGTGTCTGCTATGTGCTGTAGGAAAGGCAGTCCTCATACCAAGAATTTTGAAATAATAGATTTAACAGAAGAATCTGAAAGAGAATGGGATTGTTTGTGAGTGCGAGACAACTGTTCTTTGTATTAGGTGATGCTTCTGATTATGGGGCTATCCAAGCATTCTGAGGTGGCTCTTAAATATGTCAAGACCCAAACCATTCCCTTTTTTGTTTTTAATTTAGTATAGAAGACAAATCCTAAAAAGAAAAAAAAACAAGCTTTGGCTACTAAACCAACAGCAGTAGCTTTAGCCTGGGGAAAGGTCAGTTAGCATTGAGTGAGCTAAACAAAGCTAATAATATATCATTTATAGGATTAGAACATTATGCTTCTGACCTTTTAATCTGTTTTTCTGTCAAGCTTTTCTTCATGGAAGTTAGACCAAGAATTTATCATGGATTGACTTTTTCTCCCCACTGCCTCACTCTCCCAGTCTGAAGACAGAGAACCTTGGGGAAAAAAAAATAAATTCATACTTTGGCTATACAATTTGTCACAAAATTGTTCCTTCTCACTCCCTCCTCACTCTTTTTAAAATTATGACTGCAGAATCCACTCCACTGCAATTCTTTTGAAAACTGTGGTCCCAAAATAGACTCCTCTTCTATCTGACTGGTACCTTGATGAGGAATGTCAAGAGCTATGAGAAACATTTGTGTGGGGTAGTGATTAAATGGTAAACAGGGGCCAGGATCCACCTTGTCTAAAGGTAATGACAGAAACTGGGCATTGAATGGTCTGTGACTGTTCTAGGTCCCTAAGGGAGGCGTGGACAAATTCCAGCATGAAACCACAAATTGTCACTGAGTCAAAGACAGCTGGAACTGCTCAGGCTAAAGAATAATGCCATCATTATGGAACCTGGACAAAAGATTTGAAATTTAATTCTAACGAAAGTGATTAACTACAAACCACATTCATCCATTTACCACTACTTGACAGGTTCTTTTTTTATACATTCTTTTAATCATCAGTTCTGTTATTGCCTGAAGAAGACAGTGCGGTATTTTGACTGTGATATCACTAACATTCCGATGCTCATCTTCCAATTCCAACACAACCCCTTTTCAGTTCATCCACTCAGGATGAAACAAACCCAGTTAGTGATACTGAAGTAATGCTGACAGGGGATATTGGTGAGCAGAAGGAAGCTACTAGAGTAGAAGCATCTATTTCTCGATGTCTGAATCTTGTAGTTCCTTCAAAGATTAACAGGCTTGGACTTCTCCCTGATGTGCTTCTCTACTCTTGGGACCTCAGAAATTGGTAGCTGTATGTTGGAATGTATTTACAACCACCGTTAACATGGAGACTAATGGTATCTCAATTGGAGGCTTCACCATGATTATCCAGGCCATTTTAACTGTTCATTTGCACTAAAGTGGGGTCATTAGGCACATAGGAAGCATCATGGTTAGTGGATGAAGGACTGGCCTGGAAGTCAGAAGGACCTGGGTTCTAATCGCGACTCCACCACTTGTCTGCTCTGTGTCCTTGGGCAAGTGTCACTTACTTCTCTGGGCCTCAATTACCTCCTCTGTATTAAGGTTGTGAGCCCCAGTGGGAAATTGATCAAATCTGACCTGATTAACTTGTATCTACCCCAATACTTTCACACAGTAAGCACTCAACAAACAGGTTAAGGAAGTCTGCTTAGGAGCATAGACACCTGCCTGCTCCTAAACCTAGTGAGAGAAAAGCCAAGTATGAAGTCTCCTGCTACCATGACAAGTGGAATCTCCATCAGTCCAGTTCCTGGAAATAAACTCAAAAGAGGGAAATAAAAGATGGAAATATCTCTTTCTAGTAGGGAGAAGACCTGTTAGATCATCACTGCCTCTAATGTCTAGTATTGTAAATTTTTCCAACAGGTGAGATTGTAAAAAAGAAAAAGAAGCTTGATTTTATAGAGCTTATGCTTTTGTTTCTGCAAATTCCATTTCAGCCCTTTTTTCCATTCTTTAAGTTTTTTTTACCCATATGAAGATTAGATATAGTTTCTTATTTTTCTATTCCAAACATGAGGAAAATATCTTTCTTTTTGATTTCATGGAATATTTGGGTGGAAAAAAATTGGAGACAATGGTATCCAGTTAGACTCGAGAAATGTGTATTATTCTTTAAACCTAATGGAGTGAAACATGCTAAAATTACTTCATATCATCTTGCCTGGAGCAGCTGAAAAAATTTGTTCGTGTTAAAGCACTCTTTACTAAAGTTTAAATTGCTAAGAAAGAAGGAGATTTTTCCATATCACAGCCTAGCTGAGTCTTCATTTATTAAAGTATTCTCCCATGTTCTATTCTCTGGAAGATTGGGGATTTACTTAGAAAGGTATCAAGCCAGGTTTAGGAGGCTACTCCGCTTTCCTTTGGCTAGGAGAGAGGGCAAGCCAGATTGACCAAATGGGGGTTAGTAAAACTGTTCATAGTAATGGATAGTGTTCCAGGACAGCATTTATTCTGAAGGCACTCTCCGAACTTCTATTCTTGGGCTCTGGCCAATACAGTGTGAAGCAGCATGGCTTAGTGGATAAAATAAGGGCCTGGGAGCCATAGGATCCAGTTCTAATCCCAACTCTGCCTCTTGTCTGCTGTGTGAACTTGGGCAAGTCACCTAACTTGTCTGTGATCAACTTCCTCATGTGTAAAATGGAAATTAAATACCTGCTCTGCCTCCTACTTAGATTGTAAACCCTTTGAGGGATGGGGACTGTTTCCAAACGGATTATCTTTGGGTCTCATTTCCTCCTGCCTTCAGTGCATCTCTACTTGGTGTCTTGCTGACACCTCAAATTTCATATGTTCAAAACAGACCTCATCTTCCCATCTAAACCCTGTCCTTCCCATATCTTTCTCATCACTGTAAACAGCACCACTCTCCTCCATGTCTCTCAAGTCTATAAGCCTGACATATCTCCACTCATCTCTCTCATTCAATCTATATATAATCTGTCAATAAATCCTGTCAATTCTACCTTCACAACATCATTAGAATCTGCCCTTTCCTCTCCCTCGAATTGCGACTTTGCTGATCCAAGCACTTTAAACCACTCAGTTGGCTCACCCACTCCTACCTTACCTCGCTGATTTCCTACTACAATCCAGTCTGCACACTTAGCTCCTCTCGTGCCAACCTACCTGCAATATCTGATTAGACTGTAAGCCCGTCAAAGGGCAGGGACCGTCTCTATCTGTTACCGATTTGTACATTCCAAGCACTTAGTATAGTGCTCTGCACATAGTAAGCGCTCAATAAATACTATTGAATATCTACCTGCAGTAGATGAGAGAGAGCTCTCATCTATCTCACTGCCAACCTCTTGACTACATCCTTCCTCTGGCTTGGAACTCTCTCCCACTTTATATATGATGGACCACCACTTACCCCATCTTAAAAGCCTTATTGAAATAACTTCTTCAAAACTAAGAGTTCATTTCCTGTACTTGCTCTCCCTTGTGCATCAATCAAAACAATTATATATATTTATTGAGTACTTACTGTTTGCACTAAGCTGTACTAAGTGCTTAAAACTGTACTAAGCACCTGGAAGAGTACAATGCATTCAGTAGACATAATCCTAGATCTTTCTGACTCCCAGGCCCATGCTCTTTCCACTAGGCCATGGTGGAAGTGAGAAGGACCTGGGTTCTAATCCATGCTGCTTCAGTCTTGGGTTCCAAGACTGAGTTGTTGATGCTCAAGCCCTGCTATTTGATTTAGAATGGCTTATAAATAATTTCATTAACTGCTGAAGAAACCAGTTATAATTCATTCAATCATATTTTTCAAGTGCTCACTGGGTGCAGAGCATTGTACTAAGCGCTTTAGAGAGTAGAATACGATCTCTCTGCTAGGTTATTGCAGAGAGATAGAGGGTAGTACCCTTGAGCCCCTTGGAAGACCTTCATTTTGGTCTGGAATTTAGTGCCACGCTTGTGTCACTCTTTAAATTCAAGCTTCCTAAACATAATGCTTTCTTCATTCAGTTCCCTGCTTCTTTCTCCATCAATGTATCATTTGACATCATCATGTTTAGGTAGAAGAATTCAGTGACAACCTTCAGGTCTATCATTGACAGCATAGTCTAGTGAAAAACAGTAGAGGACTACAAGTCATGTACCTGGGATCTACTCCTAATTGTGCCCACTGGTTTGTTGTGTGACCCTGTGCAAGTTATTTAACTTCCCAGGCCTCTAGACTGTAAACTTGTTGTGGGCAGGGGATGTGTCTACCAACTCTGATTTATTGTACCCTCCCAAGTGCTTAGTACAGTGCTCTGCGCACAGTAAGCACTCAGTAAATCCAGTGATTAATTCAGTTTCCTCAGCTGTCAAATGGTGATCTTTATTTTCCGTAACACTTAGAATGTGACCCCGGCATGGAAGAGAAACTGGGTTTGATCTGATCTTCTTCTTAGTCTGGGTCTCGGCATTATTTCAGTTGTTGTTGTTTTTACTATTTATATTCTTACTATGTGCTAAGCACTTTTCTAAGTGTTGAGGTAGATACAAGTAAATCAGGGTGGACACAGTCCCCATTCCACATGTAGCTCATTTTCTAAGGAGGAGGGAGACCGAGTATTTCATTTAATCCCTATTTTACAGTTGAGGAAACTGAGACACAGAGAAGCTAATTGACTTGCCCAAGGTCACACAGTAAGGAATTGGCAGAACTGGAATTAGAACTCAGGTTCTTTGACTCCTAGGTTCATACTCTTTCCACTATCCTATGCTGCTTGGCATTTTGTGGATGCTTAATAAATGCCACAACTATTGCTGATTCAAGCTTCCTGTCTTCCTGCTAATTTCCTTTTGTAGCACTGACCTGAAAAGTAATGCAGAATCATTTGCATGACCTTTTATGAGTGCTTCCTGATCAGAGTCATCAAAATATAACAACTCTTTGGACCTCCGATGGTCAAATAATGTGAAAAAGTGATTGACTAAGATTCAATCCATTACAAAACCACACAAAATTACACTGGAGATTGAATTCTGACAAGGCCTCCTTTATCGCTGTGGAATGAGTTTAGGATCTTGGAAAACAGCTGGTTTACAACTGCCTGAGCCTAGGTTGTTGTGAAATAGTGAAAAATGGTTTTGTGTCTTGATCATGTCTCTGTTTCTTCCCCTGAATCTGATGAACATGAGCGCTCTGCCAACATAAGTCCTAAAACCTGCACTGTGATTCTGAAATACTGAATAGATAGAAGCAGTGTGGTCTGGTGGATAGAACATGGGCCTGGGAGTCAGAAGGACCTGGGATCTAATCCTGGCTCTGCCATTTGTCTGCTGTGTAACCTTGGGCAAGTCATCTAAATTCTTTGTGCCTCAGTTTCCTCATCTGTAAAATGGGAACTAAGACTGTTAGCCCTGAATGGAACAGGGACTGTGTCCAACCCAATTTGCTTGTATCTCCTCCAGTGCTTAGTGCTTTGCCTGGAAGATAGTAAGCATTTAGCAAATACCACAGTTATTATTATTACCAAATAGGCCAGATATTGTCTCTAGAAGAGAGAGTAGAATCTCATGATGGCTTTTTCAGTCAGCTATCTCTCTTGAATATACAAATGTCTAATTTCCTATGTAATTTCCTCAGTGAATTTAAAATGTTCAGGAGGCTAATAGTTTCTCAGTTTGTTTTTTTCTTTTAGTGAGCATCTGGGATGAATTTGGTACTGGATAATGAAATTGGACCCACTACATGGTACTTGTCATCTTGAGTTTTCCTAATTGCAGACAAAGATGACTGCCAAAATGTTAGCATCTATCTTCCTGGTGAATGTATTGGCTTATTCCTGTAAGGCAGTCCATTTCATTTTACCAGAAGGAATCATTAAGTCAATTAGGCTCAAGATTTTGACGCAGGAGCTTTACTCTGTCCAAGATTTGCTTTGCATTATGAAATAAAAGAAAAGTTGCTGGGTGCCTCTAGTTAATGTCTCATCCATTACGTGTAGCATCTTTTTCTGAAGGCCTGGGTAACTAAGATAATTTACTTTGGAAGAAACATTCTTTTACCTGTATATTCTGAGTTTTCTGAGCAAAATTCAGCTCCCAGTTTCTCTTAGAGAATCCTTTTAAAAAAGGTTAAGGTGTGGTGAAAGACTTTAACATTAATATTTTAGGACTGATGATAAAAATATATGGGTTATGAATAATATACATAGTACTTTAGTTTATATGTATTCTCTGAATGTTTATCATGCGTCTATATCTTAAAGTGGACATGGGAAAAGGTCTGGTGGTGAAATAGACAAGATTGAGGCCCAATTAGCAAAGTTGGAGCTAATGGAGTGAAGTGTACGGGCTGGGCTGTAGTACGGAATTGGCAAGGTGAGATAAGAAGGGGCAAGCTGAATACTGGAAAAACCAGTGGTAAGGAATTTCTGTTTAATGTGGAGGTGGATGGACATCCACTGGAGGTTCTTGAGGAGTGGAGGTACATGTACTGAACAGTATTTTAGAAAAATGATCCGGGCAACAGAGTGAAGTATGGATTGGAGTGGGGAGATTCAAGAGGCAGGCAGGTCAGTGGGGAAGCTGTTGGAATAGTCGAGGCAAGATATGATGTGTGCGGATCAGCAGAGTAGCAGTTTGAAGAGGAAAGGGTGGATTTTAGTGATTCTGTGAAGATAGAGCAAATAGGATTTGATGTCATTGAATATGTGAATTGAGTAATTGAGATGAGTCGAGGATAATACCAAAATTATGGGACAGTGGCAAGGAAGGATGGTGATGCTTTCTCCAATAAAGGGAAAGTCAGAGGGAGGTGGAACTCTGATACTGAAGAGAAGGAGAAAATCAGGGCTGGAGATGTAGATTTGGGAATCGTCCACTTAGAGATGGTTGTTGAAGCCTTGGGAGCAAAGGGGGTGTAGATGGAGAATAGAAGGGGACCCAGAAATGAGCCTTGAGGGACACATGCAGTTAGAGGGTGAGTGGCAGAGTAGGAGCCCACAAGAGACAGAATGAGCAGCAGAAGAGATAGGAGAACCAGGAGAAGACAGTGTCAGTGAAGGCAAATTTGGATAGTGTTTCAAGGAGAAAAGGGTGGTCGACAGTCTTAAAGACATCTGAGAGGTTGAGGAGGATTAGGATTGAGTAGAGGCTGTCAGATTTGGCATAAAAAAGGTCATTGTTGACTTCTAAGTGGTCAGCCTCTGTGGAGTGAAGGGGGCAGAAGTCAAATTGCAGGTTCAAGGAGAGAATTGGAGGAGAGAAAGTGGAGATAGCAGGTATGGACAATTCATTCAAGGAGTTAGGAGAGGAATGGTAGTGGGGAGTTGAAATGATAACTGAAGGGAGCTGTGGGATCAAAGAAGTGTTTTTTTTAAGATAGGGGAGATACGAGCATGTTTGAAATTAGAGAATGAGTAGTTGAAGATGGTGGTTAGGGATGGAAGAAGGTAGGAGGCAAGTGTTTTGTTAAGGTGCAGAGCGATGGGATCAGAGGCCCAGGGGGTAGATTTTAAGAGGAGACAGGAGATTTCTTCTTGAGATACTGCTGGGAAAGATAGGAGAGTCCAAGAAGGGTCAGAAGCAGGTAGGAACTGGAGAGAAGCAGGGGAGAGTTTAGGGAAATCACAGCTGATGGTTTCAATTTTTCTCAGTAAAGTACGAGGCTGGGTCATTAGGAGCAAGAGGTTTTCAGTGTGTCGTTTTGCAAATAATGATCAATTGAAAATACAGTTAAAATGGCACACCAAACAATGGAATTGTACTTCAAGGGATTTCATTTGTTTCTCTGGCACCCATTAGGTCATGGTAGAATTTAGAACTGAGTTCTTAAATACGCTTGTTGCCTATTGGCGTCGTACTCTTTCCCTAGGCCCTTAGTATGTTGACTTCCCCTGATTCATTCACTGTTAGCTGAGTTGCAAGTCTGTCTTTCCAATATACTGTGTAACCTGCTCACACGAAGGAAATGTACCTGATGGCTGCTGGGATGGCAGTTATGTCTTATGTCCCCATTCTTTGGAAAACTCTTCACAGAGAAAATTGTTCTGCTCCTAAAGATGAGAAAAATGTCAATATCCATTTACCCAAGTATAAAATGCTTAGTATAGAGTCCACAGTTTTAATAATTAAAATGTCAAACGTTTCTGTACTGGTTCCAAGTGTTCATCTGTAGTGCCTTTGAAAGACTCAGAAGGTTTTGCTTTGGGAAATTAAAATCAGGGTAGTTTAGCCGCATAACGCCAAACTAGGACCAAAGTTAGCCATCCTGCATTTAACAGGATCCTAAGAAGATGTTAGATAACAAAATCCAGGCAGGACCAGTGGAGATTCCCGAACAAGATAATGACCTAAACCAGAATTTAATCAGAACTGTACTCTGGAAGGAATAGAAACAGAAAAATACCACATCTCAGGTTTACAATGCAAGGTGATATTTAAAACCACTGGAGTTCAAAGCTACACAGACAAAGCTTAATGATCTGATTGCTAGAAATTATTCAACACGTGGTTTACTGCATAACTACTTAGAGGTTTTGCCTGAGGATATGACTAGACAGAAAGGTTAAGTGTAAACAGAACCCCAAATTATTTTGCCCTAGCATCCTTTTTACCCCCAGGTACAGTTTAAGCAAAGGGAAATACATTGCCACATGGAATTCGTCTGAGAATTCTCCCTAGACCAGCCAGAGGCTCACATCGTAGCTGTCCCAATTTCTTCTCCCAGCTCTCCCTGTGGGTAACTCAGCCAGGTCCTCGTGGGAAAAGGGACTTTCCTACTATTGGCAGAGTAGCAAGCCTCCTCCCAGGGGGACCCAGTCACTCCTAGGAAGTGGGAAGCAGCGTGGCTCAGTGGAAAGAGCCTGGGCTTCGGAGTCAGAGGTCATGGGTTCGACTCCCGGCTCTGCCACTTGTCAGCTGTGTGACTGTGGGCAAGTCACTTAACTTCTCTGTGCCTCAGTTACCTCATCTATAAAATGGGGATTAACTGTGAGCCTCAAGTGGGACAACCTGATTACCCTGTATCTCCCCCAGGGCTTAGAACAGTTCTCTGCACATAGTAAGCGCTTAACAAATACCAACATTATTATTATTTGAAAGCAGGGTCTCTGCCTCATGAATTTTGTTCTTCTGCTTCCTTCCCCAGAATCCTCCCACCACATCTGTTTTGAAAGGATTTTAAAACACCTTACTCCAATTGTGACCTTGCTTTCTAATGTCTTTAATTTGCTGTTCCAGTAGCCCTTTAGAATCAGAATTAAATGACTGGAGCATGGTGATCCCATTTATGGGTGAACTTCTGAAAGGCTTAGCATCATTATCTGAACCCAGTGAGTGTTCAGGAAATGCTGTCTACTGACTGCCCAGTCTCCAAAGAGCTTCAGTAATTTGCCTCTAGCATCCCTGACTATCATCCTTTATTGTACTTACCGGTTAACACTCACCCTCAATGGAGACAAATGAGGATACCATTACAGTCTTCAGAGGACTAGTAGCAATTTAACCTATCTGATGAGATTCTGTGTGAGGCTTTATTAATGTGCATGAAATGTTTTCAGATCTTCAGATGAAAAATGGTCAAGATAAGCCAGGTTTTATTTATTTTTAATTGTAATTCCTTTGATTTAGTGCTATACTAATGGAAAATGACAGTGTGATATGATGAATTTCTCTCTCTTTTTTTTGCTTTGGAGGAGTAACTCAGAATGGTAAACACATGCCTGTGCAGATTTTGCTTTAGAAAAAGTACATTATTTTCTGCGTTATTAATCTGTAGCCTACCTTCTCACACTACAACTCTTCTTTTTTATCATTATCATCTACTATGATGGGGTACATAAGAACTACTTGCCTAAGGAAGGCGAGTTTTCACCAGTGAAAGAAATCTTTGTACTAAAAATGCCCCCTTGCCTGAAATCCATCTATTTTTAATGAAAAGACATAGAATACTGTAAAGCTTCATGTCTGTATTTTACCATGTATTACAACTTAAACTTGATAGACATCCCCCAAATTTTAAAGATATTTATCTAAGCATATTTATGCATATCCATTACTTGGGCAGAAATAGACTCAACCTGCATGAAGTGAGGCAGTGTGCTCTAGAGGAAAGAACACTGGTCAAGAAGTCAGTTTCTAGCCTTGGCTCTGCCATTTGCCTGCTATGTGACCTTGAGCAAGTCATTTAACCTCTCCGTGACTGTTTTCTTATCTGTAAAATGGAGATAAATTATCTGTTCTCCCTCCCTCTTACACTCTAAGCCCAAGGCGGGACAGAGAATGTCTTATCTGATTATCTTGTAAATACCCCAAATCATAAGTATTTAATAAATGCCATCATTGTTATAATAGTGCTTTGTAGCCAGTAAGCAATCAATAAATATGACAAAGAATGAATGAATGAAGAGGAGGTGGACAGCTTCCTTCGTCCACCCCTTAGCCAGAATACTGTTATGACTTGTTTAAGATGGTTGCTGTTCAGTCAATTGACACCCAATTAACTCAGAAGCCTAGCTGGGTCTATACACAGACACTCAATCAGTAAATCAATCCGTGGTATTTAAGTGCAGAGCACTGTACCAAACAATCGGGAAAGCACAGTACAATAGAGTTGGTAGATGCAATCCTTACCTACAAGGTGTTTCTAGTCTACAGGGGGTTACAGACATTAAAATAAATTAACGAAAATAGAGAATGATATGTACACAAGTGCTTGGGGACTGGGGAAAGTATCAAACTGCTTAAGGGGATCTCAGCCTAGTAAACTTTGAGATGTTGTAAGAGGGAAATATATCAGTTATATTGTACTCTCCCAATCCTTGGTACAGTGCTCTGCACACAGTAAGTGTTCAGTAAACATGACTGACTGACTGAAAAGTGATAGATAGTGATAGGGGAGGATGGTTAGGAGAAATGAGGCCTGGGGTTTCTCTTCTCTGAGCAGTTCCTCTGGGAACCAACAACCTAAGCACTTAGGGGACATGAAATTGACAGTCACGGTCTCCAAATTATTCTTATCCGCCACTGTCATCAGAAGGTTTAAACTCTGAGCATATAAAGGATTTCCCAATAATTGTTTGAATAGTTTGCAATTAGATTAGGAATAAAGTTGAATTAATTTAAATACATTAAAATCAATTGAACCAATGTAATTCACTTAGACTTTTATTTACCATACTAATAAATCTTCTTAATGATTTAGAAGCTAGTAGTACATAAGCTTTATAGTTCTCTTCATACTGTGTTTCTCATTTTCCCCTTCTTAAAGCAGGGATTTCCAGCAGTTTGAGGGTGAAATCCACATGCTTCAAATAAGTCTGACATATAATCTAATTGCCTTAAAATGAAATTAGTTATTGGGGTTGTGAGGAAGAAAATTTTGAGCTAATGACTTGATTGATTTTCCCTATCTAAAGAGCTATTGACCGGTGTCTTCTAAAGAAATCATATTGGAGCCCCAGGGGTTTTTCATGAAATTTCAAGAAAACTGCATTCACCACAATATTTTTTATTTTTGCCCTCTTCATTCTGGGTAAAACTCTTTCAACCTAATCAACTATGAGCATTGATATAAATCCTTATCAGAATCATCTAGGAGCTGCTAATGACTGTGCTCTAGAAGTACTTAGGCAACAGCACAAGACCCCTTCTGCCAACCAGAAGAGAAACCACTTAGGCCCCACGTCATTTATTGAAGTGGAAGGAGGAGGAGGAGAGGAGGAATAATAGTAGCAGCTGCAGCAGCATTTACTGAGCACCTCTTGGTGTGACTCACTGAACTAGGCAATTTTGTAATTAGATAATAATGAAAAAACACATTCCCCACCCACAAAAAGCTTACACAGTAATGAGGGAGACAAATCCAAAACTTTTTACTAGTGGCCAAAATAAATAAACTGATCTGACATCTATACATTAATTCCAAGAAGGATGTAAGTAAGTTGTTAAATGCTAGAGTTGACTGAAGGTATGGAATGATGCAGCTTGGTGTGTTAAGAAATTAATCAGGATAACTTGTTGGAAGGGTGGGGTTTGAATGTGTGGAGAGTTGTCTGTTTGATGTGAGTCGGGAGGGACTTCCAAGCTTGGGGAAAAGAGACGGGAGAGTCAAGAGTGAAGGTACAGTTAGAAAGTTAGCTCGAGAGGAGTAGAGAAAGAGAGTTGGGAAATAATAGATAAAAAGAGCATTTGGACAGTGTGGGACTAGATGGCGATTGGACTAGAAGCTGATTGTGAGGACTTTTTTGTGTGATGTGAAGAGACAGGGAGCTAGTGGGGTGTTTTGAAGGAAGGAGAAATGTGGGCCAAGCAATGGTTCAGGAAGATGGCCTGTTCAACAGGGAGTAGCATAAATTGGAGGGAAGAGAGGCTGGAGGAACAGCAAGGAGTCTAATGCTATAATCTATCCATGGCAAGACCAGAGCTTGTACCCAGAAGGTATCCATTTAGGTGGAGATGAAGAGGGCGAGCCAGGAGATGTAATGGAGTCAAAATGAGTGGGCACTGGCAGTTGACTGAATGGGATAGTTGACAAGATTCCAGGCTTCTGGGACATGGAGGATGGTGGTGTTGTTGCCTGAGTTGGGAAGGAGAAGCAGCGTGGCCTAGTGGAAAGATCATGGGCCTGGGAGTCAGAACGGCCTGGATTTTATTCCTGGCTCTGCCACATATCTGCTGTGTGACCTTGGGTAAGTCACTTACCTTCTCTGTGTCACAGTTCCTTTATCTGGAAAATGGGGGAGCCTAATGTGGGACATGGACTGTGTCCAATCTGATTGGTTTCTATCTACTCCAGTGCTTAGTACAGTGCCTGGCACATAGTAAGTACTTAGCAAATACAAAAAAAAAAAAGAAGGAAGAGTGTGCAGAGAGGAAAAGATGAGGAGTTCTGTTTTAGACAGAATGCTGGGCTCCTACCATGCCCTGCAGTAGCACAGCATGGTGAGAACACTTGCGAGCATAAAAGAAATGTAAAAGATATTATGTCTGCCCCTAAAGAGCTTGCAATTTAGTGGGTAAACGTAACTCACCGGACCCAGCGGGTAAGGAGATTGGGAGTTATCAGGATATTCCCTTTTGCTTGAAGATTTCTGCAAATAATAATAATAATAATAATTCTGATATTTGTGAGGCACTTACTGTACGCCAGACACCGTACTAAGCACTGCAGTGGATACAAGTAAATCAGATCCCAGAGTTTTTAAAATTGCTATAGCTTTGCCCACAGTATTATTATCTCTAAATATTATTGGAGCTATGACCATGACTTCTCATTCTGTCAGTAATTCTATTTTGTTGTATTACATCCAAAATATTGTGTAGCTTCTTTCTGGGTCACCAAAATGAAAATACAAATTTTTAGGGGTGCGCTTTCATTTCCAAATGAATAGTGTAGGTTCCCTGAATTGACTATTTAGTCGTGCTGGATATGAAATATAAAGCAAGAATTTTAAAATTTTAGCCATATTTTTACCCAAATACAACCATCTAAGTGATATGTGTGTGCATGTTTATGGAAAGGAATGCTTGGTTACATAAAATCTAGAATGACTTGCTATAAATTAGATAACTGAAGCCTGAAATCTTCTCAATCTCTGTAATCTTGCATTTCTTCCTTCTTTGAGATGATCTCTTCATGAATGTGCTACTGACACCTCAAATTCAACAAGTCTCTTCTAAATCCAATCCTCCATCTAACTTTCCCATCGAAGTTGTAAACCCCGCCATCCGCCCCATCTTGCAAGCTCCATCCTTCTTCTCTTCCAACTCCCCGTATTCAATCTGAATCCCAATACTGTCAACTTTTCCTCAGCATTATCTCCAGAATCCGTAACTTTCTCTTCAGTCCAACTGTCACTATGTTTGTCTCTGCCTGAGTCACGTCCTTATTTGAATACTCCATTAACCTCCAGATTCCTCCCCAACCCACCCACCATCCCTTCTTCACTTCTGATAACTGGATCATTTTTCCAGGATATTGTTTCTGCCTCCATCTCCCAACTCTTCAAAGACTTGCAACTCCTGACCATTGACTTTATGGCAGCTCTTTCCCTTTTTCTTATCTTTGACTTCCTCCAACTAGTTTCATTCCTCTCAAGCCAAAATACTCACCAGACCTCATTCTTGTTTCTCCAGTCCCTTTCCCTGATCTTTATTGCCCGGAACTCTCCCCTTGATATCCACCAGGCCACTGGTTTCTCCATCTTCAAGACTATTTTGAAATTGCAACATCCTTCAGGAGGCGCTCCGTGATTAATCATTCACTTCCCCGCTCTGTCTCCCAACCCAACTGTCACTCCATCACTTCTGCAACACCTAAACATGTAAGCACTGGATTCATATCAAACCATAACACTTATGTGTATATCTCCATGCTCAGTTGCTTCCTTAAACCTAATTGTGAATATCAGCATATATCCTCCAATAATTAGTGATGAAAAATTGATATTTAAGGCCCCAGTTTTTTTATTTTAACCTGTCAAATGACAAGTAGTCCTCTCATTGTAATTAAAATTCCTAGGTGATAACAGAAAAGAAAATACAATTTACCAATTAACACCTGGCTAAGAAGACACATTTGTTAGAGCAGTCCCCTACAATTTGGCTTGTTTTCAACTTATTTTCATTTCTTCCCTGGGGCTGTCAAGTTAACTACATTTTCCCAAGCAGGTTATATGGCAGACTTTGCTGAAGACAAGCTAAAGACTTGAATAGAATCCCTTTACTCTCAAGATAACTGTTAAATAGCTGTTAAAGCTCATTTTATGATTCATAAACCAAAAGGGCACTTTCAAAATCATCCAGAGCCTTTTGGATACCTGCAATTTCAGTCTTTATGTTAAATTGGTCATCATTGTGGTCCTTCTGCATTGTCACAGAGGAATAAAATTCCATACAACTAATTAGCCAGCTACTTCTAGAATACTGACTCTTTGAAAAAGTTGCTATGCTTCTGTTTGGTTTTAATAGCTTTAAATTAGAGGCTTTCTTTATCTTTAGTTTACCTTGCATTTCACCTACTTAATTATGGAAATTATATTCAAGAGTTGAAGTGGTGGGATATCTCTGAGCTTTAGAATTATTGTTATGAAAGCAGATAAAATGTTTACCAGTGCTGCAAAAGAGACAGCATAATCATGTTTCCTCTTCAAAGTATCTTACAAAAGAAATATAATCGATATTCGATTATATTCAGCTTTACAATATGGCATTACAAAATGAATCCATTACAACAAAGGATAAAGGCTGTTGTATGTGCTACCTGAGGACCAGCTCAGCCATTGTCAAAATGTAGTATTCTGCAGGAGTTGTTTTAAAATGGGTCACTGTAAAAGAGATAATTTATCCAGATCACAAAAGGTGTTGTGAGTGAATGTTTTTAAAATGGCTTAAATATAGCAGGGTGATCAAATCTACTTATCCATGGTGGTTGCCACTTCAAAAGCTCACTGTTGGGAGACATCCACTTCCATCTCCATTTCACCTTATCTGTTTTGGTGAGTTAATTTCCCTCAGAGACTCCTGGGAATGGCAGTGTCTTTTAGGGGACAAATACAGCCCAATCATGATGATGGGCAGATTTTTTTTTTAATAGATAGAGCTTGGTGGGTTACATGCTAAGACTGCAAGATTAGGAAGCATGTAAGAGTAGTCCTCTCCCTTCTGGGGATACAATAATGATAATAATTATGGTATTCCTTAAGTGTTTACTATATGCCAGGCATTGTACTAAGCACTGGGTTGGATGCAAGCAAATCAGGTTGGACACAGTCCCTGTCGCATATGAGACCCAATGTTTTAATCCCCATTTTACAGTTGAGGGAACAGAGGCATAGTGAAGTGACTTGCCCATGATCACAGCAGACAATTGGCAGAGCCAGATTAGAACCCAGGTCCTTTTGACTCCCAGGCCCATCCTCTTTCCACTAGACCATGCTGCTTCTATGTCCCAAAGTGCTTCTCAACGACCCACAATCTTTTGAGAATTGGAAACTAGGAAATGGTTGGGACGAGCCTAATCGATCAGTGCTTTGGACAGAACAAATGTCGCCCCCCCTTTCCCCTCTCCCTTCCCCTCCTTCATACCCACTACTTTCAGGCACTCATTAAAGAGTATCTATTGAGTACCTACTATTTAAAAAGCACGATTCTAAGCATTGGGAAGAAATACTATGAGGCGATGCCATGTGGCGCTTAGGGGCTCACAAGAGGGTACTTGTGGAAGTCGATTGGCGTTAGGCTCAAGAAGAAAGATTGAATATGAAAATAATAATATAGCACACAGAACATCCATCACTCAATTGTATTTATTGAGTGCATACTGTAGAGAGCTCTGTAATGGCAGCAGAGGGGTAGACACCATGCACTGTCCAGTAGCCCCTGAAGCTATCTCTGCTTCTTCATTTCTCCAGTTGAAACAGTGCCCAATTTATCCTCCTCTTTCTTCTCACTAGAAGCCGGGACCCCTGCCAGTGAATAAATATTGAATTCACTTGACGGTATTGAGCATTTGATGGCATAATTAGAGAATTACTTCCAACACTGCTTATCTCTCTGGATTCAGTGCGATGCAGTGTTGGAAGAAATGGTGATGAGCAGGTGTCGAGGATCAAACATGGAGGAATACTACATTGTAAATTTTCTGTCATGCAGGGTTCTGCAAAAATGCAGTGCCCACCTTACAGGAAATTGAGAATGTAATGGATTCTGAGATATTGGTGAGGTTATTGTTGACTGTTTCCTAAAATTACTGGTCCAATGTAAGGCAGCAGTCTACAGGACCAAGGCAAGCTAGAAGAAAATCAAAATCTACCATTATTTAAAACACTGAAATGCCTACACCTGGAATAATGTACTTATGTGAGGGAATGTGTCTACTAACTCTGATGTATTGTGCTCTCCCAAATGTTTAGTACACACTTTAAGTGCTCATTAAATATAATTGATTGATTTTGGTAGCCAGGGTTGAAGAAAGACATAAAGCTTAGGAGGGACAACTACAATGATCACAAGATTGAAGAATCTGTTATATGAGGATAGACAGAAAAGTATAGGACTTTTCCATTTGACAAAGGTCTTAGAGGGTCACAATTGAAATCTACAAAATCATAAAGTATAGACAGGGTAAGTACATTGTTGTTGAGTGACTCTCATGATAATGACACTGAGGACACCCATAACCCTGGGTTATGGTCAATTTAAGAAAATTAAGAGGAAACCCTTTTTCACATCATAAGCATATGCAATCAGTCAATTAATTGTATTTATTGAGTGCTTACTGTGTGCAAAGTACTTTTTTAAGCACTTGAGAGAGTACAGTATAACAGAGTTGGTAGACATGTTGCCTGGCCACAAGGAGTTACAGCAGGAACTCAGGCAGATAGATATTATTTCGAGTCTATGTGATAAAGAGAAGAAAACTGGAATATGTGTAGTGGATAGAGCATGGGTCTGGGAGTCAGAAGGTCCTGAGTTAATAATAATAATAATAGTAATAATAATGTTGGTATTTGTTAAGCGCTTACTATGTGCCGAGCACTGTTCTAAGCGCTGGGGTAGACACAGGGGAATCAGGTTGTCCCACGTGGGGCTCACAGTCTTAATCCCCATTTTACAGATGAGGGAATTTAGGCACCGAGAAGTTAAGTGACTTGCCCACAGTCACACAGCTGACAAGTGGCAGAGCCGGGATTAGAACCCGTGACCTCTGACTCCCAAGCCCGGGCTCTTTCCACTGAGCCATGCTGCTTCTAATTCCAGCTTCTCCACTTATCTGCTCTGAGACCTTGGGCAAGTCACTTTACTTCTCGGTGCCTCGGACCTCATCTGTAAAATAGGAAACGAGACTGTGATCCTCATATGTGACAGGAATTGTGTCCAACTTGATTTGCTTGTATCCAACCCACCACTTAGTACGGTGCCTGGCTAATAGTAAGTGCTTAAATATCATAATTATTATTATAATTCCCACATCCTAGATAGGGAAGATGATGAGCATTTGACCAAGGTCATAGAGTAAAAGTGAAATGAACAAGATTCTGACTCTTCATCCAGGGCACCTTTCAGTCAGCCTGTCTCTTCCTTGATATAGGCCTTCTTGACTTAAGAAGTACGATTGTTCTCATCTCTTTCCTTATAACAGTGCTCACAGCAGAGAGCAGACTGTGGGAAAACCATAGAGGTTCACGTAAAAGGTCGACCTCACAACAATCCCTAGGTTTCGATGATATGGGAGAATAACACTTGGACTGTGAGTAGCTGAGGAGTGAAGTTCCCACAGGCGGAGTCTATTTAAACACTGCAAAAATTTATGCATAAACATAAAGATAAAAGTCATTTGAAGCCTATCTCCTCCAAGAGGCTATCCCTAAATCCTCATTTCCTTTTCTCCCACTCCCTTCTATCTCATCATTACACTTGGATTTGCAACCTTTATTCACCTCTCCCTCAGCCCCACAGCACTTGAATACATATCCGTAATTTATTCATAATATGTGTAATATGTCTGTGTCCCTGTCTAGACTGTAAGCTCATTATGAGCAGGGAATGAGTCTGTTATTGTTGTATTTTTCTCTCCCAAGTGCTTAGTACAATGTTCTGCCCACAGTAAGCACTCAAATGTGTTTGATGTGTGAAGGAAAGATGTAGAAGATACTGGATATTGCTGGTTATTGGTCATACTGTCTTTCCAGGAGTAGGATGGAAACATAGCCAGTTTGCAGAGCTGAAGCCCTTTAAGAATCAGACTGCAATAGCAGGAATTGTTCTGCATCAGAAAATATGATAGACATCAAGGCAAGTCATTCCCCTCTGCTCAGCACACAGAGAGAATGCTTCTAACTGCTTCAAGTTGAACTTGAATGAAATTTTGAGTTTATCACTCTCGCATGATGAAAAATAGTTATCTCCTTCACCAGGCTAAGATGTAAAGATGACTTTGAAGATATAAACATTTACCAATGTATTGAAAGCATTTCTAGACTTTATTTCCCCACTGAGACCTCCATCACATTCTTTCAGTGGAAGGAAAGGAAGGGAGGGAGAAATATAAAGGAATGGGGGTGTCAAAAATCAGGCACTGAGCATTCCTAATTTTGTCAGTCCAGTGTGAGTCAAAGCAGCCTCGTGCCTTTCCCAATTTAGAGCAGGGGCATAGCTATTTTTTTTTCCTTTAATTGTATTTGTTAAGCACTTACTATATGTCAACCACTGTTCCAGTTGCCTGAGTAAGTACAAGTTAACCAGGTCGGAAATGGTCCCTGTTACACGTGGCACTTACAGTCTAAGTAAGAGGTTAGAGGTGAACAGGTATTGAATCCCCATTTTGCAGTTGAGAAAACTAAGGCACAAAAAAGTTAAGTGACTTGCTTAACAAGTCACATGGATCACAGCTTTTAAATGCTAGAATTTAAGGAATGGCAGTATTAGGTCCAGTGTCCAATTAGCCTTTTTTTGCTAATGTAGAGAGGATTTCTGACCTCTGTCTAAGGACTTGCAAGATTTATAAGTTAGTGTATTGAATAATTAGCATTTTATAGGATTGTTCTATAGTACCTTTTCAGATTCAGACAGAAAGGTTAACATTTTAAACCATGTTATACTATTTAACTTCAGCAAACATGAAGCTTTGAATTTAATAAAGACCATTTTAATGAAAACTTGTCTTTTTAAGCTCATATTCGAATCTCATGTGGGAAAAGTAGATTTAGTGCAAACAGAACATATTCTCAAGCTCTTTTAAATTGATGAATTGGGGAAAGAGCCTGAGCCTGGGAGTCAGAAGGAACAGCACGGTGTAGTAGATAGACTGTGGGGCTGGGAGTCAGAAGATTGTGGGATCTAGCCTTCTTTCCACCACCTAACAGTTGTGTGACCTTGGGAAAGTCATTTCACTTCTCTGTGCCTCTGTTATCTCATCTGTAAAATGAAGATTGAAACTGTGAGCCCCATGTGGGTCGGGGATGGGGTCCAACCTGATTAGCCTGTATTTACAGTGCTTAGAACAGTGCTTGACACATGGGACTAAATAGAGCATTAATTTTTCACCCAACATCTATGAATGAATAGATAGGAACTGGTCATTAAGGACATTTCCTAAAGGGAAGAAATGTTTTTGTTGTCCTTCGTTGAATCATCTTTATCACTATGCTGAGACAGTTTGTCTATATTTTAGTAGTAGATTTGTTGATTTAATTCCTGAAATGGTAATACAGTTGAAAATGATTTTATCCTCTACAAACAGCTTTTAATAACTGGAAGGGAAAAATATTCCATGCTACTGATGAGTAACAAGGTGAGCATGATAACTAGAAGGTTATCATGCAATACAACATCATTTTCCAGGCACATAATTATATGTTTTGTATTTTAAGAGGTTCTCATTATGCAGATCAAATGTTTTTTGTGTTTTGAGAATAATTCAAGGTTATAGAAAGCATCTTTAGCTCATGGGAAACTTGGCAGGTTTTCTTCAAACTCCAGCTTTCTTCTTGAATGTTGTTAAGCAGAGTATTATGCGGTTCATGAAATTACAATACCACCACAAATTTTTTCCCTGTTCCACTCTCGTCCAGGTGAGTGAGGACCAGAAGTCACTGCTCCCCCAAGACTATTTCAAGGCCTTTGGATGGGATTGGACTTTATGCCTAGTGAAGAGTTTTTCCTATTAAAACTTCACATAGATTGCTTGGGTATCAGTATTTTAACTAAAAGAAAGATGGAATAAGGGGAAAAATATTGAATTCCCTACCTGCCTAAGGGTGAAATGTCAGGGTTAACATAAATTAATATAATATCATGGGAAATCATGGATCAACAGCTAAACAAGATATGAAGATGCTTATAAGCTTATAAGCTTGCTATCTCTCTCTTCTATGCAGTGACCTGTGATTTATGGGGGTTAGAACATGGTCTACTCTGTAAGGAATTTATACACAGATGCACAGAGCCAAACACACACACATGCACATATGTAGATTATTATTAATAATATTGTTGTTATTATTGTACTGTTTACTATGAACTAATAATAATTATGATGGCATTTGTTAAGAGCTTACTGTATGCAAAGCACTGTTCTAAGTGCTGAGCATTGTACTAAGCACTAGGATACATACAAAATAATCAGATTTAGACACAGTCCCTGTCCCACATGAGCTCACAGTCTAAGTAAGAGGAAGGGGAATGTAATCCCCATTTTACAGATGAGGGGACTGAGGCACAGAGTGAAGTATCTTGTTCAAGCTCACACAGACAAGTAGTGGAGTGAGGGTTTGAACCCAGGTTCTGTGATTCATAGAACTGTGCTATTTCATATATACAAAAACACCCCTAATACGTACCCACACATCTAATTTTGGATAATGGCCCATTTAAGCATTTGAGTGAAGAAAACACAGGATGAATCCTGACTTTTGTTATGAGTGCCCTCTTAAAGGCTATGCCCTTGAGAGCTTTGAGTCTAAAACAGTGCCGTCTCAGTGATGGAAAGATGCTCACTGTGGGCAGGGAATGAGTCTGTTTATTGTTGTATTGTACACTACCAAGCACTTAGTATAGTGCTCTGCACAGAGTAAGTGCCCAATAAATATGATTGAATGAATGATTGATAAACTGTATAATAGCCATTGCCTTAATTGTTAGTCAGTAATGGAACTGAGGAAAAGTGCCACGGGAGGAAATTGACCTAATTTTCATGGGGACCAATATGCCAACGTGTGTTATAAAATAACTCTTATCTTTCATTTCATGGTGTATTCTTTTTCCCCCACAGGCATTTCCTGGAAATATAAACTCAGATGGTGTGGTCCGCCATGATTTGCAGCATCCAATCACAGCCCGATATGTCCGCATAGTCCCCTTAGACTGGAATGGGGAAGGCCAAATTGGATTGCGAATCGAAGTCTATGGCTGTCCCTATTGTGAGTATTCTTGAGATGCTTCATTGCATTTAATTTTGCAACACTCTCAGTTGTAGCATATTTCCATTTTATGCATCTCCTCTCCTTCCCGTGCCCCATGACTCATTAATACACTGCCTTATTGTTTTCTCTACATATTTACATGTAACATCACAGCCCATCCCATTGGAACTTTTTATTTTGTGTAAAGTAATGAAAATTATTAGCTTTCTGTGAGAGGCATAATTCCTCAGAAATGCAGCTTTGCACTCTCTCTTGGTATTCACTTATGATGCTCAGAAGTGTTGTTGTAGATGACCTTAGGTGTGTTTTGGGAAAGGTATATTGGAAGCATTGTAAATGAACAACCAGGAAGAGTGGATTGATTGGGCTTAGATGGGCAGGACTCTGCCCAGTGTTCTTCCACAGGGGTATCTTAGCTCTCCTTGTCTAATTATAGGACCTCACTAACCAGAAGTGAAAGCTTATTATGCTGTCTGAGCCATAGGCCTGACTGTATAACTATGTAGAGATATTTTCTGTTCTAAAAATGACCTCCTTCTTGCACCCATCAGTCAGATAGAGAAGTGATTCTTTTGAGAAAAAATGGATAAAAGAGCCACAGGATGGTTGTAGGTGAGTTAGCACAGAAATATTTTTATCTGTGAGGCTTATTAAATTCTCAAATGAGCTACTGAAGTAATGTCTGGATCTTTAGAGTGAGTCATTCCCTAATCTGGAGGCCAGGAGTTGAACCAATCGTTAACTTCAACTTTCTTCAACTTTTGAATTTGTGATTGCATGCGTCAAATGATAATTTTGTCCATTAAGTGACAGTTGTTTTAATCAGTGAACAAGAATTTACTGAGTTTAAGGGGACATAATAAAGGATATTCATAGGTCTTGTTCCCATCCCATCTCTTGGCTACAAGTCCCAGGCTCTTTCTGTTAGGTCACACTGTCTGCCTAATATTTGTCCTCCGTAACCAGATTTGTTCAGTTATGGTGAGGGGGGGAAAAAAAAGCAACAAAACAAAAGCCTTAAATACCTGTTAGAAAGCCCCCATACCCTCTCTGGTTTGAGAAAGTTATACTTTGTTTTGGAGGGTTTGGGGGTTTTTTTTCTACTTTCAAGATTTAATGTGCCCTTTAGGACAAGGACTTTGTCCAACATTCAGTCTGTATTGCAGACCAACATTCGATGAACATGCTAGTGTCTTAGTCCTTCGACGAGAACTCGTTCATTTGGTTTCAAATGAAGAACCATTAGAAAATAGAAAAAAAGGAAACCTGTTGTGTGTGAATAAAGTAGTGCATCTGAATCCATCTGTCAATTATTCCTACCACTGGCAAAATAACATTTTAGAAATGATGTTTTAGTATTGACAAATCACCATGTCTAGTTTCAAAAAATGTCATTATCTGAAGAACATGTCCTAAATTACATTTCTAAATAAGAATTGGAAGGCATAAATCATTAGCTTTAGAAGCTAACAACCTGGGATAATGAAAGCATGAAATGAGAATTGTCAGAATTTCCTAGGACATGCACAGCACTTATAAAAAGACAGACTACTTACTGTTGCAGTGGAATGATCTATCAGGAGTCTTATCCACAGGAAAGGACGTAGTGGTTTAAAAGTGACTTCCCAGAAAGTATTTACAGTTTATTATCGAGAGACATTTTGTAAAAATTAAATATGATTAGGAGCTGGGCAAAAAATGCTATTTTGAAAAATTGAAAGGTGTGGTACGACTGAAATGTTGAATATCCTTTCAAGATGCGTAGATTGAGTATTGGTACAAGAGGCCAGAAGTCTTCTAGTGACTCAAAGTGAAATACAAAAACAAAGCCAAAATAGAGTCTGGTGACAACAGGATTTTAAGCATTTGACAAAAGGTTACTTGTTTGACAAACGATTCTGAAAAATTAAAAAAAAAGGTTTCAGGAAAATGAAAATCCATGGACCTAAAACTAGTAATGTTTGTTCACAGAACTGTTAGGCTAGTGTGACTTTGTCAACTACATATGGGCAGGGAACGTGTCTACCAACTCTGTTATAGTGTACTCTCCTAAGTGCTTAGTAAAGTGCTTGGCACATATTAAGCATTCAATATTGATGATTGTTTAATGTATTTTCAGAAGTGGCACACTGCATTATATTACCTACAGTTATTGTGGGTTTGTATAGGGAATTAATCCTGACTCCCAGCCATAGTACCTATTTTCATATATCAGGGGCTGGGGATTTTATTCTTTATAGTGTAGGTACAGTAGGCAAAGTAACTGACTTTTGCAGGAGGAGAATACTGGCCACTTCAACATTCTCAGTCATACCTTCCTTCTTCATGGTGATTTCATGAATTTTTGGGACCTGTGGGTTTTTGCAGATTCAGATCAGCTTTAGGGTTGCAATTTGACATCACCATTTCCCTGGGTAGGGTGATGCAAGGCCTGGTTGAATGAAAATGAGGTTGGGTGGAGTGAAGAGTAAATCTGAGGAGTAGAAGGAGAATTAGAGCAGTTGCTCAAGGAAACTTTGCAATAACCAGAACACTAAAAAGCAGGTTTTAAAACCAAAACAGGCCCCATATGGGTTAAACCGATTAGCATGCCAGGAATCTTCCCTTAAGAGTAAAAATGTCATAGGGTCCGGTAGTTTTACATTAACCTTTTCAGCTTGACTCATGCATGGGTGGGATCACACCAACATTGTCATTATCTTTGAACATGAGGGGGCAGCAGGGTTTGTGGAGAGTATAAGGGGCTGGAAATCTGGAGATCTTTTTTCTAGACCTAACTTTACCACTGGTCCATTGTGTATCATTGGAAAAGTCACTTAATCTATCTGGGTTTCAATTTCCTCGTCTACAAAATGGGCATGAAATAGGTATTCTCCCTACCTGGGGGACAGGGATTGTGTACCATCTGATCCTCTGGGTATTTCTGCCAGCGCTTAGAACAGTGCTTGGCAGATAGTAAGTGCTTAAGAAATACCATCATCATCATTATTATTACCCCAGTACTTAGCATAGTGCTGTGGCACAGGGTAACCATTAAATAATATTGTCATCAAACAATAAGGACTTTGTACATGTATATGTACATTTTATACACTTATCTAGATAAAGGTACAGCCATCTAGATCATTGTGGGTGGGAAACGTGTCATATTGTTGTGTTTTACTCTCCCAAGAGCTTAGTTCAGTGCCCTGCACACAGTAAGTGTCAATAAATATGGTTAATTGATTGATTTATACTCTGCTAGGATTATTTAGTTTCATGGATGGAGATCTTTGGTTGTGGGTAGGGCTTCCTGGGTAAAGCAGCCTTGGACTTGACTTTGGTTTCATTTGCTTTTATTCTCAGTTCCTAATATTGCAAGATGAATCATAATTATTCACAAATCTCCTTGTATACGTGCCTCAAGAGTGCAGTCACCATCACACTGCAGTTCGCAAATGATTGTCTCAAAGATTTTTGATGATTCTCGTGGCCTGTTGATTTGGAAGAATTTCCCAGTGGGTCAGAAGTGTATTTTAATTCCAGTTTCTATATTCTTGTTGAATCAATCAAACAATCATACTTATTGAGCACTCACTGTGTGCAGAGCACTGTACTAAGCACTTGGGAGCGTACATTATAACTGAGTTAGTAGGCAAGTTCCCCGCCCAAAACGATCTTACAGTCTAGAGGGGGAGGCAGGCATTAATATAAATATATAAGATATGGATAGCACAGGCTTGAGCCTATCACATAATCCTGTTGTTTTCCAAGAATGATGGAAGAAAGTTTAGATAGGACACTTTTGTCTTTTACTAAACTGATGATACCACCGCATGTTTAAGAAAATAATTATGGAAGTTTTGAAAGAGTAATAGGGTATGGAGAAAGGGGACGGTTACAAGACTGGAAAGGAAAAGCAAGTTAATTCAAAGTGTAAACTTCTCACCCTTTCTGTCCCCAAATGGTGAAATATTTAAGGTAGTCAAATTTAACAATTGTCTATTTTTATTTTTATGTATATTTATTTAAACATCTCCCTTTAGGATTGTCTTATTCTTCAAGTGCTGGGGCCTCACTTTGTAGTAGCCATAAACTAACTTCATGCTTGGTGATGACAAAATAAAATTTTGATTTGATAATAATAATAATTGTGGTATTTGTTAAGTGCTTATTATGTGACAGTCACTGTACTAAGCACTGGGGTGGTTACAAGGAAATTGAGTTGGCCAGAGTCCCTGTCCCACATGGGGCTCACAGTCTCAATCTGCATTTTACAGATTAGGTAACTGAGGAACAGAGAAGTGTAGTGACTTGACCAAGACCACACAGCAAATAAGTGTCAGAGCTGGAATTAGAACCCATGACCTTCTGACTCCCAGGCCCATGTTCTATCCACTGCACCATCCTGCTTCCCTTATTTTAGGAGTAAAAATATCCCAAACCTCTGCTCTTCTCCAGGGAAACATGATAATGGTTCAACTTTTCTCTCTTCACCTTTCTGTGTATATTTAGCTGGTAGAGAAGATTAGATTCCACAATTAATAATAGCCTTCAAATCTTGCCTTGAGACAGAATTGTATCATAAGGCCAGATGTAGTCCTGTGGTTGAACAGTGTGGTTCTGCTCCTTTTGCTGGGGGTACCTTACTGGAGATCAGTTAGGAGTAGTTATGATATAGTAGGATATTGTACTAGGACATGTTTCTGCTATGTACCATATTTTGAGGAGGGAAGGATAATTTACTTATTTTAGTATTAAATAACTGGAGATTGGGTTGAGCATCTCCATCATCATTAGCAGAAGCAACAGTATTTATTAACCAGGGAGAGTGTTTCATTAGTTCTGAAGGACTCCATCTTAAATAGCAGAATGTGGCATAATGGATAGAGCTCAGGCCTGGGAGTCAGAGGAACCTGGCTTCTAATCCCAGCTCCACCACTTGTCTGCTGTGTGACCTTGGGGAAATCACTTCACTTTTGTGTGCCTTAGTTACTCCTACTTCAACTGTGAGCCTCATGTTGGACACAGTCCATGTCCCACCTGATTAGCTTGTATCTACCCCAGTGCTTGATACAGTACCTGGCATATAGAAAGCACTTAAATACTATTACACACAAAAAATATTTTGTAAGATGATTGTGTGTTTCTTCATATGGGATTATATTGCAGCAGAATACAAAATCAGGATCACAGTTTTAGTCTGGTTTGTCTCACCATGAACATTATCCTATTTCCTCAAAAATATAAACTGGATGAAGTACTCTTTACACCTTAGAAAATGTAGAATCCAAAGGAAACCACTGAGAAGAAGAAAAATCTATTGTTGGATGCCCATTTACCTTCAATTCCCCTACATCAACCTTTCTTGATGAAAGTCACCTTTAAATTACATATTATTTTTGTTAGTTTAAACTATAGTTGGTATCCCTTTCTTTAAATAGGAGACAAATTTAGACATTCTGTTGCCAATACTGTGTAGGCCATGGAAATCTATCTCCCTATCCCACCAGATGTTCAAATAAGATCTTTTTTTCAACTTGTATATTTTTTGAAAGAGGCAAATTATAAACTTTGTCCTTCTTGGAACACAGCCTCATTTCACCCCTATGGGAGTAAATATATTTGTCATATTTTGGCCAAATTTACATTAGCAAAAATTCTCTTTTGTTTTTAATTATCCAGATATTTCATGCATACTTTTGAGGGGCTGAAGTATATAGTTAATTTTCTAGATTAAACTCCCCATTAGTTTTATGTTGTAAAGACTATTACTTGAGGATTTTCACTTAAATTTCCTAGTTAATTAAATCTTATCCTTTATGACTTTAAAGATTTTTTGTTTGAGCATTCTCCAATGAATTCCTCTTGCACATGTCGTCCTTTCTTTAATCAGTGACCGTTCTGTTCTATTGTCATAGTCACCTATGATGTTAGATATTTCTCAGTGAAAATGAAAAATCAGCCACTCTTTAGTTTGAGAGGTTTAGTTCTCTGCCAGTGAATCTAAGCCTTTGGGGCCTCGATTGTGTGCATTTCCTGGAGTGAAATGGATATTATAAGTTCAGTGACTTTCAAGCTCTGTTTAAATTATTTCTTCCTTTAGCATGTGTTTTTCCCTGAAGTTTAGTGAGAGGAAGGGCATGTGTTTTTCTCAATAATATATGCAGTATTTTGTGACTCTGCCAGCTTCTTCCCATGATGTAAATTGCAATTTTGTTTTTGCATCCCAGAAAGAAGAGTTAGGTAATAGGAAAAGAAAAAGAACCTTATGCATAGAATTCTTAAGTGAACATTTCACCAAGAAAATGAAAGCCAGAATACTGATGATAATTGTGAATATCTTAATATTTAAAACCAAGATACACAATGAACCAAAATTTTTTTTATGCCAAAACCACTTCCTGGGAGTAAGGTAGGCTCTTATGGAAGCTGGGTAGCTGCACTGTAGTAAGAAATCAGTGAGGTACGATAGGATGGGGCAACATTGTTCAATGCTTTAAAGCCAATGGTAGATATGTAAGGTTTCAAGGAGAAAGAGGTGACCAGAGTGTCAAAGGCAGCTATGAGGTCTAGGAAGATAAGGATGGAGTAAAGTCTTTGTATTTGTCGAGGAGGCCATTAGTGATCTTAGAAAAGGCTTTTTTCTTGGTTTGAAGGGGCGGAAACCAGATTCAGAGGATCAAGCAGAGAATCAGAGGAGAGAAAGAATAGACAGCAGGTGTAGACAACTGTCTCAAGGATTTTGGAGAGGAATGGTAGGAGGGAGATAGGGTGATTACTGGAGGGAAGCATGAAGTTAAGGGAGAGTTTTTGGTTTTTTTAGGATAGGGAAGAGATGAACACATTTAAGGTGGCAGGAAGAAGCCACTGGAGAGTGGACAGTTGAAGATGGTGGTCAGGGAGGAAGTAAGTATTTTAATATGGTATGAAGGGATGGGATCAGAGGTGCAGGTGGAGGGGATAGATTTTGAGAGATGGAAGTGATCTCTTCTTGAGATGCTGCTGGGAAGATTTGGGAGAATTGAAGAGGGTGGGGGAGGATGAGGGGACTGGAGAGAAGCAGGGAAAATTTTAGGGAGATTATGCCTGGTGGCATCAATTTTGCTAATAAAGTATTTGGCCAGGTAGTTGTGGGAAAGGATAGGTAGGTCTGGGAGACAGAAGGTTTGAGGAGGGAGGTAAATGTCTGAAACAGCTGATGAGGGCAGTGGATATGGGAGCTAATATTAGTGATTATTTAATTCTGAATCCAAAAAGTTCTCGTTCTCTGCAACTCCCACAGCCTTGAAGCCAGGTTCAAACTTAGAAATTTCCAGTTAAAAAAACAATCAAAAAGAAAAACAAGATAAAGAGATGTTGCTTAAGTAATAATAATCATATGTGTTAAGCCCATTGCTATGTATGAGGCACTGTTGCAAGCACTGGTTGATCAGTTTAGACATAGTCCCTGTCCTGCATGAAGCTCACAGGCTAAGTAGGAGAGAGTAGGATTTAATCCCCATTTTTACAGTTGAGGTAACTGAGGCCCAGAGAAGTTAAGTGACTTTCCCAAGGTCACAAAGCAGACAAGGGGCGGAGCTGAGAATAGAATCCAGGTCCTCCAACTTTCAGGCCCATGCTCTCTTTGCACTAGGCCTTGCTCTTTCTCTAAACCAAAGGACCTGGCCAAGGCTATCAGCAAATATGTCTCCCTGACAAATGACAACATGCACCGAAGAAGATGAATACAGATATTTAAAAAGAGTCATTACTATATTACCCATTTTTATTCCCAAAAATGACACTATTGGGCAATGAGGCCTTGTCTGACTGCAAGTCAAGTGTGTGACTGTTCCCCTGCTTCTGCATTGTTTGAGTGTAAAATTGGACTCTCGGTGTCCTGCTGGGTTGGTTCCATGCAGGAAGTTTCTGTCTTCAAGCCCACTGCTTTTCAAGCCTGTTTTGACATCCTGCTCTTTGGAATCTTTTGTTCGAAGGGAATTACCCCTTTCCCAGTTCGGTCACTAAAGCTGTTCTGTGGGCTGCACTGGCCTTCCAGACATCCACTGCTGTGTTGAATTGTTTGAGACTATGCTCCAAACCAAGGTGGGTCAGCAAAGATGCCTAGAAGAAGCTCTGAAGGAACTCTGTTGGAACAATTCACAAAAAAGATTTTCTTCAAGGAGGAATATCAATATCTCTCTTTGGTAATGTTTACCCGAGCAGTCATCAAGAGGTCGGGCAAGGCTAGTCAAAGCTACCAAGGCAGGTTCAGTGAGTCACTCTGAGGTAAAAAAAAAAGATATTTTGTTGCAAAGAAATGCTTCATAATACCTAGTGACTCTGACAAAAGAGAGGCTTGTAGAAATCTAGGTCAAGATATTTTGAAATTGATATGAAAAGCAATGGAATGCCAAAGTGGAAACTTTTATCCCTTAATAAAGATATGGTCCCAGGTACATTCTCTCAACATCTCTCAAGAGTGAAGATTCTTCGAGTTACATAATAGAATAGAAGGAAATTCTAAGGCACTGGTAACATTTTAAGTGTTAGACTCTTTTTATACTATCAGAAATGAGACTCTTGGAAGCATACCAATCAATCACTACTATTTATTGAGCACTTACCATGTGCAGACCACTGTACTAAACGTTTGGAAAGGAATGACTTAATTGTTACGTTGCCATCAGAACAGAGATACATGACAGAGCATCTGGATCTGATTACATATCTGCCGATTCCTACAAATATGTGGAGGACATTCTGCTTAAACATTTCCACAAGTATTTCCTTAAGCATTAACACTGACGGGATGCTGATTTCAAAATGAAAAGGGTAAGGTCAGGCTGGGCTGACAATTGTAGGATTTCACTGCCTTTCATTTTACTGATCCTTCTGGAACTCTTCTTGACTGGCTACTCAGGAATATTAGTTGAGGATTTTCACTTAAATTTCCTAGTTAACTTAATCTTATCCTTAATCTTAATCTTATCCAGGAGTCTGCACACTCCTGGAGTCAAACTGTGTCCTCAGACCCCAGCGCGACCCAGAGGACTTCATTTTCTCAGCATGTAAGAGGGTAGTGCAGAGAATCGTAGCTAAAACCTCATAGATTTCCACTGATTCTTATAAAAAGTAATTAGTATGCAGGAGAATATCTGAGTTTTAGCAATTCTTTAATAACTGTGGCTGCCCTGAGAAGGTCATTAAAATTCGGAGACAGCCTTGTGCTGGTGTTGCCCTATGTTATAGAGTTATATCCTGTCTGATCTATTTTCCACCTCCAATGGGGCCCATCAGGATCATGTAATAGGTCCAGTCCTATTTGATTTATTCTATGCAATTTATTCTTCATTCAGTCAGATCCATTTTTCCTAGTCGTGGTATAGGTTGCAGCAGTGAACTTGAAAGGCAGGAATAGGATTTTTTTTAAGATCCTCGAGGAAACTCTTCCAACACCGAAAAGAAAATAATTGAAATCCTTAGAGCCAGGCATTTATATGTGGTAAACCACCTAAGCAGATGTACAAGTGATTGTAATACAGCACCATGGCCTCTCAAGTCTGAAGGAAGCTTTGGGAATCTATTAGCCTGCACAGTGGCAATTTACACAGAATTAAAGGACTCAAGAGGCTTTATGGACTCTATGTCAACACAGAGTTCTTCTAGTTAGGCAGTGTACTGTCCAATCAATCAATCAGTAGTATTGAGTGTTTACTGTGTACAAAGCACTGTACTAAGCAGTTGGGAAAATACAAGAGATTTGATAGACACCTTCCTTGCCTATGTTTCAACAGGTGTTTCCTACGGATGGTAGCAAATTTTTTTGCAGTTTTTCTGGCCTCAAAAGCATTTTAAATGAAATTGGGATAGAAAAATATGTAACCACTTGGTTTTTGGATTGTCATGCTTAAGTAAAATTCCTCAAATCCTTAAATGACTCCCTTCTTGTGTATTAGACACTTCCAGAAGTTGCATACATAAACTCTTTTGAGACTATTAGGTATTAATTAGTAAGATACTGCTTCAGTAACATCAGCAGCAAGGAACTAGAAAATTTTTTAAATCATTGTCATTCCATGTTACATTAAAGCAATATTCTTTATATCCTTGCTATATGCCTGATATAAGAGTAATATATATATACAATTCCATAATTACATAAATTAAGGCTCTTTCACTAGGTGTTATTTATAGTAGTAGTCTAGGATACGACTATTATTCAGAATTTCCATTCCCACTTTAAATATAATTCTAATGTTATTTCCACCCTGATTTAATTTGGATACTTATGTTTTACCAGTTACTCATCTGAGAAAGCATATAGACATGTATACCTATGCTTTCTCTGATAGTTTCCTATTTTTGAGGCAGTAATGTTACTATTACATAAGTTAATTTCAAATGTCTCCTTAGGTTTCGATGGCAATGAAAGAAACAGAAAACAATGGGATTAGTTTCTACAGGTGAAAAGGTATACAATGTGGTAATGAGATAGTTTGCAGCTTTATGTTCCTTTCTTGAAAATACAGTGGATGTGATACTATACGAATTGAATATAATGAGGTGAAATTATATTTTATAGTAGTGATGGTATTTGTTAAGCACTTACTATGTGCCAAGCACTGCTCTAAGCACTTTTATGTGTTTGAGATTTTGTGTGGCCATTCATGAAGGAGCCCAGGATTGTTTTTAGATCCCAAATAGTTTTGCTTTGACTTGATCACCAGTAGTTAACTAATCAATCTATCAATCATACTTATTGAATGCTTAAAATTTCCTCTTCCTTGGCACACAGAGAAGGATCGCAACATTTAGACTGTCTTGCTCTAACTTGAATTTTGATATGGTTACAAATCATCATGGCAGGGATTATGTAATTGAAGTCATCATAGCCTGGTTGTTTGGGTGTCCTTCCTCTGTTCATATAAGAACATGCCTGCAGTAATTATCTACAGCAGTAGTGATAATGGTGGTAGAAAGAGTATGCATTTAGTACCTACTGTGTTCAGACTACTAAACACTGGGAAGGATTATTCAGTTGAGAATAATACATGGTCCTAGACTCACTATCTGAGAATAAAAAGGGAGAGAGCAGACTGGCAACAGGCACATAAGGAAAGATGAAACAAAACACTAAGACAAAGACAAAAAACAAATTGAATAAGTTGAAATTTGGGCTCCTCGCAGCTCGAGTCCTGTGCATATTTTTAAACCCAGTCGACTCACCCTCCCTATAATCTATTTGTGTCTGTCTCCCCCAGTAGATTATAAGATTTTTAATGCATCAATTAATAGTATTTATTGAACACTTACTCTGTGCAGAACAGTATCCTAATCACTAGAATTAGTAAATATGATTCCTGCCCCAAAAGAGTTTATAATCTAGCAGAGGAAACAGACACTAAAGTCAATTACAAGTAAGGGGAAGCAAAAGAGTGTAACGTGCACAAGTACATAAGAGTAATGTGAGGAGGGGATCGAGGGAGTATGATTAGAGATAAATAAAGTGCATAAGCAATTCAGTAGAGAAGGAAATAGTATAGAGATATGATAGATCAATCAGGGAAGGCTTCATGGAGGAGATGTGATTTTAGTAGGGCTTTGAAGACTGAGTGTGTAGTGAAGGGGACAGGGATTGTGTCTACTCTCTTTACTGTACTCTCCCAAGCCCTCAACACAGTGTTCTGCACAGGGTAAGTGCACAATAAATACTCTTGATTGATTGAAAGAAGCATCAGGCTGTTTGTACCTGAATCCTTTGCAGAATTGTCAGGATTAGTAATTGCATGCCTTGGAGAAAGTTGGCTCAGGGAAAGCATTTCCAGTACAGTTGCCTAGTTAGAAGTATAACCTTTCTAGTTTGAAGGCCCTCTTTGCTATCAGTGAACATTTAAATAGATCCACTTTTTCAAAGTTGTTCACTCAGTATATAGTTTATGGAGAATCTTTAATTTAAGCTCACTAAAAGCATTTTTCCAAGTGAAGCTGACAAATGAAATCAATACCGTTGATTAAAAACCTGACTGAAATGACCAAACATAAATAACATGCAGTTAGGCCCTTCATTAACTTGGTGTTTGGGTCTAGGAACATTAAAACAAAGATCTGAGCCTGGAGAAAAGAAAGAGATTGTTACTATTCCATCCTTGTCCAGGCTAATTTCATCTCTCAGAGATAAAGTTTCTAAGGTGTAAGTGGGAAATAGAATGGGTAGTGCAGGGTTCAGGAAGGGTTTACTGAGATGAAAAGTCCTTAATAGAAAGTTCAGATGGCACGTGATGCAAATCTGTGAGAATGAATGTCAAGAAGGACAGACATCACACTGTTGGAGTCAGAATACTAAGTAGATGGACCATATGGCCGCTACTGTCCGGATGGATCTGTCTTGCTCCAGCAGGTGAGGCAGAGGGGAAGGGTGTCCATAGCTACATGGCTGTTCCATCATGGCCCCCTCGGACTTACAACTGACAATACCTGCCCCCTCCTGCCAGAAGATACAGTGAATCCTAGCTGAAAGAGCATAGGCTCGGGAGCCAGAGGATCTAGGTTCTAATCCCGGCTCTGCCATTTTCCTGCTGAGTGACCTTGGGCAAGTCACCTAACACCTCTATATATCAGTTTCCTCTTCTCTAAAATGGAAATTCAATTCATTTTCTCCTTCTTCCTTAGGCAGTGAACTCCATGAGGGACAGGGACTGTATCTGACCTGGTTATCTTGTATCTACCCAAGGACTTAGTATATAGTAAGCAATTTACAAATACCATAATTATTATTATCATTACTTTTATTACCATCGTTACACGGGTGGAATCCCATCCCTGCAGACACACTGAAGGTATAAGCTAGAGCAATTTTCCTAATTCTTGGAGAGTTGAGAAATGTATGAATGATGGACCAGTGGCAACCCTCTAGCTGAGAAGCAGTGTGGCCTAGTGGATAGAGCATGAGCCTGAGAGTCAGTAGGACCTGGGTTCTAAATTCTTGCTCTGCCACTTGTCTGTCATTTGTCTGCTGTGTGACACTGGGCAAGTCACTAAATTTATCTGTGCTTTAGTGACTTCATCTGTAGCATGGAGATTAAACCCAGGAGCCCCATGTGGGACATGGACTGTGATTAGCTTGTCTCTACCTCAAAGCTGAGAACAGTGCCTGGCATATAGTAAATGCTTAACAAATACCATAAAAGCCCCCAAAACCTTGCTGGGGTGTGAGCCTGAAGACTGTTCCTTCAACTCCATTTAGCTCTTGTGGGCAAGGAACATGTCTACAAACTCCATTATATTGGACTCTCCCAAGCACTTAGTCCAGTACTTAGCACAATAAGCACTCAATAAATACCATTGATTAATGATTGATTGATTTAGTAATGGTAGTCTTCATTTATTAATGGCTTACTTTATGCAGAGCCCTGTTCTAAGCACTGGGAAGGGTACACAGGTGGGAATTAGAAGTGCTCCCTGTCCCTTAGGGAGTACACATCTAAAAATTTGATTTTGTGGTTGACATTATCTCTTCATTTATTATTTTGTGCTTTGTTCACCTTGTGAATTATTTCCTTATGTGCTTTTTGCCAATTCCACCCTTTTTAGATTGTCAGAGTCCATGTTTGATATATCCTTCACACTCAAAGATGGTGAAAATGACTAGGAGTGCATGTGTGACTGAAAAGTCAATCCTTATTTTCCCTCCCAAATCCTCTCCTCCAACTAACTTTGCCATCATACTGATTATACTATCCTCCCCAACTCTCAAATCTTTAACCTTGGCATCATTCTTGGCTCATCTATCTTTTTCAGCACCCATATTGTCTGTATTCAAGTACTGTGGGTTCTTCCTCAACATTTCCAAAATCCATCATCATAAATGGTATTTATTGAGAATTTACTGTGTGCAGAGCACTTTATTAGGCGCTTGGAAGAATGCAATATACAGAGTTGATAGATACATTCCCTGCCCATAACAAGTGTACAATCTACCCTTTCTTCTCCATCCAAACTGACATCACTGTGTGTCCAGGCACTTGTCATAATCCAAATCAACTATTTTTTCAGACTCCTTGCAGACCTCTCTACCTCCTGCCTCTCCTATCTCCAGTCCACCCTACACTCCACTGCCCAGAGCATTTTTCTAAAATGTAGTTCTGCCTACATCTCCTCACTCTTCCAAAACCTCCAGTGGTTACCTGTTCTCCTCCACATCAAGTAGAAATTCCTGGCCATTGACCCTAAGGCACCTAATCAGCTCTCTCTCCTCTACATATCCTCACTGGTCTCCCACTAAACCCATTGTACACTTTATTCCTCTTTAGCCAACCTACTCATTATGTTTGTTCTCATCTCTCTTGTCTTTTCTCCCTTCTCCCCAAGCCCATAAGTCCTTCCCTTTGCACATCGAGTAGGTCACTGGTCTCCCCATCTTCGAGGCCCTTCTGAAATCACATCACCTCCAGGCATTGCTTAATTAATCTCTCAACTCCCTATCATATGTCCTCAATAACTACCTCTTCAGGACATCTATGTCACTTAAGAACTTAAGCATTCAAAACCCCTGTTGTACTTCTGTACATAACTTTATGCTCAATTGCTTCCTGTAACCTGCCTTTTATTTTAGTATTTGTCTCCCTCATTAGACTGTAAGTTCCTGGAGGGCAGGGATCTTCGCTATTTATTTGATTTTCCCAAGGGGTCAGTACAAAACCTGCCACAGAGTTAGTGACCAATTAGTGTGCTAGATTGATTGGTTGATTTAAAGCACTCTATCATCTTGATCTCTCCTACCTGACCTCCCTGCTTTCCTCCTACCACCTAGGCCGCACACTTCGCTCCTCTAATGCCCACCTACTCAGTGTTCCTCTATATCATCTATCTTGTTGCCAGCCTCTTGTCCACAGCCTTCCTCTGGCCTGGAACACCCTCCCTCTTCATATTGGATAAACTACATTGTCTCCATCTTCAGAGCCTTATTAAAGGCGCATCTCCTCCAAGAGGCCTTACCTGACTAGACCCTTATTTCCTCTTCTCCCCTTCCCTTCTGCTTCACCCTTGTTTTTGGATTTTCACCTTTTATTCACCCCTCCCTTAGTCCCACAGCACTTATGTACATACCCGAAATGTATTTACCTATATTAATGTCCTTCTCCCCTCTCTTCTATAAACTCATTCTAGGCAGGGAGCATATCTACCAACTCTGTTGTATTGTATTCTCCCAGATGCTTAGTACAGTGCTCTGCACACAGTAAGCACTCAATAAACATGATTAATAGACTGAATCATGAGGGACCCATAGTCCTTCATACAAAAAGGCATACAAAAAGACTGTCCCTGTGTTGTCATGTTTGATGTTTACAAAGCCAGGAGCTGCTTTCTCTTAATAAAGCACTTTCCATGAAGTAAACAAGCGCTCACCAATTGTAACAAATAATAATCATACTTTCGGGCTTCATGTCATCAGAAAATATGGATAATGGGTGTTTTGCAATAATTTTAATAACTCCTCTGTCATGGTCATAAGATAGCATCTGCAAATAATAGGAGATTGCTTACATGACAGAAGAAACCACCTGTTGAAGGATTATTGAGAACAACAGAGCAGACAAAAAGCAAGGCAGCTTTAGCCAGGCTTATCAAATACTGTTTAGGGCTGAAAGGATTTGATAATATGAAGTCTATCATAATTGTTACATTTCTGGGTCGAGGTAAAGTGAAGCCATGTTGTCAGAGGCACAATCTGCTTGCACTGCTTTTTGTTTTGCCAAGTTATCTCTTTCAATATATTTTCCCATTTTTCAGCCTCTCCTTAGAGATTTCTGTCTGCTCATAGGTTTCTTTACTCTGATTTTGTTTTCCAAAAATCTTTCTGCAGATTCCTTCTCTGTCTATCCATTTTGAGTGCATTCACGGAAAATTAACTGTGGCTGGAAAAAAATCAATTGTTATAGGCTAGGGTACAGATGAATATTAGGAGAATTAAAAAAAAGCAAATCATTTTAACAACATATTTCAGTCTTCTAAAAGTAATTCAAGCAACTAAATTGCTGTTTGCTGGAAACAGAGCCTTCCCAACCAGAAAACCTGTTGAGACACTTTCCACTTTTTTGGGTATTTACTAAATTCTTACTAAGCATTTCTCTAAACTGTAGCTCATTGTGGGCAGGGAACGTGTCCGATTAGTGTTACATTATGCTCTCCCAAACACTTGGTACAGTGGTTTGCACACAATAAGTGCTCAATAAATGTGACTGAATGAATGAACTACATGGAACCTTTTTTTACAATAATAATGTTGGTATTTGTTAAGCGCTTACTATGTGCAGAGCACTGTTCTAAGCACTGGGGTAGATACAGGGTCATCAGGTTGTCCCACGAGAGGCTCACAGTCTTAATCCCCATTTTACAGATGAGGGAACTGAGGTCCAGAGAAGTGAAGTGACTTGCCCACAGTCACACATCTGACAAGTGGCAGAGCCAGGATTCGAACCCCTCATCTCTGATTCCCAAGCCCGTGCTCTTTCCACTGAGCCACGCCGCTTCCCTATTCATTCATTCAATAGTATTTATTGAGCGCTTACTATGTGCAGAGCACTGTACTAAGCGCTTGGGATGAACAAGTCAGCAACATATAGAGACAGTCCCTGCCGTTTGACGGGCTTACAGTCTAATCGGGGGAGACGGACAGACAAGAACAATGGCACTAAACAGCGTCAAGGGGAAGAACATCTCGTAAAAACAATGGCAACTAAGTAGAATCAAGGTGATGTACAATTCATTAACAAAATAAATAGGGTAACGAAAATATATACAGTTGAGCGGACAAGTACAGTGCTGTGGGGATGGGAAGGGAGACATTCCCTATGTCCAATGTGGTCAAGATTATGGATCCGGCATTGGCAGTTTCAGCCACATATGCAATGATGATGATGTTGGTATTTGTTAAGCGCTTACTATGTGCAGAGTACTGTTCTAAGCGATGGGGTAGACACAGGGGAATCAGGTTGTCCCACGTGGGGCTCACAGTCTTAATCCCCATTTTACAAATGAGGTAACTGAGGCACAGAGAAGTTAAGTGACTTGCCCACAGTCACACAGCTGACAAGTGGCAGAGCTGGGATTCGAACCCATGACCTCTGACTCCAAAGCCCATGCTCTTTCCACTGAGCCATGCTGCTTCTCGCTACTCACCTATGCAATCATAGGTGAATTTCACTGTCAGTAGTGTTTTTGAATTATTATTTGAATTAATTATTCTAAATATATCAGCAGGGGTCTGGGCCACCTGGGCCCCCATTTTGAGTTTGTTTCCAAGTCCTACTGAGTAGTTTATGGCCCTGTCCAATCCTTTCTGTTCCAATGACCATTATTCTGGTGAAAATCATATTCACTGTCCAGCTGGCCTCTAAATCAGTCACCTAATGAGCCTCCTAGCCTCTAATGTTCCCCTTTTCCAACTATTTAAGATGGATTTAGCTGCTGTTCATTTTCAAAGATAATGAATATCTTTGAAAACGAAGAGCAGCTAAATCCATCTTAAATAGAAAAGGGAAACAGTAGAAGCTAGGAGGCTCATTAACTATATTTATTAAGCGCTTATTGTGTGCAGAGCACTGCACTAAGTGCTTGGAAGAGCACAATACAGAAATAAACAGATGCATTCCCTGCCCACAACAAGCTTACAGTCTAGACGGGGGGACAGACATTAACATAAATAAATAAATTACAGTTACGTACATAAGTACTGAGAGGCTGGGAGGGAGAAGAACAAAGGGAGCAAGTTGCCTCGATGCAGAGGGGAGTAGGAGAAGAGAAAAGGGGGGTTTAGTCAGGGAAGGCCTCTTGGAGGAGATGTGCCTTCAATAAGTCTTTGAAGGTGGGGAGAGTAATTGTCTGTTAGATTTGAGGAGGGAGGACATTCCAGGCCAGAGTCAGGACATGGGCGAGGGGTTGGAGGTGATGTAGATGAGTCGGAGGTAGAATGAGAAGGTAAGCATTAAAGGAGTGAAGTGTGCAGGCTGGGTTGTAGTAGGAGAATAGTGAGGTGAGCAAGGTGATTGAGCGCTCTGAAGCCAATGGTGAGGAGCTTTTGTTTGATGTGGAAGTGGATGGGCAGCCACTGGGGTTTTTTGAGGAGTGGGGAGACATGTCCTCAAAGTTTTTGTAGAAAAATGATCTGGGCATCAGAGTCAAGTATGGACTGGAGTCAGGAGAGAAGGGAAGGTGGGTGGTCAGAAAGCTGATGCAGTAATCCAGGTGGGGATTACCGGTGGGGAATGTACTGATGAAAAGACCAGTGTGTAGCAGTCTCTTGTGTATGATGGGTATGTATAGCTAGTTCTCACTTGCCCCATAGTATCCCTGCTTCCGTTTCTCAGATGGCCACAGGTTTTCCCAATTTTCCTGAAGCCTCCACTCCAGGAAAGCAAGCTCCCCCCAGCCTCTCCTCTCCCGGAAGAGCACACATACTCCTCCAAGGTTTCCTATCACAGTCAGCAATGCCACAGTCCTAGAACCTGGCAACTTTGGTGGTATCTTCAACTCCACTCTTTAACCTCTCACATTCAGTCTTGCTAAATCCTGTCACTTTTCCTTCTACAGATATTTCCCTTATCTGTCACTTCCTGACTCAAACTGGGAGAAGCAGTATAACCTATTGGCAAGAGTACAGGATTGGAGTCAGGAGGCCTGGGTTCTAATCCTGACTCTCCCTCTTGCCTCCTGTGTGACCTTGGGCAAGTCACACAACTTCTCTGTGGCTTCATCTTTAAATGACTCTTTTTTTCTTCCCCCTAAGTCTTTATGCCCATATGGGACAGAGGCTGACTCTGATCTGATAGTATTATATCTGTTCCAGGTTAGCACATAGAAGTGCTTAACCACTTTATTATTATGGTTGTTATTAATATTAATAATAATAATAACAGTATTTTGCCATCTACTAGACTCTTCATCAGCCCTCTCACTGATCTTTTCAGCTTTCATTTTTTCTCTTCTTCAGAACTATCCTTTAGCTGCCCAGATCATATTCTCAATCTGTCATTCAAAACACATCTTTCCACTCCTCAAAAACCTCCAATTGCTATCCATTTCCCTCTGCATCAGAAAGAAGTTCTCTCAATAGTGTTGGATGTGCATATATTTGCCCATTCTCCTATTTAAAATCTATAGGCAAATAAATCCAGATAATCCCTTTATCATAGGTGATTTTAGCAAGAGTTTTATCAATTTCATCCAGATATCACATCTTATAATAATAAGATTGTAATAGTAAGATCTCCCTTTATTTCTCTTTCCCTTGTAGTCTGAGCCTTATTTTTGTTGGGGGTTATAAAATGAGTATTAAAGTAATGGTTACAGTTATGAAGGACATTAGACCTAATTCTTTGAAAGAGGATGCGGATAAAATTTGTACCATTTCCAATAAGGAAAACCCAAGAGTTTTCCATAATGACTTTTGTTTAGCTTTTGGCAGTTAGCTTTATAAATTAGGTCAGTAGGATAAAAATAGATCTAAAGATATTTTAATAATCACCTCTTTGCATAAAATTATAATGAAGCTGAAACAGAAAATTAACAAGCTAATTTTTAATATTTACCAAAATTTCCCTTTCAAATAGCTGGAATATTTCATATTGAGATATTATTACTGTAATTAGTACTGAATCACAGAGGTTTTCAAACTTTTCCTGCATAATGCAATTATGCTTAATTCTTTGCAACCAGGGGGTCATGTCTACCAACTCTGTTGTATTCTACTCTTCAAAATGCTGAATACAGTGCTCTGCAGACAGTAAGCACTCAATAAATGCCACTAATTAATAAAACTATTACAAAGAACATTTTAGTTCCATCTTCATTTTCTCATCTTAAGCTTAATGTGTCATATACATTTTTAAGCTTAAAGTCTGTCATATATTGTTTTGTCAAACACTGGAATAGAGCAGACTTACATAGATATGAAATCTTTTGATTTCCCAGAAGCAGAATATTGGAGTGTTTGTTAGGCTTATCATCTGATCTGTGTGTACTCTTATCCTTGCTTCATTGGTATTTTCCCTGGGGCGGAGAATCAGGAAAAGATTCTTTTGGATCTGAAACTTCTTAGTGGCCAGGCTATTTATGGCCTATTTCAGGTCCATCTGCCCTAAGATATGATTCTAGTGACGATAATAATAACAACAATAACTGACCATGTGTTAAGTGCTTACTATGTGCCAATCACTATACTAAGTTCTGGGATAGATATGAGATCATCAGGTCCCACATGGGGCTCAATCTAATTAGGAGGGAGAATAGGTATTGAATGCCCATTTTGCTGCTGAGGGAACTGAGACACAGAGAAGTTAAATGACTTGTCCAAGGCAAGACAGCAGGTACAGGGTGGAGCCAGAATTAGAACTCATGGCCTCCGACTCCAGGGCCTGTGCTCTTTCCACTGTGCCATGCTGCTTCTCGGTAATCATCACAGTTTAGCACAGTTCTTAGGGCCTTGGAAACCAGGAAGCCCCTGTGGAGTATTGCTCCCTTTTGATTAAGCTGTCTGATTGGCTTGGAAAATACACACACACACACACACACACACACACACACACACACACACACACACACACACACACACACACACCCCCCCCCCCCCCCCCCCCATGACAATCTGTCAGTGAAGTTCTACACGTGCTTGTGAGAGTGGACTGAATAGGTAATGTGAAAGTGACAACTAATTAATGGTGGGTCATATCTTTAAATTATTATAAGTTATTTATTCTTATTAATGACTCTCTCCCCCTGTACATCATAAACTCGTTATGGGCAGAAAGCTCGTTTCTGCTAATTATGTTGTAGTAAACTCTCCCAATTACTTAGTACAGTGCTCTGCATATAGTATGCACTCAATAAATATGCGCTCAATGGGGGCTGCAGAGTCTGCATGTCTGGGGACGTCAGCTCCAGGGAAGCTCCTGTATGTTGCAAGGCTGGGGCTCATTCATTCATTCATTCAACTGTATTTATTGGGCACTTACTGTGTGTGAAGCACTGTATTAAGCGTTTGGAAGAGGCTTCCTCATGGCTGGGCACTGCAGTTCCTTAAATGTCCAACCTGTTGTCCCCAGTGGCAAATGACGGTTTCAGGCAGAGGAGGGAGTCCACCATTAGAAGGTGAAGTGAATAAGTCAGTCACTGGTATTTATTGAGCACTTACTGTGTATAAAGTCCTGTACTAAGCACTTGGGAGAATACAGCAGAATGAGCAGAATTGACCCCTGCACTTAATGAGTTTACTGTCTAGACATGAAAAGGGGGAAATTGGGTTCCATCCTTTCATGTGTGAAGACAGCTTTCAGCAGTGGAGAGGACAGCATCGGTTGTGGCAGCTTACATTGGTGGGGGAGGGGGGCTGTATTTCGGGATGTTTTGGAGAGGGGCACCTTGGGCTGAGACCCTTGAGCTTCCTCTCCATGAACCCCTAAATTAATTCAATCCAGGGGAGATGGGGACTGAAGAATGAGTCAATCAATCAATAGTATTTACTGAGCACTTTACTATGTGCAGAACAGTTTGCTAAACATGTAGGAGATTACAGTACAACAGAATTGGTAGATACATTCCCTGCCCACAAAGAGCTTACAGTCAACAGGGAGAGACAGACATTAATGTAAATTTTAAATTTACAGATCTGTACAAAAGTGCTGTGGGGTAGAGTGATTATCAGGGGCTTAAAGGGTTCAGATCCACTTATGAGTCGACCAAGCCATCTCAACGAAGCAGCTTCTATGTCCTAAATTCCATGAAGATCTTATTTGATAAGAACAAAGTGGGTTCAGAGAGAATTAGAGAGTCTATTACGGTAAATATGGTTTGTATGGGGTCAGGATTTCTCCTGAGTAGCAGGGAAGGAAAGGGAAAATGCTTTCAAATCCCTTTATAGCTTTCATTTGTGGCGCTTGTTCCATATTATATATAGTTCTGCTACAGAACATAAAAATAACTTTGCATTTTTGGACAAATGCTGATTTATCCTCTTCTTCCACAATGCTGCCATCTGTGTCCCAAGGCAGAGGACTCACATAACTTCGGGCTGGTTCCTTGAGATTTTGCACTGCCCCACAATAATAATAATAATGTTGGTATTTGTTAAGCGCTTACTATGTGCCGAGCACTGTTCTAAGCGCTGGGGTAGACACAGGGGAATCAGGTTGTCCCACGTGGGGCTCACAGTCTTAATCCCCATTTTACAGATGAGGGAACTGAGGCACCGAGAAGTTAAGTGACTTGCCCAAAGTCACACAGCTGGCAAGTGGCAGAGCCGGGGTTTGAACCCATGACCTCTGACTCCAAAGCCCGTGCTCTTTCCAGTGAGCCACGCACAAGTAATCAGTGATATTTACTGAGACCTTACTGTGTGCAGAGCACTGTGCTATGCTCTTGGGATTATAATTCAAAGAATTGTTAACATGTTCTCTGTCCACAAGGAGCTTACAGTCTAGAGGTAGAGGGAGACTTGTCAATAAATTATGGATATGTTCACGAGTGCTGTGGGGCTGAAAGTCAGATGAATATCAAGAGGTTAAAGGGTACAGATGCAAGTGCATAGACAACACAGAAGGGAGAGGGAGTAGGGAAAGTGATGGCTTTCAGGGAAGGCTTCTTGGAGCAAATGTGATTTTAATAAGGTTTTGAAGGTGGGGAGAATGGTGGGAGGGAGTTCCAGGCCAGAGGGAGGATATGGATAAGGAGTCAGCGGTGAGATAGATGAGAAGGTACAATGAGTATATTTCTATTAGAGAAGGGAAGTGAGCAGATTGGGTTGTAGTACCAATCCAGTGAGACAAGGTAGGAGGGGGCAAGCTGATAAAGTGTTATAAAGCCAATCGTAAAGAGTTTCTGTTTGATGCAAAGGTGGATGGGCAACCACTGGGGGGGTCTTGAGAAATGGGGAGATGTGAATGGAACTTTTCTATAGAAAAAATTATCCGGACAGCAGAGTGAAGTATCGGTTGGAGTGGAAAGAGACAGGTGGCAGGGAGGACGTGGAGTAGGTCTATTATTTATTGCTATATCTAAAAGTTTGTATTTCTCCTCCTCTCTGAAAAGTTTTATGTTAGCATATTAAAAGTATGTGTTCAAGACAATCTGAAAGACCTTGGCCAATGGATGAGCCTTTCCAAATGATCTGTAATCCTTTGGTAATGATCAATTAATGTGAAATGTCTTACCTTATTCCAGTGGGTTGTTTTCAATTTTCTTTTTTTTATTGGTATTTGTTAAGCATTTATCTTATGGCAGGCACTGTACTAAGCATTGGGGTAGATACACACTAACCGCGTTGTACACAGTCTATGTCCACCTGAGGCTCATAGTCTTAATCCCCATTTTACAGATGAGGTAACTGAGGCACAGAGAAGTTAAGTGACTTGCCCAAGCCCTCGCAGCCCACAAATGACAGAGCCTGGATTAGAGTTAGGTCCTCTAACTCTCAGGCCTGTGCTCTTTCCACAAGGCCATGCTTCTTCTCTCCCAGGATTCATAGGGAATGGATGGTTGCGAGGGAGGTGAGGAGTGCTCTGAGCACTATTCACTCTGCATTACACGCATCCATCAGCTGTGTGACCTGGAAAGTGGCCGTGACTCAGAGCGTGTTGGGAACAGAATTAGGAGGAGCTGTTCTGAGAAATGTAGCAATATACTTGCATATAGCAACTCCACTGAGGAAACTGTGCCTCAAAGCAACCAGAGACTGTGTGCTTTCAACAGATCCCCAAATGTGTTTCTGCTTATTTGTTTTTTCCTCAAAATAGAACTTAATAATGGTTGGACTACTGGAGTGAGGTGCAGAGCCCCCTCCTTTTCCTTTACGTCCACTGGGACGCTGACCAACCAAAGCTCAAGTGCAGAACTCAAGTGAGCACACAGGTTCCAAGTTGAACCAGTTCGTGTGCTTCCCCCTTTTCCTTTCCCCTCTTCTCCAGCAACAACAAAACCCCTCCCCAAACCCAGCTGGATTTAGGCTGCATCTTGCATTCTCCCACAGCCTTCTGTATCTCCAGTGTCAACCTCCCTCCCTCCCTTCAGGTTTTCTTCTCTTAAAGCTTTTAAGTGCTTGTGAGGGAGGGGGAAAAGGAGAGGTGCCTGGCATGGCTGTACTGGAATTTCCCCACTAGGCCATGGAAGTAACTAGGAAATGGAACTTTGCATATGATGAGAAGCTGCAGGCTAAAGCCATGTGGGCTGAAGATGCTGTAATTCAGTGTCTTTTTTTATCGGGGTTGGGAACCGGTGGGATTTTTGTCTTCGCTTTCAAGCAGATTGTACCAAACCAAACGGTGGTCTCCTAAGGCTGTTAGAAATAAAAAAAAAATATTCAGCTTGCACTGACATGCACCATATATCTTTGGGTAGCAATATTTTGTTTCCAAAGACAAGATAGAAGTGAGGCAAGATGATTGGGTGGATCGACTTAGGTGGTAGAATGAAGATAACTGCATAACAATTGCTCGAAAAATTACACTTTAAATAGTCCTTAAAATGGTATTTTAACAGCTTATTTGAGAATCAAGTGGAGGGAAGATTAAATAAATTCTGCTTACATGATCTGATTTCTGAACATCTTAGCATTGCCAATCAAATACGTATCTAGTTGCTGGGTTGGCATGAAATAACACATCAGTATTGAGTGCAGCATACGAACGAGGAATGCTGATAGGATGTTGTTGCAGGTCATTGCTAGGACCACGCAGAAGGAGAATCAATACACTAGTGTTTCCTCTAATATCTGTTGAAGAGCAATGAAAAGACTAGCCACCAAGCCTATGACAGTCCTATAAGATCCACTTAAATAAAAACAGCTCAAAGATCAATTTTTCAATGAAAATTATATTAAATTATATAATTTAATCTTGTCCATCCAATATAGCTCTATTACGGTTTTGCTGCTTATAAATGTCCCTACGATCCTGTATTTTGTAATGTGCACGAACTGAATTTTTCAAGAAAGATTCCTAAAATTTAAATTAAGAATATTCTCTGGAGGGGCTACGGTAGATATTATTATTCTTACATTTATATCAGTGCATGGTATCTGTTTGTATTATCTGTTTTATTTGAAAAGACAACATTTTTTCTTTTTAAAGAAAAATGACTTTATATAAAGTAATGAAAGAAATAGAATGTATAAAATCAGCATTACCACCCCCTTAATATAAAATCAATTTATTTTGAAGAAATATGTATATAAAATACTTTGCATAGCTGTGTTTTAGGGTTTTTTTCTTTTCTTTTCCCCTTTCACATGACAGTTTGGAAAATATTCCCTAGATATAATGTAAAGCAGGTATTGAAATGAAAGATGTTGGAGATGATAAATGATAGAGAGCACAAGTTTATCTTTCTCAAGAAAGAAATCTGGTTTCCGTCTGCCTTCGGCTAAGAAAAACCTGTAATTTCAAAAAAAAGAAACTTTGATCAACTTACTTTAAAGCAGTCGATCAGCTCTCTCTCTCTCGTACCTAACCTCACTCCTCTCCCAATCTAACCCAAGCCTGCACATTTAATTCTTCTAATGACCCCTTGCTCTCATCCTCCCTCTGGCCTGGAACTCCCTCCCTAGTCATAGCTGACAGGCCACCACTGTCCCCGTTTTCAAAGCCTTATTAAAATCACATCTCTTCTAGATAGCCTTGCCTGACTAACCTCTTATCTCCTTCTACGATACATATGCACTTAAGAGAAGCAGTGTGGCTCAGTGGAAAGAGCCAGGGCTTGGGAGTCAGAGGTCATGGGTTCAAATCCTGGCTCTGCCACTTGGCAGCTGTGTGACTGTGGGCAAGTCACTTCACTTCTCTGTGCCTCAGTTCCCTCATCTGTAAAATGGGGATTAACTGGAAGCCTCACGTGGGACAACCTGATTACCCTGTATCTACCCCAGTGCTTAGAACAGTGCTCTGCACATAGTAAGTGCTTAACAAATACCAACATTATTACCCCCTAATCACTTTGACAGACACCCCACCCCTACCCCTCAGCATTTATGCCGTACATAGCCTTATACTCTGTGGCTTTCCCTATCTGTAATTTATTTTACTCTCTGTCTCTCCCACTAGACTGCAAGCTCCCTGAGGTCACAGATGTCACCTTGGATAAGTCCCATAACTTTTCCGTGCCTCAGTTTCCACATCTGAACAATGGGGGACTAAGCACTGTTCTCCCTCTTACTTAGATAGCAAACCCCCCTTGGGACCAGGGACTGTGACCCACCTGATTGTCATGTAGCTGCCCCGGCACTTTGTTCAGTGAATGGCACCTAGTCAGGACACGTAGAAGCAGTGGAGTCTAGTGGAAAAAGCACAGGCCTGGGGTCAGAGGATCTGGGTTCTAATCCCAGTGTGGCCCTTTAGCTAGTGTGTGACCTGGGCAAGTCACTTAATTTTTCTGGGCCTCAGTTACCTCATCTATAAATTGGGGATCCTACTCCTCAAAAAGTAGTAGTAATACTCCCCTAATTTACTCCTTCCTTTCTAGAACTTGAGCCTCATATGGGACTGGGAGTGAGTGAAAACTCATGAGTTTTATCAACCCTAGCATTTAGAACAGTGCTTGACCCATGGTAAGCACTTACCAAACACCATTAAAAAAAACCTTTATTTTATTCTCCCAAGTGATTAGTACAGTACTCTGCACACAGTAAGTGTTCAGTAAATATCACTGATTGATTTCCAAAAATATTTGAGGAAGAATCATTGAACGATGACCATGAAGTCAAGTGTGAATATTTCAAGCTAGAAGTGGAGGAAAAAAGAGTGGGCTGCAGTATTTATTAAGTGCTTGCTATGTGCTGAGCACTTTAAGAGATTCTAGATAAAACCAAGGTGCTCAGATCAGACACAAACTCTGGACCACAGTGAGGCTCACAGTCTAAGTGGAGGATGACCGATATAGAGAATGGTAATAATGAATTACTTAGAACAGTGAGTTACAAATTCAGCAGCCATCAGGAGCAGTGTTAATTACATAGCTAAATTAGCATTTGGAGGGGGAAGTGCTCAAATTTTTAGTGAATTTTAAGGAAGAAAAACTGTTTTTGATTGGCAAATAGGAAGCCGCACTTTTGAAATAATAGAAGTTTCAAATAGTTCTATCAACCTTAATTCCCTCTCTTCGTACTGATGTATAATTAATGATATTAAAAAATACATTTGTCTAGGAGAAGAAGTTAATTTAATATTCTGACACTTATGATTTGGAATCTGTAATTGTAGTTTGAGGTTCAAATGGGGTAATGTAAAAAAGGTTACGATAGACTGTTATTTTACCAAAGGAAAAAGGGTGTTCTCAGTGATCCATAGCAATCCTTTGAGTTGCACTAAAGATTTCCGTAGACTGTTTCTTCTGGCATATGTTTTATCAGCTCTAAGGTCATCTCATTCAATTTTGCTTTAAGTGTAGCCAAGAAGATTAAATGACTCAAGGTTTGTCTTGTCTCAATTGGGGTCAGAACACTATACTGAGAAAGGCTGCATATTGCCGCCTCTCATTGCTGCGGCCTAGACATCGACTCCACGGGGACCATTTCCCCCATGGGGTCGAGCTATTAGCTTTTCCCTTTCCATCCCCCAACGTTTTGGCCAGGGTGGGCAGGTGTAGCTAGCCTGCCCTGACTACTTGAAAACTGGATAGAGGGAAAGTTCTTTCCACCTCTTGCTCCCAGTTACAGGATGAGTTCCCCGCTAGGCCGTAAGCTCATCGTGGGCAGGGAATGTGTCCGTTTATTGTTACATTGTATTCTCCCAAGCACTTAGTGCAGTATTCTGCACACAGTGAGTGCTCAGTAAATATGATTTCCTGACTGCCTGCTGTAGCCCAAGAGTCTGGAGGCTTCTTTGATCCTCAGTGAGATTCAGGGTCATGATCGTAGCTTCCCTACTCCTTGGCCCTAACGTCCATGATGACAAGTGTCCAGAGCTACAGAGAAAGCTGTTTAAATGGGTCCAGCCCTTGTGGTCCTCCCTGTCCCGTGCCACTATTGCCCCATATTGGTGCCATCCACAAGCACTTAACAATTACCAACATTATTATTCCAGTGGTTTCCTATCAATCTCCGCACAAAACAAAAACCTCTTACTCTGGGCTTCAAAGCTCTCCATTACCTTGCCCCCTCCTACCTCTCCTCCCTTCTCTCTTTCTACTGCCCACCCCGCACGCTCCGCTCCTCTGCCACCCACCTCCTCACGGTCCCCCGTTCATGCCTATCCCGCCGTCGATCCTGGCCCACGTTCTCCAGCTGTCCTGGAATGCCCTCCCCCCTCACCTCCACCAAACTAACTCTCTTCCCCTCTTCAAAGCCCTACTGAGAGCTCACCTCCTCCAAGAGGCCTTCCCAGACTGAGCTTCCCCTTTTCCCTCTGCTCCCTCTGCTCCCTCTCTGCCCCCCTTCACCTCCCCTCAGCTAAGCTACCTTTTCCCCCTTTCCCTCTGCTTTTCCCCCCTCCCCTCCCGTCCCCTCAACACTGTGCTCATTTGTATATATTTTTATTAGCCTATTTACTATGTTAATGAGGTGTACATCCCTTGATTCTATTTATTGTGATTAAGTTGTCTTGTTTTTATCCGTCTCCCCCGATTAGACTGTAAGCCCATCAATGGGCAGGGATTGTCTCCATCTCTTACCAAATTGTACATTCCAATGGCTTAGTACAGTGCTCTGCGCATAGTAAGTGCTCAATAAATACTATTGAATGAATATTGAATGAATGAGTAGCAATGAGTCCACGTGGCCCAACCTGGGCTGGCTCTGGACCTACTGCCATCTGCAGAGGACAACAGTCAGTCGCCAGAGGGCAAAGCGCCTGTTGCAGCTTAAAAAATCTCTTCAGTGGCACTAGCTGGCTTGTCCTCGTGGAAATTGGGACCAGGTGCATTGCTGGTGAGAGCAAAATAAATAATGGCAGTGGTGGTGGTGCTTGTGGTGAGGCAAGATGAAGAGGAGGAGGAGAAAGAGATGTCACGGTACAGAGGGTGAGTTCTCCTATCCAGCACCTACTTTGTGAGAAGCATTGTTCTAGGCACTTGGGAGAGTGCAACAGAAATGAGAGACATTAACATTTGTCTCCCTCTCTAGGTTGGAAGCTAATTGTGGGCAGGGATTGTGTCTGCTCATTGGTATATTGTACTCTCCCAAGCGCTTAGTACAATGCTTTGCACACAGTAAGCACTCAGTAAATGACTGAATGAATGAATGAACATGGGCTCAAGTATCCTTTTATTTTCTTCTCCCTTCTCCCATCCTTTTCCTTCATCCTTTCCAACTCCCTCACCTCCTCTTTTCTCTCCTCTTGCCTGTCCTCCTGTTTGCTCCCGTTTTCTTATTCTTTGATCTGATCCTTCCTCTCTTTTCTTTTCCTCCTTGTCCTGCTCACCCTATTTTCTCTAGTACTTCTCATGTCTTCCTTTTCTTTCTAGTTTATTTTTTCTTTCATTTCCTTCTTTGCCTCTTTAAGTACCCATCTCTGAGACCTCAGCTCTTGAGTGCTCCTATCCCAGTTCACCTCTGTGCTCAAAATCGATTGTTGGCACCCCTCGTTCTCCTGAAGTTAATTTGGAAGCTAAGTCCCATGATTAGAAAACTCAGCAATGCCCGGTTTGGGCAAGTCCTTTAGTATGACTTTGGCTCGACTTGTGAGGATTATGAAATTTTCATTTGAAACCAGCATGTGCCCACTTCATCTAGATCCTGAGCATGCTTAGCTCTGTAAAAAATTCTAGTAAGCAAGAGGATATTTTTAACTAGATCCTAGCACATTTTCATGGCATAGGACTTCTGTACTCAGAGGTGTACAGCAAATCATCTACAGTTCAATCATCATCTGATTTAATTACTGAATGTTTCCAAAAATTGACCCATCAATAGCATCTAACACTTGGTGTCTCTGACAATGCGCATGAGACCTACTGAAGCCCAAAATACCACATCATAAGAGAAAAGTTGTGAGAGAACAGCTGGGCCTGATCACAGGGTTGGTGAGAAATGCAAATCAAAGCAGTGGGATTCAAGGAAGCTTCAAAGTACCAGGACAGTTTCATGCTGCTATAAAGTAGTGAAATGATATCAGGCCCTCTGACAGAAAGTTGGATGGCACTTTGCCTCATTCTGCCCCACGAGAAATACTGACTTTAGCAGAGCAGATTGAAAGTGTAAACACACAGTCGGTGGGGGAAAAGGTGGGCATGCAGAAGATATCAGATTGACTTCAAATATTTTGAAGCAAGCATTTCTCATGACAAAAACCTCAGCTCAGAGGCCTTCACATTTGGAGATGATTCATTTGGTAGTATTTATTGAACGTCTTTATGTGGTTAGAACTACACTAAGCTTTGGGAACCAGTTCCTCCCTCAAAGATTTACAGTTGAATTGGAGAGATAGGCAAAATTAAATTGTGGGAGCAGAGACAAAATAAAAAGGCAGCTGGGAGCAGCAAGAGTATGGAAAAATGAATAAACTAATATATTAATGAGAATTTAAATAGAGAGGTAAATGAGTGCTAAGGTTGGATATTGGGCTGACATAACCGAGGATGGTGGAAATTATTTGGAGAATGACTTCCAGAGGAGGTGAGCACAGAGGTTCCCCCGGTCAGCCAGTCATATTTGTTGAGGACTTACTGTGTGCAGAACACTGTACTAAGCGCTTGGGAGAGTTCACTGTAGCAGACGTATTCACTGCCAAGGAGTGAGAGGAGAGGATCCAAAATCAAATCTCCATTTGCACTCCCCCATCATGCCTTTTCTTCCCTTTCCATTGACCTCACTTACATGTATTTAGCTGGTTACATTTTTAATAATAAAATGGTGGATTCTACTCCCCTGCTAATATCGGAGACATCGGCATTCTTATTTATAAAAACCCAGTGCAAATTAACGAATTGTCTCTGCTAGACAGAATTTCATAATTCCACCTTTATATATTTTTCTTCTCTGATATTCATAACAGAAGCTTTCTGAGGGGGCAGAATTCATTTTGCAATTTCCTTAAATATGAGAATGATATGGAGTCCCTGACCCAGGATCTGGTTAATTTCATGGGTGTCTTCAGACAAGTCCCTTCATCTTTCTGAGGTGAATGGCTTCCTTTTCTGGATCACTGTCTCTTCCAGGAGGTCTTTCTTGATTAATTTCAAGTTGCCTCCCCTTCTATTTGCCCACACTGTCACTTCAAAACTTGAGCACATAGGTACTCACACCTCCACCATGAGCCACTCGTGTACGTATCATAATACTCTTTATATGCTATTATTCCTTCCTGGGTGTGTAATTTATTTTAGTGTCTTCATTTAATCAAGTTTATTTAGTGCTTACTGTGTGCAAAGCACTATACTAAGCACTTGGGAGACACTTTAACAATAAACAGGCACATTCCCTGCCCACAATGAGCTTATAGTCTAGAAGGGGAGACATACATTAATGTAAATATAAATTTACATTAATTATATGAACATAAATAATGTTATTTATTAATATAAATAAAGTCCAGAGAAGTACATAAGTGCTGGGAGGGGGAGTGAATAAAGAGAGTAAGTCAGGGTGATGCAGAAGGGAGTGGGAGAAGAGGAAAGGAGGGCTTCGTCAAGGAAGGCCTCATGGAGGAGATGTGCCTTCAATAAGGTTTTGAAGAGGGGGAAAGTGATTGTCAGTGTCAGTCCCCCTTACTTGATTATAAGCTCCTTGAGGGTAAAGGATCATATCTATTCATTCTTTCCTGCTCGCCCAGTGATTAATATTATTATAATTTTATTTGTTAAGCATGTACTATGTGCCAAGCACTTTTCTAAGTGCTGGGGTAGAGAGAAGGTAATCAGGTTGTCCCATGTGGGGCTCACAGTCTTACTCCCTATTTTACAGATGAGGTAACTGAGGCACAGAGAAGTAAAGTGGCTTCCCCAAGGTCACACAGCAGACAAGTGGCGGAGCAGGGATTAGAACCCACATCCTCTAGCTCCCAAGTCCTTACTCTTTCCACTAAGCCACACTGCTTCTTAATACAGTGCTCTGCCCACAGTAAGTGCTCAAAAAAACCAAAATTGATATCCTTGGATCTTTGACCCATTATTTGCATCGGTGCTGCCTCGCTTTCTCCTTATCTCTCCTCCATAAACCTTTCTAGTGTTCTGGCCCCTCTTCGCCCTTTGCTCAGGATCCTGACATTAATAAGATTGTGTTTAAAAGTATTTTCTACTTCTTGAAAAGACACCTTATGAAAATACAAAATATTTTATAGCAATGGTAAAAAAAAACAGCTCTTACTATGAATACATTTCCAAGTAAAATTGGATATTACCTTTAATACAGTTCTGAACTACATGCATGATGCATTTTTAGGAGAGAAGGGAAGTATATTGGTTGCAATAAAAAAACCCACAGTCCTATCCACCGAGGCCCAAGTTTTGTATTACTACTTTTTTTATTTCCCGTAGTTAGTGAACATTTTTTCATTAACATTATGGGTGAGGTCAGTGAGCCATATACACTCCATTAGGCTGTTGATTCTTTCTATTTTAATACAGTTCCTGGTGTTATACAGTTAAGAGAGTAAGCTTTTATAGTAAAAATGTAAAAGGAAGAGTTCCAAGGTCAGCCCAACTATTTGGTTTTTGAAATAGGGAATTCTAAATTAGTGCAGTTAGGTGCATTTTATCTTCTGTAGACAAATATGGAGGAATAACAGCTGGAGTTGTAATCTTGTACACACAGAGCCACCAGTTGCCTTAATATTTTGCCATAATGTGATTTAACTGGTTTTTCCTGAAAATCTTTATTTTTCCTTTTTTTTGTCCTTGTCATTTAAAAGGTATAAAATTTAGTCCTGCTCCTAGATAAAAATTGCTACCACCTCTTTAAGAAGATAAATACTGGCATACTGGGTTAGATTAATGGTCTGTCCATTCTATCTCTTATTTTAGGAGGCACAGCGTGATAGTTGACCTTCTTGACATCTACTCGCTGAATGGATATAGCTCATATTTGCATCCCTTATTTCAAATAGAAGAATGTTCATCCTTTAAATGATGAATATTTTTGGTCTAAAATGTGCCTGGCTAATTGTATCTCTAGGTGCCCATAATCACTTTCCCATTAGGGTGAAGATGAAAGAAGTTAATGCACTCAGTGTGCTTCATGTGTACTTTTTGCAAGAACATTCTGCATAAAATATTCCATGGTTAACAGAAGATGGGGGTCTTCTTTTTTTAAATATCATAAGGTTTTCTAAGCTGGCATAATGACTGTGCTGTGGCGTTCAACTCTGGCATAGTGGATAGAGCACTGGTCTGGGAGTCAGAAGGTCTTGGGTTCTAATCGTAGCTCCACCACGTCTGCTGTGTGACCTTGAGTAATTCACTTTACTTCTCTATGCCTCAGTTATCTCATCGTAAAATGTGGATTAAGACTGTGATCCCCACATGGGGCAGGCATTGTGCCCAACCTGATTTGCTTGTATCCACCCCAGTGCTTAGTTCAGTGCCTGGCACCTAGTAAGACCTTAACAAACACCACAGATTATTATTGAGTACAGACAAGTTTGCAACCTCAAAATATTTTCTCCATTAGTTATTTGCACTCAGGCTTTTAAATGATGTGTGGAGAGGGAAGACTTCGAGCATGATTCCCCCAGGACCTAAAGTTACTTCATAGTAGTAAGCATGATAATCAGAGACCACTTCACACACTGCAGTAGCAGTACAGATTGAAAGCAAACTAGGGACTTTTCCACACCCCATTAGAGTATACTCAGATCCCACCACAATTACTTAGACTGTGAGTCCTCAATGGGACAGGGATGGTTATCCAACTTGATTATCTAAGTCTACCCCAGTGCTTAGTATAGTGCTTGGCACATAGGAAGCACTTAAATGCCACAATTAGTAGTAATATTATAGCATCGGAGGTAGAGGCATCACCTAACTCATTACAGACAAGGATGGAATCTTAACATGATGGCAGATCATCTCCACATTGCCACTGCTATTGAGGATTACATTCTTCAGAGAAGAATCTGCTTGTTAACATGTACAGACCTCACTCTCGCTTTAATATTTGATGAACTATCCAGAACAGTTGTAGCCATGAAGCTCCTTTATATGATAAGCCAATCAATCGAAGATATTTACTGAGTTCTTATTGTGTACAGACCCCTGCTCTAAGCACTTAGGAAAATTAAGTACTTGAGCATACAGTAGAGCAGGGAGACATGTTCCCTGTCCGCAAGGAGCTGGTTTACAATCTAGTGGGGGAGACAGTAAAATCAATTACAAGGGAATATGTCTATCACCTTTCTTCTATTGTACTCTCTCAAGCACTTAGTACAGTGCTCTGCACACAGTAAGCACTCACTAAATATCACTTATTGATCAAAGGATATGTGCCCCTTGTCAGCTGTGTGACTGTGGGCAAGTCACTTCACTTCTCTGTGCCTCAGCTCCCTCATCTGTAAAATGGGGATGAAGATTGTGAGCCTCACGTGGGACAACATCATTCCCCTGTATCTATCCCAGCACTTAGAACAGTGCTCTGCACGTTCATTCATTCATTCAATAGTATTTATTGAGCGCTTACTATGTGCAGAGCACTGTACTAAGCGCTTGGGATGAACAAGTCGGCAACAGATAGAGACAGTCCCTGCCGTTTGACGGGCTTACAGTCTAATCGGGGGAGACGGACAGACAAGAACAATGGCACTAAACAGCGTCAAGGGGAAGAACATCTCATAAAAACAATGGCAACTAAATAGAATCAAGGCGATGTACAATTCATTAACAAAATAAATAGGGTAACGAAAATATATACAGTTGAGCGGACGGGTACAGTGCTGTGGGGATGGGAAGGGAGAGGTGGAGGAGCAGAGGGAAAAGGGGAAAATGAGGCTTTAGCTGCGGAGAGGTAAAGGGGGGATGGCAGAGGGAGTAGAGGGGGAAGAGGAGCTCAGTCTGGGAAGGCCTCTTGGAGGAGGTGATTTTTAAGTAAGGTTTTGAAGAGGGAAAGAGAATCAGTTTGGTGGAGGTGAGGAGGGAGGGCGTTCCAGGACCGCGGGAGGACGTGACCCAGGGGTCGACGGTGGGATAGGCGAGACCGAGGGACGGCGAGGAGGTGGGCGGCAGAGGAGCGGAGCGTGCGGGGTGGGCGGTAGAAAGAGAGAAGGGAGGAGAGGTAGGAAGGGGCAAGGTGATGGAGAGCCTTGAAGCCTAGAGTGAGGAGTTTTTGTTTGGAGCGGAGGTCGATAGGCAACCACTGGAGTTGTTTAAGAAGGGGAGTGACATGCCCAGATCGTTTCTGCAGGAAGATGAGCCGGGCAGCGGAGTGAAGAATAGACCGGAGCGGGGCGAGAGAGGAGGAAGGGAGGTCAGAGAGAAGGCTGACACAGTAGTCTAGCCGGGATATAAGGAGAGCCCGTAATAGTAAGGTAGCCGTTTGGGTGGAGAGGAAAGGGCGGATCTTGGCGATATTGTAGAGGTGAAACCGGCAGGTCTTGGTAACGGATAGGATGTGTGGGGTGAACGAGAGGGACGAGTCAAGGATGACACCGAGATCGCGGGCCTGCGGGACGGGAAGGATGGTCGTGCCATCCACGGTGATGGAGAAGTCTGGGAGCGGACCGGGCTTGGGAGGGAAGATGAGGAGCTCAGTCTTGCTCATGTTGAGTCTTAGGTGGCGGGCCGACATCCAGGTGGAGACGTCCCGGAGGCAGGAGGAGTACACGTAGTAAGCGCTTAACAAATACCAACATAATTATTATTATTACATAAGTGCTGTAGGGGAAGGAGAAGGGTGAGTATCAAAGTGCCTCAACTGCATAGGTGACGCAGGGGAGAGGCACAAGAGGATGGAGAAATGAGAGGTTAGTCAGGGAAGGCTTCCTGGAAGAGATGTGATTTTAGTAGGGAAATTGTTGGTCTTTTGGATATGAAAGGGGTATGAGATCCATACACAGAGGGGAAACATGCTGCCCAATCCTATTCATAGACTCTTCCTCGACATCTGGAAGACTAGAAAATGCCATAGGATTTTCAGGATGCCCCCATTTTCACTGTCTTTGAGAAAAAGCTGGAGAGATGGCCATAGAACTTCAGTTCTCTCGACTATAGAACTTATCACACACTGCTCTTCCTTGATGGCGAGATTTTAGCTTGAGTCCTCTGGGACCAACCTCTAAAGGACATTACAACCATGAAGATGCTAAATCGAGTCTTTCCCCATCACCCAGGGAGTGAAACTGGGCTGAATAGTAAGCCCAGCCTTGCTTCAAAAAGTTGGGCAAGTGGATAATTAAAAATTCCAGTTAGTTGTTAATGAATGTAGAATAAATTCAGAAGTTTTTTTCAGCAGATTAACCCAAACCCACATTGTTTGTGATTTATATTCATCCTGAAACCTGCATATGCATGAGAGATTTTCATCTGGAGCCTGGTGCGATCGTTGATCTCACCCAGCTCATGCTAGATAAGGTGTTTCTGATTAGACATGCCTTGCTGATATTTTGAAAAGTTCATATTGCTAATAACCAACATCTCGATCTTTCCAACATACCGAACAGTTTCCCAAAATCAGGGGTCACCTTTTATTTCAGGTGCTTAATGTTCCCATGACCATTATGGTTGAGATGACAGTGCATCTAATCCCATTTTTTCCCCTCAATTTGCTGAGCCCTATTTTCTTCTGTCTAGTAAATAAAATTTACATTTCAACAAACTGACAATCAAGCATTGTCTCATCCAGTCACAAAACATGAGATTATTAAACATGCCAGATGTTTCACATACCACTTATAACAAGATGCACATAACTTTACCCCTAATATCATCAAACTGTAGACTAAACCTATCCATAACCATTGCCTTGGGCAGCTCCTGAGATGGAAGCCTTCCCTGACCTCTCATGGTCCCACTCTACTCTTTCACCCCAGCTGTCACCTTTGATTAACTTCTCATCTCCCCACCCAATTCTTCCTCCCCTCTTCATCACCTATGCACTTAAATCTGTACTCCCTACATACTTTGATATCTACCTCCATCCCACACCCTCATCACTTATGTACCTATCCTTATACAGTGCTGTTTCCCCTATCTGTAATTAAGTTTACTCTCGATCTCTTCCTCTAGACTGTAATCTTCTTGAAGACAGGGCTCATATATACCATCTCTATTGGTAATGTTTCAGAGCCCTACACTTATCACGTAGGAAAGTTCCTCAGCTTACAATATAGTGGAAGAAGACAGTAAAATAAATTACAGTGAAGGGAAGCAACAGAAGGGAGTGTTTCTATTAACTCCGTTGTAATGTGCTCTCCCAAACATTTAGTACAGTGCTCTGCACGCAGTAAATGCTCAATAAATCACATCCATCAAGCTAAGAGTATGAACATAAGTGCTGTGGGGAGAAAGGGGAGTCTCAAAGTGCCTCAAATACATAGGTGATGCAGCAGGGAGGGAAAACAAGATGGAGAAATGAGAAGTTGGTCAGGAAAAACTTTCTGGAAGAGATGTGATTTTAGTCACAGAGCTTCCAAGCCAGCTGATATCACCTGCATCATTGCCCGGGAGCTAGCCATGATTCCAAACAAAAGGTGCATGGCTTTGGAGCATTCTACTGAAAATTATAGATGGGAATGGGGACAATATGGAGGTGGGATGAGTTGGGTGATGGGGAGAAAAGCAGAAATGGAAGAATGAAGAAGGAGAGGGAGCAAGAATAGTATAGCAAAGGAAACCTCCAATATAGTGTGTAGGGTGCTGTGTATTCACAAAAGCCTCATTACAGGGGAAACAGCATGGCCTAGTGGCGAGAGCATGGGCCTGGGTGTCAGATGAACTGGATTCTCACTAAGGCTCTGCCACCTGTCTGCTTTGTGACCTCGGGAAAATCACTTAATTTCTCTGTAAAATGAGGATTGAGTCCTACTCTCTCCTACTAAAATTGTGAGGCCCATATGGGATAGTGACTGTGTCCAACCTGATTATCTTGTATCTACCAGTGCAGAGTTCATTGCTTGGCATGTAGTAAGCTCTTAGCAGGGACCATAAAAAAAAGCACCTTGTATAAAGTATCTGTCAGTCACGTGGAGATGAGCAATATCTCACTTGATTGATTTAAATGGCACATTTTGTTGCAGGTGATGGCTGATAAATGTGTCCATCTCAGTTTAATGCAATTCCTTTTAAATCAAAATCACAGAAACTGTATTTTACTTTTCCTCTTTGCAGAGTCATTTCAATGTAAAATACAGGAAATCTTAGGAGATAGCAGTCTGTGCACTGTTTGGTTGAAAAGGAACTTCTAATCCTTGAAGAATATCTTATGCATAGAAATCTTTGGCTGCAAATTCCCTTCGTTTCCCACCATTCTTCTGACATATATTCTCTCTTCTCTTTCTTCCCTAACCTCTCTGTATGTAGCCATTTAACCAGGAGAGGGTTGGTTCAATGGAGACTGTCCAGATTATTTTAGAAAAAAGCACATATATTTTGGAGCTGCCAACCTCGTCAATCTTATCCTCAGCTACTCTTTCTCACTAAAATAATTGTGATTCCCTTTGGACCAGAGAATGCCCAGTGCATTTTCAATTTATCTGCCTTAGGATCCGGGGAATTATAGTACAACTGTCCCAAAATGATGAGGAACTGTCCCTCCGTTCCCTCAAACATTTGCAGATACTGACCAGGTAGGAAGGGGAGCTTAAAAATGTATTCTAATGTTCAGGTTTTCAATTTATGTCTATATCAACTACCTTCCCTCTCTCTCACATTAATTTGTATTGGTCTCTTTTAAAGAAGAATGTATTGTTTCAAACCCAGATTTTCTAGTAGTTATTCTAGATAATGATGGAAGGATTTCTGCTCCGACAAATCTCAGTCAGACTGAAGAAAAATGACCCCATAGAGAACTGACTCCCTTTAACAAATCAAGAAATAATTTATCATGGACATGGAATAGGACTGCTGCTTTGTGCCCAATCCAGAGCTATGTTGTCTTAGAATAAGTGGGTTTTTAATGTGCTTTTAGCACTCCCTCCCACCTAGAGACAAATATCTGTTTTCTCTATTTTGAGCCCTCCTCCAACTAACTGACAATCAATCAACCATAGTTTTTTTGAATGCTTTTTGTGTGAAGACCTCTGATTTCTTACCCAATTGGAATGGGCACAGACCATGGAGATCTCTCTTGCAAGAGGTCTTCCCTGCCTAAGCCCTTATTTCCTCTTCTCCCACTCCCTTCTGCATCGTCCTGACTGCTCCCTTTATTCATTCCCCCACTCAGCCCCAAAGTACTTATGTCAATATCTCTATTTTTTTAATTTATATTAATGTCTGTCTCCCCCCACAGACTGCAAGCTCATTGTGGGTAGGGAATATGTCCAATTATTGTTGTATTGTACTTTCCCAAGTGCTTAGTACAATGCTCTGCACACAGAAAGTGCTCAATAAATACGATTGAATGATTAACAGAAACTGCTGCATCTTTAGTGACTAAGATACCAACCCAGTCCTGCTTCCTTCACTAGAATTTCATCTTATTTCAGAGTTGATTATTTGGGAGAAAAATAGGCAGGAGCATCCTATTGCTTATTTGGCAAGGTGAGTCTGCTTTTCTTTCCCATTAGTTGCAAGTTTCTTGAGGGCAGGGATGTCATTTTTACTTAAATGGGTATATTCTAAAATTCTTAGTGAACTAATTTGCATTTAGTAGAGACTCAATAAATATTACTGATTCACCAGTGGATTGATTGATATTGATAGATAAAGCATGTATTGAACATGCCTGGAATTGAGCTGAGACAGTCTTGCTTTGTGTTCTCCTTCCCATGTGACTCACAGCACATATATTGATAGGCCTGGTGAGAGGTAGCAGTAAAAATCTGAGGCCGTGGATGAGGAGGTCTCTGGTTGCTGCTGGGCCCTCTCCTGTTCATGAAAAATAACATGACCAACTGGAAAGAGCACGGCCTGTGCGTCAGAGGACCTGGGTTCTAATCCCAGGTCTGCCACTTGTCTGCTATGTGACCTTGGGAAAGTCTCTTAATTTCTCTGGGCCTTAGTTTCTTCATCTGTAAAATAGAGATTAAGACTGTGAGATCCATGTGGGACCAGGACTTTGTCCAACCTGATTACCTTGGATCTACCCCAGTGCATAGTACAGTGCTTGCACATAGTAAGTGCTTAACGAACACCACAATCATTATCATTATTATTATTGCTGTTATTTACAATAGTAATAAACCATCATTGAGTGTGATCATCACATTCAGTGAACTTTGTATCAAAATTTGTGGAAGTGAGCATTCAAACCAACTAGTTCGGTATCTCATGCCCAGAGATTGAAAGCACATGGAATGATTATTATTTGGAGGCTTTGTTGTTGGTTGTTTTTGGTCATTGGTCAAACATTTAATTGTTATTAGCCTTTTTCCCCCCTCTTTTTGTGTTGTTTTTTTCCTTTCTCTACCATTCTCTTTCACTTCTTTCCAGTCCAGTGATTACACTGCCAGGCCAGGCAGATTTCAGTTTTAAGTATTTTGTTTTGAATTGGCCTCTTGTAGCAAGTACATTTTCCCTATTGGGTGCCCTTTCACCCAAAATAATGAGAGAGAATATTAGCGATTTTGTTTTTTTGTCCCATGAGGGAAAAGGTCAATAAACATGGTACCCTGACTCAATTTGACACTTAGCACTTCATCCTTTCACTCACAGGTACAGTTCAAATATTCAGTAACTCTAAGGTCAGGGAGGTTTTCCCTAAATAACTACCCAGTTGTGTTATACATCAACCCCAAAGAATGAAATAATTATGTTTTTACCATTTGCCTTGTAGTGATATGGTACTTGCAATGTAAACACACCCCCGTCACTCCATGGCAAATTACCTTCACTTTCACTGTTTAGCCTAAACCATATATGAAACACAAAACATTACCACTGATCCATACACTGTAATTATACTTAGTATAATTACCACATACTATGCACGAAACTTAATTATTTTTACTCACGTTGGTCCAGTTATCTTGGAATTTCTGAGAGCCTGCCACATAGTAATGAGCATTTTATGGGATGCATTTAGGACTTTTTTCTGAGCATTTCAAAGCAGCTTCTAAGTATTTGATCTGATTTGCTATATCAGTAAGTAGATCATAAAGTGGTTACCTTCTTGGAGGTGAATTAATTATCTCTGCTGCTAAGGTGCCATTTAATATATATAAAAAAAGGAAAGGTAATATGAGATAGAAGATTTAAACAATTAAACAATTGTACCTCCATCTCGTCTATCTCCCCACTAATCTCTCACCCACATCTGGAACACCCTCCTGCCTCATATCAGACCAATAATTGCTCTCCCCCACTTCAAAGCCTTTATTGAAGGCATATCTCCTCCAGGAAGCCTTCCCTGACTGAGCTCTCCTCTCCTCTTCCACTCACTTCTTATACTTGCTCCTTCATTCATCCTCCCTCCCTATCCCACAGCACATATGTATATATCTGGATATAGCTGTAGTTCATTTATATATCGATCTATTTATATTAATGTCTGTCTTCCCCTCTAGACTGTTAGCTTGCTGTTGGCAGGGAATATGTCTGTTGATATAATGTACTCTCCCAAGCGCTTAGTACAGTGCTATGCACACAGTAAGCACTCAGTAAATATTAATAGTAATAATAATAAGACTAACAACTATTTAGGGTGTTGGAATTCACGGGCCAATGCACTCTCTTCTTTCTCCCTATTCCTAGACTCAGTCTAGAACAGTCCTATATTATCCTTTTCAAGATAGAGATGGCTTCAGTATGGTCAATAATATAAAGGAGAACAAGCCTATTTTTACAGTGCAGGCAAGCCAAATTATTTGCTGTTTTAGATTTTTTAGAAATAAGCATGACATCCACATGGATTTTCTAGATATAGATTTTATGCTAATTTTCAGAAATGGCTTATTCTTTGAATTTTCAGCCAAATCGGAACTCTAACTCTGGCTGGAAATAGATCAGTTGAATCTTCTAATGTCCTGGGGAAAAAAAGCTACACTAGTCAGCTCAAACAGCTTCCTGGCCTTTCTGATATAATGACCTGTTTGTTGGGAACACTACAGTCTCAGACTTTGTATCTTGGGGGTTTTAATAGAAACATAATGCTATATTCCCTTTTTAAGACACACTGCGGTATTTCTCACGTGTCTTGTTTTGATTCAGGTGGATTACTGGCATTGCAAAGACTAATTATAGTTTTACAGTTATTCATGATTTAATCCAATCTCTGCAATTAATAAAAACAAAGCAGGGTTGTTTTTCAAGTCAATGAATATTCATTATTGGATATTTGTAGGAGGGATATTTGTATGATATTTGTATGAATTTTCAACCTCTTCTCCTAGAATATCTAGTACTAGATTTCTTTTCCTTAGTGAAGTTCCCAAAAAAAGCCACACTTCTTGAAACTTTCACATTTTTCAACGCTTGAACGGATCTACTAGATTGACCTTTCACACACAAACAAAACTTCAGACTCTAGCTTAAATGAAGTGAAAAAAGCTTGGCAAGACTCCTCTTCTCCCCCCCCCATTTTTTTCTGGGACAAAAAGGTCAGGAACTCTCATTTTGTAAAGCCACAAGATGGGCTTTTTGGGAAGAACTTCAAACTGAGGACTATCCTGAAGATGAATGATTTAGCCTTCAAGAAACCCTCCTCACAATCCACATGGTCTCTTGACTCTTGGCTCTCCCACCTCTGTCACCTCATTCATGTTGTCCCCTCCTTCGCCAGACTTGGATACTGTCTCCTTTCTCAAATCAGACAGACCACAACATTCCCCACCTTCACATCCTACTGGATTCCTATTCCCATTTGCCCACCCATCAATTATTTATGCTGCTGTTCATATATCTGCCGAATCTTTCAGTTTCTTGTTTCTTCATTCATTCATTCATTCATTCATTCATTAGTATTTATTAAGCACTTATCTTGTGCAAAGTACTGTACTAAACACTTGGGAGAGTTCACTACAACAATAAATGGGCACATTCCCTTCTCACAATGAGTTTACAGTCTAGAGGGAGAGACAGACAACGTGACTAAATAAATAAATTACAGCTATGTGCACAAGTGCCACGGGGCTGCCTCCTTTATTTTCTTTCCTACTTTCCTCTTTCATGTGTCCATCTCTCCATTCCAAAATGTCCTGTTCTCCCTGTCTTCCAACTGTCCAGTATTTTCCTACCTTTGTCCTATCTTGCTGCTTTATTCTCCTTATAAATTCCTAAGTGTTTTTGCTTCTTTTTTTTTTGTATTCTTTCCTCCCAAACTGCTTTCTGACCTTTATTCTCCCTTCCTCTTAAAAGAGGAGCCAGATCCACCCAAATCAACATCAACATGACATGCTCTACCCTGATATCAAAGAATGCATCTTGGCCCAAGAATGCATCTAGGGCGAAAATGTGGCTTGACACGTGTCACAAGTCAAAAATAAATAGCTAACTGCCTGACTCATTGGGACCTCGGTTCTAATTCCAGTTCTGCCACTTGCTTAACTGTATGACCGTGGACAAGTCACTTTACTTTTCTATGACTCATTTTTCTCACCTCTATAGAGGGGATTAAGAACCTTTTTTCCCTCTCCCTTGGTCTGTGAGTACCATGTGGGGCAGTGACTATCTGATGTGATGATCTAGTATCTACCCCAGTGTTTTGTACAGTGCTTGACACATAGAAAGTGCTTAAAAAATACCACAATTGTTATTATCATTATTATTATTATCACCTGGGTTTCAGTTAGCTCTCCATTTTCCAACTCTACCAGCCAGATGGTTAGAAGAAGGAGGGAAATTGTTTTCTTATAACAGGAATTCTCACAGCCTGCAGACTTTCATGAATTGCCAGGGCTGCTGCAGCTGTAGAGACTTGTTCTGTTGAATATAGCTGTCTTCAGTTATACAAAACATTGGTTTATTCTTGACAGAATTGCCTGGAAGGGAAAACCCAAGCCACCGGGTATTAGTAGCCTGATGGTCCCATTCTGGTGCAAATTTTGAAGTAATGAAAAAAAAATAATTGATGCTGTTGAAGTTCATTAAGATCCTTACATAGATTTTTTTTTTCATAGAACTAAAAAGTAAACACAGAAGGGTTTAAAATGTTGAGATTTAAACTATAATTCTGCAGCTACATGGATGATAAAACAAGAATAAATGAGCCAAAATTGAAGCAGGAGGGATGCAGCTTAGAAGAGCATTTTGAGTTACAAAGACATTGCAAATTTTTTTTTGCAGTAATTATGTGTTTTTGAAATCTGGCAAATAGAGGTGATAAAACATAAACAACCAGAACAGGCAAGTTTGTGGAAAAGACTTGGGGTGCAAACAAAGTTCTTCTTTGTCCCCTATTTGGAAATAACTCCCCTTTGAAGCAAAAAAGCGAAGCAGTTTCAAAAGAGAGAATTCATAAACTTTCTATAAGCACAATCCAGCTAAATTTATAATGGTGTTTACAAACATCTAACAAGCAGGATCTTTTTCAGTAAGCAAGTCTGTTAAATTAGGAACCAAGCAGTTAACTAAAGACACATTTTAAAGCCAATCCTAAAATAAAAACCCCAATTTATAGGCGGAAGTGAAGAGAACAAGATCATAAAGGAGGTCCGAATTACCTCCCCACAACCTAGAAGTGGAAAGCAGAAGATCTGCTGTATGTGTCAATCAATAATATTTTTTAGTGTGTGTGGAGCATTGTAATAAACACTTGGGAGAGTACAATATGATGGAGTTGATAGATGTTGGAACATACAGAGTAGAGGGAGAGAGAAGCCTTAAAATAAAGTACAAATGGACATGAACATAATTGCTCTGGGGGAGAAGTGAAAATCAAAGTGCTTAAGGGTTACAGACCCAACTAATTGCATAGGCGATGTAGAAATAGAAGGAAGGACAAATAGGGGAAATGATGCAGAAGAGATGATTGGAAGGGAGTTTCATGAGAGGGAGGATGTGGGCAAAGGGTCAGCAACAAAGATGAGATCAAAGTACAGTGAGTAGTTTGGCATAAGGAGAGCTAAATGTGGTGAGGTGCATTAGATCAGTGAGGTAAAATAGGAGGGGGCAAGCCGAATGAGTGACATAGCACTCTAAACTCAATTCGAAGAGCTCCTCCAGAATCCTAAAGACTTCTGTTTGAATAGAAATTCTCTGTGAACCTCTTCTAGCAAACACCTTGGAATTCTGTAATCCCCAAGAGATTGATTCACTTAACGAAAATAGGATCTTTTTCAAAGTAAAGTATGCTGGACACAATATTGGCCCATATAAACTATGAACTTCCATTCCTTAATTTTGGTACAATTCCATGAAGTTATAGGTGGTTCAGAACTGCAATAATGTGACCATATTTTGCCTAGCTCAAGGTAGGAAAGGAGGGAGGCTGAAGAAACAGAAAATAGACCATGAAGGAAAGGGTTGAGAGGGTACTGGAAAGGGGAGAGAGAAAAAGAAGGCTTTACATGGACAGAGAGAGTGAGAAAAAGAGCATACGAGAGGAAGAGTGGCAGAAATAGAGGAAATGAAAGAGAAATTAATTGGAGGGAGGGAGCAGGAGAAGAAGAGAGAAATGCCTGAGTTGTTAAGATCAAATCTTGCTAAGAGATCTAATCTTTTCTCAAATTCCCTTTCAGTTCTGTCATTCTAAGTTTTAAAGGTACAGATGAAATTGAAATATTCATGTTTTCACTTTCATTTAGGGAAATAGACGAAACCCCAGTGGCAAAGATCAACTACTGCAAAGAAAAATTAATCTATCTGCCTTCCCTTCCAAATGATGTAGCTACTCACTACTAGTATCTTAAAGCTTTAATTTTTTTAGAAAATGCATTTCTTAACCCCACCGATTTATAGTATGAATTTCATTTGTCTAAGAGCTGTAAGATCAGGCCCTGACTGTCAAAAGGATATTTCTCCCAAACAACAAAGACTTTTAAGAGAAAATATCTATCTTGACTAATGAAGTTTAGTGTTTAAAGCATTGAAGTTTTCATTTTAATATACATTATATTTGAAATTCCTCGTAATAGTTTGGCCCAGGAAAGCCTTTGCAAGAATAGTATCAGAGAACCCTTGGCCAGGGTCATAAATGAGGTGCGGCTCCCTTACTTGCTTCCCAACTGCCTCTCCTTCTTGTTGATGCTTCATTCTGCGTATATGCCCGTTTAAGTGAAATTTGATCTGCTCTATTGGAAATGTGTAATGATTATGAATGTGCTATCATCATTCAATGAAATGTTCATTATTCAACCCTCTTGGGAAAAAAAATTGACTGTTAAATGATTTAATAGCCTTTCAAATGTATTCCTTCTCAACAATTTTCATTGCTCATTTTTATAAACAAAAGATAAATTTTTTCCTCGTTGTTGCTGTATTATAAATTCTACCTGGAATCAGAAAATCAAGTTCCATTCTTTCTAAGTGTTTTCTCATCACAAGCAATATAGGTTTTGAATCTTAGCTGTGACAGTACCGTCGATGAAGCTGAAGACATTTCATCTCAATATATTGGTTGTGTTATATCAACATTAGCAAGAACTTAGTGATTTTATATGTTTTGCAGATCAAAGGGCGTGACATGATTAACTGTACCAAATTATGCCTTTTCTTTTCTAAATTGTTACATTGGATTGTTAAAATGCCATTTTTTATATATTGTCCTTTAAAGCACAAATATTTTGACATTTTCCCTGAAGATTGTAATATTGTTCATTATAAGAGTTTTAGAATCATATCCATGTCAAAGGTGATTAGAATGAAAATATTGGAGAGGCAAGTGCATGTTATTGAAACAAAAATAGGTCCAAGACCATATTTCCAATAAGAAGAATACGAACAGTTTCTCTTCAGCAGAAGATAGACTCCCCTCTCACCACTACCACCACCAAAGTATCAGTTCTCATCACCTTTTATGTTGCCTTTGTTAATCTAATAGCAAATTTAATTGAGTCAAGTTCTGAGGACGAATGTATGAAATAATAACAAACATTTATTGAGGCAGATCTCTGAGCTTTCACCGGCAAAACAGGCCCTGCCTCACCCTGTCTGCTATGTGACTTTGGCTAAGTCACTTCAAATCTCTGTGCCTCAGTTCCCTCATTTGCAAACTGGGGATTCAATACCTGATCTCCTTCAAAGACTGTGAGCACCATGTGGGACCTGATAACTTTGTACGAAGCCCAAACAATGGGGCAGCCTGCCTCCACCCCCAAAATGACCCCAAATACCTCCGCATTCCACCATTTTGGCCCAGATTCTTCCACTGCCGTCAGGATGCTTTTTCCTAATTCAGTTTTAGAGTTATTTCCCTTTTTAGTCCGCCTTGTCAGGACATCTCTGCCATAGGTTGAGTTTCCCTGGATGCAGAATACGCTAATGATGACTCTGCATGGAGTAGAAAGTCTTAAACATCTAGGGCTTCATATAATGCAATCATATAATAATAATTATGGTATTTGATAAGCAGGCACTGTTGCCTAGCACTTTACTAAGTGCTGGGGTAAATACAAGATACTCAGTTTGCACACAGTCCCTGTCCCATATTTTTATTGTGAGAGTGGGATTTAATCCCCATTTTACAGATGAGGTAACTGAGCACAGAGAAACTAAGTGACTTGCCCAAGGTCACACAGCAAGCGTGTAGACTGTAAGCTCAGTGCAGGCAGGGAATGTGTCTGTTATATTGTACTCTCCAAAGTGCTTAGTGCAGTCCTCTGCACACAGTAAGTATTCAATAAATAAGATTGTCTGAAATGGTGAAGTCAGAATTGGAACCCAGATCATCCGACTCCCGGACTCTTGCTCTTTCCAGTAGGCCACACTACTTCCCTATATTTGCTATATATTTACTATGTCCCTGAATACAATCATAAACCTGCTACAGAGAATGTGTGCTAAGTGATTGGGGGGTGGGGGGTGGAGAAGTGGAAGAGGCGGGAGGGGAGGAAAGACACATTTTTTTAAAGAATGCAGTGTACAGCCTACCAGTTCCCTTGAGTGACCAGAAAACCCCGGGGCGGTCAGAGCCAGAGACCTTGCACTACAGTGGATTCACCCTATGTCCTTGCTCGACCCCTTGCCCTTTAGCCCAACACTTCCCACAGTGCTCTAGGCTTGAGCCATGACAGTCTTCAAAGGTCTTGAAGACCTTTGGGGTCTTCTAAGGTAGCACTGATGAGTCTTCTCAGTCTGGGGTGGTTTAGGTAGGGGGCCCTGTTTGAAGGCAGAACAATAAACTCTCTATGTTCACTTTAATCAGTTCTTCAGTCATTAAAACTGAGAAGTGTGGAATATCAAAGATATATGAAGACAAAAATAAATCATTTCAGTTTTTAACATGAGTATTAAAAGTTAGCCATTATAATGAAGACTCGTGTCAGAAGAATGGGCACTGATAATTAATTATAGTAATTGTGTTTGTTAAGCATTCACTATGTGCCAAGCACTGAAGATGAGAATCATTACAATATATGCAAATCAGAGACCCTGCACCACATGGGGTTCATAGCTTAAGGTGGAGGAAGAACAGCTATTTCATCTCAGTTTTACATTGAAAAAGCTGGCACAGAGATGTTTAGTGACTTGCTCAAAGTCACACAGCAGGCAAGTGATGGACCAGGTATTGGGCCGATAATGTCCCAGGGAAAATATTCTCAATGTCTTCTTGCCCACAGAGACTGTGCTTTCATTAGTTATGAATCTTTAGGACTGCTAGAATATAGAGTTGGAAGAAAACTCAGGTGAAAGCCCCACTCTTCCTCATCTCCTACTGCCTTCTGCCTCACCTGACTTGTTCCCTTTGCTCTTCCCCCCTCTCCCAGACCCATAGCACTTATTTTGTTGTATTGCCTGTCTCTCCCCTCTACACTGTGAGCCTGTTGTGGGCAGGGATTGTCACTCTTTATTGTTGCATTGTACTTTCCCTAGCACTTAGTACTGTGCTCTGCACACAGTAAGTGCTTAATAAATACAATTGAATGAATGAATGCATGAATAGAAGTAGAAAATATAATTAGATCAGCATCAAATGGCCATTCAGCCTGCTCTTTCTTTTTTCAATTTAGGGTGGGTAAATCTAAAGAAACAAATTTATCAGGAACTTGCAAAGCAGAAAGCATATCATTATCACATCTTGTGGGAATTTTACTTCAGGCTTGAAATGAGACATTTGAAATGTACATAGGATTATTTGGGTGTTTACTATTTGAACTGAACATGGCATCTGTATTGCAGAACATTTTACAATAATTTTGTATTAATCAGTTATCATAAAAACATAAAAACATGGCAGTCAGAAGGACCTGGGTTCAAATCCCTGTTTGGTCACTTGTCTGCTGTGTGACCTCGGGTAAACCACTTAACAATAATAATGATGATGGTATTTGTTAAGCACTTACTATGTGCCAAACACTGTTCTTAGCACTGGGATAGATACAAGGTAATCATGTTGACTCACATAGGTTTCACAGTCTTAATCCCCATTTCACTGATGAGGTAACTGAGGCACAGAGAAATTAAGTGACTTGCCCAAAGTCACACAGCTGATGAGTGGTGGAGCTTGGATCAGAAGCCATGACCTCTGACTCCCAAGCTTAGGCTCTTTCCACTAAAACAGTCCTTGGCACATAGTAAACACTTAACAAATACCATAATTATCATTACTATTACTAAGGCACATTGCTTCTCTGTGCCTGTTACCTCATCTCTAAAATGAGGATTAAGACTTTGAGCCTCATGTGGGGCACGGACTGTGTCCAACCTGATTATCTTATCTCTTCCCCAGTTTTTTGTACAATGCCTGGTACATAGTAAGAGCTTAACAAATACTATTAAAACAAACAAAAAATGCTTAACAAATACCATAAAAAACCTTAGAGGTAACTGATTGATGTTATAGCTCTTTTGAATAAGAAGAAATCAATATAAGGATTAAGGGGCTTGCCCAAATCAGTTAGAAAGCCAGAATTCCAGCTCCCATCATTCACTGGTCAGTCCACTGAGTTACAACATTTTACCTATTCATTTTGTCTAAGTAGGATCCATATCTAATGTTTTTGCTTTGTGCTAACTGGAGCAGCAGAGAGTAACTTGACAACAATGTTATTTTACTTATTCCCTATAGGGGCCGATGTTATCAATTTTGATGGCCATGTTGTGTTACCGTACAGATTCAAGAATAAGAAGATGAAAACACTGAAAGATGTCATCGCTTTGAAATTTAAAACCTCTGAAAGTGAAGGGGTAATATTCCATGGAGAAGGGCAACAGGGAGATTATATCACCTTGGAATTACAAAAAGCCAAACTTGTCCTCAATTTGAATCTAGGTATGCTTTGATTGTTTTTTGTTATTGTGGTTGTTTTTACTGATTTTGAAATCACATTGGGAAAGGTTTAATTTTTTTTCCCATCCTGCAGTTAACTTCTGAAATTGGATTATAGTGGCAGTATATGGAATATAGGTGTGGGCGGGGGGAGCGGTTGGGGGTGTTTGGAGAGGAAGAGAGAGAGAGAGATTTGTCCCTCACAAGTGAAGAAGATGCCACAGACAATGAAGTTCACCTATGAAGTGTGTGTAACTAAAGACTAGTGCAAGACTTGTAATCTCAATCCTGTTGTGCACAAAGACTGTCCTGTGTAGTAACTTTTGTAAGAGGATGCCACTTTTTAATGATCACCAAGAGTAATAACTTGCCTACCATATTAGCAGCTACTTAGTTTTCCCCAGAACCCCAGAATTTGAAATGAATGAACTGTCTGATTCTAGCTTTGGGGATCGCACTCCCTTGAGAGAAAACGTTCCAGAGTCACACAGGGTATCTGCCAGAGATAGCACGACCAGGAGAACAGATTGTGAGCCAGATCAGTTCGTAAATCATTTCACTCAGATAAGTTATTTGTAGTTCTGGAACATACTCATGGGCTTTCTTCTTTGAGTCCCCAAGTTAACAGTGCCTTACAAAGATATCACTTTTGTGGTCTTTTTAAGAAGGGACTTTGTGGCTAATATGATCCAGTACTATTATAGAGGGCCACCAAGAGAAACCAGGAGAAGATAAAGAATCATTAAGATGAAGATGAGATAGAGGAGTTGAGCAGAAAGGAGCAAGGAGAGAAAGAAAACCAGGTAGCTGAGGACCGAGGAGTAGAGGCAAAGATGGGAACTAGGAAGAATGGGAGGGGAACAGGACATTGATGGATTCATGAGTATTAGGCCCACAGTAAAGTTAGTAAAGATGGATGGCACATCCCTAACCATGACAATGAATGACAAGGAGGTCAATCATCATAAACTGTTCCTCTAAGACCCATTAGTATCACTGTCCGAAGCAGAATTCCAAGCTGTGTGGATCATTTTCAGGCTCAGTATTATGTTCTTAAGTTCCATGATGAAAGTGGAAAGGATGAGATGAAGGAAGAAAAAGAGAAAAAGAGTGGTCTTGTCCATGACATCTAGTTTTCTACTTTGACAAATTTTATGAATTAATGTCCTATCACCCTTGGCCCAAGTGCAGGAACTGACACTAGAGACTTTGAACCTGTTTTCAAGGCAAATCAATTGTATTTACTGAGTGCTTACTATGTTCAAAGCTAACTTAATACAAGATCTATTCTAGTCCAATTTAACCAGCCCATATCAATTCCAGTCTAGTTCATATCTCCGGGCCTACATCTGCCCCTCCTTAAAACCTCTCTCATCAAACTAAAGATGAAAAGGAGTTGCTCTTTTAAACATGTAGATTCCTTTGATTAAACTCTCAACCCTTTTTACCGTATAGAAAAATCACATTTGTATCGACCCCAAGTTTCCTATAGAAAAGTCCAGAAAGTGAAGGTTTAAGTAATTTTCCTCTTATACTAATACTATCAAAATTGTTTGGAAATCAAATTTTGTATGCCCTATGCAAAATCCATGCCACCTAAGGGAGTTAGTGTATCATTTCTTCTGTTTTTTTCTCTTTAATTCCTCCAAATCAGGAAGCAACCAGTTCGGTTCGATTTATGGTCATACATCAGTTATGGCAGGAAGTCTTCTGGATGATCACCACTGGCACTCCATTATGATTGAGCGTCACGGACGCAACATCAATCTCACACTCGATAGACACCTGCAGCACTTTCGGACAAATGGTGAATTTGACTACCTGGACCTAGATTATGAGGTAAATTTGAGGATTCTGATACTGGAATCACATTTGTTTAGTTTTCATATTTCAATTTGATCTCATTTGTATCCTGGCTTCTCTTATCCCAATTATTTTCAATTCCAAAAGAAGATAAAGTAGATCTTCAAACAGCAATAATCTATAAAAATGCTGCTTAGGTACTTTTTTGATAGATGATTTATTTTAGCTCACAACTGCACATGCAACTTCAATTCAGTGTTACATTACACTGTTTTTCTATTTGTTGCTATTATTTTCCTTCTCTTTATCTTTTTTCTTCTACATTTTTCACTGTATTTGTCTCTTCCTTGTTTTTCTTTTTCCAGTTGAGTTGAGTTCTACTTCTAGTACTATTTTAGGAGGTGCCTTATAGACTTGGGTAATTGACCATTTTGAATAATGTGTTCATCATATCTAAATTGTGTCTTTTCTATTTCTTTTTCAGTTTTAAAGCACCATAAAATTCAGTTTTCTGAAACTTATAGATGTTTTAAAATACCATGGCATTGAATAATTTTGTTCATGAGTCTCCTGGCACCTAGGTTCTTTGCCTTATGTTTAAAATATGAAGTCATGACATTTTAAAAAAATTAACTTTGTTTTTATTAAAATGTTTCTGAAAGGAAATAACAAAAGAAATATTCCTTAGAGGTCAGCATTGGAGTTAGTTTCCTGGATTATATCCCATGAACTTTTAACCACTGTTTTTAGTAGTAATCAATTATTAATTGTGTTAGTTTTATGGTTTCAAGAAAAATTCTTAATATTGTCAAAAGAATTAGAGCTAATTGCAGCAACAAGAAATAAAGGCATCACTGAAAAGTATAGCCATAAGGCTATCTTCGATTAAAATGATCATTCATAATAGCAAATGTATTTTGGGGTTATGCATTCTCAGTGGAACTAGGCTTCACTTTGTTACATTTATTGTTATTGTCTATCTTCTAATCCATAGAACCTTTTTTCTAAATCCTGGGAGTGCCTGGATTGTACCAGGGCCCCAGGCCTAGTGGATAGTTCATAGGAACTCAGACAGGGGAAGTAAGAGTATTGTGCCAAACCTCTCCAGCACTCCGAAGGGTCTTCCAATCCAGGAGCAATTCCAGGCTGGGTTTGGTCTCCCTACAGTTAGAACAGCCACCCCCCCCCACCCATGCCCTCTGCCTCAGACAGTCTAAGGGATCCAGGAATGGAATTCAGATGCTTAAGCCTCAGGTCCCATTTGCAGGAAGACTGTGATCATCCAAATGATGGGGATGTGCTGTTCAAGGAAGTATAGATTCTGCCTGTGAAATGACTCTCAGATGAGGCAGGCACAAGACTACTGCAATGGGGGAATTGGGGATAGAGGAAAAACTGGCCTACTCTCTTCTGTGAGACCCCCAGGGTGCCAGAAGCATAATATACTGTGAGCCAGAGAAGGCAGGAAGCAGAGGAAATTTATTTACCTATTTATATTGATGTCTGCTATATTAATTACATTTTATTGATTTCTGTCTCTGCCTCAAGACTGTAAACTTACTGTGGGCAGGAAATATATCTCTTGTTATATTGTACTCTCCCAAGTTCTTGGTACAGTGCTTTGCACACAGTAAGCGCTCAATAAATATGATTGAATGAATTTCTCTTCTCACCTACTTTGCTGCTGCAGTTCTGCTCCATAGCCTTAGGTTTAATGAATTTCTCTGTATTTAAAGTGGGTATATATGTGAGGTGGGACATTCAGGCAACAGTTATACAGTTTATTAAAAACAATTGAAATTCTCCTACTACTCAATGACTTATTTTGGTCCTGCTGAAGTCATTTTAGGCTAGAGATTCTTCTCAGAAGCATTTGGATTCAAGAAACATTATTCTGGTAGCTGAATAATTAGGTAACTGTACTAACCATTAGATAACCTCTTGTTGGTGTAGGGGAACATCAGGTCTATTTGAAATGATTTAATGGGCTAACCTATTGCTGCTACTTCTTTTAAAAAAATGACATTTATCTTAATAAATTTATCTCTTATTTACTTTCTCTCCAAGATTACCTTTGGAGGTATGCCTTTTTCTGGAAAGCCAAGTTCAAGCAGCAGAAAGAATTTCAAGGGGTGTATGGAAAGCATCAATTACAATGGAAATAATATTACCGATCTTGCCAAAAGGAAGAAACTAGAGCCTTCCAATGTGGTAAGAATATTACCTGGTAGCATTTTGCTGTTTGAAGAAGTGTGAGAGCAAGGGCTGGGGGGTGTTTGTGTGTGTGTGAGAAAGAGATAGGAGGTGATTTTTTAAATCCAATGTTTTAACTTGAGAAGAAGGTGCAAACCCTAGTTAGTATCATTGGAACATGTATCATTTTGATGGAAACCTCTTTGTATTGATGCTGTATACAACCTTACACCTGTGACAGCTCTGAAATGAACTTCCATCAAAAGGGGATTTATAAGGAAGGTGAATCATGGAGAATTTAGGAACATCTTTGCAGAATATTTGAAACTTGAAAAAAAATCACAAAAATCACAGATGCTTACAATAATGCACTTACTGACATGCATGTAAAAAAGCCCTTTGTAAAGTTCCTTTGGGGACTGAAAATGGTAACTGCCAATCACATGAAAGCGAATTTCTAGTTGTAATTAACACTACTTCTTGTAAGTAGTTGGAGGATATTAAGCAAGTCTCTCGTATCCTGTCATAGTTTTCTCCAGATGTTATCAGATCTTCTTAAAACTAAAAGCAATTGATCTTTTTAAAAAGCCAAAAACACTTCCAGGTAAATATTTGTATAAATATTCTAAGATGAGGCATACGCAATCTAAAACTCTAGGTAAGCTACTTTCATTCACTCATTCAATTGTATTGATTGAGAGCTTACTGTGTGCAGAGCACTGTACTAAGCACTTGGAAAGTACAATTAGAGACAATCCCTACCCAACAATGGGCACTTATGGGCTAGGGACCTGTCTAAATTGAGTTTTGTGCCGTTACCCCAAGGCTTGGTATAGGCGTTCTGCACATTGTATGCCCTAGAAAAAGAATGTATTAGTAATAGTATTGATGACATAATACTAATAATATTGATAACAATAACAGTGTGCCTGTTACTTAAAGTAATCTCTAGAACTAAATTATGCATTTGGGAAGACACATTAACTCTCTGTACCATTAGAAAAGAGATTTTCAGCCAAAGGTACAAGTAACCCTGGGAAACTTCAAGGAATTGTAGGCAGGGAATGTGTTTACCAACTCTTTAATATTGTACTCTCCCAAGTGCTTAGTACAGTGCTCTGCACACAGTAAGTGCTCAATGCATATGATTGATTGAGAGACAGTCATTATGGAAGTCAAGGCAAAGCCTCTTTCAGCTGGGCTCTATGATAAAGTGAGAACTCCTTAAAACAGCTGGAGGAAAGAGAGAAATGCTTCCTCTTGCAACAGCCACCACCAGCTCCCCAGCTTTGATGTCTAGACTGTGAGCTTGTTGTGGGCAGGAATGTCTGTTTTTATATTGTACTCTCCCAAGTGCTCAGTGCAGTGTTTTACACACAATAAGTGCTCAATAAATATGATTGAATGAATAAACGAATGTCTCTCTCAGGAGCTCAGCGAAAACTGGTCCCATAGCCCTGGAAGTAAGAACTCTGGAAGGCTGGTGAGGACCATATCAGGGAACATCTTTTTTTCTTCTGCTTTAGGTTTTGCTGCTCAACTTCTATGCCCCTAATTATGTCTTTGAGTGGGGAAGGATATGAGGGATGATGATTTGGCTGAAACCTTAAGGCTACCCAGGCCTACATCTGAAAATATCTTTCTGTCACTCCTTATTGCATTCTGCTCTTTATCCATGTGTTACCAGCTCCAGGCCTACTTCTTCCTTTACCATTTCTGAGCTTGTCAAGGTCACTTTTAATTATATTCCTTCACTAGGTGACCATTCAAACCATGCTTCCTCTCTGCATATAATGCAGCATGGCACAAAAGAAGCTTTTACTGGTTTGAAAGCTTTAGAGTTCTTTACAAAGTGGATAAATTACTCTTAAGGAGTAGCTTAAGCACTAGAAGAATTTGGTCAACAACTAAAAGTTTTAAATTGGAGCTCTGTGGTGTTGGAACATTCAACTATTCTGGACAGAACAAAATATAGACAGGCTGGGATTATATAGAAAGCACTTTGACATAAGCAGACATCTGCACATGAAACATGTTTTCAAAGACTTCAGAGACTGACATTTCAGTAGGAGACTGACGCTCCCAAAATATTGCCATGTTCTACTATTTCATAAAGGCTGCAGAGCTGTGCCACAGATCAATCACAAAAGACCTTTAACTTTACCACAAAGGCAATTAGACTGCCCTAGGTAAATTGTCAGTCAGAGACTTCCTGGTACTATGTGAGAACAGAGCCCTTAATCATTAAATTGCATTTTTTAATGATCATTTCTGAGAATACATAATGAAGTCAATATGAAAATTAAAAAAGTAGCTCAATACTTGGGATTCAGGGTTTTAGGTTGTGTAAGTATGGATATTTGTGTGTGTGTGTGTGTGTGTGTGTGTGTGTGTGTGATTTTTTGGAAATCTATTTTTGCGAAGGACCATGTCAGGGAAAGAAAATGTACATTTTTGGAGAAATTGAACACAATAAAATATATATAAGTCTGTCATGGGCAGAGAACATATGTACCAACTCTGTATTGTTCTCTCCCAAACACTCAGTACAGTGCTGTGGACCGAGTGAGCACTCAGTAAATACCATTGATTGATTGATCAGTGGATGTGTTGAAAGTAATTTGATTTAGAAAATAATAGGTACGGTATTTTTAAAGTGCTTTCTATGTGCTAGGCACTGTTCTAAGCGCTGGACAGCATTCTAAGCACTGAAATTCCACCTGACTATAATGCTGTGGAACAGAGCCTACCAGGGGCAGAGACAATAACCTGGTGAGCATCATCAAGATGTTAAAGGCTGCTCTGACAAAGCTGGATTCGGGTTCAGGAATTCTTGGAGATTCTGATGCAACATGGGGGCAATGTTCAGTCTCACAACAGCTCCTGTCTGACCTGAAAGACTCTGAACCTCTGTCCTATATGTTTATTTTACACTGAAATTGCAGGAGCATGAAATGAATAGCTTTCCCGTGGCCACTGCTAATGCAGCCTGAAGCATATCTTTATATCATTGACCAACTGGACTAGCAAAGTGAAATGGACTTTTGAAGCAAATATAACCATTAGAAATATTAAGGCCAGGGTCTTGGTGTTTTCTGTTTTGATTCTGTAAACCTGGGTTACCTAGATTTTGCTATTCACATCTCCATTTCACTTTACTTGTATCAAGCTGGGAATGGAATATTTCAGTAGCAGCAAAAACAAAATTTCTTCTGGCAAACAAATGTACAAGCATTTGTGGAGTCATGGCATTAGTTCCATCCAGGACCACGGCTGTATTGGAAACCTTAAAATCCATCTATAGAATTTACATGGAATTTACATCTTGTTTTGTGGTAGTTGTGAAAGTCATCCAAGTATGATAACTCAGAAATGAAAACTCAAACTGACTCCAATATATCTTGATATCGGCGATAAAAATCAAGAATTTAAGCAACAAAATTCTGTCTCTCTACTTAGTAGAGCAAAGTAGGAGTTCTAGCTCAGTCAAGCAGTGGCAAATGATATATCGATAAATATTACTTGATGTATTCCATCACATAGAGGAAAATGGCACCTAAATTCACTCATCATGCCGAACAACCCACTGTCATCTCCTCCAGCTTAGCCAGTGATAGTAAATGAAAAATAGATTACATATCTGATACTTTCCAGCCAATAGAAAGGCAGCAATAGGCATACACACACATCACATTGTCAGACTAGTGCATCACACTATCTCCTCTCTCTACCTCATGATGAATGGTGCGATATTATGCACCTCAACATGATAACTCGCTGTGATGTGATGCTCCATATTGCCCTGAAAGTAGATTCATAAGGTCACATTCAACCACAGATCTTCCTTGCAAAGCTCCAGTTGCTCTCAGTGGGCATTTTGCCTAGAATCCAAGTTTAGACAGCAGTTGCAGATTCTTAACAAAGTCTGACTACGGGTTTCAATGTTCACCTGGTGTATATTCAGTAAGTCCCTGTCTTTGTTTTTTTAGGGCAATTTAAGTTTTTCTTGTGTGGAGCCCCACACCGTGCCTGTCTTTTTCAATGCTACAAGTTACCTCGAAGTTCCGGGCCGACCAGACCAGGATCTGTTTGCAGTCAGTTTCCAGTTTCGGACATGGAATCCCAATGGCCTTCTTCTCTTCAGCACCTTTGCAAATGGATTAGGAAATGTAGAGATTGACCTTACTGAGAGCAAAGTCAGTGTTCACATCAACATTACCCAGAACAAGAAGAACAGGATCGATATTTCCTCAGGTCAGTGAAGTGGATTTGCATTACCAATTCCTAGAGTGATTCCCCAAATAATTCATTTTAGTTCTGCTGCTTGGTGATGTGGGCTATCCGTTGAGTCAGAATAGAGCAGTGAAGTTCCTTCTTCGTCACCCTCTGTATTTAATGAACAAAGGTAAACCTAAAAACTATTGTCATTTGAAGAATACCTTACATCATCATGACTGTTTCCTGCTAACCATCCATTTTCTAGGTGAATTTTCCAGATGAATAATTATTGGGGGTAATGAGAAGAAGAATGTTGATCGAGTTTCCTTCCACTGTCATTTTTCTCTCATTTACATCCCTTCATTCAATTAGCAAGCAGAATCTTATTTTCATTCCAGTCAAAACTGCCTTCACAATGGTTCTGCCAGTTCTATTTAATGAACCTTGGTGGATAAGAATAGAATTATAAATGACCTTGACAATTTCCGAAATGATAGAAGAAGAGGCAGGCCTGGAGCTTGTAACACATGGATAAAGGGCAGGATGCTATAAGGAATGACAGAAAGATATTTTCAGATGTAGTGAAACACGGGATGAGCGTGAGTCAGCCCTGTATTTCTTTTGTGCAGAAAGACCGACTTCAGATGTTACATGTTCCCTGGGGACGTCAGATGTAACTTGACAGGCAAAGGCATCATTGCCCCAGTCCAGTGTGGAACAGAGCCTTGAATGGAAGTTTATTGTTCAAGTAAATTCTGGAAGGCTTTTGCAACTGCTCTTTCTGTGATCCCTTCACAAATTATTTACCAATAACATTTGGTGTCTGCTCAAGGAATATCAGCACTGTTCTAGGCTGCATGGATGAGAACAGAATACAAAGGCCTAGACCTGGAGAAATGAGGTATTATGGAAGTGGGCTCAAAAAGGTAGAATAGGGCCCAGGACCAAAAGAGGCTTCAAGGGATGGGATTGAATGGAATGGTTAGGAACATGCCTGGAAGTTGGAAGCTAGTCTGGGTGGTGAGCAGACCATGGAATCTGAAGGTTGGCACAGAACCAGGAACCAGATCCAAGATGCCAGAACAGTGCACCAGTTTTAGTAGGTTAAGTGTACTGACTACTCAGCCTACTTTACTAGGCTAAAAAGCTGAGGCAGAGTCTGCAGTTGAAAGTTCAGGTGGAGAAAGAGCTGCCCTGGGCCTGATTGGCTTGACTTGAAACAGATGGGAAAGGAGAGCTGGTTCGGAGAGATTTCCTCACAGCTGCAGCAAAATGGTGGGCAGATGGCAACTCCACTCCTAATACTTAGTGGCTTCCTGACTGCTGTATCTTAGGTCTGCTCTCAAGGCAATATCAGAAGGTGTGTATGTATATGTGCTGTGGGCAAGTGTGATAAAAGGAGATTTAGATCAGGAGAAAGTGGAAGTGTGTGGATATGGGGCTATATGTGAATGTATAAAATATTATTTTTAATTTATCTCCCTCTTTCCCCTCACCCTTTTACAACTTTTGGCTAACAAATACAACATTTCTTTCTTTTTCTGCAAAAATGATGATTAATATCTTGTTTGCCAACCTCTCATTTCTGTTCAACCTGAAAAAAAGATTGGTAAAAAAGAAGCACAGCCATGAATTATCAGAGATAATAGCACTTGGCAACTCTAGATCAAATTTCATCTGAGGATCTCACAGTGCCATGATGAGATTAATTGATTGAATTCATAATTTATACTGGGGTCTTGGATAATGTGAAAAAGGAAAAAAAAATCCACTTTAGCAAAATGACATTGGATTGTAGTCCTGACACTACTGAACATAGAAAAGTGTTTGTGGAGTTGTATTGCCCTTTGTCAGTTTCAGGGCTAATTGTGGATTTGAGTAAGCTCGAGATTTGTGTACAACCTACACCATGCTAACCTAAAGCAAACTATTACCTGTAAATTACTTGCTGAGGTCTTGAACTGTGGCCTGTTTCCTTGTCAGCACTTAAAATCATGAGGCACTTCACTTGGCCAATTCTGGAAAACATTGTGTTTACCACCCTTGAAGGCTATATTACTTGAAAAAATGCTGATCATTCTCTGATTCTGTTGAAAATAACAAACCCTGCCTAAGCACAAACACCTTGGTCTCTGGAGCTTTGGCAAATGTTAATGTGCTTCATTGTGCTAGGGTGAAAACAGTGTGTTTTTAAAGTTATTATAACCACAAAACATCTTTGTTTATCTTCTTCTAGTATGAAGTCCCTATTTTAAGATTGAAAGGTTGCTGTCAGTTTTTACATGAAAATTGAAGCTAGCATCTTACCTTCTTTCCCTTCACTAGGCTATTACCCTTAATCACATATTTTGAAAAATTCCATAATGTCTAGAAAGAATGAGACTCAACTGAATGTCTGATTTTTTTGTCATTAGTCGAGACAGCATTTGTCCCTGACTGAAGGAATAGGGCATCTAGATACATTGTTTTCATCGCAAAAATATCTCTCCAAAGTGGGATGGCATGAAAACAAATCCACTGACCCATAAACACTAAGAAAGATATTTATTTTTACAGAATCATTTGTATCTGGGGGCATTATGTGCATAACATGTATTAGGATGTACTTTAATGGGTATGGTAAAATGACTGATTTATTATTGAGTAACAGACTGGGTCACCACACACAAGTTGTTCAGATAATTGAGAACAAAATTAGCTTAGCTAATAGATACTGAATCTTTTCAGATGGAAACCATTTTTTGGCCTTAGAAATCATGATAATTCAGGTAGAGTACTCTATTTGGGTGACAGATATCCAGATATTTTTTCTGTGATGATGCTGCCATGATAGTTTCCTGTGGGGAAAACTGAAGGGAATTATCTATTGCAAACCCTTGGCTCTCCCCTATCACATGTGAGTGTAATTTCGGTAGCATCCAGCACTCTAAACAAGTGGTATGAGCTCTTTGTGAACAGGGATCCTGTCAACCTCTATCTCTGTTTAGAGTGAGCCCGTTGTTGGGCAGGGATTGTCTCTATCTGTTGCCTAATTGTACATTCCATGCACTTAGTACAGTGCTCTGCACAGAGTAAGGACTCAGTAAATATAATTGAATGAATGAATGAGAAGCAGTGTGGTCTAGTGGATAGAGCATGGACCTGGGAGTCAGGAGAACCTGGGTTCTAATCTCAACTCTGCTACTTGTCTGCTGTGTGACCTTGAGCAAGTCACCTTCTCTATGCCTCAGTTACCACATCTGTAAAATGGGGATTAAGAAATTAAATACCGTTAAAAAAAATATTGTACTCTACCAAGCATTTTGCCTTGCACAGAGTAAGCGCTCAGTCTATATCATTGTTCGGTGGATTGATTGAGTGATTCTGGGCATGATTCTGATCTTACTGATAGAACACGGTCCTGGAAGTCAGGAGGACCAGAGTTCTAAGACCAGCTCTGCCTCTTGTCTACTGTGTGACCGTAGGGGAGTTATTTCATTTCTCTGGGCCTCATTTCCGTCATCTGCAAAATGGGGATGAAGACTGAGAGCTCTGTGTGGAACAGGGGCTGTGTCCAACCTGAAGTGCCTGTATCCACCCCATGCTACGTACAGTGCCTGGCATATAGTAAGTGCTTATCAAATACCATAATCATTATCATTATTATTATTATATAAAATAGCCACAGAATTTGGAGACATTTCCCACCAACTTTTGATGCTCACTCAACCCCTTGCTGCTCTTTCATCTTTAGCCAGTATGAGCAGAAGTTGTGGCAGCAGGCTTTGAGCTGCTGTTCTGCTGAATAATAATAATAATAATTATGGTATCTGTTAAGTGCTTACTATGTGCAGAGCTCTGTTCTAAGCGCTGGGGTAAATACAGGATAATCAGATTGTCCCACGTGGGGCTCACATTTTTTAATCCCCATTTTTGCAGATGAGGTAACTGAGGCACAGAGAAGTTAAGTGATTTGCCCAAGGTCACACAGCAGACAAGTGGCGGAGCTGGGATTAGAGCCCACGACCTCTGACTCCCAAGCCCAGGCTCTTTCCACTAAGCCACGCTGCTTCTCTGAGCCAGTGGAGGTTGCTTTGGTGTTGGGCTAGCAGCTCACCTTGCCCCTCCTCAGAATGCAGGTCAGTCAGTCAATCATATTTATGGAGCATTTATTGTGTGCAGAGCACTGTACTAAGCACTTGGGAGAGTACACTATAACAATAAACAGACATATTCCCTGCCCATAACCAGCTTACAGTTAGAGGATGATGTGATGTGTGATGTTAAGCTACTTAAGCTCTCAAGAGACACCAGAGTGCCCAGCAGCAATGGGGAAGCAGATAGCTGGGAGTCCTGACCGTTTTACAGATGGGTATGAACCCAAGAGATCCCTCACATGCTGAGGCAGTGATGGAGCCTTTCCCAATCAGTCAGTGCTATTTACTGAGCACTTACAGTGTGAAGAGCACTGTACTAAGCACTTAGGAGAAAGTTCAATAAAACAGAGTTGGTAGACACAGTCCCATCCCACAAAGAGCTCATAGTCTAGAGCGGGAGACTGAGCTCAAGAAGAAACCCCTTACCAATGTCTTTTAGTCACGCGGTCAGCTTTCTCCACATTAATTGTCCTCACTGCTCTCTTTCTACATCCCAGCTCACTTGTTTTGCTCCTCTAAAACCAGCCTATTCACTGTGCCTTGCCCCTCTCTCCTCTTAATCAATCACATTTATTGAGCATTTACTGTATGTAGAATTCTGTACTAAGCACTTGGGAAAGTACAATACAACAGAGTTGGTAGACACGTTCCCTGCCTACAAGGAGCTCACAGCCTAGAAGGGGAGAGAGACATTAATATAAATCAATAAATGACAGATATGTACATAGGTCATAGGTGCTGTGAGGCTGAGGGAGGGGTGAATAAAGGGTGCAAATCCTAGTGCATGGGTGACACAGAAGGGAATGAGAGAGAAGAAAAGAGAGCTTAGAGAAGGCCTCTTGGAGGAGATGTATGTTTAATAAAGCTTTGAAGGTGGGCAGAATGACCTCTGACCTCTTGCTCCCCTCTCCTCTCACCTCTGATCTGTTGCCCAAGACCTCCCTCATACTAGCAATTCCCATCCCCTTCATATCAGGCAAACCACTCTTCCCATATCAGGCTCTCCCCATCTTCATGACTCTTCTGAAATCATATCACCTTCATTAATCCTTCCCTGCTGTATTTCTCATCTCCCCACCCTATTTCCCCACCCCACTGCCTCTTCAACACTTGAATACTCGCACTCTGCTATTGCACTTTTGTACATAGTTCCACCCATCTATAATTAAATTTATTATCTGTTTCCCCCACTAGATTCTAAACTCCTTGAGGGTAAGAATCATGTCCACTAACTCTGTTGTACTGTCCTAATAACATAGTGTGGTTCTATTCACACAATAAACCTCAATAACTACTATCGATTGATAGGGCTAATGAACATCAAGAAAGTTTACACTGAAACTGATGTTTATATTTTACTTGTTTGTATGTAAATAATTGCCCTCTCCCTTATTTATTACATTATATTGGTAGTTCCTGGAAATTTTTAAAGCAAACTAGTTTACCTTGAGTGAAGTTAGTTAAGTTTTCTTAGCAGTATTTTATTTTTCAAATAATGTGTTCACTCGTATTTTGTGCAAAGTAATTGAAAAATTGTAATACATTCCCGGAGAGACATTCTTTTTTTAAAGAGAGCAAAAAAAATGACTACATCTGTCAACAAAATACTCAACAAACATTCTGGCAGACAATATCTATGAAGATAATTGTTGATGCCTTGCCTTGGCCCTCAAATGTTTCTACCCTTTATTTCACCTTTGCTTTTCTGTTCATTTTGATCTGATGAGATGCTTTCTGGACAACAGCATCCTGAGAGTCCGATTCATACTCTTTCATGCAATTTAACAAAACAACATAATTTTAAAACAACGTCTTATTTATGAACACATCTTTAGATTATTTTGAAGGTTTAAGAACCTTCCTGAAGAGAAAAATTACAGCTTTTAAATGGTTGTGCGCTCTAGAGAAGGAATACACTTTGTTTGGGGAGCATAGTCTCCCGGTGCACTTCCAATAAAGATTGAGATGAAAAAAATCATTTAAAGCATTTTCCATTTCGGTCTCACTGTCATGTTCCCTCACAATCTATTTAGGGTCACTATTTTCCTTTATTTTTCTCTTGTTTCATATCCAGCCTTTACAAATCCGATTTGACTTCCTTAAAGAGAATTCACGACAAATAAAGCTCATTGAGGCAGACTGGCCTTGGTGTAGAAGAAGAATGGGTTGCCTGAAATCTATGTAGATACTCCCATAAAGACAAATTGGTGGGAGGAGAATGTGACTTGTCATTTCCACCCTCCCAGATTTTCTCCTTGCACATCACAATGGCTTTACGCTAGGTCTGTGATCAGGGCTCACTTCACAAGATGGAGAACCTTCTCAGGAAGAGAACAAGGGGTAGTCCAGAAAGTGCACACATGGCCTTATGGAAAGAGTACTGTCCTGGGAGTCAGACGACCTGGGTTCAAATCCCAGCTCCGTCACTTGCCTTTTTTGTGGCCTTGGGCAAATGATTTAATTCTTCTGTGTTTCAGTTTCCTCATGTGTAAAATGGGGATTCAATATCTGTTTTCCTTCATACTTAGCCTCTGAGCCCCATGTGGGACCGGGACTATGTCCTACCTGGGTATGTTATGTCTATCCCCGTGCTTGGTATAGTCTTTGAAACATAGTAAGCACTTAAATACTATTACTATGATTATTATTAGAATTTCTGGATCAGGATAGTCAAATATGGTCTGCTACCTTCTGAATTTCCTCACGTGACTGAGGTGAGCTATGTTGAGAGGAAAACAGAGAGAAGCAGGGCAGAACTGGACCTTGAACACCTGGGCTGTGATCCTAGATTCCAAACAGGCTATTAACATGTTTAAATAACCCTATGTTTTCGTCCATGATATGCATAGTGGGACGTGGAGGATTGACTCTCCAACCAAAACCTTGTTGCAAGCTGGACCAGGAGACAATTACATTGAGTTTCCTCACTCCCCAAATTGTGCAAGTAGGGAGAGTTGAGATAAAAGATTTTCAATATCCTTTGTGGAGTTTAGACAAAAGACGTGGAATTACCAGATGGTGCAGAACATTTTGCTGGATGTTGAAATTACCTGAATACGAGTTCAACTCAGCTATCTTCAGCTTTTCGGCCATTTAGGGTTCAAGTAAATAGGACTTAACAGTGAAGACCTTAAAGCTAAGGAATCAAGAATTTGGAAATATCAAAAGAAAAATTGAGAACCCAGACCCTCAGTAGAGGAGTCAGATAAATGGTGTATTTATAGCCCACTGTTCATTTCAAGCTACTGCTCTCAATAGAGGCATAGATCTGAACTGGGACAATTTACATCCTTTCATTTACTGCAAGCCAAGGGTTGTACCGCTTACCTTGGGAATTTCTGTGATATTGCCCGTTTCTGGTTCTGTTCCCAATAATCCACTAACAAGCTGGTGGTGAGAGAGCCGCATGACACCAAATAAAAAGGATCTGTGTGAATGGTGCATTGCTTCTGACAAGCTTCACTTAACTGACTTTATATCCTATTTTAATTCCCAAGGACGTCACTCTCATCAAGCTGAGCGGTTGCCTGCCTTTAATGATGCTTAAATACATGTCGCTTGCATGTGTTTTTAGTCCAATATGAAAGTCTTCTCCCCACATGATATCAAAAAAAAAAAAGGAGGGAGGGAGAAGAGACTGAAGGGAAAGATTTGTGAAATTAGATATTGACTTGCCCTGCTAGCAAAGAAAAGGATGGATCTGCACCATCTCTTTATAGTCGGACCCTGTAGTACTGTTCACTGTCAACTCAGCAAGGACTCTCACTGCTCCTTAAATTTTGCTTTAACTTTATTCCCAGTTGTATAAATCTTGACTGCAGTTAATAAAGAAGAAAAAAAAAGAAACTGCAGGCAGAGAATAACATTTTAGTAAACACTCCCAGCATGAATAGGGGGTAACTACCAGCATGAAAGCAAGAGTTCCTATTATGAACTTAGTGACTAAGGAAAATAAACAGAATGGATTGGGGAAGACTACTCATTGCATTAAAATTCTGGTGACAGAGCAGTAGTATCAAAAGGATGGTATGACAGCAGCAGTACCAGGGTTTTGGGACTTAGGTTAACTATGGGCCCCAATTTCTCTTCCATAAGTACTCTTTTCTACATCCCTCCCAATTCTTCAAAGTAGTCCCTGGTCTGCAAGGGCTCACAGCCTGGATCTAGGGAAAGTGAAGGTGAGTACAGGCCTAGGAGTCAGAGGCCCCGGGTTCTAATCCCAGATCCAACACTTGCCTGTTGTGTGACCTTGGGCAAGTAACTTAACTTCTCTTGTGGCTCAGTTACCTCATCCGTAAAATGGGGGCTAAGACTATGAGCCCAACATGGGACCTGGACAATGTCCAGCCTGTTTTTGTTGTTGTTTCTATGGTATTTGTTAAGTGCTTATTATGTGCCAGGCACTGTACTAAACACAGGAGTAGATACAAGATAATCCATGTCCCACATGGGACTCAAAGTCTTAATCCCCATTTTACAGACAAGGTAACTGAGGCACAGAGAAGTAAAGTGATTTGCCCTAGGTCACACAGCGGATAATGTTGGACCTGGGATTAAAACCCAGGTCCTTCTGACTCTGAGAGTCAGAGTCTGGCCCATGCTCTATCCACTAGGCCATGCTCCTTCTGATTATCTTGTATCTGCTCCAACACTTAGTACAGTGACTGGCCCATAGTAAATATTTAGCAAAACCAAGTGGGGAAAAAAATGGTGGTGGAGTAGAAAGGAGGAAGGAAAAAATGGGAGGGAGGAGGAAAAGAGGACGAGGAAGGAAAGGAAATGGGACAGGAGGAGGAAGGAGAGGAAAAGGGGCAGGAGGAGGATGAAGAGGAAATGGGGCAGGAGGAGGATGAAGAGGAATAGAAGGAAACTGAGGAGGATAGAGAGGAGAAGGAAACCAAGAATAGAAATACATGGCTAGGAAATAACTTCAGTAGATGAATTAGGTCAGCCTAACCCCATCAGACAGAGTAAATTGAGTGTCACAGGAAGCAATCAGAATTCATCCCTTTACAATTACTCTTATATCTTTGCAATGTGTTCACAAACTCCTTCCTCCAAAGTGTTACTACATTTCCCTGTCATATTCACTTGGCTGAAAGACCAATTCATAGGTGAAATTAGTATTGGTTTTCATGACAGCACAAGGGTCTGCCTTGGTGTGTGTGCAAGGTGGCCCCAAGACTGTGGGTCCTTGTATTGGCCTTTTGCAGTCACATATGTAGCCGGAGTGTCAATAAGTACCTACTATTTGCAAACTAATAATGTTGGTATTTGTTAAGCGCTTACTATGTGCCGAGCACTGTTCTAAGCACTGGGGTAAACACAGGGGAATCAGGTTGTCCCACGCGGGGCTCACAGTCTTAATCCCCATTTTACAGATGAGGGAACTGAGGCACAGAGAAGTTAAGTGACTTGCCCACAGTCACACAGCTGACAAGTGGCAGATCCGGGATTCGAACTCATGAGCCCTGACTCCAAAGCCCGTGCTCTTTCCACTGCGCCACGCTGCTTCCCCTACTGTACTAAGGGCTAGGAAAGAATGCAGATTAAATATTGACGTGTTCCCTGACCCTCAAGGGGCTCACAATCTATGAATGGTTGGGGAGGAGATTAGCGGTAGGAACATAAGGAGAGTCAAAACACAAATATAAAAGACAAGAATGATAATAAATATGACTTGCCTGCTTTGTGACCTCGGACAAGTCACTTAACTTTTCTGTGCCTCAGTTTCCTCATGTATACTGTGGAGATTAAATACTTCTATCTCATTTAGACTGTGTGCCCCTTGAGAGACAAGGACTGTGTCTGTCCTGATTGACTTGTACCTACCCAAGCAGTTAGCACAGTACTTGATACAGAGTGTTAACAAAAACCACAATCATTATTATTGCATTGTACTCTTCCAAGTATTTAGTGCTCTTCACATAATAAATGTTGAGTAAATACCAACTGCGTGAATGAAAGACTTTGAAGAGAGCACAGTGCCAACTGCATTTACAGACCACTCCAATGTTTATCCAACCAGTTTTGAGGATTCAAGTCCTAGCTCTTAGAAGCCTTTAAAACTCTTTTGTCTTTCACATTTCACTGATCATCATATATTAGTGATACAATAGTGCCTTGCGTTATTTCAAATTAGAAAAGTTAATTGATCAAGACAGTAGAGGGCAGAGGACCACTGAAACCAACCACTGTGACAACCACAAGAGACTTAGTGGAAAGAGAAGATTCCAACTGTAAAGACTTCTCTTCCCTGCAAAATTTAAATTACAATATAATTAAAATATAGTTTTAATTATGGAAAACAGCATAGCATAATGGAAAAGAGCGTAGGCTTGGAAGTTAGAGGGCCAGTGTTCTAATACTGGCTCTGCTACTTGTGTGTGTGACTTTGGGCAACTCTCTTTATTCCTCTGTGGCTGGGTTACCTCATCTGTGAATTGGGGATTAAGACTATGAGACACATATGGGACATGGACTGTGGCCAGCCTGATTATTTTGTATCTACTTCCGCGCCTAGTACAGTGCCTGGCCTGGCCTGCCTTACCTCACTCAATACCTTTCTTCCTCCCTCTGCTAATTGCACATAAAGCACCAACTACCTTCCCTTGCCGACCAAACTGACACCCTCAACACCACCCTCTCTACTGATCTAACTCGCTCCCCTATCCCTTGCCGATCTCATAATGCTATCTCACAGCTCCGGATCCCCTCCACAGCCCTCTTCTTTCACTCCTCTGCACAAGCCTCAGAGCACTACTGGCAAAAATACAGATAGCAGGCCAGTCTTTGTCCACCTCAAGTTCATCCGTGCCTGCTTTATCTCTGCCCTCTCCTCTAGACTGTAAGCTCTTTGTGAGCAGGGAACTTGTCCACCTCTTCTGTTATCTTGTGATTTCCCAAGCAGTGAATAGAGTGCTCTGCACACTGTAACTGTTCAATAAATGTGAATGCTTGATATTTGTGGGTGACCTGCCTGATAACTTTGATATTTCATAGTTCAAAGAACGAGCAGAAAGAGTGGCAAGGTACTAAGTTGGATACATCATGAACCCTTGAAGAACCTTAAAGTTCTGAAGGGAGAAAATTGGACCAGATCATTGAAGAACAGTTCAAAGAGATAACAATAATGTATTACAGAATTCAAAAAGCAAAGCATGAAAGAGGATGCTAACATGGGACATGAAGAGAAATAAAATCCTCACTTACATTAATCAAGAGAGGAGGAACAGAGAAATTTCCAAGCCTCTGTAAGACAGGGAGAGGAAGCTGTTAAATAGCCTCAGCTTTTCCTTATTTTTTTTTCATTTCAGTCTTTACTAAGAAGAGATCAAATGTAAACAGCTGATCAGGGAAACTTCTCTTGACATGGAAACGGGGAAAGCCTAGCTAAAATGCAGAAGGAACACTCTAAGGCAATAAAAGCTATGCAAAGTTTATTTAATCAGAAGGGCCTGATCACATACCAGATCCATTTTCCCTCCAGCCTTCAACTGGTAAATGATGTTAGTGTCTGCCTCTTCTTCTCTATTGAAGCTTTTTGCAGGGAGAGAGCAGGTAAAAAAATAACAAAAAACAAAAAAATTTACACATGAACCTTTATTCATTCTTATATCCTATTTTAAGCTTTCAAGTGGCTGCTGCACCTTCCTGTCCACGCTGAGCCGCAAAGGATATCAAGGTTTTTAAGTACACCCTTCCAAGACCCTCCCCCCTTCCAAGACCTTCCCAAATCACCATAACCTTAAGCGCCACTATTATCACCACCCTATTCTCTTGAAACTATAATTGCCTTCTTGTCCTCATTTGACCTCGTAGCTGATTTTCCCCAAAGTCTAGTTGATTCTTCCTATGTATTCTCAGAGGTCCTGATAATCACAGATTGACCATCCCTAACCAACCTTTACCTCTGTCTCCAATAAATGATTGGCTTTAGTCTCTCCTCTCATTTTCCCTATTCATCTTATTGAATAACAAAGTATTATCATTATTATTAATATCACTGAATTTACTGAGTTTTTGCACTATAGCAAGTATTGAGATAACAAGGACTCTTAATCTAATTCTTGATTGGGCCAACTTAATATCTTCTTAACCCTTTGATGTAAATGGAACTGATAATGAGAATGGTATTTGTGTGGCATCTTTCAACCCTAAATCTGAAAGGTTTTGCAGTGTGGAAAGAGTCTGGGTCTGGGAAGCAGAGGACCTGGGTTCTAATCCCAGCTTCACCACATAGCTGCTCTATGACCTTGGGCAAATTACTCATCTTCTCTGTGCCTCCTTTCCCTCATTTGCAAAACAGAGATTCAAAACTTGTTCTCCCTTCTTCTTAGTCAATCGTATTGATTGAGCGCTTACCGTGTACAGGCCACTGTACTAAGTGCTTCTGAGAGTACAGTATAAACTGTGAGCCCCCTGTGGGGCTTGATTATCTTGATTTTTACCCCCATCGTTTAGTACACTGCTTGACATACCACAGCACTTAACATATACCTTGGAGAGGATATTAAATTCACTTATTCATTTGGAAGCTTATCCTATCCAATGACTTGCTCAGTGTTAGACAGTGGGGAATTTTTAGATCCAGCAATATAACCCAGGGGAGAGGCAACCCAGAAAGAATTTCACTTGTTTATATTGAAGAGTTTGAGCTTCACATTATAGATCTTATTTGTTACTTTGGTATTTATCCAACTAGAACAGTAAATGCTTGTTTGGTTGGAAAACGAGAAAAAGTTATCCAAAAGAAAATTGTGTTTTTATAGAGAAAACTAATTGCAAAGAAATAGAATTAGTTTCTGTGTCAATTAAAATTCATTTTCTCTTTTGAAATTGTATTTCCGGAGGATCTCAGACCAGTAAGTCAGCAATTGCAAAGAATCACTTGGAGAGCTCCCTTATTTTCTTTTTGTTCATCTGAGTTCTATCAATCAATTTGAGATGACGTGGAAGAATATTTTCAGAGAACCACATGAATTCCCTTTTGCGTGAATATTGACTAGTGGATATTTTATCACTCTGAAAGTTGTGAATAATGAGTGTGGTGACCAGGATTACACTCTGTTAAAATCTTCACATCTCATGCAAAATTTATTAAATCGTGTTCTTCTCAAGCTGCCTTAAATTCCATCCCCACTACCATTTTTCTCCACTGTGGTTTCAGCAGTGACAAAAGTAGTGGGAATTGCAGTAGATAAAGAGTTTTCATAGATTCCTAAAGATTATTTTTCATTAATGTCCAAAAGCATTGATAGCATTGCCACATTAAGGTCTTAGCAAAAATATATATCTTGTTCATTGGTGTTAGATACTATTTCTGAATGTTTCCATTTATTTTGGTTCTTTTTGTCATTTTTGTTATTTATTGAAATGCAGAAAATAATAATAGTTGTGGTATTTGTTAAGTGCTTTCTGTCTATTAAGCGCTGGGTTGGATACAAGCAAATTGGGTTAGACACAGTCCCTGTCCCTCAGGGGACTCACAAGAAAGAAATCAATCTTTCAGGTTCAAAGATGATGCTACTGAGGAGAGCATTTTATCACTGTGGTGAGAGGGTCACTGAGGGTCTGGAAGCAGCGTGGCTCAGTGGAAAGAGCCTAGGCTTCGGAGTCGGAGGTCGTGGGTTCGACTCCCGGCTCTGCCACTTGTCAGCTGTGTGACTGTGGGCAAGTCACTTAACTTCTCTGTGCCTCAGTTACCTCATCTGTAAAATGGGGATTAACTGTGAGCCTCACGGGGGACAACCTGATTACCCTGTATCTACCCCAGTGCTTAGAATAGTGCTCTGCACATAGTAAGCGCTTAACAAATACCAACATTATTATTATAAAACAGGTGGCTAAAATTTCCATGTCTGTTGTATGTGTATATATAAAGAATGTTCTATACAGCTCTGTTGTACTGGATAATGGAAGTTGCTGGTGCCCTTTTCATTTCTCCCTCAAGGAGTCAGTCACACTGAAACCTCTGCTCCAAGGCAGTTCCCTCATTTCTGTTTGCTACACACTAGGATAGGCTGCTTTCTAGTGGTGTCCAAGCTAATACCATATTTTTGGGGGTCTTGTGTCCTTGTGCCTTTAAATAATGTCTTCTGTCCAGTCTGCATATCATTTTATCATTTCAATTCCACTGAGAAGCTGTTTGAGTTCCCCAACAATATTTATTCTCTATGCATTCCCAGCCATTAGAATAATAATAACTGTGGTATTTGTTAAGTGCTTTCTGTCTATAAAGCGCTGGGTTGGATACAAGCAAATCGGATTAGACACAGTCCCTGTCCCTCAGGGGACTCACAGTCTCAATCCCCATTTTACAGATGAGGTAACTGAGACACAGAGAACTAAAATGACTTTCCCAAGGCCACATGGCAAACAAGTGGCAGACCCAAGATTAGAACCCATGACTTTCTGACTCCCAGACCCGTGCTCTATCCACTATGTCATGCTGCTTCCCATTATGACAGCCACTTCCAGATTTCTTGTGTCCTCAACTTCAATGCCTACATGGACTAGTTAGAACTTCTTATTGGAACTTGTATATATTTACTCCAGACATCACAGGACAGTGGCATTTGCAAGAGTGAGAAGTCTTCCCAGCTACTTCCTCCTCCTTCATACTCTACTGGCTGTCTCCCATACTATTTCCTGGAAGTTCTGTTGCAGTTTCAGCTGTTCCAGAAAACTCTGGAAAACAGCTTATGAGATGACCCTCCTCTCCACCCAACCCCTTCCCTTCTCTGCTTAACCTCTTCCTTCCAAACTCCCAGTGAAAAGCTTCCGAGAGTTTTGAGATCAGTATTAGAACCATTCTCCTCCAATCATTCTGAAACCAACAATACTCTAGCCACCTTAAAGTAAATCTTAAGTTACAGCTACAGTGGGATTTTACTTCAAGCGAGTGCAAAGGTGCTGTCTTGTTGATGTTCATTTTTACATTATTAAGAATGTAACATTTTGCTTATTGTTTTTCTGAGAAACCAAGCTCCTCTACTCAGGACACCTCCAGCTGTTTTCAATAGACTATACATATACTACAGGTAGTAGGATTAAATAAAAGTAGAATTTGCATTGCAGAAAATTTAGAGAGGCATGTAGTTTCTATTCAGACCTACCTGCAAGCTCTTGTAATCGTGCAAGACCAAAGAACAATTTGCTTTTAAAAATCTAAATTAAGAAACTTGGAGCACAATGGTGTGGGATTTTTATTGTTTGTTTTTTTCCCTGCCCTGGCATAAAACATCTTTGTCGCATTGCAGAAACTGCCAGAAAAATTACAGATATGCGTTTCATGAAACGATCACTCTCTGAATGGGGTACTAAGGAAGCTTCATTCAGATTGAGTGGGTGAGCATGGTGCTGGAGCTGTTTTCTTTGACTACTCTCATTTGCCAAATAGACATGTCCATCCCACATACAGTTTTCAGTCCTAATTAATGCATCAGCCTCCTCCCCGACTTCCCTGCCTCCTGTCTCTCCCCACTCCAGTCCTTACTTCCCTCTGCTACCTGGATTTTTCTTCTGAAAAAAGTTCAGTTAAGTCTCCCCACTCCTCAAGAACCTTCAATATTTGCCCACCCACCTTCACATCGAACAGAAACTCCTTCATATTGGCTTTAAAGTACTCAATCAGCTCTCTCCTCCTACCCTACCTCACTATTCTCCTAGTTCAACCCAGCCTGCACACTCTCTTCCTCTAATGCCAACCTACTCAATGTACCTTGATCTCATCTATCTCACTACCGACACAGGCAAGGTGTCCTCCTCCTGATTTATTTATATTAATATCTGTCTCTCCCTCTAGAATGTAAGCTTGTTGTAGACAGGGAATGTATTTGTTATATTGTACTCTCCCAAGTGCTGAGTATAGTGCTCTGCAGACAGTAGAGGCTCAATAAATACAATTGACTGACTGACTGAATGGAACTCCCTCTTCTTTCATGTTTGATAGATGACCACTCTCCCCACCTTCACCTCTTTACCTATGTTTTAATTTAGTAATTATAAGAAAAAATGCCTCTTCTTCCTTTTTTGATTGTAACAGAGCAATCAAATTTGGTTTGCAGGCAAAAGATAATTTAATACTTGGTACTGTCATTTCCAAATGTCCCTTTTCCAAATATCTTTTCTCTAATGTGCACATAACCGTATTGACAAATTCTATTCTTGTTTTCCTAATTATCCTTCAACTTTTGCATTAAAGTAAAGGAAACGATTAAAAATGTCAAAATGAATAACTCCGCAGTTGAGTTCTTTAAGTAAATTCAGATTGCATAGGCCTTTTGAAAACAGCCGCATGGAAGTATCCAGTAATAGCTACATAACTTCTAATGGAACATGCCCCCTCCAAGCTTGAAAAGATCTTTAATGGTTTTGGAAATCCACCTTGAATTGTAAACCCAATAGCATTAATAAAGTGGGCTCATCTCCAACATTACTATTTCCTTCAATGGTTCTTCAAAACCTTAGGTTTTGTGTCCTGCAGAAGAGGTCTGCACACTATGTTGATGAAAAGAAAGTTCTTTCACACTGCTGAATTAAATCACAGTTAATCCTGCTGAGTCCTGGTTTAGTCCAATTCACCTATTCATTAGTTTTGGATAAAAAGCAAGTGTAGAAAAGCAACTTTGTGTACACTTGAAGGTATCTGCAAATAAAAGGTGAGTGTTCACTCATAAGTGAGAGTTTTCAATAACAGCCAAAAGAAGTCATAACAGTTCTGCACACTGTGAAAGGAAAGTTCTTTCACACTGCTGAATTAAATCACAGTTTATCTTACTGAATTGTGGTTTAGTACTGTTCACCAATTCATTATTTTGAATAAAAAGCAAGTGTTGGAGAGCAAATTTGTGTACACTTGAAGGCATCTGTAAAGAACAACTGAGTATTCACTCATAATAAAGAGTATTTTTCAGTAACTCTTAAAAGGAGTGTTAAGAGGAGCTGCCTTCAGTCAGTCAGTTGTATTTATTGGGTACTTAATAGTGCCCCCAAAGAAGTGCTTACACTTGAGAGAGTTCAATAAAGTAGACACTACCCTTGCTCTCAAGCAAATATCTAGCGGGGAAGACAGACATTAAAATAAATTGCAGATAGGAGAAGCAGCTGAATGAAATTTTTAAAAATCAATGTTATTTAATGAGCTTAGTGCAGAGCACTGTACCAAGTGTTTGGGAGAGTTCAATACAATATGAAGCTTTTCATCTATATAGAGAAATACTTTTCTTTTATAAACACACCCTCCTCCACAAAATGTCATCGTCCTTTCCTCATTTCCCTCTTTCCCTCCAGGATCTAGTTTTGTACAAAACTCATGTCCTTAAAGCAGGAAATTGAACTGATGCATGTGTGATCCAAGTCTGAAGTGAAAATCCCTTAAGAGATGAGAGTATCTGATGAGAGTCTGAATCTTGACGATGCTTTGGATAGGTTCTGAGGAAAATGCACTGTAAAAAAGACGTTTAAATGTTACTTCGTGGGTTTTCTGAATGCCTGGGAGCTGACCAGTAATCAAAAAGGTCCTCTCCCTGAGCTTTCAGTGAACCTTTCACATTGTCAGTCATGCCAATTGCTATTGCAGGTGTTGTCACTAAAAATGACTTTTTTTGAGATCTCTTGATATTTTCAATTGTTTTTTAAGTGATACTGCAAAATCTGACCAACTGACAGTTATTGGTGCCCTTGAGGCATAGCCTGACTTTAAAAAAATAATAATTCCAAATTTTCAGTGGTGGAGTTTGAACTTCAAAGCACTGAGATGCATTCCAGATCAGGTTTCTGTACTTTTTAGTGCTGATTTGGACAACATGCAAATTGCTGCTAACTGATAGTTATAAAGGAATGAAGACACTGAATATGCCTGATGGTTCACAATAAGGATAACAGGATTATTCTAAGCAGTTCAGACTATTTGATGAGGATAATGCTTGAAACACATTTTTTTAAAGCCAGCTACTATGATATGAGAAATTGATTTGACAGTATCCTAAAATCAGGGAAGTCATTGTGGCTATTCTCTCTGAGACCATGATAAAGCTAATAAGTGTCAGAGAATTGAAAAACAGAGAGAGTACCTAAATCAATTAAAATCTCCAATTTTGTTAATCTCCTGAAGGATTTGGCCTTCATTTTTAAAGTCTTATTTTAGTCAACTGTTACATTATCCAGCCCCTTTCTTTGGAAAAGCCATTAGGTATGGTGCATTTGATGAAAGAATCTGGAGACACGGAATAACTGATTAACTGGATCAGATTTAGGTTGAGAGTAAAAATAAATCTGCAGGTTAAACTGTCTTGGCTATCTCAAAAAGGACTTAGCTACTACTATGTCTGAGAAGCAGCGTGTCCTGGTGGAAAGAACATGGGTCTGAAAAACAGAGCACCCTGGATTATAATCAACCTGCTTGCTGGGCTTGTTGGGCAATTCACTTAACTTTTCTGTGCCTCAGTCGCCTCATATGTACAATGAGGATTACGTTCTTCCCCTCCCTTTTAGAGTGGGGGGCCCCTTATGAAATAGGGACAAGGTCTGACCTGATTAACTTTACCTACCCCAGCACTTAGTTCAGTGCTTGCTACATACTAAGTGCTTAACAATTGTCACTGTCGTGATTATTATTGTTATTATTACTATTACTATTATCTCCAAGAGCCATAAACCTGATTAACATTTTGTTGAGTTGGGTTGTCATCTTCTTCCAGAATTTGGAAAGAGGAGGAGGAATAATAATGACATTTAATTAGTGCCTGCTCTGTGCCAAATACTGTGTTGGGTGTTGGAGCAAATAAAAATAAACAATAGCATCCTGTTCCTACAAATGGTTCATAATCTCAGTGAGGGAGGACATTTAGAAAAGAGAAATAAATTTTAGGCAAGGTTCAGGCAATAGGAGCATCCAGAAAATAAGTACCAAAAACTAGAGGAATAGAATTACTTGATATATCCAATACTATATTTTAAAGTAATTAGGAACATTAACTGAAATAGTCGAGATCAAACCAATAGATAATCCACATCTTTCTCCTCCTCCTCCTTATCATCATCATCATTATTACAAAAATGATGCGAGGAAGAAGTTTGGAAAGAGGACCTGGGTTCTATTCCTGGCTTTACCACTTATGTGCTGCATGACCTTGGACATGTCACTTAACTTCTCTGTCCCTCAGTTATCTCATCTTAAAAATGGGATTCAGTACCTGTTTTCCCTTCTATTTACAATGTGAGCCGCATGTGGGACCTGATTGTCATATATCTAACACCAGTGCGTAGTACAGTGTTTGAAACAGAGTAAGCACTTAACAGATATCACAGTTATTAATTATTATGTAGCTGCTATTTTTTTAAAAGTGTTTTGTGAATCCCAGTGACTTTTGTACACATATCCACAACTCAAAAGCTCACAAATACAGTTTCAAGCAGAGCTCTGTTTTTTACTTGTCTCAGTCCTTCCAAAGCTAAATTGATGCATAATTGATAGGGAAGGAATGCATTCATAGCTGGTCCATCTATTAAGCAATATCTATAATCTTGCAGTTTGGTGTGTGTGTGTATGTGCTGGTGACTATTTATTTCTCTACTTTGAATTAATCTGTAGATTATCTGCAGAACGAGTTGTCCCCAAATAACAAAGACATATGCCATTCTTTCTACATGAATAATGTTATTCAGGCTGAAAAATAGAAAAGAAAATCTCAGTTCACATTCTGAGATCCAATAGTGGGATTTTCTTTTGATGTTTTAATAATTAACCAATCCATCACAAATGGCTATTGGAATCTAATGCTTCAAATCTGACACTCAAGGTTCAGACAGGTAGCAGACATATCAATTGAAAACCTTTCCATTAAGTGTAAATATGCAAGAAACCTTTCTATCTTAATGAGCTTTTAACAGAGTATTTTACTGGTCAGTGTCCTTTTCTGTAGTTCCACTTCATCAGTCACAGCATGCTACTCACCTGAGCACAGGCTAGAAGTTAAATAGCAGATGTTAGTCATTCCTTTCAACAGCATTGTTGGCTTGGCCCAGCACAGGGTAAACAGTGGTCTTTTTTCTAATGATTATTTTTTCAGTGTCTTTCCTGGAATAGTTTGTTGAAGGGGGAGGGATTTTAGGAGGGCTATGAATGTGGGGAGAGCCGTATGCCATCCGATATGCGGAAGATTGTGGAAGAACAATGTGAACGTGAGGATGGAGGTGAATGACCTGAGGATGAGCCACAGCTAGAAGAAAGGCTTGGGAGAAGAGGAGACCTTGGGTTGGGGAATAGCGAGTGAAGAGCTGGGGAATAGTGAAGGAAGAGAACAGATAGGTAAGGCGGGATCAGATGGTGGGGAAGCTTGAAAGTCATTGTGAGGAGTGTTTGTTTGATGCAAAGAGATACAGGAAGCCAGTGGAGGGGTTTTAAGAGAGTAGAGATGTAGACTGAGCAATATTTTAGGAAGATGACATGAGCAGCAGTGAGTAATTAAGCACTGTTCTATATGTTTGGGAGAGTACGCTAAAACAGAGTTGGTAGACACATTCCCTGCTCACAGTGAGCTCACAGTCTAGTGGGGGAGATAGACATTAATAAAAATAAATTACAGATATGTTTATTGCCATTGTTCTCATCTGCCTGTCTCCCCCGATTAGACTGTAAGCCCATCAAATGGCAGGGACTGTCTCTATCTGTTGCCGACTTGTACATTCCAAGTGCTTAGTACAGTGCTCTGCACATAGTAAGCGCTCAATAAATACTATTGAATGAATGAATGAATGAATAATTGCTGTGGGAGTGAGGGCGGGATGAATAAAGGAACCATTCAGGGCAAACCAGAAGTGAGTGGGGAAAAAAGGAAATGAGGGTTTATTCAGGAAGTCAGTGTAGTATAGATTGGAAGGGGAAGAAGCTGGAGGCTAGGAGACCAGCAAGGAGGCTAATGCAAAAACTTAGCCAGGGAAGGACAAGAGCTTGTATCAAGGTAGAAGTAGTTTGGGTAGATTGATTGGGAGGATGCATTAGTAATATTAGTAGATCCTACCAGAACTGGATTTTTAATAATTGTGGTATTCATTAAGTGCTTACTATGTGCTAAGCATTGTACTAAGCTCTGGATTAGATACAAGATAATCGGGGGTTTTACAAAAACTTACATGACAATTGCTTATGTTCACATTTTTTCACAAAAAAAGTGAACTTCAATCTCCAAAGTTTTCCAGAAACATAAAAGCATAAGTCCAAAAGTACTATTTCATTCTTATGTTTTGTGTTTTACATAAGGTGGAGAGAAGCAAGGGGAATTGATTTGAAATTATTTTTCTTCTCATTTGAAATCTTCCATGTTGCTGCTACTTTAATCTCTCCTCATTTTCTTATCCCTTTTACTCTCTCCAGTGACCCTTCTTAACTTATTTCACTTGTAATTTTGACTTATTTCAAGATACTGGAATTTCCTCCCTATTATCCTTCAAACTTCTCTTCAAATCTCATATTTAGCAAGGTTTCTGTACCGTACCTCTAAATGATAAATAGTTAAGAATGAGCACGCACTTTGATCATTTTTGTAGTCCTCCTGATATTATTGGTCTGTGTTATCTAGACAAACTCATATCCAAAAGAAAATGATATCTTGGTATTAGGATGTGATGAACCGTTGAATAGAAATATGTAGACGTTCAATGATGGATTGGTATAGTAGATGTTATCCAAAGGATTTCATCTGTCAGATGCTTTAAAAAGTGAAGAGTTGCTATGGTAAATATGGATTTTCTGCTAATTAATGCAGGCAGGTGAAATGTTACTCACCAATGCATAACTTTCCCCTGTCCAAGGATTGCAGTTGTTTATATTCCTTCTACATTAAAAAGTTTGTTTCAGGTTCATTTCCTCCACACACAGCCAGCTTCCTGATTATAATGGGATTTCTTTAAATATAGATCTTTTATAAAGTCATTCTGATTACTGCACATTGTCTTTTTCTTCACATAAGGTTCTGTTGGTTGGTGTCGTATACTGATTGAACTCTTATTTGCTGAACACTGGGATACAAGATCATCAAATTAACCACCGTCCCTGTCCCACAAGGGGGTCACAGCTGTGAGAGGGAGAGAGAACAAGTATTTCATCCCCATTATTCAAACGATGAAAGTGAAACACAGTACAGATTACCACCTTTACCCCCACTGCCATTTTCAATTCAGTATTTTAAAGCCAAGGGCAGATTTTACAAAAAGTTTTGAAAGTATCCCATCAACTGGGCCATTTCCTTTGCTTTAATGTCTCTGTGACAGAATGAAGGCTTCTCCTTCCTTTGACATTTATACCATTCTACATATCTGTAGACACATGAAATGAAGGCTGAATCTGTTATTTCATACAGCCAAAGCGATATTTAATATTATAAATGTCAAAGTAAACGTCTGAATGTCAGAAGGATGGTTTGCTCATAGGGCAACACACAGCTGTCGGATCAGATAATGGTGAGAAAAGGGGAATTACTGATCCTGTTCTGTTTTAAATATTACTTAATAAGTGCAGGGGGAGGCTAAGTACATTACCACGTTCACTATTCCACTCTGTCATGGTGTACTAGAATCCATTGCACCTGTTGGTTGCAAAGCTCTTAAAGTGGCCCCTCTCCTTTGAGTAGCTATGTTTTGTTTTAGCAGTCTTAATCCCCACCGTCAAAAGCATCCAGTTTAAAACATTAAGGTCCAGGTGGAGGATGAATTCTAATTAGATTATAAAATACGTGAGGGCAAGGAACATGCCTGCTAATTCTATTATACTCTCTCAAGCGCTTAGAGCACTACTCTAATAAGAATGATAATTGTGTTAATAACTGTTAAGCACTTACTATGTGCCAGGCACTGTACTAAGCGCTGGAGTGGATACCAGCAAATTGGATTGGACACAGTCCCTGTCCCACATGGGGCTCACAGTCTCAATCCCCATTTTACAGGTGAAGTAACCGAGGCACAGAGAAGTTAAGTGACTTGTCCAAGGTCACACAGCAGACCAAAGAGAGGCACTCAGTGATTGCCATTTTTTAAACACTCAGTTCCCTTTAACATGGAGAACTGAAAAAACCTGCTTAGGGGAAAATTCATACTCGCAGATGCAGAAGCTGTAGGTTATAAATTATTTGAGGGTAGAGATTGTGTCTACCAAGTCTATTGTATTAGTGCTTAGTATACTGTTCAGCACACAGAAAGAGCACAATAAATAGATTGGTTAATAGTGTTACCAAATCTAAACCTGCTCCCTTTGGCAGAAAAACATTCCTTAATTCTGTAGCATCAATCTAGCTAAAACATAGAGTGGAAACATGCATTATGGGAAAACTGAATTCATCGATTTTTGTTTGACCAGGGCCAGATGGAAAGTTTAATTTTGAAGTACAGAGTGCAATTTAAAGAGCACAGATAAATAAAGTTTTATCACCTAATCACAGATAATCCTCTCGGTTTTTAGCTTGCCCATGACCAATTTACCTCCATTTCCAACAGGAACAAAGTCCTTTTCCCTGGCAGTATTGAGTGATGGAAAATATACTACAGGTAGAATAATGTTGGCTTGCCTCTAAACCAGTAGTGAGCAAAATCTGATCTATGGTTCTCCCCTCCAACCACCCCACCAAGCCCCTGGAGGATTGATTGATTGTTGCTGTTATGGTATTTGCTAAGCGCTTACAAGGTAACCAGGTTGAACACAGCCCCTGTCCCACATGAGACTCATAGGCTTACCCCATTTTACAGAGGAGGTAACCGAAGCTCAAAGAAGTGAAATGATTTGCCCAAGGTCACACAACAGACTTGCAGACATGAGGTGAGGATCTGTAAAATGGGGATTAAATCTTCTCCATCCAATTTAGACTGTGAGCCCCAAATGGAACAGGGACAGGGTCCAACCTACTAAATATTTATTTACCCCAGTGCTTAGAACAGTGCTTCATACATAATAAACACTTAACAGATACCACTAAAAGAAAAGTTTGTGTTCAGCCTTCAACTGATTTGTTAAAGTCATTAAGGGGCTCTGCCATCTAAATGTTTTTTTATGGTATTTGTTGAAGTGCTTACTTGTGCTGGGTGCTGTTCTAAGCTCAAGGCTAGTTACAAAGTAATCAGGTTGAACAGTCCCTGTCCCACATGGGACTCCCAGTCTCAATCCCCATTTTACATATGAGATAACTGAGGCTTAGAGAAGTGATTTGCCCAAGCAAACAAATGGCACAGGTGGAATTCAAACCCAGGTCCTTCTGACTCCCACGCCCGTGCTCTATCCATTAAGCCTTGCTGCTTCTCGACTGCCCATCTCTGCCCTGAAGCCAACCAAGGGAAGTCCAGAACACATCATAACTACAGATTTAGAATTGCCATTTTCAGAGATTTAGCATCCTAGCGGTATTTTCTTTTCGAGGCTTATGGTGAGGAATAAAGATTTGGAGTATGTCTTTACTTGAAGGATTTGAGCTTAATCAGGGGAATTAGCAAAAGTGTTGTTGATGCCCTAACTGCCTGTCAGCTGCATCTTCAACTACTCCGAGAAACTCAAATTCCCGTCTTTCTCTTGGACATTTCAGCAACCTGAGTTAATGTTTTTTGTTGTTAGGCAGTAACTTAGCATGACTCTGTTCAAATTGGAATATATTAGTGAAAAATACTTTTGCAGCTAGAACTCTGTTCATCAAAACATTTTTTTAACAAATTTAAATAGATTCTAAATCATACAAATTGCACAAGCACAAAGATTAAATGGCACTTGAAAGACTTCTTTGGTGGATTTTTTTAATGTAGATGTTGTGCTTTGAAAAGTGACCAATTCAACATCCATTATTTTTAAAACCCCCAAAAGCATATCATATAATATATGTTTTTCCTCAGTGTTCAGCTAACTAGCAACTACATATTCTGTGAATTAGTGGAGGAACCAACATAGTGATCTTCTACTACAAAAACCAAAATCTATAACATTTATCTTCAAGCAGAACTCACTTTTCCTTTGAACGGCGGCGTTAGTAGAGTACCATATAGGCAACCAGTGTTCATCCAGTGTTTCATTTAATAAGGTTTGCAGGGATTATAGCAGTTTCTAAATTGTTTCCAAATCATTAGATCAAATTTACTGTCCATAAATCATTGGAAATATGGTTTAAAAGGAATGGTATGGAAACTCAGTTCTGGATGTCAGTAAAGACTACAAACTCTGCTCTAAAGACCTAAAATAAAATGGCTATAAAACCATTTGAATGGAGACTAAATTAGGGGTAATATGGAGAAAGAGACCATATCTTGTGAATTGAGAGGGCACTTTTTTAGCCGGTTGTTAACCTCCTTTCCCTCGGCCCACACCATCACAAGGAAACTAGTATTCCAGAGATGAAGGATCTTCCCCAACCCCAAGGGGAATGTGTGTTGACTGAATTGTGGCAAGGTTCAACCCTTCTCATCAAACACATCATCTACATTTCCAGAAGCCAGAATTCACCCAAGTTAGCAGCAGAAAGCTGGAGTCATTTTTGCCAGTTAGTGCCGCACAACAGAAATGCTTACAGCTATGTTGCTTTATGATTCTCATGGAGATCCCATTAAAGAACTTATTTAACTGGCCACTGTTTTGTCCAGAAGAATTCCTTGTGACTACACGTGGGTGGTTTATTTACTATCAGTCAATTGGTCAATGGTATTTATAAATACTCTCGATGATGATGATATACGCCAACATGCATGTTTTCAAAATATTATTTTTAGTGTTAAAGTGCTTCGTGGGCCAAAATGATTTTCTGGAGTTTTTTTGCCAATTTTTTACATTGATCCTTTAGGGGATAAAACATCAGATATTTGAAAATAAATTACAAAATTAAGGCTTCATGTAAGTACTCTGGTAGAGAGAGTACTCTGGTAGAGAAGCAGCATGGCACAGTGGAAAGAGCACGGGCTTTGGAGTCAGGGCTCATGAGTTCGAATCCCAGCTCTGCCACTTGTCAGCTGTGTGACTGTGGGCAAGTCACTTAACTTCTCTGTGCCTCAGTTCCCTCATCTGTAAAATGGGGATTAAGACTGTGAGCCCCATGTGGGACAACCTGATTCCCCTGTGTCTACCCCAGCGCTTAGAACAGTGCTTGGCACATAGTGAGCGCTTAACAAATACCAACATTATCATTATTATTATTATTATTATTATTGCATGACAAATTATTTAAATTGCTTGATGACTGCATTCAATAAGTGTGAATCAGCCAAGTCTTGCTCATGAGATAACTTCTCCCTAAAGCAGCTTGGTGTATTTTTTTTAAAAACTCTATAATCTGCAGGTAGTGTCCAAGATTCCTTCCACCCCAAAATAAAAGAGGCAAAAGACTATAATATAGTAATAAAATATTATAAATTACTTATTTCTACTAATGTCAGTCTCCTCCTTAAGACTCTAAGCTCCTTGCCAACGGGAAACTTGTCTACCAACTTTGTGTTACTCTCCCCAGTGCTCAGTGCAGGGTATTGCACACAGTAAGAGCTCAGTAAATACCACTGATAGTAATATGAGTGACATAAATTTATGATGGAGATTTCAGTTTGGAGGATGATTCACCAGTCACTTTTCTCTGAAAGGTTGTTTTAGAGGCCCCCTCGTGGCTTAGTGGCAAGAGCACGGGCTTGGGAGTCAGAGGACGTGGGTTCTAATCCCGGCTCTGCCACTTGTCTGCTGTGTGACCTTGGACAAGTCACTTAACTTCTCTGTGCCTCACTTACCTCATCTGTAAAATGGGGATTAAAAGTGTGAGCCCCAAGTGGGACAACCTGATTACCCTTTAATCACCTCCGCACTAAGAACATTGCTTGTCACATAGTAGGTGCTTAACAAATACCATCGTCATCTTAAAATCCCTCAAATCAATCAATCAATTAATGGTATTTATTCCGCACGGTACTCAACACTTTGAGGAGTACAGTACAAGAGGAGTGTTGGTCGACACATTTCCTGCCCACCAGGAGATTATTGATTAGAGGAAGAGACAGACACTAAAACAAGTTGAGGGTATATACAAAAGTGCAGTGGGGCTTAGGGTCCTCCCAGTTTCTATTTTTGCATCTCAAACAATTCAAGCTTCCGTGAAAAATGCACTGCAAAAACCATGCCTTAGCAGAAAGAGCATGAGCTTGGCAGTCAGAGGTCATGGGTTCTAATCCCCCCTCTGCCATTGTCAGCAGTATGATTTGGGGCAAGTCACTTAACTTCTCTGTGCCTCAGTTACCTCATCTGTAAAATAGGGATGATGACTGTGAGCCCCATGTGGGAGAACCTGATTACCTTGTATCTACCTCAGTGCTTAGAACAGTGCTTGGCACATAGAAAATGCTTAACAAATACCATCATTATTATTATTATTATTATTATAAATATGTGTAATTTGTAGAGTCATAATGATGGCACTCATTTCTAACTGTGAAGAAATAAGAGATTACTGGGTGGCCGACAACATACAGTGCAATCTCTAAAACAGCCCTCAACAGCTTGGGCACTTTTCAGATGAAACAGCTCCCTTTCTGTCCAGGAACTTCCCTTCCAAACCATGTTAATGAAATGTTAATGAAGTGTGTCCACCTCCCCACACCCTCCTCACTGGTAGAGACAAAGAGCAAATACCATTTAAATGAGCTGTTAAACGGAATTGCAATTTCAAGATGTGGAAGGTGCAGGTGTTAAGTGAGCTGCATTTGTACACATAATTTATTGTGTTTTCCATCATTTATATTTTTCATGCTATTATTCATTCCTTTTTCATGTGGGGTTGATGGTAAGATCCTTGAGGGCAGAGGTCATTTCTATGTTCTCTATTGTACTCTCCCAACCATTTAATACATTTTTCTGCAAATAAGCCATTAATAAGGGGAAGCCGTGTGGTCTAATGGATAGAGCTAAAATCTGTGAGTCAGAAGGACCTGGGTTCTAATCCAGGATGCATCAATCCCAGGCCCATACTATATCCAGTAGGCCATGCTCCTTCCTTCTCAGTGGAATGGTTTAACTCCACTGGGTCCTCCCAAGTGCTTAGTAGTGCTTCAGACAAAATAAGTGCTCAGTAAGTATGCATCAGTCACTTTACTGAGTACTTACTATGTACCAAACACCGTACTAAGCATGTGGCTCAGTGGAAAGAGCCCGGGCTTGGGAGTCAGAGGTCATGGGTTCAAATTCCGGCTCTGCCACTTGTCAGCTGTGTGACTGTGGGCGTCACTTCACTTCTCTTTGCCTTACTTACCTCATCTGTAAAATGGGGATTAACTATGAGCCTCATGTGGGACAACCTGATTACCCTCTATCTACCCCAGCGCTTAGAACAGTGCTCTGCACATAGTAAGCGCTTAACAAATACCAACATTATCATTATTAAAAGACAGTACAGATGTAGAAACAATCCCCTCCCTCAAGAAGCTTATAGTCTAATGGGGGAGATGAAACATCAGAATAAATTATGGAAAGAGGAAGAAGCTGAACATAAATGCATATATGTAGCTAAATACCTTTTACTCATGAAAATCCATTTGTCATATGTTGTTGAAATAATGAAATTTAGGGAACTAGTAAGGGGTGAATGTTTGAGTCAGTTCACTTGAGTCAAATCTGGGGCCATAACTCCATTTGGGATTTGCAGAGGAATTCATTCATTCAGTCGTATTTATTGAGCACTTACTGTGTGCAAAGTACTGTACTAAATGTTTGGGAGAGTACCATACTGCAACAGACACAGTCCCTGCCCATAACAAACTTACAGTCTAGAGGGGGAGACAGACACTGATAAGGGGTAAGGGGAGAATTCAAGTCAGTTGGTGTTCAGGGGTTGTTCCTTAAATTCCTCCTGGTTTATTATAAAGAAAATGAAAGCCTACAGTTCCAGACCAATACGTTTGGTTTTGCAATGGTAGAAAGAAATATATTTTATACCCAGAATTCCATTTGGGCACTCACCTTTGGCACAGGGGATGGGGGATGAGCCCTCTAAAGACTTGATTGGAAGGCCTTAAAGTGTTGGGGACAGGTCTCCTAGTCGTATTCAACAAAATAACAAGTTATTGCTAGTGTCTATTTATTTTACAAAGTGTTCTGATTAGTGATATAGTAAAACTAGTTAGTTGTTTGTTCTTTTTTTTAGGAATTTGAGAAGAAAAATTACCCAGACTCATGCAGAAACTAGGGCTCAGGTTGTCTTCTTGATAAAGTATAGGAGGATGCAGTGGCAGGATGAATGGATTCTATACTTGCTTGATATTGTAGAGGAAGATTATTTTGTTGCATTTTTCCTATTCACCCAAGCCCTTAGTATGGTGCTCAGCACATAGTAAGAACTCAGTAAATACCACTGAGTGAGGAAAATATGGTGTTTTGAAGAGAACAGACCAGTCTCATGATGGGTACTAACAGTGTGTGGCATTATTTCAGTTTTGCATATCTTTGATACATATATATTTTCCATTTAGCTCATTGTTTTTACAGTGGACTTGCTAGGCTCATCATTGAAATGATTAATAAATAATCCTAAAGTGGCCTTCTGGAAAAAAATCAGTTTGCTCTTCTGAATGAATTTGTGACATTTTAAATGCTTGCATAAAGTAGCGATGAGTAGGGAAGAATTAAAAAGAAATCCTTGTGTCTCTCACAGAGAAACACATTCTGAATTACCAGGAGATGCTAATTAGGAGTTATATAAGGAGGTAAGAACACATCTGTGAATAGCATTTGAACTGGTGTATTTATTGAAATGAAAGGGTCACATTTTTAATGAAATCTTCCAAAGCATTCTAATCTCTAGGTTTATAATAATTTAACTTGGATTTAAAAAACCAAATATACCCATAGGGAGCCTCTATCTAGTAAACACAGCTTATCTGAAAATGTATCACTCATGAAATCTCAAGTTTGCTTCTTAGGATTCTTTATGAAGCAATAAAAAGAAAAAAGCTCCCAATACAAAAAATCAGAGGAATGATTTTTCAGACCAGGGGCCTGAAATTATTTTTCCACATATGTCGCTAGTACTTAGGGAAAAGGAAAAGTAATATTTATTAAGCCCTTACTGTGTGCTTACCAAACGCTTGCAATGATACAGTATAGCAGAGTTGGTAGATACGTTTTCTGCCCACAGTGAGCTTAATGTATAGAAAGGGAGAGAAAATTGAAAGTAGCTCAAATGCACTAAAGTCAGTTCCCCAAAATCTTCATTGAAATCTTAACTTAATCAACTTTAATACCCTGAGCATTTAGGAAACTTGTGAAGAATAAAATTATAAAATACAATTCTCACAGTTTTAAAGTCTTTCCCTAATAGTAAATAGGACACTTTGGGAGGAGTGTTAACTCTTTCAAAACCATAGTACACTGCTCTACACTTAGTAAGTGCTTAATGAATACCAATGATTGATTGAATTGTATCTATTAACTCTATTGTACTTTCCCAAGTGTTTAGTACAGTGCTCTACACACAGAAAGTGCTCAATCCCATTGGTAGACTGATTGTTTATAACTTCAAGGTACACCTGGATCCAGTGAGGACCTGAATATGTGACATCACAGAGAGGGGTGGGCTACCTTTCATGTTTCTCTGACTTGTTTTCTGCTGCTCATCCCTGGGCACCAATCATATTGTTACGTCAAATCCTTAATCAAGTTAAAGGAGGCTAACCTCAGCGTTCTGGGCCAACAGAGGAGATGAGAGAAAAATGTACCCTGACAGTTGTGGTTATAATAATAATAATAATAATAATAATAATAATGTTGGTATTTGTTAAGCGCTTACTATGTGCCGAGCACTGTTCTAAGCGCTGGGGGAGACACAGGGGAATCAGGTTGTCCCACGTGGGGCTCACAGTCTTAGTCCCCATTTTACCGATCAGGTAACTGAGGCACCGAGAAGTGAAGTGACTTGCCCAAAGTCACACAGCTGACAAGTGGCCGAGCTGGAATTCGAACCCATAACCTCTGACTCCAAAGCCCGTGCTCTTTCCACTGAGCCACGCCCCAGTAGGTGACAACCATCTGTATAGGGTCAGGGATTTCAGCCATCTCCCAATGCAAGACTCGGCCTCAGTGGACAATTTAACATTTTGTTATGGTATTTGTTAAGTGTTTACTATGTGTCAGGGCCTGTACTGAACACTGGGGTAGATAGAATCTAACCAGGTTGGACGTAGTCCATGTCCCACAGTGGGGATCACAGTTTTAAACCCCCATTTTACAGATGGGGTAACTGAGGCCCAGTGAAGTGATTTGCCCAAGATCACACAGCAGACATTGGCAGAGCCGACATTAGAACCCAGGTCCTTCTGATTCTCAGGCTCGTGCTCTATTCACTAGGCCCTGCTGCTTCTCCAGTTGTCTCGTTCACATTATGACTTCTACCGTGCCTACTTAGTTTAGCTTCTGGGAAAAATGTAGCTATTTCAAGATTCACATTCCACTGGGCTGGTGGAAATGTACAGTGAAGGCAGTAAAAATAAATTCTTTTTTTTAGAATTCTTTTGGTAAAAAGACCAATGTGGGCTCCAGGTGCTATTGACCTAGAAGTGTGTATGTATGACCATAAATTCATTATTCCAGCTAGGGTTGTCAAGGTTGTTCATAACATGAGGGCCAATTATTGATGCCATCTCATTGCTTAAATCTTGTGTGTGCACAATTTTGCTACTTTCCTTATATCATTCAAAAGCAAAAAAAGCGAAAATAGCCCACTGGAGCTGCAGTCCACAAGATTTCAGCTGAGGTGCTTCAAGTAACTTTCCCTCAACATAAGCAAAATTTGTCAACAAGATGGAATATCACCGTCCTCTGCCCGTTGAAGCTGAATCGTCAATGACAAATACATTCCACTTATTTGAATATATCCTCCTTCCTCTGCCTTGCCATTCTGCTCTCAGAGATATGCACCCTTGCTTCAGGCCAGTAACCAGGCCAGGCTAAAAGTGAACATCCCTACATCTCACATTTTTCAAATGTCACCTAATTATCTGGGAATTGTTTAATGTCAAAGCTGTTCCTTTATAAGAATTCTGTTCATAAGCTTTCTGGGGAAAGTAAAGTTGTTGCCGACTTGTAAATTCAGCATTAATCTAGTTTTGATTATTCATGACCAAAGTTTGGGCTCGCCTCAGAAAAAACAAAAAAAGCACATTTTCAATTCAAAGGATGTTTTTTGAAATCTCAAGAAAAGTTACCAAATACATCATTCTCTTCAGCTGTGTTGCTGTCTTATAAAGCTTGGAATGATTACTGCATTTTTCCTGATAAAGCATTCTTGAGGTATTTATTTTGACCCTTGATTAAACTGTCAGGCAGTGTTCTTTGGCATGTGATAATGTTCAAGCAAATATCCTTCCTCAAAGATACTAGTGGCACATGGGTCATGATGTAGGCAGGGAATGTGTCTGTTTATTGTTATATTGAACTTTCCCAGGTGCTTAGTACAGTACTTTGCACACAGTAAGCACTCAATAAATATGATAGAAGGAAAGTTATTGTACCTTAAAAGTGCAGCATGAGCCCCATTTTCCTCTTCTAGCACCTAGTAATATGCTTTCTGGAACCAGAGAAGGGAAAACAGTTGACCCTTCAAGACACTTTCTCTATATTCTCCTCTAGAGCTAGGTTTACAATCAGTTCAAATGAAAAAGAACACAAAACACTAATCTGAAGCTGGTGGCTTCCCTGGCTACTAAAGTCCTTGGACACTGGCCTGGGCTGGAGCCTCCTACCTGAACCATATCATAATGATGATGATGATAATATATTGGTTAATGGCTTACTATGTGACAAGCACTGTGCTATATGCTGGGATAGATACAATATATGTGGACTGGACACAGTTCTTGTCACCCAAATGATTCACAGTGTGAATAGGAAGGAAGGAAAACTGGTACTGACTCTCCATTCTGCAGATGAGGAAACTGAGTCACACAGAGATCAAGTAGATTTTCCAAGGTTACATAGCAGGCAGGTAGCAGAGGTGGGTAACAACGTAGGTCTTTTGGCTCACAGGTCCTTGCTCTTTCCACTAGGCTAAACCTGCTTTTCACTTGCATAAAGGAGTGGTGGGGGTGGGGAGGGGAGGGCAGAGCCATCCCACACTCATCCTACAACCACTAGCTGTCCTCCCCAAACCTGAATAAATCTGCAGTGGGCTTCTTTACAATGCCACATCCCACAGACTATGAAATTGGATGCCATAAAGATGAAAACTTCTCTAGTGTTTACTCTTTAAAAGTGTATTGGGTAGGCTGTGAAGATAAAGTCCCAAGAAAATTGTAAAGGCTGAGTGTTTTTTGAAAACAGCATTAAACACTACCTCAGACTTCATCTTAAAGGCCAATTATGTGTTGATTTTATCAGGAATTAATTGAGTTGTCACCTGCCAGTTCTTCCTCATGAACAATGAGTTTTCCAGGAGAAGGTATTTCAAGGAGGAGGGAAGGAAATGCGATTAGCACATTTAGGGTGAGAAGGCATTCCGGAGAAGCAGCATGATCTAGTGGATAGAGTACGAGTCTGGGAGTCAGAAGGATCTGGGTTTTAATTGTGCTCTGCCACTTGTCTGCATGTGCCCTTAGACAAGTCACTTCACTTCTCTGTGCCTCAGTGGCCTCATCTGTAAAATGGGGATTAAGACTGCAAGCCTCATGTGGGACATATGTCCAACTTGATTAGCTTTTATCTAACCCAGCACTTAGTACAGTGCCTGGCACATTGTAAGAGCTTAAAAAATACCATCTAAAAAACGTTAATAGAATTAAGGAAACTAGTTTCAGGATGCTGTGGTCGGATTATTTGGGGGGCACTTTCATCCCTCCCTTCCTTCCCTGTTACTCAGGAATGGGATCCTGAAATAAACCCACCCTTGTTCTCACCTTTCTGTGGCCCTGAGGCGAAGGAAGTGGCATGTTTTTGACATTTTAAGGGTCATGGGGAAATGAGCAGGGAAAATCAATCCATCAATCAAAGGTCTTTTTTGAGTCCTTACTGTGGGTAGAGCCACTGTATTAAGGACTGCATTTGGGAAAGTGCAATAGAGCCGAGTTGGCAGATGTGATCCCTGCTTACAAGGATCTTAGAGTCTGCAGGAGGAAACAGACATAGCAACCCCATGGAGGTTTGCCTAGAGAGGAGCAGTATCATAGAGAAGGAGGCTAAAGAAGAGGAAATTGTGTCAGGGAAGATGTCGAAGGTGTAGACTAAGGGAGTTTGGGGAGCAAGGATGTGATAGTGTTTATGGAGTACCTACAGAACATAGAGCACTGCCTAGGCATTGAGTAGCTTACAATAAAATGAGTAAATGTGGTTCCTGCCTTCAGAGTTTCCAATCTAGCAGGAGAGTTGGATGCCAAATAAATTATAATAAGTAAATTACAGTAAATAAATAAATTACAGATAGGAGGTAGTGATAGAGTTCAGTATATGTATGTGCTATGGTAGAGTGGGGTTACCCAAGTGCTCCTTGGGGAACTGTGATTTCAAAAAGATGGGGAAACAGTGGTCTGCCAGATGTGGAAGGTCATGGCTCAGTGGAAAGAGCCCGGGCTGGGGAGTCAGATGTCATGGGTTCAAATCCCAGCTCAGCCACCGGTCAGCTGTGTGACTTTGGGCAAGTCACTTAACTTCTCTGTGCCTCAGTTAACCCATCTGTAAAATGGGGATGAAGACTGTGAGCCCCACGTGGGACAATCCGATCACCTTGCATCCTCCCCAGTGCTTAGAACAGTGCTTTGCACATAGTAAGCCCTTAACAAATGCCATCATTATTATTATTATTCCAGAGGAAAAGAAGGGCGTGAAGAATGATCTGGGCAAGCATTGTGAAGTATGGACTGGAATAGAGAAAGACTGGAGGTGGTATAAGGAGTCTAATCTCCCCCGATTAGACTGTAAGCCCGTCAAACGGCAGGGACTGTCTCTATCTGTTGCCGACTTGTTCATCCCAAGTGCTTAGTACAGTGCTCTGCACATAGTAAGCGCTCAATAAATACTATTGAATGAATGAATGAATGAATATAGGTTTCTGATTTTGTGGAATAAGAGGAGGGAGTCAAAAGATCTAAGGTTTCATTGGAGGATGAGTGCAGTTTTCAGGAGAAAGGCGGTATGGGAGATGAGGCAGGTGAGGTTAGAAATGAGGCGATCAAATGTGTGTCCAAGTTGGTGACTGGGAAGGGCAGGAAGTTGGCAGAGTTGAAGAGTGACAGGAAATGGGCAGTTGGGGAATTATCAGGAACATCCATACGGTGTTGAAATCTCCGAAGATCAGTGTAAGGGAGGTGAGGGAGAGAAGGAATGTGAAGCAAGCCATCGAAATCACTCAGAAAAGAGTCTTTTTGGAGTACCGTCACCATTTAGCACTTAGAACAGTGCTTGGCGCATAATAAATGCTCAACAAATACCATCATTATTATTATCTAGAGAAGGTTTGAGTGGGAAAGTGTCCCCCATGTTGTTATATTTTAAATAAACTATTAATGAGATGGTTTCTACTTTAACCTTAATCAAACTCTGTCCAAAAATAACCATCTGTAGATCAGCTATAAAAAAGACAAAAACAACAAACCTTTGCTGTGTAAGATTAAATCAGCTTGTTACTTTTACATCCATTTTATAGTGTGTATAAAATCATGCAGAGCATGAATGAGCACAAGGTGTGGGAAAATTTAAATTGCCAAAACCAAACTGTTTTTAACTTATCAACAGTAATACTGCAGCAATACATTATTTCTTCTCAGTGTTTTTCTTGAATCTCAATGAGTTAATGGTATCTTGCCAAAAGAAAAGTGAATTCATTTCAAGGACTAGGTATTGCTTTATTTTATGTCTTAAGCATTTCAAAATAGGGAATGTTTACTGATTGCTCTTTGGAATATCTTCTGCATATTACTGTATTAGCAGAAAGATCATGTGACAGGGCAACATTAATACACCAGATTGAAGGTTGAAGGTGTGCTGATATGCGTTCTAATCATGAAATGTCATAACAGAAAGGAATTAATTATAACTGCTTGGAATAAATCACAACAAGCAGTGTCATAGTGATTATCTTGTGAATTTGTTACATTCAGCTCATCTCCCCACTCCTCAAGAACCTCCAGTGGCTGCCCATCCATCTCCACATCAAACAAAAACTCGTTATCATAGGCTTTAAAACACTCTATCAGCTCCCCGCATCCTACCTTACCTCACTGACTTCCTACTAAAACCCAGCCCACACACTTAACTTCTCTAATGCCAATTTACCGGCTGCTACTTGATCTAATCTATCTCAATACTGACCCCTTGCTTCAGTATTAGTGGTATTTATTGAGTGCTTACTTTGCAGAGCACTGTACAGTACAGCAATAAAGAGAGACAATCCCTAACCACAACGAGCAAGAAAAACATTGAATAGACACATTGACACGCCTCTAGCCACTATCTTTATCTTGATGATTCCCAGATCTACTCCTCCTGCCCCAACGTCTCTCCTCTGCTATCTTGTATTTCCTCCTGTCTTCACACTATATTTTCTTGGATGTCCTTTTGGCATATCAAACTTTAACATGTCCAAAGCAGAACGACTCATCTTCCCAACCAGATCTTGTCCTCCCCAAGACTTTTCTGTCAATGTAGGCATCACCACCCTCGATGCATCATATGTCTGTTACCGTGACATTAAGTGATATGCTACATTTATTATTCTCATGATTCCTACTGACCAAAATGGCATTGCTAGGGACATTGCGTCAAGAAATGGGGTTATCCTTCTGTGGTAGGGGGCGTTAAAAATTAGACACGATCTTGGCTTTATAGACCTTTATTTTCAGGTGAAACATGATGCCTCTCTGTCTCCAATCTCACAAAAGCTATGCTGCTATTACTTCTACTATTCATTCAGTTGTATTTATTGTGTGCTTACTATGTGCAGAGCACTGTACTAAACTCTTGGGAGATACTGTACAACAATAAACAGACACATTCCCTGCCCACAAAGATTTTACAGTCTAGAGAGAGCTTACTACTACTACTAATAATAATGATACTATTTGTTAAACGCTTTCTATGTGCCAAGCACTCTTCTAAGCCCTGGAGGAGATGCAAGGTAATCAGGTTGTCCCATGTGGGGCTCACAGTCTTAATCCCCACTTTATGGATGAGGTAAGTAAGGCACAGAGAAGTTAAGTAACTTGCCCAAAGTCACGCAGCTGACAAGTGGCAGAGCAGTGATTAGAACCCACGACATCCGATTCTCAAACCCAGGCTCTTTCCACTAATCCATGCTGCAGTAATATGACTTCTACAACAACAACTACAACTGTGTGGGTGAAGCATGCTGATAAAGGTAGTTTTTAAAATTAAAAAGTTTATATTTTGAGTCAAATATAGGTGATTAGAGCTTTCTTTCAAAGGTATCTTCAACTTGCACCACATGACTCAAATGCAGCTTTACCTCAATGAAGATGAAAGACCTTTTTCTTAATCCCCTCTACTAGGCAGCAGCCTTCAGTATATTTTAATGCTTTAATAAATGAGATTCTCTGTGGTCTGGTGCAAAACAAAATTAAAGCAAGGTAGTCCTGCTGGAAACAATTCATCTTAAACCTCTGCCTAAAACCTTTCTTTGATTGTTTTCCGTTTGAGGCTTAGAACTCAGTCCCAAACTGGACATTTACATTTAATAAATGAAACTCACATTTCACAAAATATCCAGGCTAATACAGCACTGTAAGTGAGAATCCAACTCAGCCAGGATTGCCTGAAGCAAAGCAGTCTCTATTGGTTTGTTTCTTTTCCCCCCCAGTCATGTTTGATTCCCTCTGAGTGCCATCAGGGAGGTAGGGAGGGTGTGAAATATCAGGATGGGAGGATCTGAGCATGTATTTCAATTGAAAACCCATCAGCGGGTTTTTATGGAGAAAACTCCCCTCATATGGCCTAACACACCCATTTGTAATATGAATTTTAATGAAACGATTTGTAGGGTAGAATCTGCTCCCATACTAAGAAACTAAGCACCCTATATGCACCATTTAATCCTTTCCCAAAAGAGTTGCTTATTGCTGGTTAGGCAAGAGCCTCATTATCTGCCTGGCACTTTACTCCAACTTTATTGGCAATTTGTGTTTGCTTATTTTAAGGGGTTGCCTTGAGAATAAATATTTAGTTAGGAATAAGGAGAATGAAGCAGTATTAAACACATGATAATATTGTAACTGTCTCTTTCTATCTCACTCTTCACCCAAAAGTTGGCTGTCTTAAAGAGGTTGATTTTTTTTGTGCTAATCCATCCACACCCTCTTCTCAGCCCAAAAAGCGGACCAAAAGAAGTCATTGCAGAAGTCATCCCTGAATACCTTTTTCCCTGCCCTATTATCAAAGTCTTCATCAAATAGGCAGCCCAGGGTATTTGCCATTTGGCCACTGATGAGGCAGAAACATAGAGTTTCTTTATAGGTGACTTGTTTTGATGCATTTATGGTCTGGTACTCACGATGGCCAGATGGCACTAGGAATGAGAAGACTTGGTTTCTATGCCCAGCTCCATCACTTGTCTGCTGTGTGACCTGGGACAAATCTTTTAAGTTTTCTGTGTTTCCATTTGCTTATCTTTAAAATGAGCCTGAATAACCATTCGTCCTTCTTCTTAGACTGTGAGCCTTATGTGGGACAGGGACAACGAGCTCACAGTCTAGAGGGAGAAACAGACATTAATATATATAAATAAATGAATAAATTCACAGCAGTATGACTGAGATAGGAGACAACTGTTCAGTGCATTACACACAATAAGTGAAGAGTAAATACCATTGATTGAATGGTTGGTTGATTACAGGGAGAAGGAGAGAGGATGCTTTGTTAAGCAGCCTCCCTTGTTAATCTTAATCCTTTGATTAATATCCATCAATTTTATCTAAATGCTGCATTTTAATCCAAAGGTTTTAGGACTGAAAATGAAGTTTTGAACACATTTCATCCATCTTTAATTACTTGTTGATATCTCTACTCTGTTGTATTGTACTCTCCCAAGTGCTTAGTACAGTGCTCTGCACAGAAAGCGCTAAATAGATGCCATCGATGATGCTATCTCTAGTGAATCTGGCAGCTGAATGCATCTGAGGGGACATTAGAGGTCTCTAGAGAAGTGTTTGCATCCTAGGAAGACATAATTGCGGACTGGGGAAGACCAACCGTTTAGTTCAGTTTTTCCTCTGTAATTTTGGGATAGGGTTGTTTTTCCCAAGCTACAGAAGCAGTGGTACCTGGTGGAAAAAGCACAAGCCTGAGAGTCAAGAGAACTGAGTTCCAACCAAAGTTCTGCCACTTGTTTGCAGGGTGACCTTGGGCAAGTCATTTAATGCCTCAGTGCCTAAGTTTTCTCATTTGTAAAATGGTAACTAAATACCTTTCTTCTTCCCCTTTAGAGTGTGAGCCCTGTGTGGGACAGAGACCATGTCCAACCTGATTATCTTGTATCTACCCCAGTGCTTTATGCCCAGGTTGGCACACAATAAGTGCTTCCCAGATACCATTTTTATTTTTACTATCATTTTTATTAGGCTGGTTTGGTGACCTCCAGAGTTCTTCCCAAGGAGTCACCCCAGACAAAGCATGAAAGATCCCTCGAGGGGACTCCAGGAAACTCTGAACCCAGGAGTCCAGGACCTACAAATCCCCTGGGTTTGCCCCACTCTGTAATTTAGTCTTTAAGCAGTGGTTTAGAGGAATCCTTCTCTTGATGAATTTCAACATCAAAGCATATTTTCAGGTCTCTTTCCTCTTCCATAGGAATATTTATAGGTCAGAAAAGACTTCTGAGCTCTCATATCTGTGGTGATAGCCTAGATTTAAAATAATAAAAAATATATAGAACCACTAAACTTTCCTAATCATACCACTCCTCTGTTGAACCGATCATCATAGACTGACTAGGAAAAAAATATGTCAAGACAATCTGAACTGGAATTCCAACCCTGGCCTGAAATTTGATTTTTTTTTCCCCAACACATATTCTCTCCTTTGTTTCCTGACCAAATATACATCCGGAACCAAATATTATTTAGGATTTGAATCACCACCACCCTAAATACTGAATTCAAAGTGATCATGAGATACCAAAGGAATATAGTGAAGATCTTTTATATGAATGGAGTTCTTCCCTTTGGAAGAATCAACTCTCCCTTTCTACAGCACCCCTATGCATGAGGGCATGGCTGTTGCATATTCCTCACAAGTCAATCTCACATGGAGCCAGTGGGAGAGGGAAGTAAACCCTCAGACAGTGAGTGGATGGGAGGAGGATGTCAGACTTAGGAGAAAAGGAAAGAGAAGAGAGACAGGGGATGGGGAATTTTCTGGGCCAGAAAGGAAGTGTGAGGGAAGAGAGGAGCCCCAGATTTGGAAAGAGGTTAGGTGAGAGGTCACAAGGAAATGAAAGGGAAGGGCAGGGAGGCACAGAGGAAATGTGGAAATGGATTGAGGGCAGACCCTTACTCAAGCATCTCTGTTTCATTTCACATATCTGCCAAGCTAAAGCAGAGAACTCTGAGCCCTGTTTTTTTAAAAAAAATTTAATGATATTTGTTAAGTGCTTAATAAGTATCAAGCACCATTCTGTTCTAAGTGCCAGGGTAGATACAAGTTTATCAGGTTGGACACAGTACCTGTTCCACATGGGACTCACCACCTAAGTCGGAGGAAGGAGGATTAAATTCTCATTTTATGGATGAGGAAACTGAGGCAAAGAGAGGTTAAGTCAATCAATCGTATTTATTTAGTGCTTACTATGTGCAGAGCACTGTATTAAGCACTTGGGAAAGTGTGGTATAACAGAATTGGTAGACATGTTCCCTGCACAAAAAGAGCTTACAGTCTAGACTGCTCTGTTCCCACTCTCGCTCTTCTTCCTGCTCCTGCTCCCACTTCCACACCTCCTCCTGCTTCTGTTCCCACTTCCACACTAACTCCTGCTCCTGTTCCTATTCCCACTCTCCATCCAGCCCATGCTCCCGCTCCTGCTCTGGCTCCAGGGAGAGGGAGGGTCAAGCCTACAAGCGTGGCTTGGTGAGAAGCCTGGAAGGACCTGCAAACCAGGATTCTTGGGGCAGCTTTGCCTGCAGCTTTGCTTTGCAAGAATCAGCACTGCAGCAGGTGGGAGGGTACCCCAACCTTCTAGCCAGCTACCAACAGAAGCTGCATAAGAAACAGTGTGGCCTACTGGAAAGAGCCCAGCAGCGGGAGTCATGAGACCTGGGTTCTAATCCCGTTTACACCACTTGTCTGCTGGGCGACCTTGGACAAGTCATTAGCTTCTATGTACCTCATTTTCCTCATCCATAAAATGGGGATTAAGTACCTGTTCTCCCCTCCCTCTTAGACTCTGTGCCCCATGTGGGACAGCGGCTGTGTGTCATCTATTTATCCTCTGCTTTCCTAGTGCTTGGCATATAGTAGCAGGGTGTAGTGGATAGAGCCAAGCTTGGGAGTCAGAAGGACCTGGGTTCTAATTCTGGCTCCTCTACTTGTCTGCTGTGTGGCCTTGGGCCAGTCATTTCACCTCTCAGTGCCTTCGTTACCTCATCTGTGAAATGGAAATTGAGACTTTGAGTCCTATGTGGGACAGGGACTGTGTCCAGACCAATTTGATTGTATTCACGCCAGCGCTGAGTACAATGCCTGGCACATAATAAGCACTGAAAAAATACCATAATTATTATTAGTAGTAGTAAGCACTTAAATGCTATTATTATTATCATTACCACCATCTGGGACTTCTTGGGAGTCAGTCAATGTTCTCTGTGGCAACCCTCCCCTTACATTCCTAGATACAGAAATACAGAGATAGATGGGTAGATAGTTTGAAGCTGTCCTTTATACCTCATCCTACTGAAGGCAAGATTGTATTCACGGATATATGTGTGTGTGAGATAGAAAGATGACCAGTAGCTCACTCTATGTGCTCTATATTATGTATAAACTATCATTTGCTGTTCTGATGCATTTACTCCTTGCTGCGCCAATAGCTGTTTTCAAACCAGCCTCTTAGTCTCCCTGTTTTAGTGAAGTCTCGGCTCATTGAGAGAAAACCTTCCTCCAATTCCCGCCCGCCAGGCCGGTTGATTTCCTGCTGTTGTTTCCCAACACCCTCTTCCGTAGCACATTTACCACATTATCTACGAGCACATTATGGCTTGAAAATGTTTTTCTGATGTCCTGCTTGCATTTTCCCTGTTTGCTTTCACCCTGGAGCAGATGTTTCCAGTACAGGTGTAGTGTCCAAGGATTTGAAATAGACACAATGTGGTACTGTCGTACTTAGTCACTGTTCAGAAGGCAAAGCATGAGTTCTGCCCTGATTGGGCCAGATTGGATGTCTGGGGATAGTGAATTTTTCCACCAGGGAAGGCTCCACTCTGGCCAAGGGAGGTAAGGGGGCAACTGAGGGGTAATTCTGGCTCACCAGAACATTGTTTCTGGATCCACCCCTGGGCCTCCTCTGCTGATGACTGCAACCTTCTCTCTGGTCTCCCTGCCTCCAGCCTCTCACCCCTCCAATCTCTCCTATGGGGTGTGCCTGGATTATCTTCCTGAAGCTCAGTGCACAATCTCCCTCTGCTCAAAATCCTCCACTTGCTCCCCATGTCCCACTGTGTCAGGCAAAAGCTCCCCACAACTGGCTTCAAGGTTCTCCACCAATTCAACCCAGCTTACATACCTGTTCCCCTCTCCCCACTATTCTCCAACTCACTGTCTTTGTTCCTCTCAAGCCAGTCTGTTAACTCTACCTTTCCTCCCACTGTCCCCTGACTTTGAACTTTCTTCTTCCCTAAACTAGGCAGACCACCACCCTCCTAATATTTAAAACCCCCTTGAAATCCCACCTTTTCCAACATGCCTTACCTGGTTAAAACCCAGAATCCTACCCCAGCACTTAGTACAGTGCCTGGCATATAGTAAACGTTTAACAAATACCATTAAAAAAAAAACCCAGACTAGAGTCATTTTGTTGCTGTTACTTGTTTTCCTCAGGCTCCAGCGCAGTGTTATCTCCCTGTAGAGATCAGTTGTAGTCTAGCTCTGATTTGAAGTGATTCTCTGGCTGTCTTTCTAAAGTCTCCATTTCCAGAGTGAATTGGACAGGAAGCATTAGGACGTCAGCAGTCAGAATAGTCTTAACTACTTCAGCTTTCTTTCACGTTGGGCCATGATATTTCCCCCAGTGTACTAAGCCAACCCTCCAGGGCCTTGAAAAGTTGTTCAGCTTTATAAAGGGAAATTGTTAAGGACCATTTACTTCCCTTGTTTGCAGATTCACCTCCCATTGCTATCATTAGAGGAGCAATCAAAAGTTGGAGACCAGTAGTGAGCCCGAGGGGATCTCAGTGATTCCCAAACTCACTTACTAAAGGAATCTTTCCAATCTAAGCACCCGATATAGACTGATCGATGGTGGAAAAGTGACTCATTTTCTCTGGTTGGCTTGTAATCTCCATTTACGTGTATGTCAGGAGAGTATATCCAGGGATACCACATCTAATTTCCCTGATATATACTTTCCTGGTTTTGCACTGGTTTTCTACCAAGTCTGAAGCTCTGGCCCATCAGCCATATGCTAAGGAGATGCCAGACCACGGGGAGGGTGTAGGGTAGTCAGAAGAAAGTGCTAAGCTCGTTGTGAGCAGGGAAAATGTCTGTTACATTGTTATATTGTACTCTCCCTAATGCTTAGTACAGTGTTCTGCACACAGTAAGTGCTTAATAGATGAGATTGACTCTCTAGGCATTGACGTGCCTCTGTCTCTAACCTCCTCCCTCCCAACCGCCCCCCGCCCCCCCCCCCGCCCAGAGATGTTAATTTAAATTGGAAAAATTATCTGGCCAATTCATTCATTCATTCAATAGTACTTATTGAGCACTTACTATGTGCAGAGCACTGTATTAACCGCTTGGATGTACAATTCCCATAAATTGTGACAGAATCCACCTTAGATTATCTTGACAGCAATGGCAATGTAGAAAAGACAGGTTAGGAAAGGAAGAGACACTATGCTTGCTTACCTTTCTCTTCTCCCATCTTTTCCTTTCCTCTTCTCCTCCTTTTTTTGACTACCGTCTCCTCACTCTCCTCAATCTCTCCATCTTCAAAACCCTACTCCAATCATACCTCCTTCTGGGAGACTTACCTGAGTAAGCTCTCATCCTGCTCTCCTTATATTCCCTTCATATTTTTCATCCATGCCCTTTGACCCATCCCCTAAGCACTTTCCCACTCCCACAACATATATCTTCATAGCCTTATGCTCAATTCCTTCCTGTCTCCCCTGCTAGACTGTAAACTCCTTGAAAGCAGGGATTATGTCTACTTACTCTGTCATCATCATCATAATAACAATGATAATAATGGTTGTGGTATATGTCAAGTGCTTACTATGTGTCAAGGATTATACTAAGTGCTGGGGGGTAGATAAAGGTCATCAAATTCCAAATCTACATCTCCAATTCTGACCTCTCTCCTTCCCTGCAGTCTGGCATTTCCTCCTGCCTTCAATAATAATAATAATAATAATGTTGGTATTTGTTAAGCGCTTACTATGTGCCGAGCACTGTTCTAAGCGCTGGGGTAGACATAGGGGAATCAGGTTGTCCCTCGTGGGGCTCACAGTCTTAATCCCCATTTTACAGATGAGGGAACTGAGGCACAGAGAAGTTAAGTGACTTGCCCACAGTCACACAGCCGACAAGTGGCAGAGCTGGGATTCGAACTCATGAGCCCTGACTCCAAAGCCCATGCTCTTTCCACTGAGCCACGCTGCTTCTCCAAGACATAACCTACGTGGATGTCCCACTGACACCTCAAATTAAACATTTCCAAAACTGAATTCCTTCCCACCCAAATTTTTTCCTCTCCCTTACTTTCCTAACACCGTAGATAATACTATCTTCTTTACCTCACAAACCCTTAACTTTGGTGTTGTCCTCGACCCATTTCTCTCATTCCATCCACATATTCAATCTGTCACCAAATTCTGTCAGTTCTACCTTCATGACACTGCTGAAATCTGCTCTTTCCTCTCCATCTAAACTGCTACCATGTGGATCCAAGCACTTATCCTATCCCGCCTTGACAACTGCATCTGCCTCCTCACTGGCAACCCGGCATTTTGTCTCTTCCCCACTCCAATTCATTCTTTGCTCTGCCGCCCGAATCATTTATCAACAAAAATGTTAAGTTCATGTCTCCCCACTCCTAAAGAATCTCCAATGGCTGCCCATCCACCTGCGCATCAAACAGGAACTCCTAACTATTGGCTTTAAAGCACTCAATCATCTTACCCCATCCTACCTCATGTTACTAATCTCTTCTAGTGCCAGTTTACTCACTGTGCCCTGATATCTTCTATCTGGCCGCTAACCCCTTTCCCACATCCTCCCCTTAGCCTGGAACTCCCTCCCCCTCCATATATGACAGACCACCACTCTCTCCACCTTCAAAGTATTACTAAGGTCACATCTTCTCCAAGAGGCCTTCCCTGATTAAGCCCTCTTTTCCCCAGCTTTCACTCCCTTCTGCATTGTCTATTCACTTCAGTCTGTGACCTTTGGGCATGATATCCATCCCAAACCCAGTCCCACAGGACTTATGCACATATCTTTTAAATTACCTCTTATAAATTACTTATTCATATTAATGTCTGTCTCTTCCTCTAGACTCTAAGTTCATTAGGGACAGGGAACATGTCTGCTAATTATGTTGTATTGTACTCTCCCAAGTGCTTAATACAGTGCTCTGCATATAGTAAGCACTCAATAAATATGATTGATTGGTTGATCCTCCCCTCCCTCTCTCCCCCTCCATCTTTTCCATCTCTCTTTTTGAAATAAAAGTTGAGTCAGTTCAGAAGCAAAGCTTAATTGGTGCATGCTATCCAAGCAAAGAGATTGCATATTCACACCACCAAAACTGTCTAAAAAGGGAAAGTAATAATAATAATAATAATAATGTTGGTATTTGTTAAGCGCTTACTATGTGCAGAGCACTGTTCTAAGCGCTGGGGTAGACACAGGGGAATCAGGTTGTCCCACGTGGGGCTCACAGTCTTAATCCCCATTTTACAGATGAGGGAACTGAGGCACAGAGAAGTTAAGTGACTTGCCCACAGTCAGCCAGCTGACAAGTGGCAGAGCTGGGATTCGAACTCATGAGCCCTGACTCCAAAGCCCGTGCTCTTTCCACTGCGCCACGCTGCTTCTCTAAGTACAGGAGGGCCTAGAGTTATTTAATATCAATAATTATAATTTTGATAATATTTATTTTTAATCATTTGTAAAAATAATTATAATTGTACTGACCACTGTATTAAGCACTTGGGAAGATAAAAGATAATCTGGTTAGACACAGTTCCTCCGTATTGCACATGGGACTCTCAGTCTAAGGGTGGAAGGGAGGGGGTAATAGATCTTCATTGTGCAGATGAGGAAACCCAAAACAAAGAGAAGTAAATTGACTCGCCCGAGGACATAGAGTAGGCAAATGGCAGAGCAGGGATTAAAACCCAGGTCCTCTGATTTGAGCAGGACAAAAAGAAACCCCTTTGCTTTTGGAAAGCACTCGCAGTCTGATCACTGCATAACCTCACCCTTTGGAGAGTGCAATTTATGGACTCTGTTTTTTCCCTTCAAAGTATCAACTACACAGTCCTCCCAGCCTGATCAAGAATGGAAATAAATCCTATTGGAAAATCTATCAATCAGTGGTATTTATTGAGTGCTTAACATGTGCAGAGCACTCTACTAAGCATTTGGCAAAGTACAGTATAAGCGAATTAACAGACACATTCCCTGCCCATATCAAGCTTACAGTTTAGAGATGAGAGGAAATTCCCTAATAGTTAACTTTTGACTAAAAGTAGAAATCTTGTTTCATCTTTTACTTCAAAACGGCTTCTTTGGAAGAAATGATGAAGGAGCCTTTATAAAAACCTTTCATTCCCCACAATACAATTGCAAAGCTTTTAGGTTTAGAAATAATCCTGGGAAGCAAAAATAAATAGGAATGTTCTATCATTAACAACAATAACTCCGGTAATTCTGTTGTTCACCAAGTGGCAAATGAGGAACACATTCTATGAACAATCTTTGCAGTTTCCTTTTGCTGAGTTCATTGTAAATCTAGTCATATCAGCTAGAAGAAGCTAAACAAACCTATGTGCAAATGTTTGAATAGAAATATTCCAGTTCACATTTTTGGGATTTGTAAGGATATTAGCAATTTAATACTCACTGACATTAACAAAGAAACAAGTATACTATTTGCAATTACAATACACTTTACCCAAAGTATAAATGTCAACATCTCCAAGTATTATATTAATCACACCTCTGCCTGACGTTTCTATGTATAGCTACTCTGCCGTATCATGTTGGTGAAGAGAATACATTAAGCAAACCCATTTATTCAATGTAACATTTGTGAAAACTCATCATCATCATGACCAGCATTTGTTGAGCAACTAAAATGGAAAAAAAAAACAAAACCCAAAACCCCTCAACCATCGAGGAGGCTTTCTGAGGTGAAGAAAATTATCCAAAATGTTGAGGTATAGCTCTCTTTCGAAGAAGTAAACTCCTCTGTGAAAGCCATGAAAAATGGAAAGGCACCTAAGCCTGATGGGATTCCTGTAGAAAGCTACAAGCAACAATAGCACCTAGTCCTCAATTTAAACAGAAGTTTTTCCTCACCATAGGGAACACACAGAAGATTTCGCAAAACTTTCAAAGACGCCAACGTAATTATTTAAACATTTGTTCCCTGTATTCCTCATCCTCTCTCCCTTCATCCACATCCTAAAGGTCATAAAGGTCACTGCCCTCCTTCACCCACCCTCCATTCCTGTGATGCTGGTGAAGCACCTGACACTTCCAAAAATATAATAAGGAATAGTTCTTGGTAACACCATCTGAGGTTACTGAGGGTCTCTAAACTTGGCTAAAAGCCAGACCTAAGTCAAGTTGAAGATAGCATTAATATGTTTAAACACTACTGAATTGCTTTTGAACTTTCCCTCATAGAGTTTGAAGGCCTCAGAATGAATTTGCCTTGACCGTAAAAAGTTATTTCAGTTCCACTATCTCTTGTGCATATACGAGTATTTGAACTGTTGTATCCCACATCCTAGAAATAATTTGTTTTACTGCCTTGTGGTGGGAAAGAAATACCCTTCATTGGAGGTTCAAGCTTTGGCTATCCTTAGAGGATTTATTTACTAGATTTAGAAAATGTTTTTTTCTCGTCTTTGATTTTAAAAATGTTATTCCTCAGTGTTTTGTGTGATACAGAGAGCTACAGATTACTGAGGAAACATGAAAACACATCAAGAAGAAAGGCTTTTTCACTAAAAATGTTTAGGGAAAAAATAGATTATCTCAATCTTAAATAATCTTACCCTTTAAAGAAATATCTGGTAAGCTTAGAAGACCAAAGACAGGGGAATCAGTTCTTGGAAAAAAACTGAAGTTATCAGTGGCTCCCATGGGTTGAAAGGAACAGGAAAGAAAGGAGCGGAAATCTAGACAGTTTGAGAGTCTGTTTAAACAAACTTTCTAAATGGTTTTGAGACTTGGACCTACTTCAGAAGACACACCCAATTCCTGAAATAGTTTCCCAGCATCACCTATGAAGCATTTGTCTTGTCTTATTTTATGCCATCCAGGCATTTCCGACCCATAGCAACGCCATGGACACTTCTCACCCAGAAGGCCCCATCTCCATCCTCAATCGTTCTGGTAGTTCTTGTTAGAAATATGGAAGTGGCTTACCATTGCCTCCTTCCTTGCAGTAAACTTGAGTCTTCACCCTGGACTCTTTCCCATGCCGCTGCTGCCCAGCAGAGTCAACTTCAAATGGCAGGGCAAGATTTGGAAACAAGGACATGGAACACAGTCAACCCACCTGGGTGGATGCAGTGCCCACAGCAGCTCAGCTGGATGGGGCATCAATTAATCAATTGTATTTATTAAGAGCTCAATGTGGGCAGGGCATTGTACTGAGCACCTGGGAGAGTACAATATCTCAGAGTTGGTAGACACATTCCCTGCCCACATGTGAGAAGAATGGATGACAGCAGGATAACCAAGCAACTCCTTGGAAACAGGATGGTCTAATGGATAGATCACACTACTCAAACACAGTGACTTCCGAAGCCTTGTCTTACAATTCTTTCAGCCACTATCAAGGGATTAGAAGAAGCTTGAATATGAGTTGTCTTTAGGGAAACCATCACAGAAATAGATTTTCCTTTACCTCTGTCACTCATAAATATGTGACCTATAACCACCAATAATGTTTCTCACCAATAGTGCCTGACACATAGCAAGCACTATGAGCCAAATGCCTTATCAAATGCCTTAAGACAAAAAAAAGAAAAAAACAGGCAATCCAAAACAAATCGATTTTATTCTGTCAGAGTGAACCATGAGAAGCAATGTGGATTAGTGGAAAGAGCACAAGCCTAGGAGACAGAGGACCAGATTTCCATTCCTGGTTCTACCTCTTGCCTTCTGCATGACCCTAGGCAAGTCATGTGATTTCTCTGTGCCTCAGTTCCCTCATCTGTAAAATGGAGACTAAATACCTGTCCCACTTAGACTATGAACTCCTTGTGGGAGGGATTTTCTCATTTCAATCAATTATATTTATTGAGTGCTTACCGTGTGTAGAGCACTCTACTAAGCACTTGCAAGAGTACAAAATAATCCACATCCCCCGCCCACGACCAAACATTGATTACATTGTTGTATCTACCACAGTGTTTGTCATAAAGTAAGTTCTTAACAAATACCACACATTATTATTATTATGAAAAGTTTGGATTGGAGAGCAAAAGGGAACTTTCTAAAAATCTAGTCTATTTGGCCTGTGGCAGACTTCTAGTAAAAGTACCAGTTACTCTAGACTAATTCTGATATTTTTGGTGGGTTTGGCCCACTTCTAAATGTACTACAAAATCCATGCAGTATAAAGTGAAACATAAAAACTAAAATGGTTTGTATAAGTTTCTGTGAGCTAAAGCCATAACATTTAACAGGGGCCTAAGGCAGATCTCATAATATCCAGGTGCTTTAAGTACTACTAGAGTCTAATAGAAATCCTGTTCTTTGTAATGAATGTGCTGAATATCCTAGCACAACAACATCTAGCTAAGTGAGAAATTTGTGCTTTAATAAAGAAGGTTTTCAAACTCTATCCATTCCCATACTGGGGAAAAAATGGTAACTTTGACCTATTGTCGCCCTGGATTATTTATTTACTTGCACAAGGTGGGGGCATGACCTGTTTTTTGTAACTACTACCTATTGTTGTTATTATTTTCCTTTTATTAAAGCATTTGTCTTAAGCAAGACAGGATTTTAAACCTCAAACCTTTGTAAATATTTCTAGCTAATCTGGTCTTCTGTGTACCGCATTTTCTCATTTTAAGGTTATATCAGTTACGGCTAGTTCTAGCTTTTGTCCCCATCAAAGTGAATCGGATCCCTGTGAGAACATTCAGGTAAATTACAAATCATTTACTCCATTTCAACAGAACCTTCCCATCCCTTTAAGGCAGAAGTTTCTCAGATGGCTCAATTATCTCTCCTCAGAAGAGGAAGTTGCTGGGGATGAAATGTGAGAAAATTGGGATGAGCTCTTTTGATAATCCCTAGGCTACACCTGCTAGATTTTTCACCACAAACCAGGTCTTGGGGAACGGTTTCCATAAATCAGGAGTAAGGCCTGAGTTGGCAACTATTTAACACTTAGGAACTCATTCTCCCTCTCCCTGGCTCCATACACACACCCCACCCCCCTCCTCATGTCTATGTCCTTATACTTGGTCGCTTCCTTTACCTGTAATTTACTGTAATGTCTGCTATCCCCACCACGGGATGGTAAAATAACCAAAGGCAGCAATGTGGCTTCCTACTGTATTGTACACTTCCAAGTGCTTAATAACTATGGCATTTATTAGGCACTTACTGTGTGTTGTGCACTATTCTAAGTGTAGGAGTAGATACAAGTTAATCAGGTTGGTCCCAGACTAACTAGGAGGGAAGATAGATATTGTATCTCCATTTTACAGATGAGGAAACTGAGGCCCAGAGAAGCTAAATTTTAGAATACAGGCTCTCTGTCTCCCAGGCCTGTGCTCTTTCCATTAAGCCACACTACTCCTCTAATTTAGTGCTTAGTACAGTGCTTTATGCCCAGTAAGTACTTAAGAGATATTATTGATTGATTGATTATCAGGTCTAAGATGATGCCAAGCCTCAACCCTGGTGCAGGGAGAATAAAGGACTGAAGAAACAGATCTCTCACTCTCAGTTTAGCCCGGTGGAAGAGTCATTCATGTGAGAGGTGTCTTCATACCAGTGATCATTTGACTATTCTCCATCCATGCTTTAATTTAGTTTAATGAAATGCACACAAATGCACGTTAAAAAAAATAATCCTCATTAAAAGGCGTTTCTTAATCACCCACTTGAACTGTGCCATGTGGTATACTAAGCAAGTTGAATAAATACAACCCCTACCCCGTGGGAGAGAATTAGCTGAAAACACGGCACTGGCTTGACAGACATACAAAAAACATCTAAACCCAGACACTGTGCAGACTTCCAGACCCCCCAAGAAATCTCGCAAACATCAAGACCATATGCAGTCATCAATTAATAGAATTAAAATATTTAAGTTCTGATCAAGCTTCAGTACCCGTGCCATTTAGATTACAGAAAGTTAAATGTAAACCAAATGAGGTCACATAGGATAATGCCGCATTGAACATGCTGCATTAAGACTGCCTTTCATTTGCCAGTTTGTTCCTTGCCCAGAGATGATTTCAAGTGAAATGAATCTGGTGCAAAGAGCTAAAGGAATCAATTCACCTGATCCAGGTTCTCATTTCGTAGGGCCCTTTCACATATGGACATATGCATACACACACACACACACACACACACACACACTCACACTCAAAGCATCCTAAATCAGGATCATAAAATGGAAGGGTTAGGTCTTATTCTTATCTGTCTCTAAAGGAGAATGACAGCTGAGTTCCCGATTTTCCCACCACCTTTCACTGCCTTTCTCTACTTTTGATTAGCTAATATGCAATGAATCCAATCCTCAGAGCAGATGGCCTCTGTCACTTTGGTGGGCATTGCATTTTGGCAGATTGTCACACTCTTACCATTGTGCCACTTATGGAATATTTCCAAGTGATCATTCCTCCCAGGGGAAGCAGAGAAAGTCTGGTTATTCGTCCTCCGTTCACTTAACCGTCCTAACAGGAGCCTCTTGGTTTTCAAATACCAAACCCCTCTTTGCTGGCACTCACACAGCACAGGGTGGAGACTAGAAAAGCGATGAATGATTCTGACATGAACAGGAATTCTGACTAGAACACAACTAGTACATCAGAACCTGAGACCATCCCAGCTACTGGTGACAAGCAGCAAGGTTCTTACCTCCCTTTTACTGGAGGTGAACAAGCCTGATTCCCATACATCATCATCATCATTATCATCATATATGTTAAGCGCTTAGGGTAGGCACAAGTTAATCAAGCCAGACATGGTCCCTGTCCCACATGGAACACCTAGTCTGTGTAGTGGGGAGAACAGGCATTGAATCCTTACTTTACAGGTGAGGAAACTGAGGCAGGGAGAAGTTAAGTGACTTGCCCAAGGTCACACAACTGGCACCTGGCGGGGCCAGGATAAGAACCCAGGTCCTCTGACTCCCAGGCTGGTGCTCTTTCCACTAGGCCATCTTGTTCCTTAGGCAAAGTTCCTCCTTAGACCATGTTGCTTTGCTCCTTACGTTTCAACTGACACTTTTTGCTGGTCTTCTTCACTCTTCTTTCTTTTTTCACATCTTTCAGTAAAATAAAGCAAACAAAATGGGATGACCACTAGATTGTAAAATGCTAAAGGGCAGGATATGTATATCCGTTGTATTCTCTGGTGCATTTAGCACAGTGCTCTGCAAATAGTTGGTGCTTGAAACCCTCCAGTTACACGTGATTTTATCTATTTTTTCATAAGCTCAACAGTCCATGCTGCATCTTTCTATGGTATTTTTTATGCACTTATTATGTGCCAGGCACTATATTAAGTAATAGGGTAGATACAAGCTAGTAAGGTTAGACACAGTTCAGGTCCCACAAGGGGCTCACAGTCTTTGGCCCCATTTTACAGATGAGGTAGCTGAAGCACAGAGAAGTGAAGTGACTTGCCCAAGGTCACATAGGAGATAAGTGACAAAGCTGGGATTAGAACCGAGGTCCTTCTGACTCCCAGGCCTATGCTGTACCTACTAGGCCATGCTGCTTCTTTATAGGATTTTTCTCTTTAGGTTCCGATAATACTAGGTAGTGTCTTGCACAGACTGCCCAATAGCAGCTTTATGTCCTGTTTTCTATTTATGTCTTATCCACTGAGATGGCTTTGTTACTCTAAAGCTGTTCAGGTGCAAGATTTTTGGATTGATACCACTTAAGCTTTGTATAGATTTGCCATTTATTCCCCGTGGTGCTGTGTGGTGTGGCCTTGCTATTCTCAAATTTCAAGGGTACTACAATATAAAATGACTTGGTATTCATGTTGATAACATGACCCGAATTTTCCATAGCTCTATTCTAGTCTTTCACTTTAGATTTGGAGAATCAAAAGGTTGTGGGGGGTGGAGGTCTTTGACTTGATATTCTAAAATCTGTCACTTTTTTGATAGAAGAAGCAGCATGGCCCTGTGGAAAGATCTTGGGACTGGAAATCAGAGGACCTGGGGGTTCTAATTCCAAGTCTGCCACTTATCTGACCTGTGCCTCAGTTTCCTCATCTGAAAAATGGCAATCAGTTCATTACCTTTTCTCCTTCCGGCTTAGACTGTGAACCCTTTGTGGGACATCGGCTTAGACTGTGAACCCTTTGTGGGACATGATTACCTTGTATTTACCCCCGTGCTCAATACAGTGCTTGGCACATAGTAAGAGCTTAACAAGTACTATTATTATTATTATTACTGTAGTCCATTTAGATATGTCACATCAGAGAACTGAGAGAGCCTCTTGGTTTAGCATCTTAATGTTTTAGACGCTATTTTGCTTTCAGTCCTGTGGGCAGGGAAGGTGTCTTCCAATTATCTTATACTGTAATAATAATAATGATGATGTTGGTATTTTCCAAGTGCTTACTATGTGCCAAGCAGTGTTCTAAGCACTGGGGTATATATATATAGGGTAATCAGGTTGTCCCACATAAGGCTCACAGTCTTAAACCCCATTTTACAAATGAGGTAACTGAGGCACAGAGAAGTTAAGTGACTTGCTCAAAGTCACACAGCTAACAGATGGAAGAGCTGGGATTAGAACCCATGATCTCTGACTCCTAAGCCTGGGCTCTTTCCACTGAGAAACACCGCTTCTCTACTCTCCCAAGCACTTCCTAGAATGCTCTGCAGACAGTAAACAATCAGTCAATAAATCAATTGTATTTATTGAGTCCTTACTGTGTGCGGGCACTGTACTGAGTGCTTGAGAGAGTACAACACAGCAATATAACATGCATTAATATAAATAAATAAATTATGGATATGTACATAAGTGCTGTAGGGGTTGGGATGAGGTGGGTGGTGAATAAAGGGAGCAAGTCAGGGCGATGTAGAAGGAAGTGGAAAAAGGGGAAATGAGGGCTTAGTAACGGAGAGCTTTTTGGAGGAGACTTTTGAAGGTGAGGAGAGTAATTGTAAGATTTGAGGATGGAGGGCGTTCCAGACCAGAGACAGGGAGTGGGTGAGAGATTGGCAGTGAGATAGACAAGATCGAGGTTCAGTGATAAGATTAGCATTAGAGGAGCAAAGTGTGCTGACGAGGTTTTAGTAGAATAGCAAGGTAAGGTAGGAGGAGGCAAAGCCAGCGGTCGGGAGTTTCTGTTAGATGCGGAGGTGAATGAGCAACCACTAGAGTTTCTTGAGGAGTGGGGAAATGGGAATTAAACATTTTTGTAGAAAAATGATCTGGGCAGCAGAGTGAAGTATGGACTGGAGTGGGGAGAGAGAGGAGGTGGGGAGGTCAACAAAGAGGCAGATACAGTAATCAAGGAGGGATAGGATGGGAACTTATTACCCTTCCTTCACCCACTCCTACTGTTAATTTTCTTATTACAGTTGAAAACAGCACCATCTTCCTTGTCCCAAAAGCTTGCAAATATATTGTCATCTTTGAGTCCCCTCTGCCTTTTACCTCTTGTATTCATTCATGCAAGAAATTCCAACTGAAATAATTGCCTATTATATATAATAATATAATATATTTAAATAATAATATATGATGAAATTGAAACAACTAACCAGGAATTTGTAAGTCATTAAGATTGATACCTTATCTGCCCTGGATAATTTATTGGATTCAATCTTGCTGTTCTATTTGTGATAATAGTTGCCTCATAAACTTCACAAAGGTATTAGTTTATTATATCTATGTATGTATATGTATATATGAGAGAGAGAGATAGTGTAAACTAATACAAATATTGAATTTATAAAGCTTCTTGAGATACTTGAATGAAACTTGATATACAGAAACAAAACATTTGCCCTGGTTCTCCCCATATTAAGGGAGAGATGGTTATTTGGTGCAAACCTTAAACTAGACGGAGAACTCATCCCTCTTTGCCTCTAGTGATACAAAGGATTCTTTGAAGACAGAGGTGGTTACTCATTGGAGTGCTGTACCTCCAGCCAGGGAGTGAGATGCCATTGTTGTTTAACACATACTTTCTTGGGGTTTTCTGCCATTGCTTAGTCAAGTCTCATCTCCTTCCCTAGCAAGCATTCCTGGGCTGGTAAGGAATCAATTATTCAGTGCAATCAATATTGAATAAGGTCCAAGATTTTGTTGAAAGTTGCTGAGTTTCTGAGATAATTGCTACCAACCAGATGGAGAGATTTGTAGCCTAAATTAAATCAACAACTCTTCACTCAATTAAATGTCTTTTCTGTTACTGTAAGCAGACATTTATATTACTGTAATGATAACGCCTTCTTTAAATGGCATCTCTTAGAAGTCCTGAGAAGAGTCTTGACAGATCATTTTACATTAGAAGATATCTTTGCTCTTCCTGCCTCCAGAAGAGCTCAAGAAGATGATTTGAAAGCACAACTAGAATAAATTCATGTCCTTTTTTTAATAGTATCCATCACTTAGGTCTCTTGGAAAAAGGTATGTCACTTTATCTCCTTTGGCAGATCAGTAAGAGAGACCACAAACTTGCTAAAGGTGCTAGGTTTTGTGTTTTCAGTCTTGTTCTTGGCTATCAAAATTTGATGGTTTGTTTGGAAGAACGATAATTAATTTTATATCTAGGGTTTAAATCAGTATCAGCAATCAATCAATAACAACACTCTTTAGGCACTTAGAATGTGTCACACAGCAGGGAAAACACATGATTTTAATTAAGACAAGGTCCTTAGCCCTCAAGGGGCTCACAAAGTGGCGGACAGATACTGAGAAAATTCAACCAGAATTGGAATTGTAACCAGCTAAATTGACCTAATCGAAGGTAAATGAGAGGAAAAAAATATTAAGTGCAGCAGTTTATTACAGATTGGCCTTTAATTCCTCCCTGCTCCTGGCAGGAACATTTACAGACAAATTGTCCCAAATTTCCATCCAGTTATCCTAAAGTTTGCAAGGAAAACTATTGCTCACTGCACTGTTGTATGGTGAGCTATGACTAAAGGGATAGAAATAAGAATAAAAAGGACCAGCATGACCTGCTATCAGATTGCGAACAGAGTTAAGTGGCATCTAGGACATCAAGTTCCTTGCTAAGAAGAAGCCGCTGAGGTCTAGCCTTCTCTTTGTGAGATCTGTAAAATCTAGACCTGTTACAGAAGATATATCTAGCTGCTGGGAAGGTTTTATCAACATCACCTCAGCATCAGATTGGAAGATAAGATTACCAGGAAAGAGATCCTGGAATCAGTCCATCAGTCAATTGTATTTATTGAGTGCTTACTGTGTACAGAGTCCTGTATTAAGTGCTTGGCAAATCACAATATAACAGGATTGGTAGACACATTCCCTGCCTGCAACAAGCTTGCAGCCTAGAGAGGGAAACAGACATTAATATGGATAATAGAAGCTTAATGTCTTAGTGGATAGAGCATGGGCCTGGGAGCCACAAAGACCCGGGTTCTAATCCCAGCTCTATTTTATGTCAGCTGTTTGCCCTTGGACAAGTCACTTAATTTCTTTGGGTCTCAGTTACCTCATCTTTAAAATGGGGATTAAGAGTGTGAGCCCCTTGTGGGACAGGGACTGCATCCAACCCGCTTAAATTGCACCTACCCCAGCGCTTAGAAAAATGTTTGGCACATAGTAAGCACTTAACAAGTACCATAATAATTATCATTGTTATTTTTATTATTATAGAGGATGAATAGGTCCTGTGAGGCTTTGTTAGATCACAGTGGGCGGCAGAAGAGTGACCTAAATCATCCAGGGTTCAGTAACCATCAAAGCCTCCTCATCGTTCTGTGTTTTGTGGAGGCCCCGTGTTGCTGCAGCTTTAGACCTCCACAGAATGACGGTCCCAGAGCAGGTTGGGATGGGCCAGTGAGGAATGCAGCAGGGGTGACTGGTGGCATCGGTCGGCAAGCCGGTGGACTAGGAGATAGAGAGCATGCCCTGCTTTTACTGTGTTGGTGCTTCAAGAGCTTCGCTGTCAAATTGCCGATGAGTTAGCAGGAGTGGCCTGGGACCCCCTGGTGACGAAGCAGCCTTCATTTTGAATGCACTGCTCATTTAGAATGGGAAGGGGATGGCCAGAAAAGGTTTCTTATCCATTGCCTCTAACACCAGAGGGCTCTGCCTGGTGGTGCAAGAGTAAATAGGAAACCAGCCAGGAGACTAAGATTAAACAGTGCCTCATTGATCAATGGAACAGGGAACATTTGAAGATATCATTGATAGTGAAACAGTTAAATTAGTGGTCTCCCCTCCTAAGCACTCAATAAATACCATTGATTGATTAATAATAGTCATATTTATTGAGCATTTAATGTGTGCAGGGGACTAAGAGCTTGGGAGAGTACAGTATAGTAATGTAACAGATACATTCCCTGCCCATAATAAGCTTGAGCATTGAGCTACAAGATAATCAGGTCTGACGTGTGGCTCACATTCTAAGTCAGAGAGAAAAAAGGTCTAATCCCCATTTAGCAGATAAGGACACTGAGGCACAGAGAAGTTGAGTGACTTGCTCAACGTCACACCAAAGACAAGTGAAGTAGCCGGGATTAGAACCCAGGTCCTCTGACTCCCAGGCCCATGGTTTTTCCACTAGGCCATGCTGCTTCTCTGGCTGATGGACTGATTCTAGCCTAAATAATCATTCTCCTTTTGGCAAATAAATGAGTGGATATTTCGAGGGCCTTTATGAAGTCCCAACTATTTACAAAGGCAGAGCTCAGAGTGTCACTGGAAAAGCAATGCTATGATGAAGCCTCATTTTCATTCTCACTCATTTACTGCTTATTGTACTTTACTGCATTGATTGGAACTTGACTTATAATTTGCTCTCTGGTATTTGATCAAAACATGAATGATTTGGGAAACTCAAACTTGTCTTGCTTTGCTAGTTTTTAACAGTGATGGTAACAGCAATGAATGTTAGATTTCCTGAACATTATGCCATTTTAGCATAAGCATTTACTCTGAAAAGGAAGTGTCTTTCAAGAAAGGTGGACAAATGGCAAAATGATAAACAAATATTATCAGAATAACAACAGGACTTGTCATACTCTATAACACTCTGGCTTCTTGAGAAAATCCCTTACTCTGTGATGCTTACAGTCATCAGGAGTGACAACTTCCTGTAGGAAATGAAACTTATGTTGTGCTCACCCATGGTTAACTGACAGTCACTCTGTCACTAGGGACCAAATGTCAGTGGTGCATTATAATTCATCATGTGATTTTCCTGGTTCAATAATTCATGATTATAATGTACAAATGACAACCGGTGTTCTATTGCTTCTGCGAGAAAAGCATAATGTGCTGATAGCATGTGTCCAGGAATTACTAATCAGTGACATGTAATAAGTAATCAGGTTCAGACCCCAACAGTGGATATATATCAACTTTGGGTTTAAATTCACCTTGGCTTAGAGGATAGGTTGCAAGTGGAAATTAATTTTCTTCTAGATTGCAAACTCCTTCACTAGGTTGGAAGCTCATTGACAGCAGGGACCGTCTTTACTAACTCTATTGTGTTGTACTCTTTCCCAAGCACTTAGTTCAGTGCTCTGCACACAGTCATCACTTAAGCAATACCCCTTTGGCTTGACTCTATGAAAGAAAATATCCCAAAATGACAATAATCAATCAATCACATTTATAGAGCCCTTACTGTGTGCAGAACTCTCTATTAAGTGCTTGGAAGAGTACGATTTAATGGCACTGGAAGACCAGTTCCCTGCCTTCAACGAGCTTACAGTCTAGGGACAAGTTTAAGTCTAGAGTTTGTACAGACAAAAAAGAATAAAGGTGAAATTTGGGGTACGGATCACAGGATAAATGAACTGATTAAGAACCAGAGACTCTTGACATCGATCCCCAGGCAGAGCACAGATCTGGGGTTTTGCCCTGAAGAATCTCTCTCAACCTTCCCCTGCACGTCTTCCCTGTTTTATGGAGATAATTAGCTGCATTCAGGAGGTTAAGATTAATCACCTCCATCTGTATCCATATTAGTTGATTGGTGTTTCTGCTGCAGTGGTAAGGAATTTTCCTTCATGGTTCTCCTCTCTCCTTACCTACCCACTGTAGCCAAAGGCACAGTAGCTCTGTTTGTTGGCCACCCGTCTCTGTATCGTAAAAGCTGTTGTATTATGTGTGCTCCTTACTTTAACAGCTTGTTAGAAGCCACACAATCCAGGCTCTCAGAGCTAGGTATTCTCCCTTCCACTAGGACTTTGAGCTCCATGTGGGACAGGGACTGTGTTCAACTAGTACAGTGCTCGACACAAAGTAAGTGCTTAACAAACGCTAGTAGTAGTAGGTAGTAATAGCAGCGGATGATCTGTCCATTCCAACTGTAGGACCTTCCTCCTGGCCCTGCCAAAAGAAGCTCCCATACATTTCACAGCCACCCAATGAGGAGCAGATGTATTACATCATCATCATTATTACTGTTATTGCTGTGTGATTCCACTCATGTTAAGAAGGTAGAATGCTTTATTGATTTTGTAGCCCGCTTTACCCCAATTCAGTCAGTCGCATTTATTGTGTTTACTGTGCGCAGAACACTGATTAAGCGCTTGGGAGAGTACAGTATACCAAAATGAAAGAGTTGGTAGAGATATTCCCTGCCCACATTTCCAATGAAAGGATGACATCCCCCATCAGATAAAGCCTGGCACATCTCCTCCAAGAGGTCTTCCCTGACTAAGTCCTCCTTTCCTCTTCTCCCCCTCCCTTCTGTCTCCCTGACTCTCTCCCTTTATTCATCCCCTCCCGGGCCCACAGCACTTATATACATATCTGTAATTTATTTATTCATATTAATGTCTGTCCCCGACCCCAGACTGCAAGCTTGTAGTGTTCAGGGAATGTGTCTATTGTTATATTGTACTTTTCCAAGCACTTAGTACAGTGCTCTGCACACAGTAAGTGCTCAATAAATACAACTGAATACATGAATGAGTAATAAACACACACATGCAACTCTCACTGCTTTATCCCAGTGTCCCTCATCTTCATTTCAGATTCTTTTATAACTGAGTATCAGAATCCTAGTTCATCAATGTATTTTTCCTCTTAACATCAGCAATGTTTGACCTTCTGCTTGTCCCAGTAACCTTTCCCCCTCCCCGTGCCAACACACACACACACTCTCTCTCTTTCTCCCTCTCCCTGTCTCTCTTCTTTGTTATCACCTGCATTGGTGACCAAACTGAAATTTGAATCAGTCAGTCATTGATGGTATTTATTAAGCCTCTCCATCCTTCAAAACACTAAATACATAGGGGAGCACAAAGAGAAGCAAGCAAATGTTCTCTAGCCTGGAGGAGCTTATAATCTATTGGGAGAATAGAGAGAAAACAAAGTATGTACAAAAAATGGGAGCAAGAGGAAGGCCAAGGATATAACAGGAAGTAATACAAATATGTCCAGATGCAATAGCTGAATGAATAATTGAATATACAAATATGCATATGTACCAAAGTGCTGAGGATAGGAATTAAATACATAAAGTGCTAAGGGTGGCTGGTGGGTTAATCTTTCTCTTCTCTTGGATATTTCATTTCTCGAATGAGTAGATTATGCTCTTTTAATGAATTTGTGGGGGCATTTACTGTCCTCTTTTATTGAATAAAACTTTTTAACTGAAAGAAAAATCTTTATGGAAGTGTACCAGAATGAATGTGAATGAGACACCATAATCATTCGTATTTAAACCCTTTAAAGCTGTGTATTATTTGTCCAATTCACTATAATGGATTCTCTAAAGCTGTTTGAATCCATCCTTTCTGAAGCAATTAAAGCATAGAAATGGACTAATTTCTCAACCATTTTTTTTCCATCTAGGACTAAAAGGATTTTGAACAAATAAAACTTGTAACTTCATATTTATAAATTCAAAACACTCCAATTTTGTTTCTAAATTGTATGACAACAAATTGCTCTCTGGAACATACAGCTCAGGGTCCACCCCATACCCAGCAGGTTTCCCCAGTCGGGGGTCTCTGACACCACTCCCACTGCCTCCCAGTGAAGTGGGGACCCAGTGAATGGATGCCAGAGGCATGCAAATGTGCCCACGCACACAAACACACACAGGCAGACACACTCTCTGTCTCTCTCCCTCCCTACCTCTCCCTCTCTCCCCGACTCCCTTTCCCTGACTAAGCCCTCTTTTCATTTTCTTCAACTCCCTTCTGCTTTACCCTGACCTGCTCCCTTTATTCATCCCTCCTCCCAGCCCCACAGCACTTAAGCAGCATGGCCTATTGGTTAAGAGCCTGGACCGGGGTCAGAAGGACCTGGGTTCTAATCCTGGGTCTGCTACTTGTCTGCTGTGTAACCTTGGGCAGGTCACAACTTCTCTGTGCCTCAGTTACCTCATGTATAAAATGAGGATTAAGACTGTGAGTGAGCCCCATGTGAGACAGGGACTGTGTCCAACCCGCTTTGCTTGTATCCACCTCAGCGGTTGGAACAGTGCTTGCACAAAGTAAGTGCTCAACAAATGCCACAAATTATATACATATCTGTAATTTTATTTATTCATTTTATTGTCCATCTCCCCCTCTAGACTGTTAGCTCATTGTGGGCAGGGAATGTGTCTGTTTATTGTTGTACTGCATTCTTCAAAGCACTTAGGTCAGTGCTGTGCACACAGTAAGTGCTCAATAAATATCATTGACTGACAGACTGACACTCCGCTTCTCAGGCATAAATGAACAAAGAGCTTCTCTTTGCAGTCTGAGAATTGAGAATCAAACCAATTCTGCTTTTCATCCAGAAACATAAAGTACAGTGGAGGGCAGGGCAATAAATGCACTTGTTTAATTTGTTTCCTTTATCACCAACACCAACCATGGTGCTAGTTCACCTGCAAACTTGGCATATGATTTCTAGTGTTGACAATGTCCCAGGAGAATCATGCATGTCATATGCTACTGAAACAAAAAGAAAACATAAATACCTTCCCTACTATCTCGATGCTGTACCATTCAAGGGCAATTAGCTGACAAATTTATGCCATGGTCAGTAAGGTATCCCTCAAGAAACAGGATGTTTACCACAGTTAATGTGCTTCCTGCTGTTTTATCCTTGCTCATGTGCATAATCCAGGCTCACATGAGAATTGAAACAGGCGATGTGTTTTCCCCATGGAGTTGATTTCATCTGCTGGAAATGTCACCTAGGGCAATGCAAAAGCCTCTTGTCTTTTCTCCTTGTCTTCCCTCTCAAATAAGGAGTTAAAAAAAAAAGAAAATCTTGTATCTAATTCTAAACTGCTTTAAAAAAAAAAACCTCTCTCCTACAGCTTCTCTTGTTGACTGAGAAGGATTGAAATTAGAAAGTCATAGAACTGAACCTCCCACAGGGAGGAAAAGAACCGAGTGGTGCTTTTCCCCGAGCTCCGGTTCACTTTGAGAACCACTCAGAAATAAATAAAATGAATAACCGAAGAGTGGGTCGGGAAAAGAAAAATAACAGAACGCCTGTCCAGGCTTAGAACAGTTCAGAGGGAAAAACATAGGTCATCTACCCCCAAGCAATTCTGTTTGATATTCAGGTGTCACTTACAGAACCCACAAAAATGTCTGGTACAAGCAGGGCTCAATAAAATGCAAACGGGTGTACTGAAATGCCAACATTTTCATTTTGTTTTGATGACTTTCTCGGAGAACAACAATACTCAGCTCTGAACTTTTTTTATTTATAGTGCCCTTTGGGAAGGAACATTTTCTCTTTTTAAAACGAACAAAGCTTAGCTTCATCATGTTTCCTGTTTCAGTTCCCATGAAAGGAACAAAAAAGACTCATGTATTCTTTCCTAAAGTTGCTCATTGTTTGATAAAAAAGAAAATTGGTGACAGTAATTATTCTCTCCTCTTTAACCTTGTTTCAGTGTTAGAACTCAGGACTTGATCTTACATTGGATGTTTCAGTGTAGCTTGGAATTTGTATATGGTGGCTTTTGGGAGCTAAGAAAAAATCCACTGAAAAAGATGTGAGAGGAAACTTTTACATATTGTGAAGTTGCAAATTATGAAAGTTAGTAATCTTTAGTGTATGCAGATTAATTTATATATATATATAATATATATTCTATACATATATAACCACTCTCTGTTCAGACAGGCTTACGCAGCCGGAAAAATGTGGTTTAATTCTGGTGGGGCATTCCAGCCAAGACGTATAGTGAAAACACATGTTTGGCCCAAACTGAGTGTACTTACATTCTCAGTTCATTTGTCTGCTACAAAACTATTGATTTGAAAAGCACCCTACAGAATAAAGGCAGTTTCCTGGCATTTACAGATTTAAAGAAAACCAGTCTCCAACTTTGACATTTATTAATAGTAGATTGTCAGGCTCAACCTTCATATCCCGGAGCAGTAGACAAAAGGTTTGAGAACCCACTCAGCCTCAATTGTCACAACTGTGGGAGGGTTTGTATTCACCTGTCTCATTTTGTAACTAAGGCACATCCTCTGGAACAGCTCTTTCAGAGCAGAAATAGAATGAGCCACAGATACATCACCCAGTTTTGACCTCCCCTTTGTCGGAAGGAAGAAGCTGACTATGCTGCTTCTTAAGCACCAAAGAGGGGTGTGTTGTCTACTCCCCAGGGTGACGTCTGGAAGGACGGCTAGTCCTCAGGGAAGTTCCAGAAGGCTCTGCCTAGTCTCTCCTATTCTCTCCACAGTTTCTCCAGGGGCAGGAATGGTAACAGCCCAGGGGCATTAGCTGCTGTGTGTCAGAATAATTACTGATCCCAAGACAGGGTCTCTGTCACACTGCACAGACTCATAATGGAAGGCCCCAGAATCAATCAGCCTGTCAATCACAAAGGGGTTTGAGGGTGATTCTCCCACTGAACAAGGACACAGGCAGATCCCTTATCAATCCTTATCCTTCAGTTAGTGGTATTTATTGAGTGCTTACTATGTGCAGAGCACTGTACTAACCTCTTGGGAGAGTGACTTTGTGCTAGGAGAGAACATGGTTGGATAGGAGTATTAAAGGAAAACGGAAAAAGTTTTGCAATTTATTTTCCCGAGTTCTATGTAGAAGGAAAATAAAGGGATAAAAAGCAGAATTTCATCATAATAGGATTAAAGCACAATATAGCTTTCACGGTGAATGTTAATGCTGTCCAAAGAGTTTGCTGTTCTGAGGGATGGTGACATTTTTACAGTTTTACAAGTGGGTGCCTATTTGAAGTCAATACCAACTCAGTGAGAGTAAGTAATGTTGGTGGGTACCATGGCTTAATGCTCGGTGGATCATAGAAATGTATAACAAACTGGGCTAATCACTGGTTTCACTAGGTCTCTGCTCCGAGCACAGGTCAAATAACTTTATTCCCAGTACTTTAGCAAGTGGAGTAATCCGTTTTCAGAGACCCTTAACTATTCCAAGCGCTTAGTACAGTGCTCTGCACATAGTAAGCGCTCAATAAATACTACTGAATGAATGAATGAATGAATTTTCTTTTTGGCATTAATTTTAGTTATCACTTAAGCAAAATCAGCATCCTCCTCTTTGATCAATTTAGCACTATGTCAGTCTGCCTCTGCAGAATTTGAGTTGCTTGCTGGCACAAGTGTAACCACAACCTCACTCTGCTCTGCAGCATGGAGAGAAGAGGAAAGGCAGGGAAGAAGTTTGATATGTTGAAGCAGCGTGGCTCAGTGGAAAGAGCACGGGCTTTGGAGTCAGAGGTCATGGGTTCGAATCCCAGCTCAGCCACTTGTCAGCTGTGTGACTTTGGGCAAGTCACTTCACTTCTCGGTGCCTCAGTTACCTCATCTGTAAAATGGGGATTAAGACTGTGAGCCCCACGTGGGACAACCTGATTCCCCTGTGTCTACCTCAGCGCTTAGAACAGTGCTCGGCACATAGTAAGCGCTTAACAAATACCAACATTATTATATGTCTTTTGTCACTCAAAGTCTTCGGTTGATATGCTCTCCACATAAGTGCTCAATAAATGATATATTTTATGATGGTGGTGAGGCTTTTAATAGTAATGATAATAAAAATTACTCAGTGGCATTTACTGAGAGTTTACTACTGTGTGCAGAATATTGTACTAAGTGCTTGAGGAAGTGCAGTAGAATAAGTATACATGATCCCTGCCTTCAAGGAGCAAACATTTACTTTAGCCAAACACCGAGAAAAGCTCTGGATTACAAGCAAGATTCTGAGATGGGATTCAGTCCCTTTCCCCAATGGGCTCATAGAATAAGAGGGAGGGAAAGTAGATGTATTATGCCCATTTTACAGATGAGGAAACTGAGGCACAGAGAGGTTTAGTGACTTGTCCGAGGTCACATAGTAGACCAGTGGTGAAGCTGGGATGAGAACCTTGAACTCCTGACTCCTAGGCCCTGCTTTTTCTAGAAGGCCATGTGGAGATAACTGAGGCAGAAAGAAATTAAGTGACTTGCCCAAAGTCACACAGCAGACAAGTGGTGGACCGGGCTTAGAACCCAGGTCCTTTTGACTTCCAACAGCGTGGCTCAGTGGAAGGAGCATGGGCTTGGGAGTCAGAGGTCATGAATTCTAATCCTGGTTCCACCACCTGTCAGCTCTGTCCCTTTGAGCAAGTCACTTAACTTCTCTGTGCCTCAGTTACCTCGACTGTAAAATAGGGATTGAGACGGTGAGCCCCACGTAGGACAACCTGATTACCTTGGATCTGCCCCAGTGCTTAGAACAGTGTTTGGCACATAGTAAGCACTTAACAAATACCATCATATTATTATATTTTTATTATTCCAGAGCTATGCTCCATCCATTAGGCCACACTACTTCTCCTCCTTGGTTCATAAGACTGGGCGAGAGATGGAGCAACAGGGGAGCTCCTCAGAGTCCTCCTTATTCGCCCTCCCTTTTCATAGTCTCTGCACTTGGATCTCTATCCCTAAAGCACTTACCTCACCAACCCCAGCCGCCAAGGCTTACATTCACATCAATCAATCATATTTGTTGAGCATTTACTGTGTGCAGAGCACTGTACTAAGCTCTTAGGAGAGTACAATAAAACAGAGCTGTTAGAAACATTTCCTGCCCACCAGAAACATACAGTTTAGAGGAGGAGGCAGAAAGTAATATAAATAAATAATTTATAGATATGTACATAAGTGCTCAGTGGCTGAGGGTGAGGTGAATACCAAATACCCAAAGGTCACAAATCCAAATGCATGTTTATACTCTCCCATTCCTCTATCAATAGTAGATTTGAAAGGTCAGAAGTTCATGGGTTCTAATCTTGGCTCCACCACTTGTTGGCTGTGTGACCTTGGGCAAGTCACTTCACTTCTCTGTACTTCAGTTACCTCATCCGTAAATTGGGATTGAGACTGCAAACCGCACATAGGACAGGGACTGTGTCCAACTTGATTTGCTCGTACCTACCCCAGTGTTTATTACAGAGCCTGGCATATAGTAAGTGCTTAACAAATGCTATTATTGTTACTGTTATTTGAATGTCTGTTTCCCCCTCTAGACTGTGAGCTCTTTCTGGGCAGGGAAAGTATCTACCAACTTCACTGTATTGTTCTCTCCCAAGCATCTTGTACAGTGTTCAACATTGTTTTCTAAGGAGAAAAATACTTTTCTTACTAAAGAGAATAATGCTGCTAGGAAATGGAACTGGTAAAAATCTCATGACCCCCAGAAGACTGATCATGACTCTTCTGGAGAGCTGACAGTGCAAATAGATACTGTGTAAGAAATATCCCAACACTTCCCAGTCCAGTGTAAATGCATGGAAGAAAAGGATCCTCCACTGAGCATTCTGGATTGAAAAATGATTGGACTTTGATTCATTTTCATCCCCCACCAATCTCACAGTTTTGGGATTACTTTTCTTATCCAAAGGTCTGAAATATTAATGAACTGTAACTCTTTACAGCTTGATTTCCAGCAGAGAGAACAAAAGAGTGCAAAGATGCACAGAAAGGTCATAAAAGGAGCAGATAGAATCAGCCAATTCAGATAAATATGAGAAAAAAGGCATTCAAAAACCATGTTTCAGTAAATTCAAGCTTGGCAGGATGAACTGGTGAGATAGCCTTATGTTAAGTACTGGCTTATATTCAGGATAAGAAACTAACTAGAGTCAAGGAAAAACGCTACACTGTAGAAAAAATCTATTTGGGAGCTGTAACATTTTGGAAAAAGTCAAAGGAGGCGCCTTTATTCATTATTTATGCAGCCCAATTACTGGAGTGCCTATGCCCTTTACATAATGACATCTTCGTACTTGGAAGCCCTTGTTAATATATTTATCATACTTTCAGCTCATCCTCAATTATTGGGGTCATTGGGTCAGGGATAGAATGGATAAATGGAATCCGCTAACAATCCCAAATTCTCATGTTTGCCAACCTCCTCTCCCAGCAAATCTTTTGAAACAACTTAAAAAGAATTGCAGTCCCAGACAGAAGGTGCTAATGACCTGTGAAACTGTTGAAAGGGAGGGTAAAGAGGCAAGTGGCAAGCATATTGGTGGGTTGCTAGACTGATACCTAACCCCCCTGATACCCTCAGGGCCAGTTCTGGTAAGTAGCTACTCGGAGTCATTAAATGAGGGCAGCGTTTTCAAAATTTTACTCACTTCTGGGAGGAATCCAATGTGTTTGCAGGATAAGGGGCAAGCAGTGAAGAGAAACCCTAGTGTCTCTATTTACTTTCTGGTTCATATTCCCCAGTCTCCTAGGACTGAGGCAGCAACTCCTCCTCTGACTCTGCCCTTACTCCTCTGCATCCTACTAACCGTGTCCTTCTCCCCACTCCTCTTCTGATACAATCAGGACATTTTCTGCCTTCATGATCCCCTGCTTCTGTGTACTCTCCCCCTTCTTTTTTTTCCTGTAATTTGTTAAGCGCTTACTTTGTGCCAGGCACAATACCTAGAGCAGGGGTAGATCCAAGCTCATCAGGTTGGACACAGTCCATGTCCCACAAAAGGCTTACAGTCTTAATTCCCATTTTACAGATGAGGCACAGAGAAATGAAATGACTTCCCCAAGAACACACAGCAGACAGGGATTAGAACCCAGTCGTGACTCTCAGGTTTATGCTCTGTCCACTAGGCTATGCTGCTTCTCCATCCTAATGTATCAGGAAACTCCTTGTATCAGTGCTCCTCTTCTATCCTTTCTGATTCCCTCCTGCTGAGTCTTGTGAGCCGCCCGGGAGACCTGGGTTTGAGCCCCAGCTCTGTTATTGGCCTGCTGTTTGACCTTGAGGAGGTCACTTAACCTCTCAGCACCTTAGTTTCCGCATGTGTAAAATGGGGATAAAATAGATTGTGAGCCCTCTGGCTACTGGTAATGTGCTGGGTCTCATAACCTTACATTCATCCCAGCACTTAGCACATATGAAGTACTCAGTGAATGCCATTATTACTATTAGTACAGGAAAGGTGAAAAAAATACTCTTTTAACAGAGAGTTTGAACACAGATTGATTTTTTTTTGTTTTGTTATATTCTTGTTTTTTCCTTCCAGGATCAGGTCTGAATGATGGACAGTGGCATGAGGTTCGTTTCCTAGCCAAGGAAAACTTTGCCCTTCTGACCATTGATGGAGATGAAGCTTCAGCAGTTCGAACCAACAGTCCTCTGCAAGTTAAGACCGGGGAGAAGTATTCCTTTGGAGGTAAAAACGTAATAGCCCTTTTTATTCTTCACTTATTTACCTGCAGGCTAAATGAGTAGGCTTCATTAATGGTGAGCAGGATTCTAGTGGAGTTGTCAATTATCAACTAAACTTAAAGGAAATTATAGATAATGCCTCACTATTTCAAATGATCTTTTAGTGGAAGTGGTGTGATTCAGAGTTCTTTAAATAAAACCCCACTCTCTTGATGAACCTGTTTTTCTTAGTTCTAATCCTGCCTTTAAAAGTTAAAGCACCTGTAAACAGGCCTGGTTCTACTTTAATAATTGTAGTATTTATTAAGTGCTATTTATGTGCCACACACTGTATTAAGCACTGTACAGATGAGGCATCTGAGACACTGAGAAGTTAAGTGACTTGCCCAAGATCACCCAGCAGACAAGTGTCAGAGCCAGGATTAGAAGCCAGGTCCTGTGAATCCCAAGACCGTGGAATTCCCACGAGGTCATGATGCTTCTCAAGACCCCAAGAAATGCTGTTATTGTGTTAGACTCCCGGGCCTTTCGGTCAATATTCTTACTCTGACAGTGACCGTGGGGACTTTGAAGGAACAGTGTAATGACTGCCCTCCTCGACATCCAGGCTCATGGTTACGGATGGACCATAAAACATCTCTGACTTTCTCTAACTTCTCCTTCTATGTTACTATCCTTGTCCCAGCAGGGCAACAAAATGACCTCTTGGCTCTGAAGGGTGAAAATCCCAACAGAACCTTCTGCCATCTTCTGCCAGTAGAAGCTTTTATGGTTCTATCCTCAAAGTACTTCCTATGTAAAACCGTCATGACAAGGGCTATATGATTTTGATAATGTTGGACCGGCTAGATTCGACCTGCGTTCTTTGTTCTGTGCCCGTCAATCAATCAGTCAATCAATCATATTTATTGAGCACTTACTGTGTGCAAGGCACTTGGGAGAATACAGCACAACAATATAATGGACACGTTCCCTGCCCACAATCTAGAGAATGAGTTTACATCCTAGAGGATGAGTTTTGCTTGTTCTATCCCCTTGGGTTGTGTGTCTTAAGGATAAGATGGTCAGTGTGAGGCTGTAGTGCCACTTATGTACTGTTTAATTTTTTTCAATCAGTCGATTTATTGAGCATTTACTATGTGCAGACCATAGTACTAAACACTTGGGAAAGTTGACAGAAATGTTGCTTGCCACAATGAGTTTTTTTCTTTCCCTCCTCCTTTTACTTTCCCTTTCCCTCTTTAGGGGTAGGGAACATCCATGCTAGCTCCATTGTGTTGTACTCTCCCAAGTGCTTAGAACAAGCGCTCGGCACTTAGTAAGTGCTCAATAAACATCACCGATTGATTATTCCTTCTTTTCGTTCACTCTTCTTTCTCTCTCCCCTTTCTCCCACTCTCTTTTTTTCTGTTTTCACTGAATCAGGACAAAACTGTGCTTACTCTGAAAAGTAGGATTGATATTTTCCCCTTGCTCAGACACCCCCTTACAATGAAGAATTAACCACACTTTTGCCATCTTCAAGTAGCTGGTGCCATTAACAAAGCCTGGCAAAGGAATTCACAATACTAAGAGGCAGTACGAATGTCCTGAAAATTAAGGGAATTAAAAGTCTTATTTCACTTATTCTTTCAAAGAGTAACCCTTATTTCAGTTGCTCCTTGGGCAAAGCCAGGTAACAATGACTTCTTCATGTGTGTGAAGAAATTTCCCCAATGAATTCTATAATTTGTGTTTCATTTTCACTTTCAGAAGTTCTCACCCTAAATGTTGATTAGACAGCCAGGGGCCCCAAGGAATGTTTTCAATTTATTTTTGCACTTTTAAATTTTCAGAAAGGTGTATCTATTGTTAAGGGAAGTAAAAAAAAAAAAAAGCAACAGAAGAGAAAAACTTTCCTACCAACAATTTTGTTTATTTGATTAAGACTGTGACCCCCATGTGGGACGGGAATTATGTCCAACTGGATTGGCTTCAATAATAATTATGGTACTTGTTAAACACTTACTATGTGCCAGCCACTGTTCTAAGTGCTGGTATAGTTACAAGTTAATCAAGTTGGACACAGTCCTTCTCCCACATTGGACTCATGCTCTTAATCCCCATTTTTTGCAGATGAGGTAACTGAGGCCCAGAGAAGTTAAACAACTTGCCCAAGGTCACACAGCAGATAAGCAGTGGAGCTGGGATTAGATCCTTTTGACTCCAAAGCCTGTATCCACTATATCATGCTGCCTCTTGCTTGTATCCACCCTAGCACTTACTACAGTGCGTGGGACATAGTAAGAGTTTCACAAATCCCACGATTATTAATATTCATCATATGTTGTGCCTTCCCATCATGGCCATATCCCTACCAGGGAACCTATGTGACATATGATATCTGTATGCCTTCTGAATGTCTTATCTCCCAGGCTTTGCTCTTGGCCTGAAGTCACTCCCCTACACTACAGGTGAGTGCCTTCCCAAATACAGACATGATGATGTTGGTATTTGTTAAGCACTAACTATGTGCAGAGCACTGTTCTAAGCGCAGGGGGAGATACAGGATCATCAGCTTGTCCCACGTGAGGCTCACAGTCTTAATCCCCATTTTACAGATGAGGGAACTGAGGCACAGAGAAGTTAAGTGACTTGCCCACAGTCACACAGCTGACAGTGGCGGAGCCGGAATTCGAACCCACGATCTCTGACTCCCAAGCCCGGGCTCTTTCCACTGAGCCACGCTGCTTCTCTGTGCACATTCTCTGCTTCTCTACAGACATGCGCACAGACACACAGACACACACACACACACATTCTTGGGAGGGTTTGAGGCAGTGGTGTGAGCATGTGCAGGGATTATTCGCGAGACTGTTGGCTCTGAGAAACCTGCCTGGCAGAGAGCCTCCTCTTTCCCCAAACTGGCTCCATCTACCAATTCTGTTGTGTTTTACTCTCTTAATCTCTTAGTGCAATACTCTAAGAAGCAGCACGGTATAATAATAATAATAATGTTGGTATTTATTAAGCACTTACTATTTGCAGAGCACTGTTCTAAGCGCTGGGGTAGATACAGAGTAATTAGGTTGTCCCACTTGCGGCTCACAGTCTTAACCCTCATTTTACAGATGAGGTAACTGAGGCACAGAGAAGTGAAGTGACTTGCCCACAGTCACACAGCTGACAAGTGGCAGAGCCTAGCAGATAGAGCAAGGGCCTGGGAGTCAGAAGATTATGGGGTCTAATTCCAGCTCCACCACTTTTCTGTTGAGTGACCTTGGGTGACTCACTTCACTTCTCTTTACCTCAGTTATCTCATCTGTAAAATGGGGATTGAGATGGTGAGCCCCACGGGACTGCGTCAAACCCGATTTGCTTGTATCCATCCCAGCGCTTAGTAGAGTGCCTGGGGCATAGTAAGCACTTAACAAATACCATCATCATTATTATTACTCAGCACACAGTAAGTACTCAGTAAATAACACTGATTGATTGGCTCCCCATCAAGATGGGAGTTCTGCTAGGGGAGAGGGGAGTGAATAGGAGAGAAAGCATCCTCCATCCAACTGACCTGAGGGAGGGTGGCAATTTTTGTGCAGCTGGGGCCTTCAAGTGGAGTGTTCAGTGGATGGGAGGAGGAGGCTCCCACTTCTCCCAGAGCCCAGGGTTTCTTCAGCTTCATGAGCCCCTATGTTAAATAATAATAACGTTGGTATTTGTTAAGCGCTTACTATGTGCAGAGTACTGTTCTAACCGCTGGGGGAGATACAGGGTCATCAGGTTGTCCCATGTGAGGCTCACAGTTAATCCCCATTTTACAGATGAGGTAACTGAGGCACAGAGAAGTTAAGTGACTTGGCCACAGTCACACAGTTGACAAATGACAGAGATGGGATTCGAACCCATGACCGCTAACTCCCAAGCCCGGGCTCTTTCCACTGAGCCACGATCACAGACGACTGATGCACATTATTTGATACCTTTGCTGAAAGAAAGCTAACAGATAGCTCCGCACTGTCTTAAGTGGGAATACTGCTTTACGTAAATGATGTCTTTTCAAATAGAGAAAAAATATACTCTTTACCCGGCCTTTAAAAAAACAGTGTGAAGAGGTTTTGAAAAATTTCCCATCTTGTAGGTGTTTCATCTCAGTGATGTGACAGGTGGAAGCTTACAGGTTTTTAGTGAACAAATTGGTCTATCATCTTCTAAAACACTGAAAAGATTTCTTTGATTGAAATAAGTCAAATGGACAACACAATACATTCAAGGATTTGTTCAGTGTAAGAAGGAATATTAAAATGCATAAAGTATAATGAATTTTTGTCTCTCAGGAGAGGACAGGGCTGCTTAAATGGCTTTAATGTGCTCTTTTGGTTTAAAATTCATTCATTCATTTATTCAGTCATATTTATTGAGCACTTACTGTGTGCAGAGCACTGTACTAAGTGCTTGGAAAGTACAATTTGGCAACAGAGACAATCCCCACCCAACAGTGGGCTCACAGTCTGGAAGGGGGAGACAGACAACAAAACAAAACAAGTAGACAGGCATCAATACCATCAAAATAGATAAATAGAATTATAGGTATATACACATCATTAATAAAAAAAGTAATAAATATGTACAAATATACACAAGTGCTGTGGGGAGAGGAAGGGGGTACAGCAGAGGGAGGGAGTAGGGGTGATGGGGAGGGGAGGAAGAACAGAGGAAAAGGGGGGCTCAGTCTGGGAAGGCCTCCTGGAGGAGGTAAGCTCTTAGTAGGGGTTTGAAGAGGGGAAGAGAGCTAGTTTGGCAGATGTGAGGAGGGAGGGTGTTCCAGGCCAGAGGTAGGACATGGGCCAGAGGTCGCTGGCGGGACAGGTGAGAATGAGGCACAGTGAGGAGGTTAGCGACAGAGGAGTGGGATGTGCGGGCTGGGCTGTAGAAGGAGAGAAGGGAGGTGAGGTAGGATGGGGCCAGGTGATGGAGAGCTTTGAAGCCAATAGTGGGGAGTTGTTTTTGTGAGATTGAGAGGAGGTGGTTTCTTCTTTCTCCACATTTCCTCACCTTTTTGCATCCAATGTAGGCCAGTCACACTCGAGTACATTGATTAAAAATATCACCATCAGCCACATCATCATAGCTACCTAGCTACCAATCCTATATTATAAATAATTGCATATCTATTCATTATGAATAATATTTTATGTATTATTTATACTAGTGTCTTGTCTCCCTCGCTAGGCTGTAAACTCACCGTGGGCAGGGATCATGTCTACCAACTCTGTTGTATTGTACTTTCTCAAGCACTTAGTACGCAGTACGAAGTACACAGTACTGTGCACAGTAAGTGCTTACTAAATGTCACTGGCTGATTGATATTCATGTGGAACTCTGTTCTGTCCTCTTAAGAACAGTGTATAAGCCTTGGACCTGCAACATCAGGAGGCAGAATTGTGTGAAGGGCTAGATTATAGTGATAATAATTACAGTCATAATTATAATTATGGTATTTTTTAAGCACTTACTGTGTATGAAGCACTGTTTTAAGCACTGGGGTAGCTAGAAGTTAATCAGATCAGACACAGTCCCTGTCTTATACAGATCCCAGTCTATATAGAAGGGAGATCTGGTATTGATTCCCCATTTTACTAATGAGGAAACTAAAAAGTGAAGAAACTTTCCCAAGGTCACACAGTAGGCAAGTGAGAGCATAGCATTAGAACTCAGGTCTTCTGATTCCCAGCCCTGGGCTCTTTCCACTAGGCCATGTCACACACTCTCTCATACCTGCCAGTTCACTTTGTGTTATGACATTTTGAGTGTGGTCGGCAGACAGAATACAGTACTTTGCCAAGTACAACCAAAAGTGTTTTACACACTGCACTGCTGTGAGAAGCAGCATGGTGAAGTGGATAGCGCACGGGCCTGTGAGTCAGAAGGTCATGGGTTCTAATCCCAGCTCTGCCACTGGCCACATGTGTGACCTTGGGCAATCATTTCACTTCTCTGTGCCTCAGTTACCTCATCTGTAAAATGGGGATTGAGACTGACTGTGTCCACGTGGGACAGGGACTGTGTCCAACTTGATTGCTTGTATCCACCCCAGCGCTTAGTACAGTGTGTGACACAATGGTATGTCCTTAACAAATGCCATCGTTATTATTATTACACTGGACCCATTCATAGCCAAAGTGACTGCAGCACAGTGCCACACACCAGCAGGCTGATTCCTTGGTAGCCTACGTTATTCAGAAAAGTTTTAGAGTTCCTTCTCCTCCCCCTGCCACCACCTTAACCCCAATGCCTCCTGAAAGTCCTTGGTGGTTTTTTAGTCAGAAACCTTCACCGCTGATAGCATAGCCCAAGCATAGTCAGGATTAGAACCCAATTCTCTTGATTCTCACCAGGCTCTAAGAATAATAATAACTAAAGTATTTGTTAAGCGATTACCAAGTGCCAGGCCCTATACTAGCACTGGGGCCTTTGTCTCGTCTTATGCCGTCGAGTCGTTTCCGACCCGTAGCAACACCACGGACACATCTCTCCCAGAACGCCCCACTCTTCATCTCCAATCATTCTGGTAATGTATCCATAGAGTTTTCTGGGTAAAAATACGGAAGTGGTTTACCATTCATTGCTGCCTTCCACACAGTAAACTCGAGTCTCCGCCCTCGACTCTCTTCCGTGCCGCTGCTGCCCGGCACAAGTGAGTTTTGACTTGTAACAGATTGCCTTCCACTCTCTAGCCACTGGCCAAGCTAGGAATGGAATGGTTAGGCCTCTGTTTGACTCTCCCTCCTGTAGCTGAGGCAGGTAGAGTACTGGAAACTCTCCAGGTGCGACCCAGGGAGGGATAGCGCTGGGGTAGGTACAAGAAAATCATGTTGGACACAGTCCCTGTCCCCCATGAGACTCACAAACTCAATCCCCATCTTATGAATGAGTTAACCGAGGCACGGAGGAATGAAGTGATCTGCCCAAGGTCACACAGCAGACAAGTGGCAGAGTAAGGATTAGAACCCATGACTTCCTGAACTCCTTAGGCCCGTGCTCTATCCTCTATGCCATGCTGCTTCTCTAGCCACTGGACCGTGAGCAGAGCCACAGTCATGTAAACAACATCTGGCATTCATCCTGTTTTCTTGAAGATCAAAGCTCTCTATCATCAGCCAAGAGAGTATGATCATGCTTCCTGAAGCAGAAAAAGATATTTCAAAGTTATTCTCATTTCATTTTCCTTCATCAGAGGAATCACTGAAAGTACATATGGAAATTAGGGTTTAAATAATCTGACAAAATTAATATATATATGTATTACAAATGGGTTCCACTCCTCTTGATAATTACACTATGCTCTTCTGGGAAATTTGGGTCATGCTAATAAGAAGTTTCCTCTTTAACTAATATTTATTATCTAATTTATTCATAATTGCGATGGGAACTTCACATTTAGCACCCAAAGAAAAGAGAGCAGAAATCTGGAGAAAAGAAGAGCCCTTGATAAGTTTGCTCCGGTACTCTCAAATAAGCCACAGCTTCTAGTCATCCTAGACACACAGATTTAGTAATGGGAGGCAGTGTGGCTTAGTGGGAAGAGCATGGGTTTGGAAGTCAGTGGACTCAGCTTTTAGTGGCTCCACCACATGCCTACTTTGTGACCTTGAGAAAGTAACTCCACCTCTCTGGGCCTCAGTTATCTCATCTTTAAAATGGGGAGAAAATACCTGTTCTCCCTACCTCTTAGACTGTGAGCCCTGTGGGAACCCAGAAACCATGTCTCATCTGATTATCTTGTATCTTTCCCAGTACTGCACTTCCCCAGCTAAATAAATGAATATACAGAAAATCACCCCAGTGCTGAGGTGACCGATGGGATGCCCCTACCAGGATGATGGGGTTTCTCAGTATTGGACCATGTTGTTTAAAATTACACCCTTAGGTGTAGGGCTAAGGAATAGAGGGGAACCAGGAGGAGGAAAACTACATCCACATCTCCCAGAAGGCAATGGGCCTGAATTTCCCTTATTACTAGGTGCTCCGGGTTGAGAGCTTCTAAAAAATTCAATAGGTAGGACATTTTGCTCTCTCTTAGCTACTCCCCTTTGCAATCTGTCTCTTGGGGGAAAGTTTTCCATGTTCCATTAGTTACCTCTTGAAAATCTAATTAGCATAATATTCAATTGTATTTACTGAGCACTTACTGTGTGCACAGTACTGTACTAGGCGTTCGGAAAATACAGTTCAACAACTGAGACAATCCCTTTCCAACAACGGTTCACAGTCTAATGGGGGGAGACAGACAACAAAACAAGTAAACAACAAAACAGTAATAATTGTGGTATTTGTTAAGCACTTATTATGTGCCGGGCACTGTAATAAATGTTGGGGTGGGTACATAGTCCCCGTCCCACAGGGGGATCACGTTCTCATTCATTCATTCATTCATTCATTCATTCATTCATTCAATAGTATTCATTGAGCACTTACTATGTGCAGAGCACTGTGCTAAGCGCTTGGAATGTACAATTCGGCAACAGATAGAGATAGAAATCCCTGCCCAATCACGGGCTCACAGTCTAAACGAGGGAAACAGACAGCAAAGCAAAACAGAACAAAACAAAACAAGACCACATCACCAAGATAAATAGAATCATGGAGATATACACCTCATTAGCAAAATAAATAGGGTAATAAATATATATAAATAAGCACAGTGCTGAGGGGAGGGAAAGGGGAAGAGCAGAGGGTGGGAAAGGGGGGAAGGGAAGAGGAGCAGAGGGAAAGGGCTGCTCAGTCTGGGAAGGGCTCCTGGAGGTGGTGAGCTCTCAGTAGGGCTTTGAAGAGGAGAAGAGAGTTTGACTGATGTGAGGAGGGAGGGCATTCCAGGACAGTGGTAAGACGTGGGCCAGCAGTCGACGGCGGGACAGGCACCAATGGGGGACTGTGAGGAGGTGAGTGGCAGAGGAGCAGAGTGCAATGGGTGGGCAGTAGAAAGAGAGAAGGAAGGAGAGGTAGGAGGGGGCAAGGTGATGGAGAGCTTTGAAGCCAAGAGTGACGAGTTCTCAATTTCATTCTCAATCTCCATGTTAAAGATGAGGTAATTTAGGCACAGAGAAGGTCATACAGCAGAGAAGTGGCGGAGCTGGGAATAGAGCTCAGGTCCTTCTGACTGCCAGGCCTGTGCTCTAGCCATTAGGCCATGAAAAACCCTTACTTATTTTCCCAGAGAAACTTGGTAATGAGGTGATAAAGATTTAAATATCTACATCTGAATCTGTTTGTGGCTGTGATTCTCTCTAGGTTTCCCCCTCTGCTTTCCAGGAATCAGAGAACTTGGGAAAATAAATAAGGGTTTTTCATGGCCTAGTGGGTAGAGCACATGCCTGGGTGTCAGAAGGACCTGAGTTCTAATTCCAGTCCTCCATTTGCCTGCTCTGTGGCCTTGAGCAAGTCAGTTAACTTCTCCAGGCCTCAGTTTCCCTATCTGCACAATGAGGATTCAGTACCTATTCTCCATCCTACTTAGGCCGTCAGCTCCATGTGGGACAGGAGCTGTGTCTGACCTGATTATCTTTTATCTGCCCCAGCACTTATGTGCTTGGAATATAGGAAGTGCTTAATAAGGACCACAAGCAGTTTAATTACATTTATTATCATTATCATTACTATCATTACTGTTATTCCATTATGTTCCTCCTTTGGGTTTTGAAGGTGAAATTATTTAGCGACATATATCACAACTTTATTTTCTCCCAGGAATCAATCCCTGTGTCTTTCAGTGGTATGTTCACTCACATATTATATATTATGGCATTTAGAAGGTTAATTTGGGAGGAGCAGTAAGTGAATAGGGGGTATAGCAGGAGAACTCCATTGTACATTTCCAAGCACTTAGTACAATGCTCTGCACATGGTACCTGCTCAATAAATTGATTGATTATAAGAAAGACCGAAGCCAAGATGGGTTCGAGATCGACAGAAAGGCAATAGTGACAATATAGTAATAATAATGATAGTAATAATAATGATAGTGCTATCTGTTTAGCACTTATTATGTGTCAAGGACTGTTCTTCGTGCCGGGGTAGATACAATATCATCAGGTCCCTCATGGGGCTCATGTTGTCAGTAGGAGGGAGAACAGGTATTTAATCCCCTTTTTACAGATGAGGGAACTGAGGCACAGAAGTGACTTGACCAAGGTCACACAGCAGACAAGTGACAGAGATGGGACTAGAACCCAGGTCCTCTGATTTCCAGGCCTTTGCTCTTTCTACTAGGCCACATTGCTTCTCTTTTCCACCATCCCATGCAAACACAGAGCATCCTGCTCACAATACACACTTCTTGCTCTTTAATGAACTCCTGTTTTTTATCAGCTCTCAATGATCATTCATGTTCCACCATCAATCATCATCCACCATCCCATGCAAACACAGAGTATCCTGCTCACAATACACATTTCTTGCTCTTTAATGAACTCCTGTTTTTTATCAGCTCTCAATGATCATTCATGTTCAGCTACAATCTCTCAAGACATTGAACGTGAATACTCCCCACCAAGATATTGAGTCATTCCTTCTTAACATTCACTGCAAACTTTATGAGCATCCCGTCTCTTTGGCCATTCAGGCCCTTGGGAACAGCGTAGACAGACAATAAACTCTATTCTGATTTCTGAGAATTGCCAGATCTTATAAACCTCCAGGTTGATACTTAACAACGATACCTAGTTTTGAAGAACCTGCTCAGAACTTTTGCAGTTATAATCCACCTACTAGTGGATCAAGACTTATTAGCCTCAGAAATAACAGATTTGGAATTTGCAAACTCCTATTGCTGCAGAATGCAGGAAAATTAAATGGAGGGCTATAATAATGATAGTATTGGTTAAGCACTTACTATGTGGCAGATGCTGGGATAGATCAGATGAGAAACCTTGTGGGATTTACAAGTCTAAGGGGGAGAGGGAGAATGGCATAGCGGGTAGAGTACGGGCTTGGGAGTTAGAAGGTTGTGGTTCTAAGCCCAACTCTGCCACTTGTCTGCTGTGTGACCTTGGGCAATCCACTTTGCTTCTTTGGGCCTCAGTTACCTCATTGGTAAAATGGGGATTGAGGCTGTGAGCCCCATGTGGAACAGGGACTGTGTCCAACCAAATTTGCTTGTATCCACCCCAGCGCGTAGTAAGGTGTCTGGCATACAATAAGTACTTAACAAATTCCACAATTATTATTATCATTGTTATTATTAGGTATTTGATCTCCATTTTGCCATTGAGGAAACTGAGGCACACATAAGTTAAGTGAGTTGCCCAAAGTCACACAGCAGAAAAATGGCACAGCCGAGATTAAAACCCAGGTCTTCTGTCTCCCAATCCTCTATGCTTCCTCTAGACCACTGAGCTCCTCCTTAGGCCATGCTACAGTCTTAGAGCTAATAAGATTATACAAACCAACTAAAATCAACAAAATATAGAATTCTTTAAACCAAATGCTGACCTTAACATTCAACAGATAAACTCGAAAGAGTTTAAGTTGCTTGTGGGCAGGGAATATGTCTCTTCTTTTTAATGAAGTGTCTCCCAAGCAGTTGTATAGTGTATTGCACCCAAAGGGCTCTCAATAAATATAATGCCTCTACCGCTATTACTACATAAACTAGCAACAGGTTAATCAGCAATCCTAAATTAGGTAAAATGTATTTGTTAATTAATCAAATGTAATGAATTGAAAAAGATGAAGCAAATTACTTACATAGCATCCAAAAAACAACTTATTTGAGTAGATGCTTACCATATTCAATTTGTTTTCCATGCTAAGTGAACCTCTGACTCTAACATAATACATTGTATTTTATATTTTGTCAACAACCTGCCCTCAGCCTTCTTACATTTCAAATAGCATCTGATTACTGTCAGCATTCTGTATATCCAAAATCTTCCTGGTTTCTCCTCTTGGCACAGAGGTTTTTCTGATTTTTGCTCGACAGTTGATGAAGTTCCCCCAAAATTATTCATCTAAAATGGGTCTATCTGGCTTGTTTTTTGTAAAACTAGGAATCAGTTTATCTTTCTTCTGGTTCTCTTCTATCTGTTTCAGTCATGTGACCCTTTGGAAAGAGTGATACATTCCCTTTTCCAACCAATCCCCATAGATCTGAGATTATTTTTTCCAATTACATGCATCAGACAAGGGGCACAAGAAGTGAATTGTACATTGAAACTGGCTCCATTAACTTCAACAGAAATTGTTGGCCCGTTAGAGATAAGAAAGTCTTCATCAGTCTTTAGCTTCCTCTGACCTTTTAATAGTTTCCCAGAGGTAAAATTTGATTAGGTGCTTCACTGGGACTAATTGTTCTTAGATTTAATGTGATGCTTCTGCTCCTTTTAATTTTTCTGGATTTTTCAACTAGGTTATGTTGGAGAATTTAGGATATAGTCTACTAATGCAAATAGGTTGCCACGACAACTATTAAACTGAAAAACGGTTTGCTAAATCCACTAAAATTGCCTTGGCCCTGCTCCAACTTCCCCATGTGGCTCCGCCTTGTCCTCCAGTCCACATTATCTTCCTCAACATATGAGAAGCAGCGTGACTTAGTGGAAAGAGCCGGGACTTGGGAGTCAGAGGTCATGGGTTCTAATCCTTGCTCTGCCACTTATCAGCTGTGTGACTTTGAGCAAGTCACTTAAATTTTCTGTGCTTGTTACCTCATCTGTAAAATGGGGAATGAAGATTATGAGCCCCACATGGGACAACCTGATTACCTTGTATCTCTCTTCGTGCTTAGAGCAGTGCTTGGCACATAGTAAGCACTAAAATACCAAGATTTTTATTATTATATCATTAGGTTTTGTCTTCAGTAGGAATCTGGTAGTATTGCTAGCTGAGTTTTTCATGAGAAATTTCCATTTTAGCCGTGATTTCCTTTGAAGTAAGCTTGAAGGCTAACATTTAACTAATGTCCATGCTATCTGGACTGTGTAGATGCCACACTTTATAAAGCAGGCGTATACCTGTCTCCTTGGACATTGCCCTGATCAGCTGAGAATGTCTCAGGCTTTTCCACCACTCCTGCTGCCCACTGTCTTAATCAATCAATCGTATTTATTGAGCATCAAAGCACTCAAGGCATCCTCTGCAGGCTTAGCAGCCTGGAGGCAAGACAAACAATATGATCGGGCCATCAGCAGGTCTCAGTATCATGTCTCAATCATTTGAACTCCAGGACCGATAACCTAGAGTCATGCATAAAGAATCATTCGGCTCCATCACCATGTCTCCGTGACCCTGTTCTGGCATCATCTAGGCACATATGTTCAAGTGGAAATAATAGTAATCAGTCTCTGCTTCAGTGGAATACAGATGAGAGTGACATAGCCATAGCTATTTAGCAGCAAGGGTTAGCAATAATTATGGTCTTTATTAAGCACTGGGTCATATAAAGGATAATTAAATTGGCCAGGGGCCCAATCTCAGATGGGGCTCACAGTCTAAGTTGGAAAAAGAGGTGGTATTGTCATTCCCATTTTACAGATGATGGAACTGAGGCTGAGAGAGCTTAAGCATTTTATCAAGGTTCCTCAGCAGGCTGGTTGGCAGAGCCAGGACTGAATCCTGGTCTCTTGGCTCCCAGACCCACGCTAGCTCTACTAGATCACAGTGGCTCCTCATTATCCACTCAGGTTCTTATTTGACACCATTATGAGTAACAGCAATGTTAACTAAAGGCGTAATGTGGGTGGAACTCTTTACTAGGTGCTTGGGGCAAGCAGAAGTTCAAGATTCAATCTATGCTTCTGCGGAGTTGATAATCTTATGAGGATGACAGAGACACAAGTTGAAGACAGCGACACAAATTGAAGACAGCGACATAGTTAAAAGAATGGAAGAGTAGGTGTAAATAATGATAATAATAATAAGTATTATATGCTAAGCACTTGTGTCAAGCCTTTTATCAATGTGTCGAGCCTTGTGTCAAGCCTTGTGTCAAACTATGTGTCAAGCCTTGTACTAAGCACTGGGATAAGTACAAGATACGGAATCAGACACGGTCCCTGGCCCACGTTGTAGGCTCAATCTATGCGGGAACAGAATGAGTATTTAACACATTTTTCAGATGAGTAAACTGGGGCACCATGAAAGGTAAGTGATATGCCCAATGAATATTTTCATACCTGCTGGAGGAAGATTCAAATACAGTGATCCAAAGCTGTGGATATACAAAATGTTTCTTGTAGTCCACTGGGTCCCTTTAACTTTCCAAAAACAAAGCTCTTGTTAAATGATCAGGATAGCACATTTTCTGTAAGACACTAACCAGAAGCTTACAGTAATTCCTTTCTTGTGCAATATTCACTGTGTTTGGAATATGATTTCTCTTGCAGTACTTATCTCTTCCCTAAAGGTGAATTGATTGAGTTTTCCCTGAGGGTATTAAAACAAAAAGCCTACTTCTATTAGTGTCCCGACACACTGAATCCTTCCTTGTGTGGGTTTTTCTCTCAGTATTTGTCATCTGTATTCAAAGGCTGTCTGCGTCATGTAGAAGTGTTCTGCAATTTTCACTGTCAGCATAGTGCAAATAGGACATTAGCGTCAAATATAAATGTGCCTTTCACTCCTGAGAATCGGTATAGGGCAGGCTGACCAAATACTACTATTTAAAAGTGTGCTGATCCAGAGTTTAGGCTCATTAGAACAGCAGAAACAAAGCCAAAAGGTCAGAGCAGCAAAGATATTCCCAAGGCAAGAAACAAAGTTTGATCTTGGTCAAGGGTTGAGAATCAGCCTGACCTAGTGGAAAGAGCACAGGTCTGGGAGTCAGAAGGACCTGTGTTCTAGTCTTGGCTCTATCACCTGTCAGCTTTGTGACCTTGGGCAAGGCACTTCACTTCTCTGTGCCTCAGTTACCTCATCTGTAAAATGGGAATTAAAACTGTCATCTCCACCTGGTACATGACTTTGTCCAACTTGATTAGCTTGTATCTACCCCAGCACTTAGTACAGTACTTAGCACATAATAAGCACTTAACAAATACCATAAAAATTGGAGAAAATTAGTCGGGAGCCTTGAAGCCAGTAGTAAGGAGTTGTTATTTAATGCAGAGAGGATAGGATCCCTCTCTCTCCATTGGAACAATACCTGGCAGGTAGTAAGCACTTAACAAATGCCTTTAAAAGTAAGCATTAAAAAAAAGAAGTTTGTTTATTTTTATATGAGAGGGCTGTTCCTCTGTTGTCAGATATCCACAGATTCTGGGCTTGAAGATGCCCTTTAATTCCTGCTGTTTAATAAAGCATCTTGTCAGTCATTGGTCTTATATAGAAACGTGGCTGTCTACAAAAAAGCTTTCATTTCAAACAAAGTTTTCAGGTGGCCCATAAACATAGATATTTAGGTCCATTTTTCAGTCAATCAATCCATTAACTGATGATATTTATTGAGCACTTACTGTGCACAGAAGACTATTCCTAGCTATTAGGAAAGGACAATAGAACAAAAGAAACATTCCCTGCCCTTTTGGAATTTATCAAAGCAGCAGGAAGGATACTTTCCAAAGTATCCCCCTGTCTCTACCCCAGAACCTGTGGTGTCAGCTTCATTGCAAAACAATATTGCCCTAGTATCTAAGGCCGTATAAGTAAATTGGTAATCTTAGGTGGACTACTTTTTGGTATAGGTATGAAAAACAGAGAATGTGTGGAGCAGTCAAACCATCTTCCTTTCTTCCTCTCAATTTCTCAAGAGTTCCTTATCAGTTGGTGAACTAGAGATATCTCCTTTGCCCCCTCACACCTCCTGCCTCATTCTGGGGGGCATTTCATCCACCAGTAGAAGCAGCGTGGCTCAGTGGAAAAAGCGCGGGCTTTGGAGTCAGAGGTCATGGGTTTGAATCCCGGCTCGGCCACTTGTCAGCTGTGTGACTGTGGGCAAGTCACTTCACTTCTCGGTGCCTCAGTTACCTCATCTGTAAAATGGGGATTAAGACTGTGAGCCCCACGTGGGACAACCTGAATCCCCTGTGTCTACCCCAGCGCTTAGAACAGTGCTCGGCACATAGTAAGCGCTTAACAAATACCAACATCTATCTATCTAGGGAGATAGGAAATGAAACTCAGACCAGTCCATTTTTTTTTTTTAGAATTCTAGTCTCAGTTTTAGTTAGGAGCTGTTGAAATGTGCTAACTCAAGTGGTTGCCCATCCACCTCCACGTCAAACAGAAACTCCTCGCCATCGGCTTTAAAACACTCAGTTGTCCCCTCCTACCTCACCTCACTACTCTCCTACTACCACCCAGCCTGCACACTTCGCTTCTCTAATGCTAACTTTCTCACTGTGCCTCAGACTCATCTATCTCACCGCCAACCCCTTGCCCACATAACAATAATAATAATAATGTTGGTATTTGTTAAGCGCTTACTATGTGCAGAGCACTGTTCTAAGCGCTGGGGTAGATACAAGGGTAATCAGGTTGTCCCTAATGAGGCTCACAGTCGTAATCCCCATTTTACATATGAAGTAACTGAGGCACAGAGAGGTTAAGTGACTTGCCCACAGTCACAGAGCTGACAAGTGCAGAGCTGGGTTTCAAACCCATGACCTCTGACTCCCAAGCCCTGCCTCTGGCCTGGAACGTCCTCCCTCCTCAAATCCGACAGAAAATTACTCTCCCCCACTTCAAAGCCTTATTGAAGGCACATCTCTTCCAAGAGGCCTTCCCTGACTAAGCCCTCTTTTCCTCTTCTCCCATTCCCCTCTACATCGCCCTGCCTTGCACACCTTTATTTATCCCCTTCCCTGCCCCAGAGCACTTTGCAAGCTCATTGTTGGCAGGGAATTTGTCTGTTTATTGTTATATTGTATTCTTCCAAGTGCTTAGTACAGTGTTCTGCACACAGTAAGTGCTCAATAAATATGATTGAATGTGTTCTGCTCTCAGACCTGCCTCTCTCCCTGTCATGGTTCCTTTCAAGTTCCTGTTCTCACAGGACTCCCTCTCCCAGCCGATTCCTTTCCTCTTCCTCCTCTCCCTCATCCTCTTCCTCCTCTCCCTCATCCTCTTCCTCCTCATCTTATTTAACTTGGTGGAGCTTCAGTTTTTTTCATCTTTAAAATGGGGGTGCAATTTCTAGTGCCCCTCCCTCTTAGACTGTAAGACTAGATGGGTTAGGAACTGTGTCTGCTCTGATTAAAGACTTAAAAATAGCATAGGACTTGAAATGCAGAGTTTCCAAACTTTTCAATCAATTCCCCAATTGCAGTTTGCCTTAAATTGCCTGAAAATGGCAGAGAGAAGAGGTGTTTTTTGGCCTACCAGGTGCAAATAACTTATCTGCCTCATTGAGTCAATATAGAACTACATCACAGAGAGTACCTGATTCATTCTTGCCTGATGCTCCAGGAGTGTGGGAACAGAAGTTGTAGTGATACACTCGGGAATTGGTCCTGATTTCTCAGAGCTCAGTCTAACCCAATGTGCAGACATTAGTAGCATTTATTAATGTCTTGGTGTAGTGGACCATACTAGGGCCTGGGGCAGTACAGAATAACAAAGTGACACATTTCCTGTCCACAAGGAGTTTCCACTCTAACAAGGGAGACATACCAAAATGCAACAACTAGAATGTGCCAAATCAACTGAGCAGGTGTGCCAGTGCTTCTGCTCTTTGGCGTGGTTATATATGTAATCCAGTTGCTGCTTTTGCTTCCCAATGTAATGTTCCTAATAAATGTAGAAGCCTAATTGGCATTAATGATAACTATTAAGTTACTTATCTTTCTTTCCTGCCAAATCAGTGGTCGTTGCTACTTAAATTTTGTGGATTAAGATTGACCTGCCTGCCTCACTTGGCAAAATTGGACCATGCAAATGAAATTGAATATTTGAAGTCTTGAATTACTGTTACCAGTAAAACATTATAAGACATTTCAATATGAAATGTTAAATTGTTGCAGAATGAGTCAAAAAAGGTGTATTAATGGCAACTGGTTTTTGCCCTGGGTTTTTATTATTTATTGTCAATTTAGAGGTATGAATTTCTGCTCAAATTACCACATCAATGCCAGAATATGTCAGTTTGAGTTTAGCTAGAAGTAGAAAATGTTTTGGTAATGTAAGTGCTGAATATTTAATGGTGATCATCTCTATAGGAAGATAAAATTATTCACCTGAACAATATAGATCATTCTGAGTTATTAATTTCAGTTCTGTGATATGAATAATCAATCTGCTCATTAACTGGGATAGGTTTTCTCTCACTATGTCAGGGGTACTTATTGTGCCTGTGAGGCTTAGCTTATTGAGAGGTGATGGTCACATGCATTTAATTAATGCATGAGGATGTAGGGAAGAGAAGGCAAGAAGGGACTGATCCCTAGTTCAAAAAATTCAACTCCAAAGGACAAAGAAAAGTTCCAATTGAAAGTTCCCTTTGTTTAACAGGATAATCAACCAATCAATCAATGGTATTTATTGACCACTTGCTATGTTCACAGCACTGTACTAAGCGCTTGGAAGAGTATGATAGAACAGAATTAGCAGACATGGTCCCTGCCCCTAACAAGTTTATAGTCTAGAGGAGATTCTCTCTCCAAGATCATAAAAACAATGTGATGATCCATTTGATCCAAATATTTCTAAAATCTGATTCTTAGAGAGAACCAGGAATGATAGTTCTTATCATTGGGAAGAGCACGCTTTTGAATCTGTTATCCATGGAATAGGAGAAGGGATTACTCCTTTTGCTATACAGTGGGAACTGAAGAGGGGAATGATTCGATCAACTGAGCACTTTCTATGTGCAGGGCACAGTTCTAAGCACTTGGGAGAGACATCAAGTGCTTATTATGTTCATTCATTCAATAGTATTTATTGAGCGCTTACTATGTGCAGAGCACTGTACTAAGCGCTTGGGATGAACAAGTGGGCAACAGATAGAGACGGTCCCTGCCATTTGACGGGCTTACAGTCTAATCGGGGGAGACGGACAGACAAGAACAATGGCACTAAACAGCGTCAAGGGGAAGAACATCTCGTAAAAACAATGGCAACTAAATAGAATCAAGGCGATGTACAATTCATTAACAAAATAAATAGGGTAACGAAAATATATACAGTTGAGCGGACGAGTACAGTGCTGTGGGGATGGGAAGGGAGAGGTGGAGGAGCAGAGGGAAAAGGGGAAAATGAGGCTTTAGCTGCGGAGAGGTAAAGGGGGGATGGCTGAGGGAGTAGAGGGGGACGAGGAGCTCAGTCTGGGAACGCCTCTTGGAAGAGGTGATTTTTAAGTAGGGTTTTGAAGAGGGAAAGAGAATCGGTTTGGCGGAGGTGAGGAGGGAGGGCGTTCCAGGACCGCGGGAGGACGTGACCCAGGGGTCGACGGCGGGATAGGCGAGACCGAGGGACGGTGAGGAGGTGGGCGGCAGAGGAGCGGAGCGTGCGGGGTGGGCAGTAGAAAGAGAGAAGGGAGGAGAGGTAGGAAGGGGCAAGGTGATGGACAGCCTCGAAGCCTAGACTGAGGAGTTTTTGTTTGGAGCGGAGGTCGATAGGCAACCACTGGAGTTGTTTAAGAAGGGGAGTGACACGCCCAGATCGTTTCTGCAGGAAGATGAGCCGGGCAGCGGAGTGAAGAATAGACTGGAGCGGGGCGAGAGAGGAGGAAGGGAGGTCAGAGAGAAGGCTGACACAGTAGTCTAGCCGGGATATAACGAGAGCCCGTAATAGTAAGGTAGCCGTTTGGGTGGAGAGGAAAGGGCGGATCTTGGCGATATTGTAGAGGTGAAACCGGCAGGTCTTGGTAACGGATAGGATGTGTGGGGTGAACGAGAGGGACGAGTCAAGGATGACACCGAGATTGCGGGCCTGCGGGACGGGAAGGATGGTCATTTTGCAGATGAGGGAAGTGAGGCACAGAGAAGTAAAATGACTTGCCCAAAGTCACACAGCAGACAAGAGACAGAGGTGGTATATAGTGGAAAGAGCATGGGCCTGGGAGTCAGAAGGTCATGGATTCTAATCCCTGTTCCACCACCTGTCTGCTGTGTGACCTTGGGCAAGTCACTTCACTTGTCTGTGCCTCAGTAACATCATCTGTAAAATGGGGATTGAGACTGTGAGCCCCATATAGGACAAGGACTGTGTCTAACCTGATTTGCTTGTATCCGCCCCAGAACTTAGTACAGCGCCCTGGCACCTAGTAAGCGCTTAACAAATACCAGTTATTATTATTATTAATAATAATAAGAGTTAACACCCTTGAATGGAGAGGCAAGGGGAGAGGAATTGGGAGAAGCCCCCTCTGCCTCACACCTGGACAAGTGCACCATGGCCCACCCATCAGAAGCCGGGAAAAGAGTAAGTGTTGACCTTGCTCAGGGGAAAGTCAGGGTTAAGTTGTGTAGTTTTCATACTTGAATTAAGAATGTTCGCTTTTGTGCTTATTCTTTCTTATGGGAAATCTGGGGCCTGGACCTGATCTCAAACAAAAACCTATCTTTTTACTCTCTTGATTTAGGGACCGACTGGTCTAAAACTAATCGAATCCATATAAATATAACCAGCTTTGTTCAGTATTTATTGAGCAACTATTTATTGAGAGGGGCCAGGGCCCTGGACTGCGTTGCTACAGAACAGAAACAGTTCTTGGCCTTAAAGTGGCCCATTTGCCTATTTTCTTTAAAGTTGTCCTCACCATGGGGAGAGTGGGCATTCACCCTCTTCCCCTCATCTCCCCTGTCACCCCCCAACCAAGGTCAGCCTTGTTTGGATTTGGACCCTCTCAGGAATGAATGTCACTCTTTCCCTCAGCAGCTCTTAAGGATGGTAATCCCTTCAGCCTAGATGTTTAAAGGAGGATAGATGGTCAGATTGTACTGGAACATGTGTTCCCAACAACTGTTCTCCTCTACAGACAGTGATAAATATTTCCTAAGGAGAGGTAGGTTTGTCACCCTAAGGAAGAGAGAGAAAAGTTCTCCAAGACCGGCTGTGAATAATTTGGTGATAACCCCCAGTGACCTCAGTCCTACCCGAGGATGAGACAATCTGTCACCTATACAATCTGACAACCCTGCTACCTCAGTCTCATTTTTGAAAAATATTTCGTTTGTATTTCCTCCTCAAACCGCCTGCATCTTCACCCTGAGGAGAGCAGTCTTGGTGACCTTGCCCACTTTTGACAGGGGAAAATTTTCCTCCTTCACCTCGGACGGAACTCCCCTTTATCCCTGATCTTAGAAGCTGAGATAGCAGAGACCTTCTCCGGGCTCCCAATTTTCGACCTTCTAGCTGCTTCTGGGCTTCTCCAGGCCGCTGGTGGCCTCCGCTGGAAGGGGGGCTGAGAGAAGACCGGTCGGTTGCATTTTGTTCTTTCCAAACTCTATCACCAGGGTCTTCCCCAGAAAATTGAAGCCATTCACCAGCAACAGTGCCTGCTGGGCCAGCTCGGTACTGGGGAAGGTGATGAAAGCCTGGCCTCTCATCCGTTCCAAGCACTATATGAATCTCTGGGGTAGATGCAAGATAATCAGATTGGACACAGTCCCTGTCCCACATGGGCCTTACCATCTAATTAGGAACGAGTAGGATTTAATCCTCATTTTACAGATGAGGAAATTGAGGCATGGAGAAGTTAAGTGACTTAATAATAATAATAATAATAATGATAATAATAATGTTGGTATTTGTTAAGCGCTTACTATGTGCAGAGCACTGTTCTAAGCGCTGGGGTAGACACAGGGGAATCAGATTGTCCCACATGGGGCTCACAGTCTTAATCCCCATTTTACAGATGAGGTAACGGAGGCACAGAGAAGTTAAGTGACTTGCCCACAGCCACACAACTGATAGAGCCAGGACCATGGCAGAGATTCCCAGGACCATGCTTTTTCTGCTACTCCATGCTGGGACCCAGAGTGGGGACCAAGACCAGTGGTTGCCCTTCTGGCTCTGCATCAAATAGTAACTCCTTACCATTGGCTTAAAAGCCTTCAATCTCCTTTCCCCCTCCCACCTGACCTCACTTTTCTCCTACTACGACCCAGCCCGCACACTTCTCTCCTCTAATGCCAACTTTCTCACTGTACCTCCATCTCATCTATCTCATGCCGATCTCTCGCCCACATCCAGCCTCTAGCCTGGAACGCCCTCCCTCCTCATATCCAACAGACCAAAGGGACCCCACCTTCAAAGCTTTACTGAAGGCACATCTTCTCCAAGAGGCCTTTGCAGACTAAGCCCTCTTTTCCTCTTCTCCCACTCCCTTCTTTATCACCCTGACTTGCTCCCTTTATTCATCCCCCCTCCCAGGCCCACAACACTTCTATGCATATCTGTAATTTATTCCCATTAATGTCTGTTTCCCCTTTTTAACCTTAGGTTCGTCATGGGCAGGGAATGTGCCTTTTATATTGTTATATCGTACTTTCCCAAGTGCTTAGTAGAGTGCTCTCGCGCACACAGTAAGCACTTGGGAAATATGATTGACTATAGAGAGAAGGATGCAAACATTTGGCAGTTGGAGCCAATCTGAGAGATTATGGACCATCAGCAAGTGATCCAACCACCAAACGCTGCCTCAGGCTTGTAGATGGACCTTGCTGATTAGAGGAAAAGGGCCCTGAAAGTAAATGTTCCCTACACAGCACAACATAAAAGAACATTTTTTTTTTTTTTTTTACTGCAGAAAAATTCATTTCTTTCTAACTGTAAACAGAGAAGTCAGCTGCCGGGCAAAACAGTCTTTAGACAAGCGATTGGAACCAAACAGAGCTCAATTTGCTATGATTATTATCTCAAAAAGTACAGATTTTGGAGTTAAAAATACTTGAATATGACACTTGTATTTTAAAGTTAAAAAATATTATCTTAGGTAGTAACAGTACTGGGAGTCATCTGTTCACAGAACCCAGGTCTGTTTGCACATTGACAGACAGATGGTGCTTGCTGGCACAAAGCCTGCCGATATTCATCAGACAATTAAGGAAGGAGAAAAAAGTCTAAGTCCACCGGAATTTCTAAATAGTTGAGACAACTACACTGCTTTCTGATGTACAAAAGAAGGACGCAAGAGGGGCTAGATGAGTGCAGGGGTTCGTGGGGATAAACTCCAGGGGTCCAGGTTTAAGGGAGTCCCCTGTCTGAACACTTCACAGTGCAGGTCACACCCTTCCTCTTCCCGCTCCGATGCCCTCCCTAGCCAAAAGCTGCCCTAAAGGATTGGCGGATGAAGCAAATATTCCCTGTCCCTTCCCTGATTACTCCCCTTCTACGATGGAGCTCCTTCCCATCCCCAGAGCTCTGGCCTGCTGCAGCTACTGGACTCAGCATGTACCAGGGGCGCTATAACAATGTCTGCCTCCCCCTCTAGACTGTAAGTTTGTGTGGGCAGGGAACGTGCCTGTCAACTCTGGTTTTTTTTGTTTGTTTTTGTGGTATTTGTTAAGCATTTAATATGTGCCAGACACTGTACTAAGCACTGGGGTAGGCACGAGATAATCGGGTTGGACACTGTTCTTGTCCCACATAGGGCTCACAGTCTTAATCCCCATTTTACAGATGAAGTAACTGAGGCACAGAGAAGTGAAGTGACTTGTCCAAGGTCACAAAACAGACAAGTGGCAGAACCCAGGTCCTCCTCACTCCTAGTCATGTGCTAGGCCATGCTGCTGTGATACTGAACTCTCCCAAATGCTTAGTAAAGTGTTCTGCATGCAATAAATGCTCAATAATTTTGATTGATTGAATGATTGAGAGTTGCAGTCCTCAGCATGTGGTAGTCATGCATGCGAGAAGCCACGACTCCAGTCAACCCATCTTAGGAGAGCCCGTCTAAGTTGAGAAAGAGAAAGAGGCCCCAAACTTGCAGCGAGAGAAATAGGGGTGGAGGATCACACCTTCACTTGTCCTCTCCTCCTTTTTCCTTGCCCCAAACCCTCTGGTCGGTGAAAAACTGATCTGAATAGAACAGCACCAACTGCTGGATAAAGTCCTTGGCCCGGTATGCAGGTGCTAGCTCTATATTTCTACTTTACCCTAGCTGTACTCTTTAAACACCTGGTTTTGAACCCACCCTCAGCCCCACAGCACTAATGTATATATCCATAATTTATTTTAATACCTGTCTCCCATTCTAGATGGTAAACTGCTGGTAGGCAGGGAACTTATCTAATTCCCACCTGCTTATTCTTTGCCAGCACTTAATACAGTGCTCTGCATATAGTAAGCACATAGCAGTAAATATCGTAACTACTACTGACAATGCTCTGCACATAGTAAGTGCTTAATAAATCCGACTACTGCTGCTTTGGTATCAGTGGAGTAGTACAGTGAAGGAACTCTCTTTGAATGCACATGCTGAAGAGAGGAATTTTGTCCACATGTGTATATGTGGAGTGGATCCAGTCATCGGTGGCACTGTCCTCTGAAAAAGCCGGCATCAAACAGGAACTCTTTACCTCCAGCTTTAAAGCAATCACCTTGCCCCCTCCTACCTCACCTCACTACTCTCCTACTACGACCCAGCCTGCACACTTCACTCCTCTAATGCCAACCTACTCACTGCACCTTGACCTCATCTATCTCGCCACGGACCTCTCACCCATGTCCTGCCTCTGGCCTGGAACACTCTCTCTTTTCATATCTGACAATTACTTTCCCTAGCTTCAAAGCCTTAATGAAGGCACATCTACCAGAGGCCTCTCCTGACTAAGCCCTCATTTCCTCTTTTCCCACTACTTTCTGTGTTGCCCTACCTTGCTCCCTTTATTCATCAGCTTCTCCCTTTCCCCCAAGCAGCCCCACAGCACTTATGTACATATCCGTAGTTCATTTACTGATATTAATATCTGTCTCCCCCTCTAAACTCTAAGATCATTATGGGCAGGGAATGTCTGTTATTTTGTTGTGTTGTATTCTCCTAGAAGCTTAGTACAGTGCCCTGCACACAGTAAGCACTCGATAAATGCGATTGATTGATGTGTATTCACCTAGTGTGAGATCTCTTGTCTGATCTTGAGCAAAGCACTTAACTCTTTAATACTAAAGGTAGAATAAAGGTGAACCATTTTTATATTATCCAACTTATTTAATAATGTTACTTAAAAGAACTACCATCAACATCTACAGAACTAGGTATTCAGCTTGACTTCACACACAGTGTAGTCCCCTCCCTAGCCAATCTGGTCAAATAAATCTTTTTTCCTGGGGTTCTGCCCCAGCCAGCCAGGGGGATTCTCCATCCCTTAGAAGATCTGATATTTTCTAGCTGGAGAAATGTGTCCAAGTGGAACATAAGGAGCTAGGAATCATTTTGGCAAACTTGGACTGATAGGCTTCCTGTGGATCTGCCCTTGTCTGATATGTGTCTCTTTTGATCTGTCTGAGTGGCCTAGATGGGCACCTGCTCATTTCCCCATCCCACTCTTTGTGAATGGGGTGGAGATTCTCCTCCCAACATGAAAATGCACTTTTCATGCCACCATGTCAATTTCTGATTCTGCACCTGCTCTCTCTTCTGGAACAGGTGACTCTCAGCCTCACCACTGAAAGGTACTCATTGTGATCCTTAAGGCCTGTTCAACAAAGACGGGGTGTAGTGTGATTCCTCACTATTCCACAGTCCTCGAATGTAATTTTCCAGGCTTGTGGGCACAGCTTTTCACTTAAAGAGAAGCAGCGTGGCTCAGTGGAAAGAGCACGGGCTTTGAAGTCAGGGCTCATGAGTTCGAATCCCAGCTCTGCCACTTGTCGGCTGTGTGACTGTGGGCAAGTCACTTAAATTCTCTGTGCCTCAGTTCCCTCATCTGTAAAATGGGGATTAAGACTGTGAGCCCCACGTGGGACAACCTGATTCCCCTATGTCTACCCCAGCGCTTAGAACAGTGCTCGGCACATAGTAAGCGCTTAAAAAATACCAACATTATTACTTAAGGACCTGAGGTTGGGAAATTAATTTAAACCGTCCCTTCTCCACTTTTCAATTTCTTAGTATACTACCCTCTAGCTTCTTGCGTTGCAATTTTGAGTCCAAAAAACTTAAGTAGCTCAATGAAGTCATTAAAAGGCCCTCCAGCATACATTCAAATTTGCCCGTTATCCACAATCCCAATCACCATTCAAAATAGCCTGCTTAAATTGTATCTTGCCCTCGGTCAAAGCCCATAAATTTCATCCCTCTTCCCCAAACTCTTAGAAGGCCCTTTTCCAGAGTTTGGACCTGCTTCAAGACTCCTCCTAAAGGATTAGCTGTGAAGTTGTGGTAGTTGTGAGACACTTATCTACCACAAAAACATTTCTGGCTTCCTCTAGACTGTAAACCCTTTATGGGCAGGGAGTGTGTCTGCTAATTCTGTTGTATTTTATTCTCCCATGTGCAGAGTACAGTGCTCTGCACCTGATAAGTGCTCAATAAATACCTCAATTGACTGATTCTTCAGCAGTTTCACCAGTGCTATTTTCAAAACCAAGTGGCAGAACACATTTGCCTCAGTGAGATACTGGAGCACAGCTTTGAGGCTTAATTGGGTAGGAATCATGAGAGGAAGGAACTATAGCAGAATTGCTATGTATTTATTGTAGTACCGTAGTGACTACTGCAATAGTCACAAGTAGTTTCTTTACTGGGTATTCCAGTTCTGCTCAGAATTCATTCCTTCCTGAGTCTACAAATCTTAGCAGTGCTTTGGCTAATTGAACCTTCTCAAGTCTTCCCACCTTCTGACCTTCAGTCCTCTTCATTTCTGGTTTTTTAGTAGATGGGCAATCCAGATTCTGAACTTATTATGTGGTGCAGCCTAGTGGAAAGAGCATGGGCCTGAGAGGCAGGACCTGGGTTCTAATCCCAGCTCTGTCATTTGCCTGCTGTGTGACCTTGGACAAATCACTTAACTTCTCTGTAGAATGGGGGAATCAATACCTTCTTCCTTCTCCTTAGCCTGTGAACCCCATGACTTGGTGATCTTGTATCTTACCACAGTGTTCGCCACCTAGTAGAAGCTCAACAAATACTATTATTATTATTATTATTGTTATTTAAAATCAAAACTCTTTCTCCTTTGGGTCAATCAATCAGTGGTATTTATTGAGCTCGTACTGTGTGCAGAGCACTACACCATATGCTTGGGAGAATACAGCAGAGTTGGCAAACTCATTCCCTGCCTGCAACGAGCTTACTTCGGCTTCTCCGACAGTGGACCCATCTGAAATCTTGAGGCAGGAAAGTGATCTTTTTTCTACTCCTTACTATTTCCATATTTGAATGTTATTTCCTTTGGGTACTTATAAGCTTACAGTCTCTCACCAGTCTAGGTTTAAGGGTTTAGCAAGTGTGATTTCTTTCCAGTATGGAAGCCTTGATTACCACAGTGTCTTCAAGCCTCAAAACTACCAAACTTACTAAGTTTCATTATTTTAAAGATACCTCAGGGTGAATAATAATAATAATAATAAAATAATAATAGTTAAAGGGTTTTGAAATACTTAGTATGTGCTTGCACTGTCCATATCCTGACGTAGATATGGATCAGGCATAGCCCCTGTCTTTTATCGACCTCACAGTCTAAGGGAAAGGGAGAGCAAGTATTTACTCCCCATTTTATAGATGAAGAAGCTGAGGCATGAAGATTTTAATCGACTTGCCCAAAGCCACCCAACAGCCAAGTGGCAGAGCCAGCATCAGAAGCAGATGTCCTTACTTTCAGTTCTGTGTTCTTTCCAGTAAGACACACTGCAATTCAAAAATGACTGCAAAATGGTCAGATATTAAAATACGCAGGTAGAGGCAATGGTCATAAAGGTGAATATCATTTTGGGGTCTCTCTACTCAGTTGCCCTATGTTTTTTTTCTGGTAAACTTTAGTTCTAGATTCCTACCTTCAGGCTTCCTTGTTGTCCCTCTCCTCCTTGTTCCAATATTATCCCCATGTCTTCAAAGAGATAGAAAGAGATGGATGGACCCCATTGCCAGAATAGAACAAGAAGCTTAGACAAAGCTCTCATTTGTCTCCTGTCTATGTGTAAAACAAGCTCTTTCACATAGACTGCCAAGCTGTGTGAGGGATGGCAACTTTGATAGCTTTCTCATTTGTTCTCATCTTCCTGGGAGCTAATTGAAGACATAAAGTTCCCAGGCATTTGAATGTGTGCATGATGATATAGTTTTGCTTATGGAAATTCTAAATTTAAGTCCTCTCAACATGTTTCTCTTTAAGACCTGGGATTTTTCTGCTTATAATTACTGGAATCATGACTTTTCCATCTGAATGTCACTCATAATGTGGCCAGAGTTTAGGAAGGCAGGGTATCAGTTTATTTTCTTTTTAAAGAGTATTTCATAAGTTAATCCCGATGTGAGTTCTCCCAGACGAGGCTGGCATTTCAGCTTGCTCAAGGTTGTATAGGAGATCTGATGGAGTAGCTTGGCTCATTTATCTGCACAAGCACCAGGGAGTTCATTTTAAATATCACCATTTCTGCAGGTGATTACTCATCATTTCTCCCACAGTATGCCACATATCTTGTTTTCTTCTCAACAACTTAAATATAAAACGTAAATTTTTACCATTTAAATCAGTCCCTGAAAAATGGTTGTCATCATCTTTCCAATCCCGAAAGTGCTTTAAGTCACCGTGTAGTCTTTTGAATCTGATCCATATATTGGTTTGAGTCTTAGTTAGATGATGATTTCATCTACTGGTGGTCAGCATCCTTAGTGTCAAAAATGAAGTGGAAACATTTTGTGGTGCATCCAGGCTGCTGTGCACTATCAGCATGCCCATTAATGTAGCCAACATCACTATCCTTCCCTTCTCTCAGGACCATAACCTTGTCAATATCTTTGTCTCCACTTCTCTTTCAACTCCCATATTCAGTGTAGCACCAACTTTTGTCAGTTTTCTTTTTTAATGGTCTTTATTAAGCACTTACTGTGTGCTAGGCATTGTACTTAGCACTGAGGTAGACACAAGATAATCAGATTGGTCACAATCCATTATTCACATGGAGCTCACAATTTTAATTCCAGTTTTACAGATGAGGTAAATGAGGCATAGAGAAGCGAAGTGAGTTTCCGAGGTCACACAGCAGACAAGTGGCAAAGCTGGAATTAGATCCCAGGTCCTTTTGACTCCCAAGTCCATGCCCTGTCCATTAGGAAACACTGCTTCTTGTGTTTTTCCTTCATGAGATGTTATTCCAGAATCACCTCTTCCTCTCTATCTGAACTTCCACCACACCAATGCAGGTATAGCCTCACTTGGCTATCTCACCAACCTCCTCACTTATCTCCCGGTCCTTGGACTCTCCCTTTTCCAGTTTATACTCCATTCTGCTGCCCAGATCACTGTTTCTAAATCATCAGTCTTTTTACATGTCTCCCCACTCCTCAACAACCTCCAGGCAAGTGGAAGGGGACAGCAACTCTAATGTACTCAATCAGCTTTCTCTCCCTACTCTCTTAGGTACTTAGGGGAGCAGCATGGCATACTGAATAGAGCACAGGCCTGGGAGTCAGAAGGTCATGGGTTCTAATCCTGCCTCCACCACTTGGCTAGTGTGTGACCTTGGGCAACTCACTTAAATTCTCTGTACCTCAGTTACCTGATCTGTAAAATGGGGATGAAGACTGAGAGTCCTGCTCACCTGAAAGCTCACCTCCTCCAGGAGGCCTTCCCAGACTAAGCCCCCATTTTGCTCTGCTCCACTTCCCCTCCCCACTGCCCTGACCTGCTCCCTTCGCTCCACCCCCTCTCCCCACACCACAGCACTTGTGTATATATGTACATATTTATAATTATCTTTATTTTTATTAATGATATGCATAGATCTATAATTCTGTTTATGATGCTACTGATGCCTCTTTACTGGTTTTGATATCTGTCTCCTCCCTTAGACTGTGAGCCCGTTGTGGGCAGGGATTGTCTCTATTTGCTGCTGAATTGTACTTCTCAAGCTCTTAGTACAGTGCTCTGCACAGTAAGCACTCAATAAATACAATTGAATGAATGAATGAATGACAGGGACTGTGTCCAACTCGATTTTCTTGTATCTACCCCAATGCATAGTATAGTAAGTACAGTGCCTGGCATATAGAAAGCACTTAACAAATACCATACTTATTATTACTGACACCTCATAGTATCACTTGGAGGATCACGATGATATAGATACATATAAATAGTTCAGACTCTTAAATTATTTTACTTTTCTTTAGCCTGTAATTCATTTTGGTGTCTGACTCTCCTCACTTGATTGTAAACTTGAGAGCAGCGATAATAATAATGATTGTATTTGTTAAGCGCTTACTATTTGCCAAGCACTGTTCTAAGCGATCACATCTACTAATCCTGCTACGCTCTCCCAAGTGCTTAGTCCAGTGCCTTGCCCTGGAAGACACTCAGTAAGTACTGTTGATTGGTCAACTGATTGATACCAATCCGAAAATTGAATGCTTTGGTATATTTTTCCTTTCTTGTTCATTCTCAGTTGATTGATTATGGTACTTATTCAGAGCAGAGGTATGATTTTGCTTATGGAAATTCTAAATGTTACTCCTTTTAGCATGTTTCAATAAAAACTGTGTTATTTTAAAGTGCTTACTATGTGCCAGGCACTGTACTAATCACTGGGGTAGATACAAACAAATCAGGGTGGACACAGTCCCTGTCCCACATGGGGCTCATAGTTTTAATCCCCATTTTATAGATGAGGAAACTGAGGCCCAGAGAAGTGAAGTGACTTGCCCAAGGTCACGCAGCAGGCAAGTGGTATAGCTGGGATTAGAACTCAGATCCTTCTGACTGCCAGTTCCCTGACTCCCAGGCCTGTGTTCTATCCACTAGCCCATGCTTCTTCTTAAAGACTTGTGTGCTGAGCACTGTGCAAGGCACTGAGGAAGATACAAATGAACAGCTCAGACACAATCCCTCTCCTGCAAAACCCCTCACAATCTAAGAGAGCTCTCAAGGATTGCCAACTCGTAGGCGGGGGAACCAAAGCCTGAGCTTGTTGTGGGCAAGGAATGTGTCTGTTTACTGTTATAATGTACTCTCCAAAGTGCTTAGTGCAGGGTTTTGCACACAGTAAGCACGCAATAAATACGACTGAATGGGTGAAGAGCAATTCCAGCTTCTATCTCCAGGGGCTATGACCAGCATATGGACTTCTCCTGATTACCCGGGTTATCAGGGAATAGGGGCTGAGGGTCTCTTCTTTTCCCTCCCTAGCAGCTCTATCTTTGCTGAAGGTAGATACCTAAAATGGTTTCCAAAATGTCATCGTTTCTATAGTATCACAAACAGATGCTTTCTGAGTGTAGTATTTTAGTGTTATGCTCTTTTTGCAAATCATGACCATTATGTGCACGATAATTAATTGTGGGCAAACACTTCTAATCAAATATTTGAGATGCATTGTCTTATTGTTTCTCGTACGCCTCCTTTAACTACATGGCAGAGTGTTTGTTTGACTTATGCTGTCCTCATTTAGGCTACGAATTTAGGCTAAGAGCCTTGAGAAAGTAAATTGGCTGTCATTTACTCTTTATGAAGAAGTTAAACATAATAATTTATTTCATTTTTAGAAGGTTACTAATTAGGCAATTCATTGAAAAATCCAAAGGATTAATCTTTTGGCTTCCTGCTGAATTAGAATGAAAGAAAAAAGAAAAATCTACCACCATGGAAAAACAAAATTGTCAGGAGTTCCCAACCCTGAGGAAAATAAATGATTAAACAAAGGAGTGATGATGATGAGAGACTTTAATCTCAGAGTACTTAACATGAAAAGAGATAGATGAGATCTTGTGCTAAAGGAACAGGATAAAGAAGAGGGAATCTTTTCTGCTTTTCATCCAGACAAATTGATACTGAGAAAAATTTACATGGTAGGGAGTTGAACTCCTGAAGACACTAAGTGAAAGTGTTCCTGATCATTTCCTTGTTGATAATGAGATTGAGCTACTCTCATTTGCCCTCTCCCAAGCACTTAGTACAGTGCTCTGCCAATAGTACGTACACAATAAATACCATTAGTATTTTTTTACTTGATTATACTCTTCCTCCTCTCCTATTTGGTTAACTGAGGACATCAACTCCTCTTATGTTTTCCCCATTTAACTGTTCATTTTTGTGTACTGAACTTGAAAATCATTCAACCAGTTATGGCCAACTCCTGCTTCTGGACATGGGTTTTCACACATGGAGAGTTCATCTAAAAGTTGAGTCAAAGGGGTTTGGTGTTCTTATACCCTGGGTCTTCCTTACTTCTTCATATTGTAGAAGATTATATTTTTTGCAGAACAATAGATCTGTCTCGGACTCAGTGACAATCCTGGCACAGATAGTACTGGAATATTTAATAAGGCATAAAATGTAGGTTATAAGGAATTTCAAATGGATAGTCTTAGGCTATGTAATAAATCTTAGTTAGGTCTAACTTGAGAATCTAAATTTGGTTGAAGCTGCAACATAGCTGCGACATCTTTTACTTTTGTGGATGTTCTAGCTCTGGAATAATAACATTAATAGGAAAGCTTGGAAAAAAAAAATCTAATTTACCTAATTGGATAAGATGCAAACCAGGAAATGTGAATAAGAGATATTTTTTGAAAAGGAACATGACAAATAATTTATTCTCTTTGTATTGCCATGTCTTTTTTTAGTTAATGATTTATCCAGCTATTTATCTGTTTATAATTTTTAGCACTTTATGTTAGTAAACTGGAAAAATATACCATTTTGGAGAAGAGCTAGGTGTTTCATGATTTTTACTGTAGATGGGAGCCAGGGTATACATTGCTTGGAATTGAAAAGTAATTAATAAAGAGTTTGCCTACCTTGTAACTTTTTTTAAAGAAATTAAAATGATTCCACCTGGCTCTCTTGAAGTAAATAGGAAGCAAAAAGAAATTCCACAGCAGGCTATCTCAAACTACATCATTCACAAGTGGTACGACAATAAGGAAAACAAATCTGATCTGATCTGTCTGATCTCTTTCTATTTTTCTGAACATTGAAATATTATCAGGTTTGCCAGGCCAAGGATTGAATCTTATTTATGCAAACCAGAAGGCACTACCCCTTAGGTATTTATTTTGGGATTTTTTTTTACAATACGAAGAACTGGTGGATAAGAAAATATTTGTTGACTTCCATTTTCTCTCTGTGTATCTTCCAGGTTAAGTAAAATAGGCTAACCCTTTCTAGTACTAAATATAGTAATCAGTCTGGTCAGTGCTTTGGCTATGAACTCGCTCAGTTTACTTATTTACAGTCATGTATTTTCGAGCCTGATCTGTTAGTAATAAATATCTCTAGTTGTTAAAATGGAGGCTGGATTGGAGAGGGCGGGATCCAGGATCCTAACCCCTGAAAGATATGATGATGATAGTAAAGCAACTAGAGTTCTTTTAGGAAAAGTGTCCATTCCCATTATTATAATGGAACTGTGCATGATGAGCCCAGTTTAGGGAGGCACAGTAAATCTGACCACTGAGTTCTGTAGGGCAAAGGTGATATATCTAAGAAATAACGATTGCATTTTCATTCATTCATTCATTCAATTGTATTTATTGAGCATTTACTGTGTGCCAAGCACTATACTAAGTCGCTCAGAGAATGAAATACAATAATAAATAGCCCGTTCCCTGCCTCAATGAGCTCACTGGGTAGAGGAGGAAGACAGACATTAATATAAATAAATAAATAAATTACAGATATATGCATAAGTGCTGTGGGACCGGTGGGAGGAAGAACAGAGTGAGCAAGTCAGGGCAATGCAGAAGGGAATGGGAGAAGAGGAAATGGAGGGGCTTAAGGAAGGTTTCCTGGAGGAGATGTGCCTTCAATAAGGCTTTGAAGAGAGGAGACAGAAATTGTCGGATTGGAGGAGGGAGGGCATTCCAGGCGAGAAGCAGGAAGTGGGTGAAGGGTCGGAGGAGAGAGAGGTGAGATCGAGGCATAACGAGAAGGTTAGCATTAGCGGAGCGAAGTATACAGGCTGGGTTGTAGTGGGAGTAATAGCGAGGCAAGTTGATGGAGTGCTTTAAAGCTGATGGTGAGGAGTTCTTGTTTGATGTGGAGGTGGATGGGCAACTGCTGGAGTTTTTTGAGGAATGGGGAGAAATGTTCTGAAAGTTCTGTAGAAAAATAATCCAGGTAGGAGAGTGAAGTATGGACTGGAGTGGAGAGAAGCAGGAGGCTGGGAGGTCAGCAAGGAGCAAGGGATATCTCGTTATATCCCGGCTAGACTACTGTGTCAGCCTTCTCTCTGATCTCCCTTCCTCCTCTCTCGCCCCGCTCCAGTCTATTCTTCACTCGCTGCCCGGCTCATCTTCCTGCAGAAACAATCTGGGCATGTCACTCCCCTTCTTAAACACCTCCAGTGATTGCCTATCAACCTCCGCTCCAAACAAAAACTCCTCACTCTGGGCTTCAAGGCTCTACATCACCTTGCCCCTTCCTACCTCTCCTCCCTTCTCTCTTTCTACCGCCCACCCCGCACGCTCCGCTCCTCCGCCGCCCACCTCCTCACCATCCCTCGGTCTCGCCTATCCCGCCGTCGACCCCTGGGCCACGTCCTCCCAAGGTCCTGGAACGCCCTCCCTCCTCACCTCCGCCAAACTGATTCTCTTCCCCTCTTCAAAACCCTACTTAAAACTCACCTCCTCCAAGAGGCCTTCCCAGACTGAGCTCCTCTTCTCCCTCTACTCCCTCTACCACCCCCCCTTCACCTCTCCGCAGCTTAACCCTCTTTTCCCCCCATCTCCCTCTGCTCCTCCCCCTCTCCCTTCCCATCCCCTCAGCACTGTATTCATCTGCTCAACTGTATAAATTTTCATTACCCTATTTATTTTGTTAATGAAATGAACATCGCCTTGATTCTATTTAATTGCCATTGTTTTTACGAGATGTTCTTCCCCTTGACTCTATTTATTTCCATCGTTCTCGTCTGTCCGTCTCCCCCGATTAGACCGTAAGCCCGTCAAACGGCAGGGACCGTCTCTATCTGTTGCCGACTTGTTCATTCCAAGTGCTTAGTACAGTGCTCTGCACATAGTAAGCGCTCAATAAATACTATTGAATGAATGAATGAATGAGAATGATGCAGTAATCCCAGCGGGATGGGATGAGAGATTGTAGTAACATGGTAGCAGTTCGATGGAGAGGAAAGGGCATATCTTAGCGATGTTGTGAAGGTGGCACCACCAGGATTAGTGATTGATTGAATATGTGGGTCGAATGAGAGAAAGGTTTCAAGGATGACACCAAGGTTACAGGCTTGAGAGTGAGGGGAAAGACACGGGGAAGACAAGGTTTGGGTGGGAAGTTAAGGAGTTCTGTTTTGGACATGTTAAGGTTGAGGTTATGGGAGGACATCCGTGGCGAGTCATCTTGAAGGCAAGAGGAAATGTGAGACTGCAGAGAGGGAGAGAGATCAGGGCTGGTTCTGTAGATTTGGGTATCATCCGCAAAGAGTGGTAGTTGAAGTCATGGGAGCAAATGAGTTATCCAAGGGAGTGGGTGTACATGGAGAATAGAAGGGGACCCAGAACTGAAACTTGAGAGACCCTCGCAGTTAAGGGGTGGGAGGTGGAGGAGGAGCCCACGAAGAAGACTGAGAGTGAACTCTCACAGAGATAAGAGGAGAAGTAAGAGACAACAGAGTCAGTGCAGCCAAGGTTGGGTAACATTTCCAGGAGAAGGGGCTGGTCCACTATTCGAAGGGACTCAGAGCCTGTTACAGCAACAGCAGCCACGCTCTTCCGGAGGTTTTCTGGAGCAAGCGCCAGGCTGTGGCTGCTTAGCTCATCCCTGCTGGGGAGATGCAAGGCAGGTTGAGGATGGAGGTCCCTTGGTGTATATAAATAGGAAGAGTGGAGAATGTGATTAATGCAGGAAATATACGTCTACATGTAACATTATGTATATATATGTATGTACATATATATGTATATATGATTTTCATCCTAAAATTGTATAGCAGCAGTAATTGAAGTAATAGTATTTATGATTAAGCAGCTTTCCCAGCACTGTAGTAAGTGCTGGGAAAAAATACACAGGTGAAAATTGTAATTAGAATCCCTTAAAGGGAAGCAGTGTGGCTCAGTGGAAAGAGCGTGGGCTTGGGAGTCAGAGGTCATGGGTTCGACTCCCGGATCTGCCACTTGTCAGCTGTGGGCAAGTCACTTAACTTCTCTGTGCCTCAGTTACTTCATCTGTAAAAAATGGGGATTAACTGTGAGCTTCACATGAGACAACCTGATTACCCTGTATCTACGCCAGCGCTTAGAACAGTGCTCTGCACATAGTAAGCGCTTAACAAATACCAACATTATTAAAGGGTTCACAGTTTTAAAAATGAGAAGGGGAGGGGACTGACAGCATAAGAAAAAACGAAACAATAGAGATAAATTTAGGGCAACAAGGACTGGTGCCTGAGAGGAGCAGAGTTTCGGGCTCCTCGTAGCTCAGTCCAAAATGGCCAGAGGTCATTGCTACAGCCACTGACTCTCTTGATGTTCTAAAAGTTGACAAGACCTCACACTGCAACAGCTTTCTCTCCCTTCCAGAGTTGGAGTTGGAGTTGATGCTATTCCCAAGTGGCTCAGAGTAGGGAAGCTTCTCTTCCTTATGTCAGGCCCTAGGGTTTATCCCATGCTAGGTGATAGTTCGTGGGATCTCTCTTCAGGAGTTTCTTCCATAAAATACACTGAATGACTATTGTATCAAGTATCTCCTTCTGTAAGGCAGACTATATAGTACTATAATTAAAGATATGCAATTTTCTGGAACTGATCAAACCTTTGTTCTATCAAATCAAGCATCTTGCTCAACCAGGGTCCCATAATTGTCTTAAAGGACAGTTGTAGCTGTTTTAGAAACATTTTGCTTATGACCATTTCATTTTCTTTTTTCAACAACTAGTCAATGTCATTTGAGGTACGCTTCCCCATTTGTTTGTTTGGGTTTTTCGAGCCAAATTCTCTTTAGGATGTGACTACACTTGGGATTGCCATTAACAATAAGCCAACTCAATGAAACCCACAGTGATTTCAATTGTGCTCATCCAAGGACAAAATTGGCTTTTAGGATTTAGCCAGGATGGCAGCATGAAGTATGAATAACTTGTTTACTGCAAGTACTAGAAGTAAAAAAGTGAAGATCTTAAAAAACAAGCCAATGAAACCAGAGATGAAATGTTTCAGTGATAGCAAATAATTGACCATCAGAAGCAAATCAACATCGAAAAAAAAACCCAAAATGAATGAAAAGAACTGTGCTCAGTGCTTGCTGCAAGAAAAGTCTTTATGTAACATGGGGTTAGATCAATACAAAATATCCGTTTTCTTATATCTTAAGCCATCTTAGCTGAAGAAAAATGCAGCAGATTGCTATCTTCTCTGAATAAGCTATTGTTAAGTACTGGCTTGGAAATCAGAATATAGCTATACATGTCCTTCATGGTCTAAGAAACCACTGACACTGAACTTCCTCTATGGGGTGGCTGAAAAGGCCAATGCAGAATCACAGTTCTGACCATATTATGCACAGACACAATACCTGTCCTTTGTTGATCTGTTATGTTTGCTGTTTGTGCACCTGTAGCTATTTTCATTTTTGCCTCCTTGTCTCAAGATCTTAGTGATGCTTCTCCTCGAAAAGGTATTCTTTCCCCCCCGAATACAATGCACCATGCTGGTCTATCCATGGCAAGTGACTCTGGGTTTTCAGTTGAGATGCAGCATTTTTCGAGGCTTTGTTTTGCTTTCCCCATAACCTATTTTCTGTATATGTATCCTACTGTTATTCATTATTCTCACATGCCCCACCAGTAAGGTGAGAATAGCTTCAAAGCTAAGAGGATTTGTTGTTTGTGATTCTCTTTGGACATTTGATATTGAGTACAGCCCTCAAGTAAGGCTTAACTGCTCAAATCCTTTCAACTATAACTCTCCCCCATTCTGCTGAAAGCACATCATCTCTAGGAACTTTGACTCCCTCTCTAGACTGTAGGCTCCGTTGTGGGCAGGAAAGTCTGTTTATTTTTATTTTGTACTCTCCCAAGCAGTTAGTAGGGTGCTAAACATACAGTAAATTCTCAACAAATATGATTGATTGAATGAATGAATGAATGACAAGTCTTCCCTGATTATTTTTTCTTCTCCCGAGATCATTCCCCGCAAATACCTCCTCAGCTCTTCCCCATCTACCCTCATGATTTCTCATGCACCCTTAGCACTTTTGCAAATTTTGATTCACATATCCTACTATATCTATTCTTACTTGTCCATTTTCTTTTTTCTTCTACTATCTATAAATCAGGTATGTCCCCCTCCCCCTCCATGAGTACAGGGATCATTTCTTCCATCTCTGTTGTAACCTCACAAGCATATAATACAGTGTTCTGTACAAAGTAGTATTTTTTATGGTATTTGATAAGTGCTTACTATGTGCCAGACACCTTTCTAAGCACCGGGATAGATACACAGTAATCAGGTTGGACACAGTCTATGTCCCACATGGGGCTCACAATCTTAATCCCTATTTTACAGGTGAGGTAACTGAGGCACAAAGAAGTTAAGTGACTTGCTCAAGGTCACACAGCAGACCAGTGACAGAGCTGGGCCTAGAACCCAGGTCCTTCTGACTCCCAGGTCTTGCTCTATCCACTAGACCATGCTGCTCTATTCATTGAGGACTTACTGTGTGCAGAGCACTGTAGTAAACCCTTGGGAGAGTTCAAAATAATGGAGTTGTTAGACATGTTCCCTGCCTACAGCAAGCTTACAATCTGTAACATTGACTGAGAAGAACTTAAACTGAGATATAATAAAGACAGGAGTAGGAAGGCACAAGAAAAATCATTTTTGGACCATAATCTGGTGCTTTAATTTGATTTCTGGCCACTGGGAACCACAGAATTTTGAAGAAGAGTTTGACCTGATTAAAACACTGTGGAAGAAATTGATTCTTCCTCCTAAATTAGAAGGGGAAAGCAAAATCACCTGAAAAGAGGTTTGGCAAAAGGGAGATTTGAAAAGAATGACAGGATTTTATCTTGACTGAAGTGAGGGAATTTATGGGAAAAAGGTTAATTCTAAGTTTGTATGTCTCCAAGTGCAAGGAGGATTGCAGTGCTTCTCATAATGATAAGGTGTCTGGGAACAGAGGATTGATGAATGATATTAGTGAACCCTTGATTTGGGCATATTTAATTTTAGATGGCAACAAGACAAACAAGTAGATGGAACTTTTCTTTTTTTATATTTTATAGTTTGGTATTTTTTGTCTTTTGCTTTTCTAAAGATACTGTTACTTTCTATATGTCCTGGTGAATTATGCCTACCCCTTTGCCCTAATCTATTTTTTTTGGTTTTGGTTTTGTTGTCAGATCCAACAATCGAGTGTCTATTTTTATAAATATAAGCTAACATAGGAGCCCCTATTCCCTGTTTTAAAAAACAGAAATGCAGCCTATTCATTTTCTTAAAGTTTTAGCTTTAAGTATAAAAGAGCTGGTGATGTATTGCCAGTGAGTAAACACTGAGGCATGCAATCGAAAATGTGTAGGGTAATTTATCTAGCAGAGGAGCGTGTTGTGAAATCAAGGGAGTGTGAGATGTTTTTCTAGTCAGGTACTAATCCTGATATAGGAAACTTGTTGTTTTCTGGAAAATTCTTTCTGGATAACAAAATCCAATATTTAAAATATTAGGTCATCACTGTATATCAGAATTACACTTAAAATGGAGGAAAGCAGTACATCTACCTTTAATTTCTAGCAAATCTTTTGAAAATTATTAGTGACATTTTTGAGAGAGAGTAGAAATAGAAACTAAAGTTAGATCTCTTGCTTTCTGACATCCACTGTATTTCTTTAGAATCTCTACAATTTTAAATATTGTACACTGCATTGCTCACTACTGTCCCTATTCAAATTTACAATAGAGATAAGGAAAGCCTACCTTGCTTAATAATTATGGTATTTGTTAAGCGCTTACTAAGGGCAGAGCACTGTTCTAAGCACTGGGGTAGATACAGGATAATCAGATTGTCCCACCTGGGGCTCACATTTTTTAATCCCCATTTTTGCAGATGAGGTAACTGAGGCCCAGAGAAGTGGAGTGACTTGCCCAAGGTCACACAGCATACATGTGGCGGAGCCAGAATTAGAACCCACGACCTCTGACACTCAAGCCCAGGCTCTTTCCACTATGCCACGCTCTGTCCCATGCTCGTCATCTGGAACCTCTGAGCTTCCTTCCAACCCTGTGATCCTCTGTTTCCTGTTGTGGGTGTTCTCCATTAGTGACTCATTCAGCTGGAAGATGGTCTGTCCATCCCACCAGGACTGATGGTGATTTTATGGAGAGAAGCAGCATAGCCTTGAGGAAAGAGCTCAGGCCTACGAGTCAGAGGACCTGGGTTCTAATCCCAGATCTGCCAATTGCTCTGTGAATTGCTTGCTGTCTGACCTTGGGCAAGTCACTTAGCTTCTCTGTGCCTCAGTTTCCTCAACTGTAAAATGGGGGCATAGGGGAATACCTGTCCTCCCTCCTACTTAGACTGCGAGACCCATGTGGGACAAGGCTTATGTCCGACTTAATTAATTTATACTCACCCCAGTGCTTAGAACAGTGTTTTACACATACATAGTAAGCACTTAACTAATACCCCCAAAAAATTCCCTAACCATTGTTGGTTGCCCATTCCAATGTCCTAATTACTCTAATCATTAAACCAATCTTATGTCCAAACGGTAATGCTCTTGCTTTAATTGAAGTCCATTTCCTCTTATCTGTTCCTTAGAAGACAAGAAGAACAATCTTTCAGGATTCCCATAAAAGTGTCTCAGTTGTCAGAAGACAATTAAATCAACTAGTCCCTGTCTCTTCTCCTCTCTTCCTTTCACTTTTCCTCAAAGGAGCTATTTTCTAGTTTTTTAAAGCATTCTTAACATTCTGATCTTAATCATCTCCAGAAAAGAGCAGCAAGAAGTAGGAAGGCTTAGTGGAAAGAGTACAAGGCTGGGAGTCAGGAGGCATGGGTTCTTATCCCAGGTCTGCCATTTTCCTGTTGTGTGACCTTAGTCAAGTCATTGACTTCTCTCTGCCTCAGTTTCCTCATTGATAAAATGGTGATTGCATACCTGCTCTTCCTCCCACTTAGATTGGTACATGGACTGTCCGATCTAATGGTCTGATCCACCATCTTGCCCCTTCCTACCTCACCTTACTTTTCTCCATCCACAACCCTGTCCTCACACTTCGGTTCTCTAGTGCTATCCTTCTCACTGTGACTCGATCTCGCCTGTCTCGATGCTGACCCCTAGCCCATGTCCTGCCTCTGGCCTGTAATGCCCTCCCTCCCTCAAATCTGACAGGCAATTACTCTCCCCCCTTCAAAGGCTTATTGAAAGCACATCTCCTCCCAGAGGCCTTCCCAGACTAAACCCTCTCCTTTTCTCTTCTTCCTATCCCTTCTGCACCACCCTAAATTGCTCCCTTTGCTCTTCCCTCCTCCCATCCCCACAACACTTGTGTACATATCTGTAATTTATTTGTACTGATGTCTGTCTCTCCCCTTCTAGACTGTAAGCTTGATATAGGCAGGGATTGTGTCTGTCTATTGTTGTAATGTACTCTCCCAAACATTTAATACAGTGCTCTGCACACAGTAAATATCTAATCAACATATATAAATTCTTACTGTTAGTATAAAACCCACTACTGCTCCTTTTTATTAATAGTATTTTGTTAGTCTAAATTTATTAATAAAAATACCTTTTATAGCCTTTTTTTATTCTGTGTTCAAATTACATTGGATTCTTTGCAGCTAATTGGCAGAGAGTTGAAAAGCCAGTCACATATAGGTGTCGAAGATATTCTTGTCTTTACACCCAAAGTTTTGCTTTATAAGCAAAGAAAATTACTTCTCGTTTTCAGATTTTTCCATTTTTAAAGGAGAGAAGTTGCAAGAAGAGCATTAAAGATTCAATTAAATGCTATTTGAAGGGTGGTGGAGATTCACCAAACTCTTAGACCTTTATTCTATTTGGAAATAATGACAGGGAAACATATGTCTGGTGAAGATAAGGTACTAGCTCACACACTACTATTCAAAACCTTAAAACTGGCTCCCTCTGTCTCCTGAGAAATAAGATATATGGGATTTGTCTTCTTCCTTCTCTCTTCCCAGCAGTGAAATAGATTTTCAATTCCAGTCTCTGGAATGCTTTTCAAACATTCTATTCTCTCTTAAAAAAAGGTGGTATTTGTTAAGCTCTTACTCTGTGCCAGGCGCTGTACTAAGTGTTAGGGTGAGTACAAGCTAATCAGGTTAGACACAGTGTACACACCAAAACACACACACATATATATGTACACATATATACGTGTGCATATACATACACTAACATATATGTGTGTGTGTGTGTGTGTGTGTGTGTGTGTGTGTAATGTTTTTGTTCTGAAAATACTAGCACAGTTGTGTCCACAGAATGATCCATGCAAAAAAGTAAGGATTGGCTTGAAGTGTCTCTAAAAGTCCAGGAACTAGGAATCTTATAAAATGGTGAAAGAGAAAAGACTATTATGGAGTCTCAAGTTTAGAACAGTGTGGCCTAGGGGAAAGAATACTTGCCTGGAAGTCAGATGACCTGGGTTCTAATTCTGCCTCCGTCATGTGTCTGCTATGTGACCTTGGGCAAGTCACTTAACTTTTCTGGGCCTCAGTTACCTCATCTGTAAAATGGGAACTAAGACTGTAAGCTCAGCTTAGTTCAGGGACTGCGTCCAAACCTGATTATTTTGCATATATTCCTTAGTATAGGGCCTGGCACATAGTAAGTGCTTAACAAGTACCACAGTGTTACTTATTATTATTATTCAGACTTAAAAAAGGATGTAGAATTTTGACTTAGAAACAGAAGATGAAACTATCAGTCATGAAAGAAAGAAAAATGAAGAAAATGATGTCATGAGACTATGAAGACTTTGGAAGTCTATTATGTGTAGAGAAGTCTTACAATATTTTTCACCTTTCATTAATTCCATAATTTAATGATCAATATATTCACTGTAGATCACTCCTCCACAGGTAGATTATCATATGAGAAAAGCTGGATTTCTTTTTAAGGCAATTATAATTGTTCATATATATTGAAACATATATTAAGGGAATGTCATATTTCTCAAAAATACTCCTTGGTGAAAGAGATATGGAACATATGTTGAGAAGCAGCATGACCTAGTGGAAAGAGCCTGGGCCTGGGAGTCAGAAGGACTTGGGTTTGAATTCTGGCTCCTTCACTCTGCTGTGTGACCCTGGTCAAGTCACTTCACTTCTCTGTGCCTCAGTTACCTCATCTGTAAAATGGGAATTGAGACTGAGCCCCACGTGGGACAGGGACTATGTCCAACCTGATTTGCTTTTATCCATCCCAGTGCTTAGTATAGTACCTGGCACATAGTAAGCGCTTAACAAATACTATAAAAATATGTTGAAGAGATATATTTTCATTTATTTCAAGAACATTATAGGCAGTTATCTCTCATTCTTTCCTTGCTGCATGGTATTCACCCTTAAATCTGATGAGTATGGACATTTTGTAAAGGAAAATCACCTTTACTGCTTTTCAGTAGTGGGCATGTGCAGAATGAAATGATGGCAGTCAAATACTGAAAACGGGAGATATTTCATTAGATATTTTGTCTTGAATAGCTCCCTGCAAAAATTTACTCAAATATTTGAAATAAGAATACATATACTGTGTGAATCGTAGTTTCTTGAAATAATTCCAGTTTTGACAGAGTATTTGTAAATTAGGGTAGTAACATTTAAAAATATTTGAATTATTAACATTCCAGGGCTTAAATCAGGGCATATTTTGCAGGTGCCCTTTAGGGGTGGAAAGAACAAACTAGAAAGTACACTCTTGAATAGCATGAATCACCCTCCCCTGCCCACTTATCATTAAATACACAACACATTTTGCATTACTCTGGAAGATGCAACTAGTGGTTTTATTCAGTACCTCTGCTACATAAACCTCTGCCTCAAGCACAAACACTTCATATTCATATTGGGGTTTTTTTCCTTTTGAAATCTGAAAGCATTTAGGAATATTATTGGATGGAAACTATAACTGGCATTTCTATTTTACAGTTAAAGTAATGGAGAATCAGTTTCTCATTTGGCCTCTTGAAGCTAAACCTGGAATTGAAGGAACATTGGCCTTTTGAAGGGCTCAAATGAAGTTCAGTATAAATAAAAAGCAGTGTGGCTTAGTGGAAAGAGCACAAACTTGGGAGTCAGAGGTTATGTATTCTACTCCTGGCTCTGCCACTTGTCAGCTGTGTGACTTTGGGCAAGTCACTTAACTTCTCTGCGCCTCAATTACCTCATCTGTAAAATGGGGATGAAGACTGTAAGCCCCATGTGGGGCAATTTGTTAGCCTTGTATCTATATCCCAATGCTTAGAACAGTGCTCGGCTCATAGTAAGCACTTAACAAATACCATTATTATAAGAAAATTATTATAGGGAGATTTTACATCTAGAGTATTTTAGGGAGAGTTTAGATAATAATAATTAACGTATTTGTTAAGTGCTTACTATATTGCCAAGCACTGTTCTAAGCGCTGGGGTAGATAGAAGATAATCAGGTAGTCCCACATGGGGCTCACAGTCTTAATCCCCATTATACAGATGAGGTAACTGAAGCACAGGGAAGTGAAGTGACTTGGCCAAAGTCACACAGCTGATAAGTAGCAGAGCCGGGATTAGAACCTGCCACCTCTGACTCCCAAGCCAGTGATCTTTCCACTAAGCCACTAGAACCAGCAGGGCTCCATCTACTGAACAGGAGGGTTTCCAATCTGAATGTAAATATTGTGGATTTAGTGAGAACTCCACAAATTGGCAATGGGCAACTGGGAATATCCACTGGAGATTGTGGAGTTGCACCATGGCCAATTCTTTCACTATGTGCCCTGGTCATGGGGACTGGAGAAGGTCCAGGAGCTACAAAAATAACTACCCAACAATAACTACTATAATTATAAAGCCCTTCTATTATGAGGGTGAAGGGAGAGAGTGACTGATCATATGTATGTAAAAACCCTCATACTCATTTTGGATCACATCATTCCTCACCACAACTTCAAATAGTTCGTTTTGTTCTTTGCAGTGTCTTTTTGTAAGTCATTTGAAACCATCATGTGGACATATGAGTTCCATAGGGAATTTCTATAGTATCTGAGAAAGATGATGTAAAATCAAAACATTTGGAAAATAGGATCTTGTGAAAGTGACAGTTTTCACTTCTTTAAAGTGTCCTTTCTCCAAAAGAGTCAAGGATAAATGACAAATGGCATATGAGGCAGAGAAGAGGGCAGACAGTCTGTTCGATTCTAGTGCAAAAAAAGTAATTTTCTTCATCATCAGAACATTAGCAATTTTACTCCCCAAATAAAATATTTTCATTGTAATTGTTTTAAGTAGTTCCATACCGGACATGGTGAATTTTAACAAGGAGAATGGGGTCCTGGATAGCTTTTAGGCAAGCAACTTGGAAACTTCTATCACAATGAATTATTAAGACCAGAGCTTCAAAGGTATATCTTCAACCGAGGCCATAAAGCAGATAAGGGCTCCGCAAATCAGATGTGAGAGGATAAGGAGTTCTATAAATTGTGACCAAATAGGCAAAGGATTGGGCATCAAGCGATTTAGGCTGAGCTTTTCTATGTTCATGTGTAAATCCTATTAAAAGGAATTACGTAGGCACAATAAGAGAGAATATACCCATTTATCTGCGACTGATGTCAGACTATTTTGCTCTTAGTCAACTAGCTGAAATAAGAAGTTGGGCTACTGACAACACCAAAGGTCATTTTGTCTTGTGTTAATAGTAATTTAACGGTGCATTCTCTGATTCCCCAACCATCGGAAGTATCAAGACTGATTGAACCTATGAGCCTAGGCCCAGTGCCAACATTTATATAGTATGTAATGTGGTGATAATGTTGATTTTTGCAGAGGCAGTGTTGCAGGAATGCCCTAATGGTGTCTGCTAGCTCTATAGAATAAAATAAATGGAAATGATTTATAATGCTGTGCTGCGTGTCAAGACTTAAACATATTTGAGACACAGCAGGATATATTGCTTCCCTTAGGACTCATATTGTACATTTTATCTGAGTCGTAATTTTAATTAACTGTCCTTGTTGAGATAGTTTTTCCTCCTCTGAAGGTAATCAGAGTTGGTATTCGAAATGATGGAGTAAATGAATGGTTTTCAGATTTTATTCCAGGGTCAAGCCAGAGGTTTCTGCTTTATGGAATTCTCCACCTTAGCTCTGTGATGCTGGCTGAGGAAACCAGGGGAAAGCCTGCAGTATCTAAAGCAGATTGGAGTGGATAATAACAAAGTGGTGATGCCTGTTAGGCTATTGACACCTTCAAATAGTTGTATCGATTCATGCAATTTCCTTCTGTTCAGGAAGATGAGACTGGAGGCCATGGCAGCTTTCCCATTGTTAATGTGTTTATCCAAGTAGAAAAACCACTGTAGTTATTAATGAATAATTCTTGTCCAGAAGCAAAAACACATTTTTTTCTTACCCCAAATCACCTTAAACGCAGGAAAAGAATAGAAGAAAAGAAAAGGAAAAAAAAATTTGGATTGCTGTCCGTTTACATTTAAAATGAATGGTCTAGAATAAATGTGATTCTTCATTTTATGCAACTCCATAAGGCAGAAAACAATGATTGAGGATATGGATTGACTCTTGATTTTAATTAGGTTGGCATGAATACATTTATGTAGTCAAGTAGGTGTTCTGACGAGAGAGCTCGTTATGTTCAGGGAATGTGTCTGAAATAGTGTTATATTGTACTATCCCAAGCTTAGTACACAATAAGTGCTCAATAAATATGATTGATTTGATTGATTGATGGAAATTTAGTCTGAATGACTTCAAGGTCGGAGGTCCAGACCTCTTGTAGTCTCAGAAAGTGAGAGCAGTCATAAAACTCTTACTGCTCTCATCACATTGATACACCTATCCTTGGGTTAATCTTGAATGTGTGTGTGTGTGTGTGAGAGAGAGATTGAGTGTATACATAGTTGCCAATTTCATCAGCACGTGAGGTTCTGTTAGTTTTATATATGGTATAGGCAGCAGAAAGCACAAACTCTGCGCAAAAACTAGGCTGACTGTACTACACACTCCCAAGTAACACTACAGGACTTTCACCCCATGAGCAGCTTATAAATATATGTTGGATGATGGACTGAAGTGGAGTTTCAGACATTTCCCAGTGCAATTTGGTAACTAATATGAACTTAGTGCAAAAACATGCTTCCCCAGTTTATAGCTTTAGGCATTTTCTTTTGTTTCCTGAGTTAGTAAGGCTGCATTCTCTGAGAGGACACCCTAAGAGAGAATGCCTTCACTCAATCCAGGCATATACTGAACTTGGTGGAAAGACTTGGGTGCCACTCAGAACCTATGCCAAGAATCCATTGATCAATCAGTGGTAATTATTGAGCACTTTCTGAGTGCAGAGCAGCGTACTAAGCACCCAAGAGGGTACAGTACAGCAGAGGTGGTGGACACATTCTCTGCCCCAAGGAGCTTACAGTCTAGAGGAATTTGCAATCTAGAGGGCTGACCCATCCCTTTGAGGTGAAGTCAATGGGGCCTGAGATTTCTGGGCTCCCCAAACCTAGGTACCTTATTTCTGGGCTTTTGTCTCCCCCATCATTTTCCTCTCCTCTTCTTAGGTGCCACCCTTAGATCAGACAGTCATATTAAGAGAACTGTCGGCATGGTCCACTTCGATGCCGGGACTCATGGAGGGGCTGTGAGGCTTCCGATTCTGGAGTGTGCTGTCTGCCAAGCAGTAGCATCTGGGAATTGGCTGACTGTTCACCAGTAACAGCTGATGATAGAGATCACCCAGAGGATGTGTGTCCTGTCTTGTCTTGCCTTATGCCGTCGAGTCGTCTCCGACCCATAGAGACTCCATGGACACATCTCTCCCAGAATGCCCCACCTCCATCTGTAATTGTTTTGGTAGTGTATCCGTAGAGTTTTCTTGGCAAAGATACGGAGGTAAATTTGAGTTTCCGCCCTCTACTCTCTCATTGACTTGTAGCTCATTGACTTCCACTCTCTGGCCACCGCCCAAGTTAGTAATGGAATGGATATGCCTCGGCTTGGCTCTCCCTCCCATAGTTGAGACTGGTAGAGTATTGGAGCCTCTCCAGGTATGATCCTGAGAGGGGTGTTTGTCCTATAACCTCCCCTTAAAAAAAACACTCACCTTTTTTGTATATAGTGAACTACGACAAATGGTACTGATAGCAAATATTCTCATCATTACCTGGCTAATGAGGCAGATTGTATTAGGATGCCTGACAAATGTGGATTTGCTTTTTTTTTCCTTTAACTGACATTAATTTGGTCCCATGGGGACTAACTTCTTGAGACAGTTGTGGTCATAGACAATTTTGAAACAATGTTTAGGTTGGTAAGTCTTTCAGTGTATTTTGCTAAGATTCTAAGATCATAGAAAATGATCAAACAGACATTTTCAAGGTTACATGTTCCCTATTTTCTTGATGATACAAAACTTAAGTGGCCCAATAAGATTATTCTAATAACAATAATGATCATTATCATTATCGTAAAAAAAATGTTGCGTTTGTTAAGCACTGGACTCAGCATTGAGATTAATGCAAGATAATCAGGTAAGATGCCACTAATAGATAAACTGATAAGAGGATTCAGTTAATAGCTTTAGTCATACTGTAATTCCACACTGCAGTTTTTAAGATAATCAGATATTACTTTGATTATATCAGGTCACAATTCTCAGGAACACTTTCAAAATTCTCATGGTTACCTTACTTCAGCAAAGATGGGTGAAAAATTTTCATGATTCTTCCTTCTCCAAGTTAAAGGTCTAAGAAAGAAACAAAAATAACAACAAAAAGCAAAAACAACAAATTTAAATTGAAGCTCCTGGAAGAATCAGGTTCAGTTTAAGACCCGAAGAAATCATTTTCCTGAGTAATCAATTAAATCGTTTTGTATTTCAGTGTAACGTTCTCTCTAGATATATGGATATCTATATATATATATCTCCTCATCAGGTGATAGGTGATCTGTCTTTACTAAAGTTTTAAATTCATGTAAAAAATATTAGAAAGATAAAATGATCAATATTGTAAAATGAATATGATTTGATAATAGCATATATTTGTTATCCACAGTGTTGTAGCAAGACAGTCCCAGTTGGTTCATCAAGGTGACTTCTAATTTAATTAATAAGATAGCTAAGAAGAATGAATGAATCAGTGGGGACCCTTCCAGGATGTTGGCAACGCTCTATTTCTCTAATACATTTCTCCAAGAGCTGTGATTAATTCTGAATTTCTTCCAATATAAAGAAGCAATAAAATTTACACAGGAAAACATTAATACATTAGGTATTGCAGTACCATTATATTGCAGTGTTGATTCATGGCAGCTACTTACCGGGTGATAATATTGATGTCAAAAATCACTGCAAATGAAGTTGTTTTGTAGTACCTTCATTCCAAAATACACTCTTTTTAGGCTTTGGGAAAAAGCTTCATTCATGTAAGATAGACATATAGCATCTCAACAGGCATTGCTACCCCAGTTTATATTTTATACTCATCTTGCCTTCTAATTATAATAATTCTGTGGTATTTGTTAAGCACTTGCTATGTGCCAGGGACTAGGACCCAGTCCCTTACCCACATGGGGCTCACAGTTTAAAGGGGAGGGAGCACAGGTATTTAATCTCTGCTTTACAAATAAGTAAAATTGATGCACAGAGAAGTGTAGTTAGTACAGTGCTCAAATGTTTAGTATAGTGCTCTGCACACAGTAAGTACTCAATAAATACAATTAACTGACTGATTCTTTAAATGATAGAGATAATGTTATTTATTGAATCCTCATCGAGTGTAAGCATTGAATTAAGCGAGGCCTAGTAGAGAGAGTGCAGGCCCGGGAGGCTCTACTACCTGGTCGCTGGCTGATATTGGGCAAGTCATTTAACTGCTCTGTGCCTCAATTTCCTCATCTGTAAAATGGGGATAAAATGTCTGTTTTTCCTCCTACTTAGACTGTGAGTCCTTTATGGGACCGGAATTATTGCCACATAGTAAGTGTTCATCAGATACCAAGGTTGAATCATGATTATTGTCATTGCTTGGAAAGAACAAGGAAAGGACAAGTTCTTCCGGAACTAAGGTCAATCGTTTTTCATCACCGTCACTTTTATCATCCATGCCATCACTCTGTGTCTTCAACAGTGTTCTTATACTGCCTGTTTTTGCAAGAGTGCAAGGTCCCCAGGAGGAGGTGAAAAAAGCACAAGTGACCACAGCAATGCCACAGAAACCACAGGACAAGGGGTCAAAAATGATGGTCCTTTGCCTCAATCAGCAAGGAAAAATCCTGATGGGTGCCCAGCCTTCTGCCGATTACTGACTTTCAGGATATATCAATTAGTAAACATATTTACCCGTCAGGACAATAAGAAATTGGTGAATGAGACTCTTCATTTCAGCCTAAAGACCTTTGGGAGTTATCTTAACTGGTTGCCTATGGTTTAAGTATTGATGAGAAGTAAAAAAGCCGAGCAAATTTGCATTGCTTGTATCTCTTTGCGAACCAACCCAAGCTGGGTACCTCAATCTTTTAGCTGGCTAGCAGAAATAGTAGTTAGCTAAAGGGTGGAGTCTATCTGGAGATTACCTCACCCTGTATAATCATTAATAACTTAGGCTGCCAAAGCCTTTGAGAAGTTATATGGTTGTGATCCCATTTTACAACAGGCTTGGGAGGCAGAAGGAACTGGATTCTACTTCTGGCTCCGCCACTTGTCTGTTGTGTGACCTTGGGCAAGTCACTTAACTTCTCTGTGTCTCACTTACCTCATCTGAAAATGGGGATTGAGTCTATGAGCCCCATGTGGACTATGTCCAATCTGATTTGCTTGTATCCATCCCAGCATTTAGTAAAGTGCCCTAACACATAATATGTGCATAACAAATATCATAGTTATTATTATTATTAAATGAGGGAACTGAGTCAAAAATTCTGTTTCAAAACTCTGTGCTCATACTCTGTCCAGAAACTCTCCAACAAAGACAGGTGTGAAAGCTTCCCTCTAGAGCACTTTCTGACAGTAGGGAAGGCAGAAACTTACTCAGGGCATGCCTACCTTGTCCCAGCAATCCACCTTTAAGCAGATCGGTGAATGGCACTCTGAATCTTTAAACACGTATTCAAAACATGGACGCATCCATTTACATAGTGGAGCCCGAGGAGGGAGACAGCCAAATTTTCAGTTCCGTGTAAATTAATGCGGAGAAGCTAACCACAGCCCAGGCTCTACTACAGAAGAAGTCAGACCCCACAGCGGTAGCAGTAAATGAGTATTACTGAGATAACAGTTTAGAGGAGGCAGCTGGAGCATTGAATAAGGTCACAACTGTTGTTCGAATTATCTCCTATTTTTGAAAACATATTTGCTCTTCAAACATAATATAGCATATCCACACGGTCTTTTTCAGGATAGAATATATTCACTGCTGTTTAAGATATGGTAATATACGATTAACATGCCCATTTGAATATGTTCATTAAAATCTAGAGAAGGGACGAATCAAAGCTTGGAAAATCAATGAATGTTTAAAATGAAGTCAATTTGAACATAGCCCAGAGATTTTACTTGACTCCGCAATACAGTATTTTACTTTTTCACTTTGTTTATTTTGATAATGTTAATAGCACTCAATTTTATGGGAGACTCATGGTCTGGTGTTAGAAGACTGGGATTAGTAGTCTGGAAGTCCGGGTTCTAGTTCTGCCTCTACTGCTGGTCTGCTGTGTGTTCTTGGATAAAAGCACTTAACCTCTCTGGGCCTCAATTTCCTCATCGGTAAAATGGGGATAAGATAGATTGTGAACACTCTGTGGGACAGTCACTGTGCTTATATCTTCCCCAGCACTTAGCATATAGTAAGTACTTAACAAATACCATAATAATGACCCATGATACAATAATTTTTACCCAGAGTGTTTGCAGTTTTAGTCTGTATTTTCTTACCTTTCAGTGGATGATGACATAATGCCCAACTGGATTTGAGTTTACATCTCCTTTAGATAACTATTTAAACCCTTGTAGCTGTCCATTTTCAGAGCCAATCCTACTGATAAAGAGAGTCTTTCTGTACATTTGTGTGTAGAATAATAATAATAATAATAATTATGGTACTTGTTATGTGCTTACTATGGGCCAGACACTGTACTAAGTGCTGGGGTGAGTACAAGCAAATTAGGAGAAGCAGCGTGGCTCAGTGGAAAGAGCACGGGCTTTGGAGTCAGGGCTCATGAGTTCGAATCCCAGCTCTGCCACTTGTCGGCTGTGTGACTATGGGCAAGTCACTTAACTTCTCCGTGCCTCAGTTCCCTCATCTGTAAAATGGGGATTAAGACTGTGAGCCCCACGTGGGACAACCTGATTCCCCTATGTCTACCCCAGCGCTTAGAACAGTGCTCGGCACATAGTAAGCGCTTAACAAATACCAACATTATTATTATTATTATTAGGTAGGACATAGTCCCTGTATCATGTGGGGCTCACAGTCTAAATCCTCATTTTACAGATGAGGTAACTGAAGTACAGAGGAAGAGAAGTGACTTGCCCAAGGTCACACAGAAGACAAGTGGCGGAGTCAGAATTAGAACCCAGTTCCTTCTGACTTCCAGGCCTGTGCTCTTTCCACTCCACTGGGCTAATAATGATAATTGTAAAGTGCTTAATAAGTGTCAAGCACCGTTCTAAGCACTGGGGTATATACAAGGTAGTTATGTCAGATGCATTCCCTGTCCCACACTGGGCTTACAGTCTGAGTAGGAAGGAGATCAAGTATTAAATCCCCATTTAACAGATGAGGAAGGTGAGGCACAGAGAAGTTAAGTTACTTGTCCATGGCCACACAGCAGGCAAATGGTGGAGCCAGGATTAGAACCTCTGACTCAAAAACACACGCTCTTTCCACTAGCCCAGAACTGCTCCACTGGCTGAAAAGACCAGTGCTTGGGTGAGATGGGGAGGATCAAGCACTTAGTACAGTGCTTTGATGTTGGTATTTGTTTGTTAAGCGCTTACTATGTGCAGAGCACTGTTCTAAGCTCTGGGGTAGACACAGGGGAATCAGGTTGTCCCATGTGGGGCTCACAGTCTTAATCCACATTTTACAGATGAGGGAACTGAGGCACAGAGAAGTGAAGTGACTTGCCCACAGTCACACAGCTGACAAGTGGCAGAGTGGGGATTCAAACCCATGACCTCTGACTCCAAAGCCCGTGTTCTTTCCACTGAGCCACGCTGCTTCTCCAGCACACAGTAAGTCTGTGCTGCTTTGTAAGTGCTGCTAAGTAAGCTGCTTTGCACACAGTAAGGGCTCAATAAATACGAATGAATGAATGAATGAATGAATGAATGAATGAATGAATGAATGAATGGATGGATGGGTTTTAGATTGTGAACCCCATCCGGGACAGAGACCGTGTCCAAACTGATTATCTTGTAGTACAGTGCTTGGTTCATAGTAAGAGCTTAACAAATATCACCATCATCATCAACTCCTTTTTCACACAACTGCCCTTGCATTTATGCTTTGGCAGATACACATTTTCTCAGCATTAATTTACACCAACTTACCTATTTATTCTTCTATACTTTTGTTTTCAAAAGTTGTGATATTTTGTGGGTGTCTGGGGTCTGTCAGTCTCTCCCATAGATTTTTAGCTCCTTGAGGATAGGGAGCGATTGCTTACTCACTTGTACTCTCCCAAGGATATAGTACAGTGCTCTTGTTTGATTAATCAAACCTCAAGCATGCCATCAAAGAACGGGTTTAATATACCTGGACCTTCAACTGTCCTACTTCACTCTGAAAGTGATGAAAGAAGAAAAAAAAAGCACAGACCGTGCATCCTCAACTCTGACAAGATCAATCAGATCGTTGCCAGATAAACTAAAGATTTTGGGGAATTTCTAAAGGCAGCCAAATTGGTTTAGTAATGGCAAAAATCCTGGTTTGTCGATGATGACAAATCTTTTTGTTCAGTGTAGAAAGATTTCTGGTTCTCTCTGCACTATTCATGTATTGGCCCCACTGCTAATGTCATATCTTCTCAGCCACATTTTATTCTAACGTCCCACTGTGACTCTGTGGGTGCGCCTCGTCCACGTTTCACAAAACTCTAAATGCAGTCATACGTATAGTTTCTTGATGCGCTGCTGCTGACTTTTCTTTCGATCTGGTAATATATTATCACGTTCAGCACATGAGAGCCAATAGGTTAGTGTATTATTGCATTCACTTTTACTGTTGGCTTTCTCTCGCCTTTACATAAAGGTTTTTATTTCTGAAGTCCTTGAAATCCATAAAAAATTGACATCATGCCTCTGTCTATTTATTATTCACCTTTCATACTCCTTTCCTCTTGATTGAATTTCAATCTTTTGTAGTGTTTTTTAGGACCACAGAATTCAGAGGTTGCCAGAAGGACTGTTAAACACAGCAGAATATCCTGGGTGAAAGCAAAAATTGACAGATGTTAATAGGGAAATGTGGAATTCTTATTGCATACTGCAATAAAAGAATAAGCCACTAACACTTTCCATCTATAAAACTCCACCCCAAGAGGATTTCTTTTCCTCCAACATCATTTCCCTGTGTGAAATGTCACCCAAGGTAAAAACAAAAAATAGTAAAGCATCATATAACCCTGTAGTTGCTGTCTTGAAAACACTGTGTCGTGATGGCTAAGGGTGAGCAGCATTCCGCGAAACAGTGGTGTAAAGGAAGGGAATGTTTGTAGTGCAGAACATGGCATAGTGGATAATACATGGGCCTGGGAGTCAGAAGGTCATGGGTTCTAATCCCGGCTCAGCCACTTGTCTGCAGTGTGACCTTGGGCAATTCACTTCACTTTTGGGGGACTCAGTTACCTCATCTGTGAGGTGGAGATTGAGACTGTGAGCCCTGTGTGGGACAGGAACTGTGCCCAACCCAATTTGTTTGTATCCTACATAGGAAGCATTTAACAAATACCAATATTATCATTACTATATTGTGGAAAACCTAAGAGCATAAAAATGTTATTACTGAACCAGAGTGACAATTCACCAGGATCCAGATCGAGGATCTTCTTGACAGAGGCACCCGAGGATGGTTGGAGGATCAGTCTAAGGGTGGCCTTCCTTGAGAACTATCATACCAGTTAAGGAGAGGCCATTTCATCTTCCTAACTCCTAACAGTATGCTTTGGAACTGTCAGACCCAGGCATCTGTCCTCTCCTATATCAACGCTGACTCTCAAACTCCTTTCCCCCTCCTACCTTACCTCTCTGATTTCCTACTACAACCCAGCCCAAACACTTCACTCTAATGCTAGCCTACTTGCTGTACCCTGATCTTGTCCATCTCACCTCTGACCCCTCACCCACATCCTACCTCTGGCCTTGAACACCCTCCCTCTTCATATCTGACAGGTGTTCACTCTCCCCCCTTCAGAGACTTATTAAAAGCACGTCTCCTCCAAGAGGCCTTCCCCGACTAAACCCTCATTTCCTCTTCTCCCACTCCCTTTTGTGTCACCCTTGCACTTGGATTTGCACCCTTCATTCACCCCTCCCACAGGTCCCCCAGCACTAATGTACATTATCTGTAATTTATTTATTTATATTAATGTCCGTCTCCCCCTCTAGACTATGAGCTCAGTGTGGGCAGAGAATGTGTCTGCTCCTGTTATATTGTTCTCTCCCTAGATCTTAGTACATGCTCTGTACCCAGCATTCAGTCGTATTTATTGAGTACTTACCATTTGCAGAGCACTGCACTAAGTGCTTGGGAGAGTACAGTACAAGAATAAACAGACACATTCCCTGCCTACGGCAAGCAAGCTCTCAGTAATTACCATTGATTGATTAATTGACTGATCTTCCATACCCAATCAGGGCTCAAACCAAGGTTGGCCTCATCCAAAACATGGAGCTTTGCTTTGTGCAGGGGCCGAGGTTCTAATTGCAAAAATGGAATCATTGGGGAAAATGGGGAATTAGTTGATTATGCGCTGGAAGTAAGGGGGATAGACAGGGCAGCAGAAGTAGCATGGCCTAGTGGAAAGAGCCTGGGTCTGGGAGGCAGAGGACTTGGGCCAGCTCTGCCACTTGTCTCTGGTGTGACTTTGGGCAAGTTACTCTACTTCTCTGTGCCTCAATTACTTGATCTGTAAAATGGGGATTAGGACTATGAGCCACATGTGGGACTTGGACTGTGTTAACCCCATTTGCCTGTATCCTTCCCAGTGCTTACTACAGTGCCTGGCACAAAATAAGCAATTAACAAATACTACAGTTATTATTATTATTATTTAAGAAGAGAAGGAGAGTGAGGCAGACCTTGATTTAAGGCTTTAAAGAGGTTCTCGGTTCTGATTCAGAGTACATGAAATTTTTATAGTTATGATCAACCTCCAGTTGACATTTGCGCATGGTTCTGATCTTGTTTTGTAGCCTATCAGATTGTACTAGGAACAGGCTTTTTGTCTTCCCTAAAGATTCCAAGCTTGATTCTCCTGTCTGGGGCTCCTCAGAATGTAACACCCTGTGGGCTGGGAATGTGTCTGTTTATTGTTATATTGTACTCTCTCAAGTGCTTAGTACAGTGCTTTGCACATAGTAAATGCTCGATAAATATGGTTGAATAACTACTCACTCTTAGGAAGCTCGAAGGGGAGAGTAATTTTTTTTTTTAGTGGTTCTTATTAAGCACTTACTATGTGTCAAGCACCGTTCTAAGCACTGGGAGTTAATCAGGTTGAAAATAGTCCCTGACCCACATATAATAATTTTGGAATTTGTGGGGCTCACAGTCTGAGTAGGAGGCAGTAGATTGAATCCCCATTTTTATAGATGAGGTGACTGAGGCACAAAGAAGTTAAGTGACTTGCCCAAGGTCACACAGCAGACACATGGCAGAGAAAGGATTAGAACTCAGGCCCTCTGACTCCCTGAGTTCTCCCTCCTGTTGGTGATTTTCCATTTAAAACAGGCTCATATCTACTCCTAACAGAGGTTTGTTGGCCAAGGACACAGGTTTGTTGATCAAGGAGTAAGCACTCTGTCCTCTCTCACTCTCTTCCTCAACTCAGAGGATTTTAGTTCTGTGTCAGAATTGCAAAAGAGAGTCACGGTGGTGGTTATGCTGATAACAGAATGACCATCAGTGTTCTCCACCTGCCCATCTCCTAAGGGGCTTGTGTCCTATCAGAAGGGCACCTTGAACAAATACATACCACAGTGTCCTTGGGCTGGCTCCAGGAAGAACTCCCTTTGTGGCCTGTCTCCAGCTCACTCTCCCACTGTGCAGTTTTGCTCTTCTCATAGGAACAGCAGGTCAAGGATTATTAACTAAAGTGGCTATGCGCCTTACTCTGTTGCTGAACGACAAGGGAATGTGTAATAACTGTTCGCCTCAACTGTCTGGAGGATACGGACTGTACTTGTTGGGCAGAATTTGCGTTCAACAATAATAAATCCTATATTAAATTTTATTTTTCCCCTTTCAGTCACTCAGAATATGTCTGGTCACGTAATCGTTACTTAGGTACCGAGTAGTCATGCATATCCCAAAGTCAGTCCACCTAGGCAGGTGGGTGGGGATCATGTCTGCCATTGTCCTCTCCCAAGTGCTTAGTACAGTGCTCAGCACATAGTAAGTACCATTATTTGATTGATCTCTTTTCTCCCTGCATCACCTGACTGGCCCACATTAGTTGGGCTAGTGCATGCTTATACTGGGCATCCTGACTTGCTTTGTTGGAAGAGAAATGAGCCCATTGTCTTTTTAAGACCATCCCTTAGGTAGAGCGTTGGATAAATGTTAAGTTGAACAACCAACAAAGAGGTTGTAGAAAGTTTAACTCGTTGCCTTTGCACTTCTATAATTTAAAAGAATAAATAAATCAGTCTAAGACTTTTAAAAGTGCCGAACCACATTACCATATATTTCCCACTATGTTTTTTTTATGACTCTGGTTCCATTAAACAATTAGGGCTTTTTGACTTAGAGGCTGAGGAATATGTCTCACCTCTCCTGTATTACTTATTCACAAACAGCATCTAGCATGATTTAGACTGCTAATGTAGCCTTTCTGCATTAGAAAATTCAAAGCCTAAGGATTGCCCATGTCAGTTGTGCTAAAGAGTCCTGACAATCACTGTCCCATTCTGAGGGTTCAACACAGTACTACTGAGAAGCAGCATGGAGGAGTGGATAGAGCATGGGCATGGGAGTCAGAAGGACCTGGGTTCCAATTCCCACTCCGCCACTTGTCTGCTGCGCGATCTTGGGCTAGTAAATTCCCTTCTCCGTGCCTCAGTTACCTCATCTGTAAAACAAGGAGTGAGACTGTGAGCCCCACGAGGGACAACGACTGTGTCCAACCCAATTTACTTGTATCTACCCCAGTGCTTAGTACAGTGCCTGGCACATAGTAAGTGCTTAACAAATAACCACTATTATTATTATTGTTACTATCAAATAGGATATAACATAAAAAGATCCTAGAAGAATTAGGATTTCATCTAGTGGTTTTCAATACGTTTGAAATGGTAGGCATTATTTCCAAGTTACAGAATGTATAATAATAATTATGGTATTGATTAAGCACTTGCTGTGTCCTAAATGCTGAGGTAAATACAGGATTATGAAGCCAGAAACAGTCCTTTTTCCACATGGGAATCACAACCTACCTTATTCCATTTTGCAGATGAGAAAACTGATGTCTAGAGAAGTTAAATGACTTGATCAAGTTTATATAGTAAACCCATGGAGGAGCTGAGACTCGAAGACAAGTCTCCTGACTCCCAGGCCCACTCTCTTTCCATGAGGCCACACTACCTTACAACATCTGGGGGAAGAACCTGAAGCTAAAGTTAAGGGAAACCCTTATAGCAATGAAATAGATTTAGATACCCTGCTGGAGCTGTGGTTGTTCCAAGGGAAGTTAAGTAAACAAGTTTAGGCATCGTCTTTATACAAATTATCAGAAACCAACTGCCTAAAAGTACAGCAAAACCAGTCCTTAACCCTTGGCCTTAAACAGCACTCTCTCACTTCTGACTGGAAGCCTATGTCCAAACCCAATTTTCAATCTAACTCCTGCATACAGAAAAATCAGTAAATGCCATTGATTGATTGCCCCAAACTGTACCAAGGCCCTAAACCTTACCCAATAACTGGATCTTAGACACTTGTTTTTAGGTGACTAGATTATCACTTTCATTTTTACAGGGTCAAAAGATAGACTACTTAGTGATGCAGAGCAGTTTACAGCTGACAGTATCTGTTATTAATAATAATAATGATATTTCTTAAGCGCTTACCATGTGCCAGGCACTGTATTAGATGCTAGGGAAGATACAAGCAAATCAGGTTGGACACAGTCCCTGTCCCATGTGGGGCTCATATTCTCAATCCCATTTTACAGATGAGGTAAGTGAGGCACAGAGAAGTAAAGAGATTTGCCCAAGGTCACACAGCAGACAAGTGGCAGAGCTGGGATTACAGCCCATAACCTTCTGACTCCCGGGCCTGTGCTCTATCCACTATGCCATGCTGAGTAGTAGATTGAGCGTGGGCCTGGGAATCAGACGGTCCTGGGTTCTAATCCTCAGCTCAGCCACTTGTCTGCTGTGTGACCTTGGGTATGTCATTTCACCTCTCTGTGCCTCAGTTACCTCACCTGTAAAATGGAGATTAAGACTGTGAGCCCCATGTGGGACAGGGACTGAATCCAACCTGCTGGTCTTGTATCTACCCCAGCGCTTAATACGGTTCCTGGCACACAGTTTGTACTTAACAAATGCCATAAAAAGAAGTGCTGTCTCTAACTCCCTCATCTCTAGTCTGGTCACCAGAAAACATTGCCTTTACTTCTCTCCCACATCCTTCCTGACTTTGACTACCTTGACAGATTTCAGTCAAGAAGTTTATTCAAAGACCCCTGGCATTGGCCCTGAGGATGATGATGACGATGCCCCTCGTGAGGGCTGTGTATCTTGGCTTGGCCCAGAAAAATCAGTCACTCAGCGTACTTCTTCCTGTCTCTGGTCAGGCAGCTAGGGAAGAGGAAACATTTGCTTCACTAAATAATTTAGAAAAAGAGATGTCACCCTATTTCTCCATAAGTGGAAGGTCAAGCCTCTCAATACAGTACTCACTTGAGAAGAAGGTGCATTATCAGAGAATCGATTATATTTTCACAAGGAAAATGACTGGGACTTAAATGAGTCTCAATTCTATAACTGGAGATTTAAGAGGAAATTCTATCTTTTTGTGTGTTTTTTTCTCTTTAACTTCAAGAGAAATGATCTTGCTGACATATTTGAAAATGAAATATAAGAAGCAGTCTCATATTAATAACAATAATAATAATTTGTTAAGTGCTTACTATGCATCAAGCTCTGTTCTAAGTGCTGAGGTAGATACAAGCTAATCAGGGTGGACACAGTCCCTGTCCAACAAACGGTTCACAGCCTTAATCCCCATTTTATGGATGAGGGAACTGAGATGCAGAGAAGTGAAGTGACTTGCCCAAGGTCACATAGCAGAAAAGTGGTGGACAGGAAATTAGAACTCAAGTCCTGATTTCCATGCCCATGGTCTATCTGCTAGGCCATGCTGTTGGAGTCTTTTCTCCTTTATAGTTCTGAAGTATTAATTAAAGACAATTCCGTTGCTGAAAAAGAATTCATATTTATCTGCATTTTGGAACAGTAGCTATTTCTCGGGATTATATTTCCAGTAAAATGCTCTTTCGTTCAGAATGGGGAAGTACTCTGTGAAAATGAACAGCTGAAGTTATTTTATAATATAAACTGCCAACATTTTGCATGCCTCATTTCTAGAGAGAGGTCTTGGGGACCAATATATACCTTGTAAGAAGTGAACATAATGCAAAAATCCATTTTTTTCTGTGTGTCTTCAGAGCAGGTGGCAAGGTATTGGACTAAATAATGGAAAGGAGTTCTAGCAGTAAAACTATATTTCTTATTTTCGGGAGATAAATTTAAAATATCTCAACAGGTTTGAATTCAGCTTGGGAACAGGAAAGGCAATTCAAGAAAGCAATTCACTTTTCATAATTTTAAACATTATTTTCATCCTACATGTCTCTCCCTGGTTTCTGGGTGGCATCTAATGTAAGTAGAGCTCAGTAAACTTGCTTTTGGGAAGCAATGTGGCCTAATGAAAAGAGCACGGTACTGGGAGTCAGAGCATCTTTCATCCATTCATTCAATCGTATTTATTGAGCACTTACTGTTCTAAGCACTTGGGATACAACACAATACGATACAATAGTAAACAGGCACATTCCCTGCTCACAACGAGCCCATCCGGGTTCTAATGATGGCTCTTCCACTTGCTTCTTCTTAGACCTCACAGTCAATTACCCTGAAAGAGTAGACTTTGGAGTAATCTTGGGAGTGTAACAAATCTCTCATCCCCTACTCTACTACAAACTGGTTCTCCATTTTACATCAACCCATACAGCCTCTTTTTCCCTCTTCTGCTTGGCTCTGCCCCAGGACCTTTCACCTGCCAAACACAGTGTTTTGTATAGGACGTGAGAAGGTTTTTGAAACAGTGGAAAGAGTTTTTTTGTTTTCCCTAGTATCCTCAGGATAATCTGGTGTTTTCTCATAACTTCCTCTTCCTTCATATCCAACAGATTGCCATTTTCCCCACCTTCAAGTTTTATTAAAATCACACCTCCTCCAAGAAGCCTTCCCTGACTAAGCCTATCTCTCCCTTTTGCATTGCCTATGCACTTGCATCTGTACCCTTTAAGCACTTGATACTTAACCCAGAGAACTTTTACACATATCCATTATTTATTTTAATGCCTGCCTCCCCCTCTAGGCTATAAGCTTTTGGGGACCAGGGAATGCATCTGCCAACCGTGTTTGTTTTGTGTGTTTCATGGCACTCGTTAAGTGCTTACTACCTGTCCAACACTGTTCTAAGCAGTGAGAAAGGTACAAATCAGTTAGGTCGGACACAGTCCCTGTCCTGCCTGGAGCTCAAAGACTCAAAGGCATTGAATCCCCATTTTACAGTTGAGGAAACTGAGGCACAGAGAAGTTAACTGACTTGCCCAGGGTCACACAGCAAGCAATTGGCAGATCCGGGATTAGAACCCTGGTCCTCTGACTCTTGGGCCCAGGCTCTTTCCCAAGAGCTCTGCACACAGTAAGCACTCAGTAAACATCGTTGATTGATTAACAAAGAAAAGAAACACAGCAATGGAACATAATCTATCTTTCATATATAGAATTCACTACTAAAGTAACCCAGAGAAAATGCTAGACAAGCAAATTACATTAATCCAGAACAGGGTAGGGACCAGGCTCTCCCTAGGCTAAATAATTTTCCTGATTAAAGGGAATTGTAAAAAAACCCAATTTTCAGAGCAAAGGGAAAAACTAGTTTTCAGTGTCCATGCTCTACACTCCCTTAGTTCCATGTGTTCAAATCCCGGCTCCGCCGCTTGTCAGCTGTGTGACTTAAGGCAAATCACTTAACTTCTCTGGGCCTCAGTTCCCTCAACTGTAAAATGGGGATTAAGACTGTGAGCCCCACGTGGGACAACCTGATCACCTTGTATCTTCCCCAGCGCTTAGAAGACTGCTTTGCACATAGTAAGCGCTTAACAAATGCCATTATCATCATCATCCATATGCCCAGTCCACGAGCCTCACAAGCAGCTGTGAGCTGCTGTGACTCTGAATCTGGGTGGAGGACAATGCAGGAAAAAAATAGCACTTTTTTCTGAAGAAAGGGGATTTGCAGGGACATAATAGTCTGGAAAATGGGAAACATCAGCCACGTTGCTGAGAAATAGCCAAGATATTTAAAAGCTAGTCTTTCTATTTCACTGTTTGTATAAATGGTGCTGCACAATAGGCATGAAATGACGGTAAAAGACATAAAACATGTTAGGAAATCTATGCCCCAAAGAGCCTGCAGCAGTACAAAGTCAGCGTCCATAAACAGGGAATGATTTCAGGTATTTTATGGGGCTGTTGGAAATCATCACCCAGGGAACAGCATCTAGCAGCCTGCCCTCCATTGTATGGGGAATGGCGTATATGGTCAGGGAGAGATGGGGAAGAGAGAGCTGGGGTATGGGGAGAGAGGTGGAGAGATGGGCAGGAGAACTCACTTTTCCATCTTTGTTTTCAAAATTCAGAATTACTGGCCTAGGAATTTTCCCCGTGGGACTATCTCCCTTCCTATAAAGTCCATAAGAACAAACTCTAAATCAATGAAAAAGTCCACAGAGCCATAGTCACTCTCCTGAGCTGACCACCCCCTGGGTCTAACTGACTGCAAGGCATCATCCCCTGCTGCTGATTTGCCCGCAGGAGTCCTAGCTTGTTTCATTCTCAGTCCGATTCCCAAATGGAAGCAATGTAAAGAGCATTTCGCTTCCCCTTGCATCAGAAGCCTATGTCTGGATTTCTTGTCTTCTGTGTGCATGGAGCATTATCTGGTGGTGATCTGCTCATTTGCACGGCTGCCCAGAGATGAATGGATGCCTTAGTTGGCTGTGTTTTTAAAGTCAGAATGGCCCAACATTCTAATCCCCTCTGCTGGGTCCCAGAATTTTCACCCCTCCAATCTCACGAGCCTTTTGGGGGGCACCTCAGCTACTTCCTCCCTACAGGGCCCCCCACAATAGTCATACCCTGTGGAAGCAGTCTGTTTGGTGCACCCAGCAGATCAGCATGGAAGGGACACATTTTCATTATGCCGGGGCCATGAGGAAGGTTTATTGCTTCTCTGTCAGATGTGTAGGTTTACATTACAGTTTACATTTGAATTAGACTAGTGTCTTTGTATCAACACAAACATCAGCATGTTTTTCAACCATGTAATCTGAATTTCATTTCTGTGACTCTTGAAAATGTACACATATTATTTGTCAGCAAGAAAATAAATGAAAAGTTAACTGGACTCCAAATCATTTGCAGAATTCTGATATGGTCATGTCTATTGACAGCTTTTTTGTCAGTCCTTGTTTTCCAAAAAGACAGTAGTAGTGTATGAACTTTTGATGACCTGTAAATGGGAAAAGAGGTGGACTTTTTTGGCTCAGGAGTATTTCGAAGTCTAGTGGGAATTAGTTTTATTGCAAAGAACAGGTTATGGCAGATCAGAATGTACCTTGGATCTGCCACAGTCCTTGGAATATAGCAACTGCTTAATAAATACAACTATAACTATAATAATAACAATAATAAAGTTACTTCTGTGTGATGAGTTGAAGGAGGAATCATAAGTCAGGAGTACTGAAGAAACTCAGTGAAGCAAAAACCTAAGTGATATGGCTTAATAGTGATCAGTTTGAGACCATGGTGAAAGACAGGCAAGCAATTAGAACCGGAACATATTGCCAACACAAGGGGGGAAAAGAATCAATCAGTATTCATTCATTCTAAGCATTTACTGAGCTCTTATTGAGGGTAAAGTACCATAGTAAGCACTTTATATGTACTGTGCACCTATTGTGTGTAGAGCACTATATTAAGAACTTGGGAAGGTACAATAGAGAAACAGATTGTCTAGAAAGAGCAGGGGCCTTGGAGTCAGAGGACCCGTGCTCTAATCCCAATTTTGCCAAATGTCTGCTGTGTGACTTTGGACAAGTTACTTAACTTCTCTATGCCTCAGTTATCTCATCAGTAAACTGGGGATTAAATCCTACTCCCTCCTACTTAGATTGTGAGCCCCATGTGTGACAGGGACTGTGTCCCACTTGACTAACTTGTATCTACCCTAGTGCTTAAAATAGTGTTTGCCTCATAATAAGCACTTAACAGGTACCATAATTAATTAAAATAGAGGTAGAAGAACCTCCTCACAAAAGCTTGTAGTATAACGTGTAGTATAAGTTAACCCCCTTAACTAAAATTACTTTTTAAAAGGAAGAATTGGTCAAAGAGCAGCCTATGTTCTCAGTCATCTAGTACAGTGCTCTTCCCACATCAGGGGCTTAGTAAATGATGTTGAGCACAATGCCAGAAAATATGGTTAACAAATACAACTGCATATTTGGCAACAATCGTTAAATACACAGATTGGGAAAAGGATTATTGGTCATGCGTTGGGTCCAGTTGTGTCACACACACACACACACACCCCTCCCACCCCACCCCATAATACGGCCTAATATAGGAAAGGGAACAAAGATGAGAAATGATAGCATCTCCCCTGTGGCTGTGGTTTTGTGTTCAGTAATTAACATTCTCCAGAATGCCATCCAGGCAAAAAAAAAAATTTTTTTTTTTAAGACCTTTGGAAAATGAAGTATCAGAAACTGATGAAAGCTTTCTGAGATGCATTGTCATGGATGACAGATGAGGTTTTGTTTTTATGCTTAATTATGCCCATGCTATTGAGATCCTATTTATCCAGCTGCTGTGTAAATGAGAGTCTTGTTCCCACAAACGGATCCACTCCTTTTGGAATCTTCCAGGCTCAGGGGGCCAAAATGGAGGTGCCAAAAATGTTCATATGAGAAAAGTAAATGACAGTTCTGTTATTTAAGATTTCTCAATAAAGCCACAGCTGGGTATTTTCTCTCTGTTGATTTAGGCCACAGCCTTCCTTCAATTGTACCTTGATTAGACTGATTGAAAAGCATCCACATGCATAGAAACAGTCTCAATAGACTACTTATCCAAGAATCGGCATTCTCAGAGAGATGGGGCTGCCTGTGAAAATGAAGAGATTTATTGTGTGGAAAATTATTTTTGTTTCACTCAAGCCACTAGAGGGCAGTCTGGAAAGGTAGAGATTTGAGAAAGAACCTTTTTCAGTGAATATAAGGAGAAAAAAAGTCACAAAGAACACCCACTCATGAATAGCTAAGCATGGTAGCAAAAAACTTACTCATCACAAATACCATGTTATGTTTTAAGTAGCTTGAAATGAGCAGACACTGAGAAAAGATTAAGTTCTTTGGGTCAAGAGAAGCCTCCATGCTCTTAATATTCAACATTCATTCATTCAATAGTATTTATTGAGCGCTTACTATGTGCAGAGCACTGTCCTAAGCGCTTGGAATGTACAAATCAGTAACAGATAGAGACAGTCCCTGCCCTCTGACGGGCTTACAGTCTAATCGGGGGAGACAGACGAGAACAATGGCAATAAATAGAATCGAGGGGAAGAACATCTCATTAAAACAATAGCAAATAAATAGAATCAAGGTGATGTACATCTCATTAACAAAATAGATAGGGTAATGAAGATATATACAGTTGAGAGGACAAGTACAGTGCTGAGGGGATGGGACGGGAGGGGGGAGGAGCGGGGGGGGGGGGAAGAGGGTTTAGATGCGGAGAGGTGAAGAGGGGGGTAGAGGGAGCAGAGGGAAAAGGGGAGCTCACTCTGGGAAGGCCTCTTGGAGGAGCTGAGCTTTAAGTAGGGTTTTGAAGAGGGGAAGAGAATTAGTTTGGCGCACACAGACTCACATGAAGTTGCAGAAAGTCTGCATTGGAGTTGTAGTTTTATGGTAAACCAATAATGAACAGTCATACTATCTCTTCTGCTATAGCTCATATTTTCATTACAAGTTTTGGTTAGGTCATGAAAGAAACATTAGAGAACTTCGTCTTACAATATGGTTCTGTCTGGATACATCTTGGTATGATGTTGGAAGAAAATATTGTGTGGAAACTCCTCCTCTAGATCGTAAGTTCCTTGAAGGCAGGAATACATCTACTAACTCTTATTACATTCTCCAAAGCACTTAGTACAGTGCTCTGCCCATGGTAAGGCCCAATAAATACCATTTACTGAGTGATGGCACAGATTGAGTCAAGTCTTAAACTTGGAAGAGACCCTATAAGAGAATATTTGTGCAAAAAAACAAAAGCTGTGAATAGGCTTCTTTTACACTCTGCTTCCATAACTGCATCCATCAAAATTACCCTGCTCTCAATGCTGGATTCAGTTTATAGATTTTGGGTTGCCAAAAGTAGGTTGAATTGGAATAAAAAGAAAAAGAAATATATCTAAGCTAATATTATCCATGGGATTCTTTGAAAATGCCATAGAAGAAGGGACTGGATCCCAAATTTCAGTACTTTCAACATGCACCCTTTCATTCTCTGTCAGAGGTTCAGTACGATACACTATTAGCTGAAGACTTTGTAATACTTTGTACATTATGTATAAATAATCCTCTTTAAAGTTTGCTTAAAGTGCACTTTAAATATCAAATACAATCTTTGGTTTAGTAGATGGGTCTTCATTCTGAGGTATGTAGATTTTAGTTTCAAGCTTTTCAAATAGAGGCTAGTCATCAGAGTGTGATGAAACCCCATTGAGAGTGGCGTTTCAGAAAGAATTGTCAGCCCTGATTCTTGACCTTTTCTTTTTAGGAGAAATGCTGAAAGGGTAAAAGTTCACCTAAAATTCGTCAAAACTTCCATGAGAGATGGAAGGAAATAAATAGAAGGAAAAATATATTTTGGCCATTGTCAATGGATTATTGTAGTAAAGTAGTAATAATATTTAGCGAATGTCCATTGGTTCTGGTAAATTGGACTAGGCACTAGGGAAATTCAAGAAGTGGCATAATACCTGGCCATAAGAATCTCAAACTCTAATGGGTTTAATTAGCCAAAAAAAATTTACAATTAGGGGGCTCAAAATAATTCATTGAATACTAAGAAAAATTGTAAGTAAGTCTCTGAGTGCTAAAGATGACTGAAGGGATGATATAGTTCAGGGTGCAGAGAAATTCATTAGGTAAAACTTGTTGGAAGAGATGGGATTTTAGGAGGACTTTGAAAGTTGGGAGACTGGTGGTTTGGATGATGTGGGGAGGGAGGGAATTCCAAGCCGGGGGAACAGCACAGAGAGAAGGAAGCAAAGTACTGTTTGTTGGGGATTAGCGACTGCATGTTGGGAAGAAAAACCCAAAGGTTGGGGAATAGTAAGTGAAGAGAGGATAGGCAAAATGGGACCAGATAGTGGAGAGTAATGAAATCGGTTTTGAGGGTTTTAGTTTGATGCAGAGAGATAAGGGAAGACAGCAGACAGCTTTGAAGAGATGAGATAGGTGGTCGAGAAGTGTTCAGGAAGATGATCTGAGCAGTCACATGAAATGTAGCAAGAGACTGGGTGTTGAGAGAGAAAGCTAATGCAATAGTCTAGCCATGGCAAGACCAGAGCCTGTAGCAGTTTGGAGAGAAATGAAGGGGCAGCTCTGTTCTTGTGATTTCTTTTTATCTCTTGGTCTTTTCACTCAGTTTAATCTTCAATAGTTGTGTACTCTATATGTTTGAATAATTTAACATTTTATCTCTTTGGTTCTACCAGCTATGGAAACCTGGGAAAGGCCACATCAGAAAGGTGTCGAAAATTCCTCCTGGGAATTCCTCTTTGGCTTTATGTAAAGGGAAATCACTCCTCTGGGTCCCACTTTACTCATCAGCATCATGAGGCTACAAGATCCAACTAAACACATGTGCTTTTTTTTCAGTATTTGTCAAGTGCTTCCTATGTGCCAGGTGTTGTACTAAGCCATGGGATAGGTACAAACTAATGAGATTGGACAGAATCCCTGTCCCACATGGGTCTTACAATTTTAATCCTCATTTTACAGATGAGGAAACTGAGGCACAGAAAAGTGAAGCGACATGCTCAAATCACACAAAATACAAATGGTGGAATCTGAATTAGAACCTAGGTCCTTTTTACTCCCAGGACCATGCTCTATCCACTAGGCCATGTGGCTTCTTCCTCTGTTGCAGATGTCTCTAGCGGTATGATGAGGGCGGGGTCACCAGCCATGCATAAATTGTTTTTCAGCTGCTCCCCCAGCGGCTGCCACTCTGGCAATGACAGTAGGCTTTTCCTCTTCATCTTGCAAAAGGAAAAAAATAAGAGGGGAGCAGAAAGAGGAATTGACCCCTCGGTACCCCAGCGGACACACAATCTTCTGGACTCAAAGGAAGCAACTGAACTCACAGAGGCAGCATGGCCTAGTGGAAAAAAACCCGGGCCTGCGAGCTAGAGGACCTGGGTTGTAATCCTTCTTCTGTGGTATGCATGCTGGGTAACCTTGGGCAAGTCACTTAGCTTCTCTGTGCCTCAGCTTGCACACCTGTAAAATGGGGATTAAACATCTCCTCCAACTCCTACTTAATCTGTGAGCCCCATGTGGGACAGAGACTGTGTCATACCTGATCAACTTTTATCTACCCCAGCACTTAGAACAGTGCTTGATACGTAGTTAGCACTTAAACACTATGTCCATAAAAATTTAAATGTCCCTATACCTCTGGTCATGTATTAATCTGGCCTAAGGGAAAGGGCATGGGAGTGTGAGTCAGGAGACCTGGGTTCTACTCTTAGCTCTGCTGCTTGCCCTTTGTGATCTTGGGCAAGGTACTTAAATTTCTTAATTACTTTTAAAAAAGCACGTATCAAATAATCACTGTGTAACACAGAATACCAGCTCTAATTGGGGACTTCTGAGAATAGTTCAGAAGAGATTTTCTCCTCCTTTAGACTCTAAGTTCCTGTGGGCAGAGAACGTCTACCAACTCAGTTATATTGAACTCTCACAGGAACTTAGTACAGTGCTCAGCACACAGCAAGCAATAAATATGACGGATTGATTGAGTCATAGGTTCATCTCCAGCCGCCTTCATTTTAATCAGTTTCTTCCCTTCCTTCTTCACAGACTCGACAAAACAAGTAGGCCTCAATTCCCAATGCTAGTTCCTTGATAAAGGGGAAGTTGATAATGAATTTAATCTTTCAGGTCTCATCAGCTGCTTTAGGAGATACTCTATAATGGAATGTTAGAGATGAAATGCTAAGAAATAAAGCTAGACATGGGCTGTCCGTGTACTCTCTTTGCATTACAGTGTTTATCAAAACAACCTAGCTTTCCCAAAAGGGTTCAGTTTGTAGATTGGGGCTTACCATTAGCAGGTTAGACTGAAGAGAACAAGAAAAATGATTGATCAGATCTGAGTTTGGTCACAGCCACCTTTTTTTGAGTGAAGCTGGACTCCAACTAAACTAAACATTTTCCTCTCCTTTGCTCCACAGGCTTCCTGACCCCAATGAATGACTCAGATCAGTCTCTCCTTCAGTCTTCATTCCAAGGATGCATGCAACTCATTCAAGTGGATGACCAGCTGGTAAATTTGCACAAGGTGGAGCAAGGAAAGCTGGGACGTTTTGCCAATGTTAGCATTGATATGTGTGCCATTATCGACAGGTAAGTTTTTTGTTTTTTGAAAAACACAGTGAAATTTGCTCTTTACAGAAGAATGATAATTTAATCGTGCAGAAAGAGGGCCAGTGGTATCTGTTAAAAGCACGTGTTTTGTTTTAAGGAGAAGAGGGACTCGGGCCTTAAAGAATTGCTTTGAGGACAGACACGTGGCCACCTTTAGCCGCCGGATCCACTGATCTGTGCCTTTTAAAGCTGGGCTAGTTGCAGGCTCCACTGTGGATCAGATGGGGAGATTTCCCCACAGTTGGAAGAGTCCTAGTGGACCAGATTGCCTCAAATTCCTTCCCCTAGGGGATCTACAAATTGGAGTTCTAGCCTAGCCTATCCTTGATTCTGAGACTTCTCTGAAGCCTAGAGAAGACTCAAACCGAACTGATTTCTAGCCCATGGCTCAAGGCCTCTAATTGGAGAAAGCTCTGGGACCATTTTAGGCCTTGAATTAGGCTTCTTTGGTCTACTAGCAGTGGGAACACCCTTAGTATTATTCATTCAGATATTCAGAAAGATAGGATTTAAAGCTTGATAAACCTTCCCAAGTTACAGAGGCGACCACTTATTGATGCCAGTGCCATGAATATGTTCTTTTTAATAATCTCTAATTCCTTTGATGAAAAATTAAGTCCTGATTCCATTTCCACTTCAGTAGTTTTAATGTCATAACAAGTTTTGTCAGTGTATGCCCAGGTCAATTCATTTATCTTTAGAGAAGAGAAAATACTTTGACATGGAAAGTGAATTGACAGTAGCTGTATATTATGTGAGCAAATACACATGTATTCCATACACACACACACCCACACCCACAAGCATGTGCAGGAGTACCCTAGGTTATGGCCACAATCTAATAAAACAAGTCCAATTACTTGACCAGTCTTTGAAACCACATCCCACATTTTCTGGAGTAAGTGTGGGGTGTGATCTCAAAAAACAACGGTCCTATTGCCTGGTGAAAAGTATTAATTACCGTTAGTAATGTATAGCACCTAAAATAATTTCTGATTATTTTCCAAGAAGTTATGTCATCTATCTACTTTTATCACATGTGAATCTATGGAAAAATTAATCCCTCAGTACAACCCTTTTTGCTACAACCACATTTTCAATAAATTTAGCCCTGTTGTACCATCATCTGTATTCTGCCAAAAAGAAATGATCACATTGAACATATGTTGGTAGAAAATGCAAATATATCTATTATATATATTTAATGATCTACTTAGTGTAACGTGGATCATTAAAGCACCAACAAAATTAGTATGGCTTTTTAGTGCCATGGAAGTTTCTTGGGCTGAGTGTGAGTAAATTTAAAGATTTCACAAAGACTGATTCTCTAAACTAAAGAAATATTCCATATTGGGCACAGGAGGTTATGTATTTGGTCATATACATTTTTTCTATAATATATAAAAATGATTTATTTTAAAGAGACTAAATCCAAAACCAGTTTTGCAGTATTTGTAACACCTTAGCGAGGAGAAAAATTTCATTTTTCTGGTGGATAAATTGCATCTTAATTCTACTTTGCAATGGATGGGCAGACTAGTGAGATTCAATTGTAAACGGTATTCCAGTGAAGACCCATTTCTTTGGAAAATGATAATTACAAATATATATGCATTTAAAGGAACTGTGAATGAAAAGTAATCATAAAGTTTCACCATAGTATTTAAATTATCACACAAACTAGAAAAGTACTTCTGTGGTAGTGGAAACCCACAATTTATGTTCCATTTCCTAACATTTAAATTAGTACCCCTTTTGTTTCTCATTTCTCAAAATCCTCCTCAATTCCTAAGAATCTGAAATGAAGCTCTTCTATATTATGCCTATCTTTGCCCCTGATGAAAATTGCAATGACCTAGTGAAGATGCAAACAAATGATTCATTTTGTTAATCTCACCATCTTCCCAAAGTTAATGAGTTTTCACATTATGATCTTGACTAACCTATTTGGATTCAAATAAAATTCATGAATGATAGAAAAATGTAATTTCCCCATCTTGCACAAAGCTACACCTTGAATTTTTGCCTTCAAGTTGGATTTAACTAGGGCCCAAAATTCTCAGACCAATTTTCAAGAGATGTTGTCATTCACTGTTTAGTAAGATATCTTATTTCCCATAGGCTGAGGAACAGTGACTTCCCTATTTTTAGATTTGTAAATTTTGAGTGTTTGATAGATACTTGTCAACCAGCTGACTGGGAAGAAAGGAGGGAAAGATGGAAACTGAACAAAAGATTTTTGTGATATAGATACATGGTTTCCCAACATTCTTGCATGATAGTGTTCCTCTTTTTCTTCATCTATTTCCATCTGCATTTTGCTTCCAACTCCTTATTCATCTGCTCTGTCCCTTTGCCCTCTTGTTTTGTGGAGTGGGATTCAGTGGATAATGGTGCTTTGTTTATTCTGTTTATATTGTGTGTTATTTTGTACACTTCACCAATGGTCCATCTCAAATTGCATACTTTGAGAATCTCTAGAATCCCACCCTTCCTCTCCACCACATTGCTTCCTTGCTGATCCAAGCATTTATCATTTCCCACCTTAACTACTGAATCAGCTTTCTCACCGACCCATCTACCTCTTTTCTCCAGTCCACATTTCACACTGCTTGCCTGGATCAGTTTTCCAAGAATACATTCAGTTCATGTCTTCCCACTTCTCCACAACCTCTAGTGGTGGCCCATCTATCTCTGCATACAGCAGAAACTTCTTACTATTGTCTTTAAAATACTCAATCGATTCTTTCCCTCCTACCTTAGCTTACTGATCTCCTACTTCAACCCAACCCACACACTCTGGTCTTATAACACCAACCTTCTCTCTGTACCTCAATCTTGTCTATCTCGCCACCGACATTTTGCCCACATTCTCCCTTAGGCCTGAAACTCCCCACTCCACTTCATACGTGACAGTCCACTGCTCTCCCCATCTTTGAAACCATCTTAAAACCACATCTCCTCCAAGAGGCCCTCCCACATCCTTCCTCCCCTCTGAATCAACTATGATCTTGGCCATGCACTCCTAAAGCACTTTGATAATCTCCCTGTTCTCACAATATTTATGTAAATATGCTTTTACTCTACTATTTCCCCTGCCACTAATCTGTTTTAGCATCCATCTCTCCTGTAGATTGTAAACTCCTTGAGGGCAAGGGATCCGTTTACCAGCTCCATTTTATTGTACTTTCCCAAGCGCTTCGTACAGTGCTCTGCACACTGTAATGACTTCTTCAATCGTATTTATTGAGCACTTACTGTGTGCAGAGCACTGTACTAAGCATTTAATAAATACCATTATTTGATTGAGAATTGGTGTTCTAAACTTGCCAGTCACTCGACACATGGAAGCTATCCCATTTGCTCAAGCATCATCAGCTCCATCGTGACCATTTGAAAATGTAGTACTGAGAGCTGTATACAGTAATAATAATAATGTTGGTATTTCTTAAGCGCTTACTACGTGCCGAGCACTGTTCTAAGTGCTTGGGTAGATAGATACAGGGTAATCTGGTTGTCCCACGTGAGGCTCACAGTTTATCCCCATTTTACAGATGAGGTAACTGAGGCACAGAGAAGTTAAGTGACTTGCCCACAATCACACAGCTGATAAGTGGCAGAGCTGGGATTCGAACCCATGACCTCTGACTCCCAAGCCCACGCTTTTTCCACTGAGCCACGCTGCTTCCAGGTGCTAAAGTACCATGGTTTTTTATAGTTATATAGTGGCAGAACTCTACCTTTTTTATTTCCAATTAACATCTTTGTGATGCCCTTTGTTTTCATGTAAGTCTACATAGCGAAGGTAAAAATTCAAACTCCATTCCTGTTGTATCATACATAGTATGACTATGTTTAAATGATACTTACGGAACCCTAGAATTGTGTTGATGATTTTGCAAATATGTTTTTATTAAAACTGCCTTGTTGTATTTTAGGACTACATTTAGGTAAATTAACTTTTCAAGATGTTTTGTGATGTGTGCTGAAAAGAGAGTTAACCATTTTCAGTTTTGCTGGGCACAGAGATTTTAGCATTCCAATGCCTCGATTATCCACAAGACAGGAAATAAGTGAAAATGTTAAAACACAAACACTGCGCAAACCTCATTTAGCCTAACATTTTCAATGTCCTTCCAGTAAAAACATTTTATTTAGTATGCCAATGGATAGAAATATTGGCTTGTTGGAATTCCACTTCTTTGCTCTGGCAGAGTTGCTACAAAAATAGCTCAAATAGTTCACAAACTAGAAATTGACCCCCGGGTATTAGAAAATTTACTCTATCCATTTTTTTAAGTAATAGTTTAATCATTTTCTTGGGAAAAGTTCTTAATTGTAGAATCATAGTTGGTGACTTTTTGTTTGCATTTTTAATCTTTCAGCCTGTTAGCATGAAAAGCTTCAGAAAAAATATTTTATATAGCTAACATCAGTTTTGATCTTGATCACAGCATTTTTTTCCTTAATTTTTCTCAAAATATAAGTGATTTATGTGGAGAGCAAACAAGGAATTGAAAAATTTCAAAATACCTCTGGACTCTTGAATTTTCTTATACTTGTTCCATTTGCCGATCTGTTATAATAATGTTGAGCCTTATTCTCTTGAAGTACTTAAATGCATTTTAAAATTCCAGAAAGTAAAATGTAGGAGGAAAAAGGAAATCTGCCACCTTCATAGATTTACCCTTTCCTGCTCCTCTATGAAGTGCGTGGGATAGTTCAATTTGTTTTGGAATTTTTTAAAAAAATCTGTTCTTTGCATTTTAATATATCTGGGGAATATATTTGTGTTTCAGGAATGCTTGGACTGTAACAGCAAAGCAAGAAAACATTTTAGCATCAGCATAAAGAAATGAAAAACATGTCCATTAATTTAACCACATATGAATACAGTTTTAAGCTTCTGCTTCAGGTAGAGTGACTTCAAAGGATCTACTCTGAATATCAACTCCTCCATAGGCATATATCATGTCTACCAATTCTGTTGTACTGTACTTTCCCAGGTGTTTAAAACAGGGTTCTGCAATCGGATCAATCAGTGGTATTTATTAGTGCTTACTTATTGCATAGCATTGTACCAAGTGCTTGGGAGAGTACAATACAACAGAATTAGTGGACGGGTTCCCTGCCTATAATGAGTTTACAGTCTAGAGCACCCAGTATGTACTCCATTCAATAATAGGTACTGATTGATTGTTTGCCAAAGAGTAAGTGGGCCATTGCCCCCATTGCTCTGCCTTGAGGCTAGGTGAACCTTTTCCCTCTGGGACTCAGAAATCCTGGACTAGGTAGTTGGACTAGAATAAAAAATAATAATAATAACAGTGGTATTTGTTAAGTTCTTACTATGTGTCAGGCACTGTACTAGGCACTGGGATGGATACAAGCAAATCAGGTGGGACACTGGCCTTCTCCCACATAGAGCTCACAATCTCAATCCCCATTCTACAGATGAGGAAACTGAGGCCCAGAGAAGTAAAGTGACTTGCCCTAGGTCACTCAGCAGACAGGTGGCAGAGCTGGGATTAGAACCCAGGTCCTTCTGACTCCCAGGCCCGTGCTCTATCCATTAGGCAATGCTCTATCCACTAGACCACACTGCTTCTTTCTCTACATGTTGCTTGCTCCTTCCCTTCCCAATACTAGAACTATGGCTGAAGGGTCTGTGTTTCCAGGGAGGACTCAGTGGAGCATGCACCATCGTATAAGTCTCTCTGGGCAACAGGTCAGTTCAGAAATCTACTTCCTTTTTTTTCCCCCACCTCCTGATAATGTTTTTCTTTTTTAATAGTTGGGAATATTATCAATGGATTTCCTCACACTATAAATGTAATAGAAAAGCAGAGAATGAATGAATGGACATCCTAGAACTGTAATAATAATAGTTAAGAAGCACTTATATAATAATAATGATGGTACTTGTTAAACGCTTACTATGTGCAAAGCACTGTTCTAAGCGCTGGGCACTGTTCTAAGCACTGTTCTACAATATGCCAACCTTTGGGGAAAGTACAAGGTAGTATAATCAGCTAGTCAATCAGTGGTATTTATAGAACAAGTATTATGTGCAGAGCGCTGTACTAAGTGCTTGTAGGATACAACGGAATTTGTAAACACATTCCTTTCCCATAAGAAACTTAAAGTCTAGAGGGGAGCTTACAGTCTAAACTCTACAGTCAGACATAGCCCCCCTCCCACATGGGGCTCACAGCTGTAGAGAGAAAGAACAGGTATTTTATCCCCATTTTACAAATGAAGAAAGTGAGGCATGGAGAAATGAAATGAGTTGCCCAAGGTCACATCGCAGGCAAGTGCATAGCTGGATCCACAACCCTGACCTGCTCCACAGAACCAGAGGACGTCAACTTTTTACACAGTAGCTTAAAAATGGACTATGACGATTAGGAATAGCCTGTTGTGTTCTCATTATGTCTGTCAGCTCAGGTCATTGTAATAACATTTTTGCCCCCAAGTTGTTAAAATAGATGAAACTAAGTTTCCCTTAAGGGTGAGATATCGCTAGAACCTCAAAAGAACGTACCCTCAAACTGACTGGAATATAGTCAGTGTCTCTCTGAAGCGTGACTTTATTCCTTGTTTTGGGTAGAATGCTGTTGAGGAATTTAGAGATATCCTTCCCACAACACACATCTCTCCAGACCAGGTCACTGTGGTTCTGGAAGAAACAATTTTGCCTTTGCCTGTGGTGATGATTGCAGGGTGACTAATATTAGATTTCGTGAACACGGGGTTTGTCGGGGACACAACTCCTTGTTATAGAAGGATGCTGTAAGACAAATAATGTGGGGTGTATAATACTGGATATGAAAACTCTGCAGTCTTTAGTTTGTTTTTCATTCCTTTATTCATTGTTGTTTGCTGTATTTACAAAAATGCTACACTGTTATTAGTTTTTCTCATCCGTGAACTGTAGCCTGGCAAGGAAACCCCTGGAGACCAAGGATACTTTCTTTGACAGATTTCTCTGAACTTCTGCAAAACAAGCAGCAATGTGTCTTCAAAGCATCCAGGAACCAACGAAGGCCAATAAATATTAATAAATGATGATAGATTCAATACAAGAAGTTTCTTAGTGCTCTAGGCTCAACCCAGTTATTACTTCAAAGATAAATTTACAGCAGGAGGGGATGAGAGAGAAAGAGTGGTGTACTGGTTGAGTTGGGTCTGGAGTGGATTTTAATGACTAAATAAAAGCACTTTCAGTGACAACCTAATAACCCAACTTCCTAAAATATCCCTCCCCCTAAACTCTGTGCAGCTTGAAACCCCTAAGCAACATGTGAAGTGCATCTACAAGATTAACTTTGCCTTAAACAAGGAACACTTGTTAGTTTTAATACTGATATCTTCCTGCTCTTCTGCTTCTTTGGCATGAAATCAAAAGGCTTCAGTCTTCATCAACCTGATAATTGCTTCCAGGGTTTCACTTCAGTCATGGTACCCTCTGTGTAAAAAGACACAGCTTCAAAAGTGATTAATGTTCTTGCAAACTTCTAACATTTGGTTGAGAATTTTCAGTACAGTGTGAACAGCACTGTGTACAGTGGTGAACAGCAGTGTTTTTTCCTAGTTAGCCAAGAAGCAGAGTGGCTGTGGAGATATATACTAAGTGTGTAAATATGTAATATATATTATGTAGTATATTATATATTAATATAATATATATTACATATTTAGTAAGGGGATTCTTGTAAGTCTGGGCTATTTAGAAGATCCTGTTCCACCCTCAACCAGAAAATAATTTTCCAGAAGCCCAAATTTTCACCAACCACAAAAACCTTGGTGAATTTTGAATTTCAGTATCTAAATTTGGTGATTCAGAGGTGCACCAACCTTTCATTTTGAATGCTGGAGTGAAATTAGGATCACATCATTTAAGAAGGTTGGCTAAGTGTTTCAGGACCTGGCTCTTTAGACTGGTTTTCCCCCTAACCACAGTTGGAAACCGTCTGTGTGAGTTCTAAGAACTTCATTAGCAGCAAATACTAATCCCTGCTGGGGGCAGAGCACTGAGTAAGACACTTGGGACATACAATCAAAGGGAAATATATGTTTGCATGTAGATTAGACTATGCTCTATGAAAGGCAGTGTTTACTGAGGACTGGGTATCAATCCATCAATGGTATTTATTGAGTGCTTAATATTTGCAGAGCCCCTACTCAGCACTTGGGAGAATACAACAATCAACAGACATGTTCCCTGCCCCTAATGAGCTTCCAGTTTAGAGGGGAAGACAAACATTACTATGAATAAATAATTTATGGTATATAATTTAAAGACATGTACATAAGTGCTGTAGGGTTGGGTAAGTAACAAATGTCCAAATATTCAAAACACCCAAAGGTCCTTTTGAAGAATCTGACAATTACTCTCCACCCTTCAAAGCCTTACTGATGGCACATCTCCAAGGGGCTTTCCCTGACTAAACCCTCCTTTCCTTCTTCTCCCACTCCCTCCTGCATCGCCCTGACTTGCTCCCTTTATTCAACCCCCTTCCCAGCCCTTATGTACCTATTAGTAATTCGTTTCTATTAATGCCTGTCTCCCCCTCTAGACGGTCAGCTCATTGTGAACAGGGAATGTGTCTGTATAGTATAATCTTCCTAGCATTTAATACAGTGCTCTGCATCCAGTAACGGTTCAATAAATACAATTGACTAAGAGGCTTGCAAACAAGGAAAGATGAAACTACAATTCCCAGAAGGCAAGGGGGTGGCTGCCTCGTGATCTTTTTACACTACAGGTAAGAGTGGGGCGTGGGTAAAGACGCACACCTGAGTTTTCCTGTTGAGTAGAAGAAGTGCCTTGTAATGTTTTCCTCCCGATGACGTGTAGTGAATTGGTTTTCCTTCTTCCTTAACTCCAGAAGGGTAAGTCTTTATCCTCTGATTAAACAGATGGAAAGGATAGCCAGGGAAATGGGGGTCGGTGATCTACTTAGGAGTTTTTCTTTTGTAAATCTTTGTTTCTGGTTTCCAATCCCTATTTGAATTTGTTTCCCCTCTTTTCCACCTTGTCTCCGTTTGAAATCTTATCTGCTACCCCCACAGCGTGATTGGAGTTTTATGGCTCTTCAAAGTATTCAGGCAGACTTCTGTCCGGAATCCACACCCCTCTTTTTTGATTACCTGTTTTTTTGGAGGTGGGGGTAAAGCTTTTCATTTTTCCTGTCCTAATAAAGTAGTATCTTTCTAACAGTATCTACATTTTCCTTTCAATGAATAAGCCAGTTCTGAGTTTCCCTCAGAACATTCCCTTTCTTTTATCAGAAGTCATCTTTAGATGCCTGCAAAAATGGTAGCTGAATTAAGGCCTTGGTGAATTTTGAATTTCAATATCCAAGTTTGGGGATTGAGAGGGGCACCGGGGAATGGCGTTGGCAAAAGGGGAAAACTCAAACTTGACATTTTCAGTCAAGTATCTTTAAGGCAGCAATGGAGAAGTGCACAAGCATAGACATATAATAATAATAATGTTGGTATTTGTTAAGCGCTTACTAGGTGCCGAGCACTGTTCTAAGCGCTGGGGAGATACAGGGTCATCAGGTCATCCCACTTGGGGCTCGCACACTTTGATCCCCATTTTACAGATGAGGAAACTGAGGCACAGAGAAGTTAAGTGACTTGCCCACAGTCACACAGCTGACAGGTGTTAGAGCTGGGAGTCGAACACATGATCTCTGACTCCGAAGCCCAGTCTCTTTCCACTGATCCACGCTGCTTCTGGTATTTGCTTATTATGTGTCAAGTACTGTTCTAAACAATGGGATAGATAAAAGTTGTTAGGCACAGTCCTTGTCCCCCTATGGGGCTCCCAATCTTAAGTATTGAATCCCCATTTTATAGTTGGGGAAACTGAGGTATGGAGAAGATAAATAACTTGTCCAAGGTCATACAGCAAGCAAGTGGTAGAGTTGGGATTAGGAACCCAGGACCTCTGACTCCTAGGACCATGCTTTTTCTACTAGGCCATACTGTTTCTACATAGCCTATGTGAAGGTATTGGGCTTCATCTGAAGGGACAGGTTGCAGGAAAATAATCTTAATACAGATGGGAAATATGATCCATAACCTTGGTTCTGTACTTCTGTGAGACACGGATACTCATTCTATCACTTCATGAAGAAGCTCAACATTTCTTTGGATGTAATTAGGCTTCAGCGTTAATAGCCCATTAAGTGTAATGGGAAGAGAGCACACCTGTGCTAAATCAGCTTGATGCTTAGCTGCAGCCTTGTGACCCAGTTAGAGAAGCATTGTCCTCTGAATGTAGGATATATCAAAATGGATACAGATTGTCTGCTCTGGATGCTTACTACATCCTTCATCCGCCTCCCATTGCTTTCAGTGACCCCATTTCAGTTCACCATACAGCCCTTGTTGGACTATCTTGTTTTCATCCATATTTGTGTATGTAGCCTACTTCTGATGTTAAGAGCCTGAACTTCGTTCCAGGACTTTTTGTTTGTGTTCTAGTCTTGACACAAGTACGTATTAACCACTTGCCAGCAGTGACCTTGGATAAGTCATGCAATTTCTCTAGGCCGCAGCTTACTCTTCCTTAAAATGGGGAGAGAATATCTGTTCTCCCTCCCTTTTAGACTACGAACTTCAAGTGGGAAAGAGACATGTGATTCGTTCTTTACGTATTGAGCGCTTACTGTGTGCTGGGTGATTGGGAGAGTACAATACAACAATAAACAGACATATTCCCTGCCCACAACGAACTTACAGTCTAGTGGTTGTGAAATCTGACAACCCAGATGAACCCTGAGCAGTTCCTTCAGCATCATTTAAAAGAAAAGAATAATTGTGATAATTATGTGCCAGACATTGGGATAGACACCAGATGATTAGGTCAGATAGTTTGTGTTGCCAGATTTCACAACTACAGTGGAGGTTGGGCACACCTAAAGCCCTGGAGGTATTCAGGTTGAGGGAAGTCTGATGCCACATTGCTACAACACTCCATCTGACGGCCTCATTAAGGATATGCTGACTTGATTTAATTTTGTCCGTTGTGTTTAGTGTTGCATCAATGGGCAGTGAGCTCCCTGGTTCCCAATAGAAGGCCCATAGGAAACCTAGTTCATAGAGTCAAAAATCCACAAGATCATGAAAGGCCATCCCCAGTTTCCTCAGCCTAAACCACAGTTTTTACAGCACCTTATGCCATTACCATTTAGGCACAAGTAAAAACAGTAAAACACATTTGCACTTTTTTTTTGGTGGTATTAAGCGCTTGCGGTTTTCCAGGCATTTTACTAGGCACTGAGATACAGGTTCAACACAGTCCATGGAGCTCACAGTCTTAATCCCCATTTTACAGATGTGGTGACTGGGTCACAGAGAAGTTAAGTGACTTGCCTAAAGTCACGCAGTCTCCATGCAAACTGCTACCATGCTGATCCAAGCACTATTCTATCCTGCATTGTCTACTGTATCTGCCTCCTCGTGGCCTCTTGTCTCTTCCCCCTCCAATCCATACTTCATTCTGCTGCGTGGATTATTTATCAGCAAAAACATTCAGTCCATGTCGCCCAACTCCTCAAGAATGGCTGCCCACCCTCCTCTGCATCAGACAGAAACACCTCACTTCAAAGCACTGTCAGCTCACTCCATCTAACTCACCACCTACTATAGCCCAGCCCGCACACTTTGCTCCTCTGGCACCAGCTCACTCACCTTCCTTTATCTCAACTTTCTCACTGCAGACCCCTTTCCAACATCCACCCCCTACCCTAGAACTCCCTCTCCCTCCACCTTTAAAGCACAGTTAAGGTCACATCTTCTCCTGAGGCCTTCCCTGATTAAGCCCTGTCTTCCCTGGCTCGCTCTCGCTTCGTGACCTTGTGACCTTTGAACATTTGATATTCATCCCACCACCAACCTTACAGCACTTATGTACATAACTTTAAAGTTTATATTATTTCTAATTCATTCATATTAATGGCTTTCTCCCACTCAAGACTGTAAGCTCATTTTGGTCAGGGAAAGTGTTTGCTAATTCTGTTGTACTCTCCCAAGTGCTTAGAACAGCGATGTGCACATAGTATGCACTCGGTAAATACCATTGATTGAAGTGGCAGAACTGAGATTGGAACCCAGATCCTTCTGACTCGCAGGCCCATGCTCTATCCACTAGGCCACACTGTGTAGAAAAATCTCTTTACAAAGATTAATTTTTGCTTAGTATGACCATTCTGATTTAACCCTGGAAGGTCTGGGTTGTGGGTAAGAGGTTAATGTTCCCAGAATTAGGTATATTCTCATTCTAATTTGCATGGACTCTCAATTGTATTTGCCCATTTTACATGCTTGGACTTCCATAATTATGCTGGAGCATGCTCAGCTGAAGCCCCATAATATTTTTGCACATGTAATATAGACACCCCGTAATCCTCAGAGACTTTAAATCCACTTAAACACTGCTCTTACTCTTGCCTAGAGGGAAGAGGAACGAATGCTTGAGGTGGTGTCAAAATGCTTCAGTTTTTAAACAACCTAATAATAATAACAATGAATGCTGGTGTCAAGTGCTTACTATATGCAGAGCCCTGGGGTAGATACCAGATAATCTCAACAGTCATCATCAATGGTATTAATTGAGCACTTATTGTGTTTAGAGCACTGTACTAAGAACTTGGGAGAGTACAATACAACAGAGTTGGTAGACACATTCCTGGTCAACAAGGAGGTTACAGTCTGGAGGGGAAGACAATCAGATCAAATACAGTCCTTGTCCAACTTGAGGCTCACAGTCTGAGGGAGAGAGAATGGTATTTTATCAGTTTTACAGATGAGAAAACTGAAGCCCAGAGAAGTTGAGTGACTTTCCCAAGGTCAGACAGCAGGCAAGTGAGAGAGATATAAAAGTTGTCCATATGGCCACTGCCTCTTCTCCCTGTGATTCACTTTTCATAAAAAAACTTATTCAGCTATATGGATTTTTTTTTTTTGGTCAAGTACTTAGTATGTGTCAAACACGGTTTTAAGCACTGGGATAGATACAAGTAAATTAGGTTGGACACAGTCCCTGTCCCGCATGGGGCTCACAGCCTAAATAGGAGGGAGAAGTGAGGCACAGAGAAGTTAAGTGACTTGCCCAAGGTCACATAGCAAACATTTGTCAGAGCTTGGATTAGAATCCAGGTCCTCTGGCTCCCAGGCCTATGATCTTTCCAGTAGGCCACACTGCTTCTTTTGAGATTAAAGCTTATATCCACAATTCAAGTAGCTGCACAAGAAGGGGTAGTTCTCAAGAACTCTTTCTAAGTCAGTTGCCAACAGTATTGTTAGTGTCCAGATGGTACATTTGTCCATTAGGATTTCAACTCAACATGTGTACAGAAATTATCGTTGAAATCTGACGGTTCCCAGCAGCTGCTAAAAGTGGGTTTGGGTTGCCATAGTTGAATGGGTGAATTTTTACAGTGGTTTGTTGAACAGGCCCAGGTGCCAAAATTAAAAGAAAAATCTGTCGTCCGATGCATCGTTACATTTGCATGCTGACAAATGAATACGGCAGTGTTCAGTAATTGTCTATTTATAGTCAATAGATCCTGAGAAGTCTGGGTTTATTCTACCTCACAAATGCAGCATTCTTCTTCTATAGCACACAGATTTGGAAAGGTATGACCTTTTTTCCATCCTCTACTTCTTCAGGATGTCTTCTTTATGGTGTTTATTAGGTGCTTATTCTGTCCCAGTCACTGTACTAAGTCCATACTCCACTTGTTTACAGTCCAGCTCAGCAGTCTCCCAGCTGCTTAGTACAGTGCCCTGAAAACAGAAAGTGCTCAATAAATATGACTGATAAATAATGATCATATGAAGCACTGTGGCCTAATGGAAAGAGCTCAGCATTGGTAATAGTAATAATTAAGCACATACTATGTGCCAAACATTGTTCTAAGCACTGGAATAATAATTATGGTATTTGTTAAGCCCTTCTATGTGCCAGGCACTGTACTAAGTGCTGGCATGGAGACAAGCAAATTGGGTTGGACACAGCCCATGTGGGGTCACAGCCTCAATCCCAATTTTACAGATGAGGTAACTGAGGCACAGAGAAGTTAAGTGACTTGCCTTGGGTCACACAGCAGACAAGTCGCAGAGCCCTTGACCTTCTCACTCCCAGGCCCATGCTCTATCCACTAAGCCATGCTGCTTATTTAGGAAACCAGGGTTCTAATCCCTGGGCTAGCAGTCCTTCAGTTTTCTTATCTATAAAATGGGGATAAAATATTCTTCTCAGACTATGAGCCCAATTTACTGTGCCTAATCTGGTTATTTTATCTCTATGGCATTTAGCAAAGTGTTTGGAACACAATACTTAAACTGAGAGCCCCTTGTGAGTCAGGAACTGTATCTGACTTGATTAACTTGTGTCTACTCCAGTGCTTAGAACAATGCTTGCCACATAGTTAGGGCTCAAGAAATACGATGACAGTGGTAGTAAATGCTTAACAAATGCAGTGATTATTACCTCAACACTGGAAGTGACATCAACTGGTTATTTGGTTAGAGAAGCAGCGTGGCACAGTGGAAAGAGCCTGGGCTTGGGAGTCACAGTTCATGGGTTCGAATCCCGGCTCTGCTGCTTGCCAGCTGTGTGACTTTGGGCAAGTCACTTAACTTCTCTGTGCCTCAGTTACCTCATCTGTAAAATAGGGATTAAAACTGTGAGCCCCACGTGGGACAACCTGATCACCTTGTTTCCCCCAGCGCTTAGAACAGTGCTTTGCTCATAGTAAGCGCTTAACAAATGCCACCATTAATTTGGTTTGCTTCGCTGAGACTCCTTACAGGACTGCCCTTAGACAAATATGTTTTTGGAATGGTCTACCCAGGGCTATGCTGAGCGAGTTTTGAGCGGGGCAATTGTTGCAATCATCTCTCTAGACTGGAAGTTCGTTGTGGGCAGGGAATGTGTTTACCAACTCTGTTCTGTTGTTATATTTTTCTCTTCCAAGCGTTTAGTAAAGTGCTCTGCACATAGTAAGCTCTCAGTAAATACAATTAATTGAAGCATCTGATTGAAGAGGACACACTTAATTGGTGTTTGTTAAGCACTTACTACATGCTAAGCACTGCACTAAGCACTGGGGTAGATACAAGATCATTAGGTTCCAAATGGGGCTCCCAGCCTAAGTAGGGAAGCCAAGAAGCAGCGTGGCCGAGTGGATGGAGCACGGGCCTGGGAGTCAGAAGGCCCTGGGTTCTAATTCCAGGTCTGCCCCTTGTCTTCTGTGTGACTGTGGGCAAGTCACTTCACTTCTCTGTGCCTCAGTTATCTCATCTGTAAAATGGGGATTAACACTGTGACCCTCATATGGGACAGGGACTGTGTCCAACCTATCAGTTTGTATCTACTCCAGCACTTAGAACAGTGCCTGGAACACAGTAAGCGCTTAACAAATACCATAAAAAAAAAACATAGGGAGCACTAGTAGTGCTCATGGTCTTCGAACTTTGAGTGAGGAGTCCACCCACTCTTCCATGAAGGTAGGGAAATGCGTTGAGCTGAGATGGGAAATCTTCTTCCTATCTTTCAGCAGGAGCTACAGCAAAGGTTAGACATAGGAAAATAAGTTCTCCTCTCCCGCTCCTCAGGGAAATGTAAGCTGGGATGCAATCTAGCCTAGTGGAAAGAGCACAGGCCTAGAAGAAAGAGGACTTGGGTTCTAATTCTGTCTCCTTTTGCCACGTGACCTTTGGCAAGTCATTTAACTTCCCTGTGCGTCAGCTTTCTCAACTGTACAATGGGGTTTCTGTTCTCCTTCCTCCTTAGACTGTGAGCCCCATGTGGAACAGGGACAGTGTCTGACAACTTTCATCTATCCCAGCACTTAGAAAAGTGCTTGATAAATAGTAAGAACTTAACAAATACCATAACCATTTCCTATGCACATTTTGTCCCTCCAAACTTTCTGCCTTTTAGGAAAGATTTCAGTGCTATCTGTATGAAATAGTTGCAGTATTCAGAAAAAATCAAGATCCCATTTGTTCACCATCTTTAACACTTTTTAGCATACCTATGAATAATAAGTAAGAGAGAGGGGGAAATGATGTGTCCAATCAATCAATGGTTTTCGAGTGTTTACTTTGTACAGAGCATCGTAGTAAGTTCTTGGGAGAGTACGGTATAACAGAATTAATTGGTAGAAATGTTCCCTGCCCACAGTGGGCTAAATGTCTAGAGGGGCAGACATTAATTTGAATAAATAAATTACAGATAGATATTTAAGTGCTGTGGAGCTGAGAGTGGAGTACATTCCATGTGCAAAAGGAGAATATTTGTGGAAATGCTTGCAAAGCTCTTGCTTATGGGATATAGGAAATATCATCTTACTGTATTTGGAAATATGCATCAGACCTAAGAAGATTCTTAAAATAAATATTTGTTCGCAGAGTCAAACCATTTAACATTTATTCTGAACTGTTGGAAATTGGCATAATGATTTCATTATTTTAGGAGAAATCTAGGGATTATTTTCTTATGTTTTTGCAATTTACTGTGGCAATCAATCAACAAACTTTGAGTTTATGTTGAGTGCAGAACACTGTACGGAACATTTGGGAGAATATAAAAGATGAATACCTTGATAATATTTGACAATTCATATTAAGGAGAGAAATACCTACTAATCACAAGGTAAATGTCATACTTAGGGTATGAAGAAATAAAACCTACAATCTTTTTTACTGTGAATTAGTTTCCCTTGCCAAGTTTTAAGCATTGCATCATCTGCTCCTCCTTTCCCCCATTTTAATATCTTTGAATTACCAATGATGAGTTAACTACGGCAACATAATGAGAAGAATACCTGTCAACAGAAATGTAAAATGTAATCCAATTTAGAATAATGCTAAACACGGTTTTGGCAGAACACCTATTCTTTATCAGCTGCTAAACTAACAATGAGGCAGTAATAGCTTAATCAAATGGAGCAATATATAATTTATAAAGGTCAAAACTGAAAGCTTTGAATAAAAATTCATTTTGCATTCTCTCTTAAGTGCATTACTGTACTCAAGGGATGTGCTTGTTTGTGAAGATAGTATTAAATTTATGCTCAATTATTATTTCATTCTAATATACTACCGGGGCAGAGATGAGCATTAAGCAAACATCCTGCAAGCACTTTCCTTGACATGCAATCTCATAATCTCAGAAGACTACATTGTAAACATTGACAGTATCCCAGAGTAATCCTCTTGGAACACTGTGATACTCAACTCTCTTTTGTAGTTAAATGTCACTGATGGTGAGGCTTTCTTGTATTTGCAAGTGTGATAGAACCGGCTTAAGTGGGAATGACAGGGGTTACTATACCCTGCACACCCAAAGATTATTTATCCATCAGTTATGTATGGAGGATTTATTGTAGGCATTAAGTGGTTGGGAGAGTTGGTAGACAGGAAGCCTGGCCTCAAGGATCTTCTGATCTAGTTCAGGAAACAGACATTAAAATGAATTACATCTAAAGAAAGCATCAGAGGATAAGGATGTATATTCAGTCGTATTTATTGAGCGCTTACTGTGTGCAGAGCACTGTACTAAGCGCTTGGAATGTACAATTCGGCAACAGAGACAATCGCTGCCCAACAACGGGCTCACAGTCTAATATAAATACCACGGGGCTAAAATGAGTATTAAGGTCCAGAGTGGGTACAGATATAAATGATAGGTGGTCTATGTGGGAGGAAGGGTAGAGGGGCGAGATGAGGGGTTAGTTATAGGTTATTCAGAGGAGAGAGAATAGGGTGGAACAATGAGGGCTTAATCAGGGATGGCTTCTTGGAGGAGATGTGATTTCTGTAGGGCTCAGAAGATGGGGAGGGTGTGTCTGTCAAAGCGCTTAGTACAGTGCTCTGCACACAGTAAACGTTCAATAAATACGATTGAATGAATATGTGGGGGAGAGAGGATGTAAGCAAGGGGTCGATGATGAGAGGGATGAAACAGAGAGAGGTAGAGGAAACAAGTTGGCGTTAGAGTGAGGTATGCGGCGTAATGGGCAGGATTATATCTACCGAGTGCTTAGTGCAGAGTCCTGCTCATATTAAGCCCTCAAATACCTTTGGTTGTAATGGGAGAGGAGCCAGGTGAGGTAGGAGGGGGAGAGTTGAATGAGGGTCTTAAAACCAACGGTGAGGAGTTTCTGTGATGTGGAGATGGATGGGGACAGAGATGCAGAGTGATTTTTGTCAAAAAATGATCCAGGCAGATGAATATAGACTGGAAAAGGGAGAGGCTGGAGTCAGGGAGCACAGCCAGGATCTGATGCAGTAAATGAGGTGGGATATAATAAGTGCTTGGATCAGCGTGGTAGCAAATTGGATGGAGAAGAAGGTGTCGATTCTGGGGATGTTGGAAGGTAGAACAGACAGGATTTGATGATGGATTGAATACGCAGGTTGAATGAGCGAGAGGTCACCCATCCTCTCTGCATCACACAGAAACTTCTTAACCCCCCCGGCTCTATTTCTTTCCCACAGATTGGCTTAGTGAAAAGAGTGCAGGCTTGGGAGCCAGAGGACATGGGTTCTAATCCCACCTCCGCCACTTGTCTGCTGTGTGACCGTGGATAAGTCACTTAACTTTTCTGTGATCTGTAAAATGGGGATTAAAAGTGTGAGCCCCATGTGGGACAACCTGATTACCCTGTATCTACCCCAGCGCTGAGAACCGTGCTTTGCACGTAGTAAGTGCTTAACAAATACCATCATTATTAACATTATTATTATTATCTTCAGGTTTCAGTTTATTTGTTGTTCCTAAAAGTAACTCTATTCTCCTGATTAAAATATGAACTGAGTATGCTGCTTTCAAGATCCTACATAATTGCTGTTCCATAATCACTTGGTGTAGAGTACTTTCTTTTCTTATGATATTAAACACTTACTATGTGCCAGGCAGTGTGCTAAGTGCTGGGGTGGACACGAGATAATCAAGTTTGTCACAGTCACTGTCCCACACCGGGCTCACAGTCTTAATCCCCATTTTACAGATGAGGTAACTCATGATGCATGTGGCATATGTACTTGGGGATCGTACCCAGAGTATAGGTGGGAAGAAACCTAGTTGTAAAAACAGCTGTAAATAAGTCTCCAAATACAAATCCTGAAAGTTGCAAATTTAAAAGTCAAAATCTACTACCCTTACCAATTTGCTATCTTTATCTGAAGTATCAACAGCTCTGCTGTTCTCATCTATGAATATTTATGGTGTCAGTGTTTTCTTCTTTATGGCCTACAGTCTGGAAGGAAACAGTGTGCCTATGGGTGTTTTCAGCCAGCCTGTGGGTAAACAGTGACTAAGTTTACATTCGCACCTCAAGACAGAGGAATCAGAAGAGAAGCATTACAGTTGTCAGTATGACTTGCTTTATTCTTTAGATCTTTCTCCCTTTTATAATATGGGTACTCAGAGATTTTTTGGCCCAAATGTAAATAATTCAAATAAGCTTTTAAGGTAGCTATACTCTACTATTTCTCCTTAATTGGAATGGTTTTTATGTTATTGCAAAATGGCATTAATATCCAGCTTCATCTGTCCCCTGCAGGTGACTATGTCAAACAAACTCATGATCTTTGGCTTCAATGCTTTCTATCAGCTCTCTCCATCATACTTATCCTGTTACATGTGTTTCATTGCATTTTGGCCATAAAATAAAAATATTGGAATCCCAAACAATAGAAAATTGCCCAACAACCAATATTTTTCAATAAATAACTGATAAGAACTTACTGTTTCAATGGTAAATGCTGCCCTTTATGAGATTGAGAAGGATAATGAACCTATTTTATACAGTCCACTAATTTTAAAGTCAGGTTTTAAGTACAGAGGAAAGAGAAATTAAGGTAGAAAGTGAAAGGATAAAAGCACGTGCTCTCTACTGAGAAATGAAATAGATGGAGAGTTAATGAAGCAAATCAATTTAGTTAATACTGATTTCATGGTGATGGGATAAGTTCTTTCAGGTTTGGTTTTGTTTATATGACATTTCTACAAAACTGACTGACTTTAGAATGTCCCTTTAGTAGCAAAACATAAATTGAAAGTTCCAATTTATATGCATTGGCACTGTTCTCATTTCTCCTCACCGGTGTCTTAAGGAAACTCTAGGCTTAGTTTAAACCAATTTAGTAGCTTCTTGCATCACTGAGGATGATAGCATAGAAGTTGGCAAGCCCAAAGGCCTGTGGGAATTCTAACAAACACACCTATTGTGTGCAGGGAATGTGTCGATCAACTCGTTGCCGCTTCGGCACTATCCCTCCTCCCCGCTTCCTCTCCTTCCCCTACTTCGAAGCCCATATCATTCGCCTCTACCACCCCCTCCAGAAACTTGTCAGTCATCTACCGCCCTCCTGGTCCCACCTCCGACTTCTTCAACCACCTAGACCCCTTTCTCACCTTCCTTCTCTCCTTCTCTCTGCCCACTCTGATCCTCGGAGACTTCAACATCCATACGGATGTACCCGATGACTCCTCTGCCGCCCGCCTGCTATCCCTCCTCGACTCTGCCGACCTCCTGCTCCACCATACCGCGCCCACTCACTGACTCGGTCACACCCTAGATCTCATCATCTCCTACCGCTGCACTATCTCCTCCCTCACCGACTCTGAAATCCCTCTCTCTGACCATAACCTTCTCACCTGCCTCCTCTCTCACACTCCCTCCCCCTGCAAATCTTTGCTACTGCCCCACAGAGACCTCCGCTCTCTCAATCCCATCCGTCTTTCCAAAAGCATCTCTCCTCACCTCGCAGCCCTGTACTCACTTCCCACTCTCGATGATCAGGTCTCCGCTCTGAACTCCACCCTCTCTACTCATCTTGACTCTCTCGCCCCCCTTTCCCTCCGCCGCTCTCGCTCCACTAACCCACAGCCCTGGATCACCTCCTCTGTCCACCTCCTACGCTCCTATGCTCGAGCTGCTGAGTGCTGCTGGCGAAAGTCCATGCACCAGGCCGACCTCACACACTTCAAATTTATCCTTTCCTGCCTTAACTCTGCCCTCTCCTCCGCCAGGCAAAACCTCTTCTCCTCCCTCATCGACACCCATGCCCGTCACCCCCGCCGATTGTTCCGGACCTTTAACTCTCTCCTTAGGCCCCCTGTTCCTCCCCCTCCCCCATCTCTCACCCCCAATGATCTGGCCACCTACTTCATCACAAAAATCAACACAATCAAGTCTGAGCTCCCCAAAGTCACCCCTCCCCCTCTCCCCTCCCCCCCACCCCTCTCCTCTTCTTTCCCATCCTTCCCTGCAGTATGCTCAGAGGAGATCTCCTCCCTCCTCGCAAGTGCCACCCCCTCCACCTGTGCCTCGAACCCCATTCCCACTCACCTTATAAAAAACATCGCCCCGGCCCTCCTCCCTTCTTTAACTTCTATTTTTAACCACTCAATCTCCAATGGCTCCTTCCCCTCTGCCTTCAACACGCCCACGTCTCCCCCATCCTAAAAAAACCCGTTCTCAACCCCACTTCCCCTTCCAGTTATCGCCCTATCTCCCTACTGCCCTTCCTTTCCAAAATCCTAGAACGAGTCGTCTACAATCGCTGCTTAGAATTCCTTAACTCCCATTCTCTCCCGGACCCCCTCCGATCTGGCTTCCGTCCCCTCCGCTCTACCAAGACTGCTCTCTCTAAGGTCACCCGTGACCTCCTACTTGCCAAATCCAATGGCTCCTACTCCATTCTAATCCTCCTTGACCTCTCTGCTGCCTTTGACACTGTCGACCATCCCCTCCTCCTCCACACCTTATCTCACCTTGGCTTCACGGACTCTGTCCTCTCCTGGTTCTCCTCTTACCTCTCTGGCCGGTCATTCTCAGTCTCCTTCGCAGGCACCTCCTCCCCTCCCATCCTTTAACAGTTGGCGTTACTCAAGGGTCAGTTCTTGGCCCTCTTCTGTTCTCCATTTACACTCACTCCCTTGGTGAACTCATTAGCTCTCACAACTTTGACTACCATCTCTACACAGATGACACGCAGATCTGCATCTCTGCCCCGTCCTCTCCCCCTCCCTTCAGGCTCGCATCTCCTCCCGCCTCCAGGATGTCTCCACCTGGATGTCGGCCCGCCACCTAAAACTCAACATGAGCAAGACTGAGCTCCTCATCTTCCCTCCCAAGCCCGGTCCTCTCCCAGACTTCCCTATCACAGTGGATGGCACGACCATCCTTCCCATCTCTCGGGCCCGCAATCTCGGTGTCATCCTTGACTCGTCCCTCTCGTTCACCCCACACATCCTATCCGTTACCGAGACCTGCCGGTTCCACCTTTACCATATCGCCAAGATCCGCCCTTTCCTCTCCACCCAAACGGCTACCTTACTGCTACAGGCTCTTGTTATATCCCGGCTAGACTACTGTGTCAGCCTTCTCTCTGATCTCCCTTCCTCCTCTCTCGCCCCGCTCCAGTCTATTCTTCACTCCGCTGCCCGGCTCATCTTCCTGCAGAAACGATCTGAGCATGTCACTCCCCTTCTTAAACAACTCCAGTGGTTGCCTTTCAACCTCCGCTCCAAACAAAAACTCCTCACTCTAGGCTTCAAGGCTCTCCATCACCTTGCCCCTTTCTACCTCTCCTCCCTTCTCTCTTTCTACTGCCCACCCCGCACGCTCCGCTCCTTTGCCACCCACCTCCTCACCGTCCCCCGTTCTCACCTATCCCGCCGTCGACCCCTGGGCCACATCCTCCCGCAGTCCCGGAATGCCCTCCCTCCTCACCTCCACCAAACTAATTCTCTTCCCCTCTTCAAAACCCTCCTTAAAACTCACCTCCTCCAAGAGGCCTTCCCAGACTGAGCTCCCCTTCTCCTTCTACTCCCTCTACCGCCCCCCTTCACCTCTCCACAGCTAAACCCTCTTTTCCCCCCATTTCCCTCTGCTCCTCCCCCTCTCCCTTCCCATCCCCTCAGCACTGTACTCGTCTGCTCAACTGGTATATATTTTCATTATCCTATTTATTTTGTTAATGAAATGTACATCGCCTTGATTCTGTTTAGTTGCCATTATTTTTACGAGATGTTCTTCCCCTTGACTCTATTTATTGCCGTTGTTCTTGTCTGTCTGTCTCCCCCGATTAGACTGTAAGCCCGTCAAAGGGCAGGGACTGTCTCTATCTGTTGCCGACTTGTACATTCCAAGCACTTAGTACAGTGCTCTGTACATAGTAAGTGCTCAGTAAATACTATAGAATGAATACAAAGCACTCAGTACAGTGAACAGAACGTAGTAAGCACTCAGTAAGTAGCATCAATCAACTGACTGATTTTAGAGAAGCAGAGAGCTGTGGTATGGAGATTTAAATAGCAGGAATGATCCAGTGATGAATAAGTGGAAGATATGAGAAGCAGCATAGCCTAGTGGAAAGAGCATGGAGCTCAGAGTCAGAGGACCTGGATTCTAATCTGGGCCCCGCCACTTGTCCACTGTTTGATCTGGGCAAGTCCCTTAACTTCTCTATGCCTCAGTTATCTCATCTGTAAAATGGAATTTAAGACTGTGAACCCCATGTGGAACAGGGACTGTGTCCAATATGATTTTCTTGTATCTACCCCAGCATTCAGTGCATTTCCTGGCACATAGTAAGCATTTAAATACCATTAAAACTCCCACAAAACCAAGGTCTAATGAGAAGATTAGTTTTGTAGGAATGAAGAATGTGATCGGGGATGTATTTGGCATATTCACCATGAATTGGATGAATTAATTTAGTAGCTCTTGTCAAGGTTGGGAAGATCTTCAAGGGATTGATGATGCACTTGTTTTTGCTGCAAATGTCTCACTGATCATTCATTGGGTCAGTCAAGTTTACCAAGCCAGACTAGAGCTGTCTGCTGGTAGCACCCATGATTTTGAATGCTGCGTTACTCACAGCATCTCATGGGACCGTGCATTCGCTGGTTAAGTTGGTAGACAGTGAGTTTTCTTGCTCCAATGGAGAGGCTGCTGAGATTAATTTGCAGTGAGTCAATTATAATGTCCATTTGGAAAGCTTCCATTCCCAAATTTCACTCCTGCTGTTGTCTACTGAATACCTTCTCCACAAACAATTGGGATAGCATGCTAATATATCCAGTCTGGCATATGTTTAGCTTTCAGCGTTTTAGCAACCGAGGGAAGCAGGGGCTGGTTTTATAACTCTCTGCATCTCCCTCAATATCATCTTTAATTTAAAGATTCAACTGTGTTTCGAAGTTGCCTGGCATAGTCTGTCTGAACTACCTGTTCTTAATGCTTCAAGAGCATGATCAAAATGCATCCATCACAATAACACTACTCAGGCTTTTTTGTTTTTAGCAAAACAGATAATAAATATTTCTATTCCAGGAAGATTAGTTCTTCTCAGAGCATGAAGTCTGACAGCTTCATTTGTTTGTATGTCACTCCTAATCGTGATTCATTTGCATTCTTTATTATACTTGAGGCCTCCTGTCCACCATTCACATTTTACTTCCTGTTGAAAGGGTTTTTAAAAAAGATCTTTTTGATTTGCTGCCATCTGCTACTTAGAAAATACAGCCAAAGGCAAGGGCATCAGTCACCTTTTTGAAGGTATCAGGAAAACTATTATTTTTGTACCCACTGTGAATCTGTTCCATGCTTTAAAGGGCAGTGCTGCTAGATGAGGAAACATGCTTAGGAAATCGTCTCTGCCATTAACTTTATTTGTGTTCCTGAACAGACAAAAAATTGATCAAATCCAATGGCAAATGACAATGCAAAACGTTTGCCAAAATAGGTGCATAACAGTCATTCTTACTGAGTGTTTACCATGTGCAGATCACTGTACTAAGCGCTTGGGTGAGTACAGTACAACAGAGTTGATAGACTTATTTCCTACTCACAACAGGCTTGCAGTCTTGAAGGTTATGATCATAGACCCAACACATATTCGGTATTCCCTTTAAAAACAAGGGCACATACAAAGAATCTGATGAAGTTTTGCTGACCTATTTCCAAGCTGTTCAAGACTTTCATTATCACTTTTCATTATCACAGTAAATAATTCTTAAATTATAATAAACTTCACATATATTGAATTGTATTTTTGCCCAAACCTCTTAAAATTTCCACCAGTCAGCCTTATCCAATTAATTTTTCTTCTCTCCAGGTCACTCTCCCCAGCGACTACCTCAACACTTCAGCGCCAGTTAAACTCTTATACACCCACTGTTAGCACTTCTCTAGATTGTAAACTCCTTGACAGCAGGAATCCTGTCTACCAACTGTGCTGTAATGTACTAATCTCAGCATTCGACTCATCTCTATCATTGCATCCACATACTCAATCTGTCACCGTAATCCTGTCGGTTTTATCTTCATGAATTCACTAGCATTCATCCTTTCCTCTCCATCCAAACTGCTACTATGGTGATCCAAGCACTTGTCCAATTCCGCCTTGACTACTGCATCAGCCTCATCGCTGACCTCCCTGACTCCTGTATTTCCCCAGTCCATACTTTACTCTGCTGACTGGTTCATTTTCATAAAAAAAGTTCATTTTCATAAAAAAAAGTTCAGTCCACATCTTCCCAGAAGTTGTCTGTCCGCCTCAGCATCAAAGAACTCAATCCCCTTGTCCCTTCCTTCCGCTTTATTAAAATAATATCTCCTTTGAGAGGATTTTCCTGTCCCACTTTTCCCCTACTCCCTCTCCCTTCTGGCATTGCCTATGCACTTTGATTAGTTCCCTTTAGGCACATAATATTCACCCTACCTTCAGCCCCACAACACCTAAGTACATATCTGTAATATATTTTAATGTCTGTCTTCCCTTCTAGGCTGTAAGCTCCTTGTGGGCAAGATTCATCTTGTATCAGGAAGTACATTACTTTGAAAAATAAATGAAATTAAACAAGGATCTAGTGCTGAGAATGGAAGAATTATCATCAAATGTTGCAGATAAAACTTCTCTACCGTTGATATTTGCACTGTTTAATTTTACTGAGTGTTTTAGTGAATGGACACTTCTATTTATAAATTTTCTTCCCCCATGTAGATTTTTAGCTGCTTGTGGGTTCGGGCACTGCCTAACCTTTATTTAATCTTCTTGAATACATCTCAATGCACAGTGCAGTGCCTTAAATTGTAAATGCTTAAAAATGGTAGTACATAATGGTCTAGTCTTCAGTAGATCCATGGATGAAAATTACTACAAAGATCTCAGATTTCAAAGATGTTATCTTTAAATGAAATTCTCCTGGTACAGTTTAAGTGAGAACTAGTTTGGTCAAGGATAGTTGGTTATCCATCTATTAAAGCAAGCCAGAAAAGGAAATTCCAGGTTGGCAGTCATAGATTTCTAATTCCAAACTGGAAATTGCTAGTAATTTTTATTCCAATTTATGGATTTTCCTGAACTCAAATTTTATCAATCAACTCGGTCACCTGAGTTCATAGATTATTTTATAATTTTTATTCTTCTGTTGGTCATGTGTTCCTCTATTTGGAAGATCTGTCATTGCTTCGATCATTTTTTCATTAGGTTTTGTAGCATTGTATTCTGATTTTCCTACTTCAAAAGGTTGAGTTAATTGGTATGCCAAGTTAGGATGCACTTGGGGCACTGACTCTTTATTTGTGTCCCGGAGAAAATCGCAGCCATACTTTCTGAGTGTTCATCCCTCCAAAGTAATCAATTTGTTGAAATAGAATTTAAGACTTCAAAATCTTAGCAATATTGATGGTTCTCCATTGGGGGTCTCCTGGTTAGCCTGCCCAGCCTGACAGGAGAGTGTCTAGGAAGGTTTCTGCCTCAGTCCATTAACCTTTGGGAAGCCTTAGCTTTTCTCCACCGACATCAGTAGAATTTCCAGGATTTTAATAAAAGCTCCATGGCAATAATGAAAGCAGAAAGACCTGAAAGGTCAGGGTGTGTGATGAAGCTGCCAACACTAGAGTTTAAAGAAAATGGGTCTTGCAGACCTTTGGTCTGCTACCATTCATTGTTAAGGCCTTGTAGTTTAAAATTCTATTTGAAAGGCAGACTTGCCAGTTTGACGGAATCACTGTCCTTAATCTTTTTTGGTGAGATAGGGTAGGCTGCAGTACTTTGCCAAGGGCGAGAGCTTCTGGCCCTGGGGCATTGTGAATAGCAAGCATTCTGGGGTCAGAGATACCCTGCCCCCTCCTCCATTTCATCTTTGTCATCATCCAGTGTCATTCCTCCCATCTGGTTCAGACTTTCCAAAAAAGGAAATGCTTCCAAACCTGTAAATTTGGGATTATTTCCTTTCAGGTCCTGTTCTGTTTATCTTTTTCCTCCTCTATCTTTTCTTTCCTAATTCCTTGGAGAATTTAGATGCATGTAAGTGGGTTCTCCTGGAATGGATGATATTTCATTTCTCTTAATCCTGTATCTCTCTTTTCACTATCCCAACTCTGCCTTTTTTAATTGCAGAATTCTTCTTCTTATTATTATTATTGTGGTATTTAAGTGTTTACTTTGTATCAATAACTGTTCTAAGGACTGGGATAGATATAGGTTAATCAGCTTGGACACAGTCCCTGTACCAGATGAGGCTCACAGTCAAGTAGGAGGGAGAAAAAATATGTTATGTGACCTACTCAAGGTCACAGAGCAGACAACTGGCAGAGCTGGGATTAAAATCCAGGTCCTCTGACTCCTATGTCTGTGCTCTTTCCATTAAGCCTCGCTTCTTCCCAGTTATATTGGTTTTACTTTCAGACATTCATTTCCATACCAGTAGAACCAACTCCAGCTAGAAACTGGAAAAAAAAGTCACCATTTTTTATTTAATCATTGACTCTTACCTGTGAGTAAATTGGAAATATTGGAAGTGTACCATTCCAGGACACTTATAGTAATGATAATATGCATTCAGAACTTTATGTCAAAGCCTCTGTTAAGTGGTAGGGTTGGTAAATGATAATCGATTGGATTCAATCCATGTTCCAAACAGACCTCATGGTCTAAGGAGTAAGGAGAACAGAAAAATTTTGCCCATTTTGCAGATGAGGAAACTGAAGCACAGAACGATTAAGTGACTTGCTTAAGGTCCTCAGCAGGTCAGGGGGTGAGCTGATAGAACCTGACTTGCAGGTTTATGCTTTTTCTACTGGATCCCGCTGTCTCCATAGGAGTGGATAAGCGATTATTAATACGGTGCTCTGCACACAGTAAGCACTCAATAAATACGATTGAATGAATGAAATTCAGTGAGAAGGGCTAAAGATTTTATCATAATGTGTTTCCATTTCTTCAGATAATAAATTTCAGTCATTCAGTATTTGTGGAGCATTTACTCTGTGCGGTACCCTTTACTAGCGACCATCCCCTCCTCCTCCATACCTTATCTCACCTTGGCTTCACGGACTCTGTCCTCTCCTGGTTCTCCTCTTACCTCTCTGGCCGATCATTCTCGGTCTCCTTCGCTGGAGCCTCCTCCCCCTCCCATCCTTTAACTGTTGGAGTTCCTCAAGGGTCAGTTGTCGGCCCTCTTCTGTTCTCCATTTACACTCACTCCCTCGGTGAACTCATTCGCTCTCACGGCTTTGACTACCATCTCTACGCAGATGACACGCAGATCTACATCTCCGCCCCGTCCTCTCCCCCTCCCTTCAGGCTCGCATCTCCTCCCGCCTCTAGGATGTCTCCACCTGGATGTCGGCCCGCCACCTAAAACTCAACATGAGCAAGACTGAGCTCCTCATCTTCCCTCCCAAACCCGGTCCTCTCCCAGACTTCTCTATCACCGTGGATGGCACGACCATCCTTCCCGTCTCTCAGGCCCGCAATCTCGGTGTCATCCTTGACTCGTCCCTCTCGTTCACCCCACACATCCTATCCGTTACCAAGACCTGCCGGTTTCACCTCTACAATATCGCCAAGATCCGCCCTTTCCTCTCCACCCAAACGGCTACCTTACTATTACGGGCTCTCATTATATCCCGGCTAGACTACTGTGTCAGCCTTCTCTCTGACCTCCCTTCCTCGTCTCTCGCCCCGCTCCGGTCTATTCTTCACTCCGCTGCCCGGCTCATCTTCCTGCAGAAACGATCTGGGCATGTCACTCCCCTTCTTAAACAACTCCAGTGGTTGCCTATCGACCTCCGCTCCAAACAAAAACTCCTCACTCTAGGCTTCAAGGCTCTCCATCACCTTGCCCCTTCCTACCTCTCCTCCCTTCTCTCTTTCTACCACCCACCCTGCACGCTCCGCTCCTCTGCCGCCCACCTCCTCACCGTCCCTCGGTCTCGCCTATCCCGCCGTCGACCCCTGGGTCACGTCCTCCCGCGGTCCCGGAACGCCCTCCCTCCTCACCTCTGCCAAACTGATTCTCTTTCCCTCCTCAAAACCCTACTTAAAAATCACCTCCTCCAAGAGGCGTTCCCAGACTGAGCTCCTCTTCCCCCTCTACTCCCTCTGCCATCCCCCCTTTACCTCTCCGCAGCTAAAGCCTCATTTTCCCCTTTTCCCTCTGCTCCTCCACCTCTCCCTTCCCATCCCCTCAGCACTGTGCTTGTCTGCTCAACTGTATATATTTTCGTTACCCTATTCATTTTGTTAATGAATTGTACATCGCCTTGATTCTATTTAGTTGCCATTGTTTTTACGAGATGTTCTTCCCCTTGACGCTGTTTATTGCCATTGTTCTCGTCTGTCCGTCTCCCCCAATTAGACCGTAAGCCCGTCAAACGGCAGGGACTGTCTCTATCTGTTGCCGACTTGTTCATCCCAAGCGCTTAGTACAGTGCTCTGCACATAGTAAGCGCTCAATAAATACTATTGAATGAATGAATGAATAAACTTCTGGAAGGGTACAGTCTAGTTGGTAGACCCAATTTCTCGCTCTCAGGTCCATTGCAATACAGCAGGAGAGAGGGGCACTAAAATAGTTAAAGGGAAGCAAGAGAGTGTAAAAATGGGTTCATAATTACTACAGAGGTGGATGTGAGTCCCCAAGTGCTGGGGTGATGAAGTCAATCAATCGATCATATTTGAGTGCTTACTGTGTGCAGAGCACTATATTAAGCGCTTGGGAGAGTACAAAACAGAGTTGGTAGACACATTTCTTTCCCACAACAATCTCACAGTCTGGGGAGGGAGTGTCAGCAGAGGGGAAATAAATTGGGGAGATGAATGATTAATTAGGGAAGGCCTCATGGAGAAGATGTGATTTCAGAAGGGCACTGAAGGTGGGCAAAGCAGTGATCTGTGGCTTGAGAGTGTGTTTGGTGGAGTGAGAAGAGTGAAACATGCAAGATGGTTTATAGTGAGAGAGGGGCAAAGATAAGGGTTAGGGTTGAAGAGAAAACTGAGGATCTTGAAGCCAGTGATCAGGCATTTCTGCTTGATGCAGAGAGTAATAAGCAGCTCTTTGGGGTTCTTGAGGATTGGAGAAGCTATTTAGGGCAATGCTGTAGAAATATGATCCAGGGAACTGAATGAAGTATGGGCTGGAGCGGGGAGAGGTTAGAGGCTAGGTGGTCAGTGAGGAGACTGATATGAATTGTGTTGGGAATACGACAGGAACTTGGACTAGCGTGATAGTGGTTTGGATAGACACTTAGCGATAACTTCAGTAGGTGGAATAAATAAGCAGTGATCACGGCCATAAAATGTGTTCTGTTTATATAGGTCTGCTTTGAACAGAGTTCTGTGCATACCATAGTGCTCAAATACCACTGATTCCTTGTGCCAAAAAGCTATAATTATTGATCGATATACAGTATAAACATTTAAAAAAAATAAAGATGGGCTATTGGTTCTCTATTTTTGGAATGAGTTGTGTACAACTTCCTCCAGTCACTTCCTTATCTTTGTCTAGGAAGATCAGGTTTTTGGTGGTTTTTTTTTACTTTCTAACAAAGAACTCTCTAAGGGGGGAAAGAATGGCTTCTCTGGGCAGAAGGTAAGGCCAAGGTTCAAGGGTTTGTAATCACCTGCTTTGGTGTAATAAAACCTGGTCTCTTGGCTCAAGGGGCATATTTGGTCTGGCATTTGCTATTGATCCATATACCGTCTGCCCCATGCTTGATCATTTTTCTAAAGCTTGTGGAAAAACACTCTTTTACTTTATTTTAATTGGCAAAGTTCAGCCAATTACCTACCACATAGGAACTCTGCCAGGTTTTATCTTCTGGGAGGGAGATAAATAAAAGGGCATGTTGCAGGAGATTTTCAAAGATTTTGTTTTGCTGTTTAGCCTCTCTATTGATGACCAATCAAAGTAGTGCCTCTGTCTTCTACACTAGGGAATGCTTTGTTCATTGCTTGTGTGTGGTGAGTTCATGTTTATAAAGTAGAACATCTTTAGTCAGTCAGTTGTATTTCTTGAGGCTTACTGTGTGCAGAGCTTAGGAGAGTACAGTGTAGCAGAGTTGGTAGACATGTTAGCTGCCCATAACAAACTTACAGTCTATAGGGGCAGACAGACATTAATATAAATTATGGACAGGGGAAGCGGCAGAGTATAAACATATGGACATAAGTGCTGAGGCACTGAGGGAGGATGAGTATCCAAGTGCTTAAGAGGTACAGAACCAAGTTCATAGGTGAGCTAGAAGGGTTGGCAAACAGGGAAATGAAGGGTTGGAGAAGGGCTCTTGGAGGAGATGTGAGTCTTGTGATTTTTAGTAAGCCTTTGAAGATGGGGAGAGAAGCAGTTAATCAGATAGAAAGAGGGAAAGATTTCTAGGCCAGAGGAAGGGCTTGACCAAAGGGTTGTTGGAGAGACTGACTAGATCGAGGTACAGTGAGGTTTGCATTGAAGGAGCAAAGTGTCAGAACTGGGTTGTAGTGGGAGATTAGTGTGGTTAGGTAGGAGGGGGAGAGCTGTTTGAGTGCCTTAAAACCTATGGTAAGGAGTTTGGTGCTGAGGTAGAGGGGCAACCATTGGAGGTTTTTGAACGGTGGAAAGATGTGGACTGAATTCTTCTTCAAATGAAAATTAAACTGTGTAGTTACACTTGATAAGTGAAAGAAAAGGATTCTTCTATTAACAGTGTTTCAAATCATTGTTGATGTAATGCACCTAAAATTTCTAAAATGCCACAGTGCTCCAAAATTGATATTTGTTTCCAATTTTCAATTCCAATAAATATGGCCCCATTAAAACTATGGCCTAATCAGCAATAGTGTGCTTTCAGTTATCATCATCATCATCAATGTAAAGGGAGGTACCATCTAGATAAACCAAAATTCAGAGATTCACCATCTGTTTCCTATACAGATTTGCAAATCATTTGGACTCTTGCAAAAGCTGGCACAGATTTCTCCAACAGCTAAATTGGAAACAGTTCTTCTGTTGTGAAAACCTGAGCCAGTTTTGCAGGTGGCTAAACTAGTCTCAATCCAGCATTAGCACGCTTGGGAGTTTTTAGACCTACATTTGTACAGTGAGTGAAGTAAGTTAGAGTGAGGGCTAATGTTACTCACTCTGAAATTATCTAAAATTCTACCACCTGGACTTGCCACCTCCCCTTGGTCTTCTATTGATCTTATACCAGTATCTCCTAGCAGTGGATAACCTCCACAGTACTCTTTCTAAGTTCCTAAACTTGTGATGCAGACAGATGCATGTGTTAGGAAACCCAGCAACCAGGCCCACTATGACTACTTCACATTTATTCTTGCCTACTCTGACTCTGTCCTTTTCTTCTACTTATTACTTGTCTTCCCTCATTAACTCATATATCCATTGGCCCCCAAAATTACAAACTTCCTCATGATACCTTCAGTACACCCTCTTAACTCCCTCTCTTAACCCTGACAATCTTATAAGCTAGTTTTTTTGGCATAATTATATTCATTAGTTGTTCTCAGCTCTGCAACTCTCTCCGATGTCTGAATCCACTCTCGCACCCTAACCAGCAGTCTCTCAGGTTACAGATCAAGTAACTGAGGCACAGGAAAGTGAAGTGACTTGGCAGAGGGGCTCTGAAGTGGTAGAGCCAAGATTAGAAGCCAAGTCCTTCTGAGTTGCAGGCCCATGGTGTACCCACTACGACCGACTGCTTCCCAGCCACTTTTAATCCAGTGGACCATTTTAATCCCTCCTTGAAAACCTTGTCTAGTCTTGATTTCATTTAATATATTTCTCTCCTGGTTTTCCTCCTCCTTCTCAGGGTGCTCTTTCTCGTTCTTTTTCCACTGGTTCCTTTCCCACTTCTCACCTTCATTGGTACCTTTTCCCTAAAAGCTCCATCTTGGATCACCTACTCTTTTCACTTCATATGTTCTCCCTTGGGTCAGATGGTAACGGCACTGGGCTAGACCAAACCTGACTACTGTAAAGCCTCCTCCCATGGGTCTCTTCCTCTAACCTCTCCGCTCTCCAGCCTGTTCCTTACTGTGCTGCTCAGTTCATCTTTTCAAGTGTCTTTCTGTTCTTCTTTCAACTCTTCTAAACCCTCCAATGGTTTACCTTTTTTTTTTGTATCAAACAGAAATTCCTGGCCATTGGCTTTAAAGAAACTCTCAGATCTTTCAAAGTCTTACTGAAGGCACATCTCCTCCAAGAGATCTTCCCTGATGGGACTCTCATTTACTCTTTTCCCATTCCATTTTGCATCGCCCTTACTTGTTCCCTTTATTGAACACCCCCCACCCCACTGCCTCAGCCCCACATTACGTATGTACATAGCCATAATTTTTTATTTATATTGATGTCTGTCTGCCCCTCTAGGTTGTAAGATCGCTGTGGGCAGGGAATGTGTCTGTTAGATTTTTGGGTTGCACTGTCCCAAGTGTTTAGTACAGTGTTCTGTGCACAGCAAGAGCTCAATAAATTGACTGATTGATTGAACTCCCCCTCTTTCCTATCCTCTCAATGCTCCTCTTCCACCCCAGCTCACACTCTCTATTCCTCCCAAGCTCACCTTTGCACCGGCCTAGTTTTTCAGCTCTTCCACCACTGCTGAACATGCTTCTTTCTTCCTGGAACTCCTTCACTCTTCAGATCCATCAGATCAGTGCTCTTCCCATCTTCAAAACCCTTCTGAAGTCCCAATTCCTTAGTTCCTCATCTGTAAAATTGTGATAAAATAGATTGGAAGCCCAGTTTGGGACAGTGTCTGATACTGATCTCTTAACCATGTTATCAAGCTTGAGAAGCAACATGCCTAGTGGGTAGAGCACGGGTCAGCAAGTCAGAGGGACCTAAGTTCTAATCCGGGCTTTGCCACTTGTCTTCTCTGTGATCTTGGGCAAGTCACTTCACTTCTCTGTGCCTCAGTTACCTCATCTATGAAATGAGGATTAAGACCATGAACCCCATGTGGTACATGGACTGTGTCCAACCTGATTAGCCTGTATCTACCCCAATGCTTAGTACAGTGTCTGGTACATAGTAAGCCCTTAATGAATCCCATAAAAAAGTGATTTCCACCTGGTAAATGCTTAATAACTGACATTAAGACATTATTATCAATAATGATATATATTTATCTAAAATGTATTTGCTAAATTTATCACTTGCAACTGCATTTTAGATTGTAAAATCATGGAGGGAAAGATTTTCACCCTGTGACTTAATATGGTCCTTTGCCTAAAGTAGATGCTCAAGAAATATTATTGATCACCCTTACCTAATCTTTGGACTATTTTGGTGCATGTCTGAGCATTTCTTCCACATCACTGTCTCGGTTTGTCCAGGAAAACTATACCTGGAACTTTTCAGACTCTAGCTTAATTGCTAGAACAAGAACAGTGAACCATAAACACGTAATTGTGTGTAACTATAACTTGGCTATGTTTTTTTGTGCTTGAACACAAAATTCTTTATCATGTGCTAATTTTCTTAAATAGGTCAGAATTGAAAACCTTTCAAGAAAGGAGAAAAATAATTGAGGGAAGTGGAAATGAAAATAATTCATCCCACTCTATCCTTCCATTACCTTTTGTAAGTTTGTGACTGGCAAGAAAAGTGGATTCAGACAGCAGAAAGAAGTGGTGAAGACATTTGGCCTAGGATAGGAAAATGTAAAAGAAGAATAACAATTGGCAAATAAAAGAGGAAAGGATGTTGGATTTCTATTGCTTTTTTAATCTGTACAGCTATAATATCAGCTTTTACCTACTGTTTCTGCTTTCATAGCTAGGCACCTTCGGGAACAAAGCAACTACTAATCCTCACTTCCTTCTACGCTACAGTTTCATTTAGCACATTTGTATAAGTAGAACTATTACCCTTGGGCTTCCAAATATCTCTTCCTCATAACAAAGAAATATGCAATTAACAGGTCTAAGCCACCAGAGCAAAGTAAAAGTTATGAGTTGTGGGGAAGGAAAGAACTCTTGTCCAGATTTACCAGATCATTGCTCAGCACCTTCTATTACGTATAGGTCCATTAATCATCTTAATCTCATTTGCCTGGTCAACAACAGTAATAGTGAGTCAGGCTCATTATGTACACAAGGTCTCTTTGGGAGCTAAATTTCCTTATTTTTATTCATGCCTGAGAAATTTGACAACTTGAAAAGCAATCAGGCAGTGGTACTTGAGAGCTTACAGTTGGTCAAGTACTGAGTTGATAGACATGAGCCCTTCCTTCGAGGAGCTTACTATTTAGTGAAGCACTTCTAGGACTGTTTGCTATTATTGTTTGAAGCCTGCCTCAATGAGCACAGGACTGGGAAGGAGGAGACCTGTTTTATTTCAGTGTTCTACCATTGGCCTGCTGTATGACCTTGGGCAATTGCATCGCCTCTCTGGACCTCATTTTCTTTATCTGTAAGATGAGGATAAGATAAATTGTGAGCCCCAGTTGGGATAGGGACTGTGATCAACACATAGTAATCACTTAATAAATGTTACAATCAGAACAGATTATTATTCCTCCGATTAGTCAATGAACTCTAGAGTTACCTGAATGAGTAACTGTAAAAGACCCCAAAAAGTTTCTTTTAAAAGTCTAATCAGTCATGCAAAAAGTATTATGTTACAAGGGCGATGTTGATTTCTGAGACTAGATGTGCTTCTTCCAGAATCATGGGAGCTTAAAATTCCCCAGCTGATGTTCAGATCTAGTTTTTAAAAGCTTACTTTTTGGAATGAATTTTTACTATTGAGCTGAGAACCATGCTTAATTAATTAACTGGAAGACTGACTAAGTCTAACATATAGCAGCACAAATGGCAGGCCTTTAATAACTTCCAAAGCATAAAAGTAGGATCAAGAGCCTCTAAACTAGAAGAAAATTATAGCCTATCAATTTTTCTATAGGGCAATCACAACACTTTAGAGTTAGATAATAAATCCCCAGAAATGGGCTGTTTGTAATGACAATTTGGCATGCCAAGATTATTTCATTACCACTTTTAAAGCCAAGTGTCTGTTAATAAAGCAGTTACATTTTCATTGTTATTACTCTCTTTCAAATTATTCCACTTTAATATGAATTATTTTCTTGAAAGTGCTACAACTTTTGGAGTTAATTGCTCCAAGCTGGAAAATAGACAGTGTAGGTTTCTATTTTTCCCCTCCCTCTTTATGTGCTACCACACCAGAGTGAGCCTGCTGGCTTCAAAGCAATTAGTTGAAAAACCACTAGGTAAAAATGGTTTGTTTGTGCCTTGCTGTACATATCCATTTCTAGTGAATTGAAAAGGAATTGTATAATATTAGCAGCTGTGTATGTGCCTATATCTCACACAGCTGTGGGGCAGTATGATCACTGAGTCACAGGGATATTATTGGTTTCATGAATTAAAGGGAATTTTGAGCACATATTGCTTGCAATTCATTATAAAGTTAAAATTAATATGAAGAAAAACACATTGGGCCTTAAGACTTCTGGGAAGATAAAATCCACCTGAAGTGGTATTTGAGTGCTTGTTCTATTTAGAAACTGCCCTGAGTGCTTGGGAGAGTACAGTAGAACAATTAGACAAATCCCAGCTCTGCCACTTGTCAGCTGTGTGACTTTGGGCAAGTCACTTAACTTCTCTGTGCCTCAGTTACCTCGTCTGTAAAATGGGGATTAAGACTGTGAGCCCCTTGTGGGACAACCTGATCACCTTGTATCCTCCCCAGTGCTGAGAGCAGTGCTTTGCACATAGTAAGCGCTTAACAAATACTGTCATTATTATTATTATAGGAGATAGTAGTTTATCTGGATGCTTGTCCATCCACCTCCACATCAAAGAAAAGCTCCATACCAGTGGCTTTAAAGCACTCAATTAGCTTGCCCCCTCCTACCTTACCTGCTACTCTCCTACCTCAGCTCAGTCTGCACACTTCTCTCCTCCAGTGCTAACCTCCTCACTGTACCACAGTCTCGTCTATCTCACCACCGACATCTCACCCACGTACTGCCTCTGGACAGGAATGCCACTCTTCTTTGTATCCGACAGATGATCAGTCTCACCACCTTCAAAGCCTTATTGAAGGTACATCTCCTCCAAGGGGCCTTCCACAGCTAAGCCCTAATTTCCGCTTTTCCCACTTCCTTCTGTGCTGCCCTTGCGTTTAGATTTGAGTCCTTTATTCACCCCTCCCTCAGCCCCAAAGCACTTTTGTACACATCCGTAATTCATTTATGGTCTTCCCATCTAAATTGTGAGCTCATCGTGGACAGAAAACATGTCTGTGTATTGTACTCTGCCAAGTACCTAGTACAAAATGGGCCAGCAGGGATGTAATTCGTCACAAAGTTCATTGTGATTTGTACCCTCATTGGCTAGCTATAGGCACAACCAGGATCAGAACCCAGGTGTCCTCAATCCCAGAGCTGTACTCTTTTCATTTAACTGAAAGCAGGGCAGTAGGGACCATGGAAAAGGTCACAGCACTGGGGAGTTACCCTAGTTCTCAAGGCATTCTGCCCCTTCACCCCAAGAAGAGTGAACTCTTTCTTCACTCTTGGAAGTCTTCCATTTTTCTTATTGCCTTTATACCTATCTCTCAAAATATCCTCCGATGTTACTTGTACTTGATGCAAATTTAAAATCCACTATTTCTGAGTAAGGGACTGGTGCTTCTGTCATTTTATCTGATTTTTTTTTTTTAGGCACAAACTTGTTTTGCTGCTCCATTAGGCTCATCTGTGAAGCACACAGTGTAATGGAGTAAAAAGCATTAGAGACAAAGTTGTACAGTGGATCTATGGGAAGCTCATAGTAGAGAGAAATCCTTGATAGTTCTGAAGAGTGGCTGATGTGGTGTCTTCCAACAGTCACCCGACAAAAGGCACCCCAAGAAAAGCTGAAGAGCAGATCGGGAAAGGGTGAAGGAGATGTGGCGGGGGAGAGTTCCATCCACCTTGTTCTTTATTGTCTACTCTGACTCTTTTCTTCCGCCAAGCAAATAAAGTGCTACTTACAGCCCGACACCACCTATAACAGCCCACCCAGGCCCCTCTACTTGTGCCCATCGTGATCATGCATCCAGGGTGATTTTTATGCAGTGTGTAGAATCAAAGTAAATTGCTTCCTCCAGAAGGTTATTCAGTGAAGAGTGGACCCAAGAGGTACCATAATTTTCTGAATGACCACACATTTTCAGTATGGGAGAGATGCCATTTGCCCATATCCTGGAAAATTAGAATTGAAATTTTGTATTTTGTCCAAACATGGAGCGATGGTGGTGTACATTCAAATGAAGCTTCATTTTTGTCTTGACATTGTTCTCATTGATTTGATAGGAACATAGGCTAGGATCAAGAGATGAAAATTTATCAACATAATAGTTATAACAAAAGAGCAAACAAAGTATTTATTGTCTTAAAGTGAAATATTTCTTTTTTTAATTTAACCTGCAGCTAACCAGAAAAGAAAAGATCATTTGCATGTATGCAATGAGCTTGGAAAACCTTTGGAAGGCTTTTCACTTTATTAGTGGGCATTTGGAAGAAAAGAAACCGTTATCATTTTAAAATAATCTTTCAGTTGAATTTGTATCCAGAGAAGCGTGGCATAGTGGATAGAGCACGGGCCTGGGAGTCAGAAAGTCATCGGTTGTAGTTCTGGCTCTGCCACTTGTCTTTGAGTGACCTCGGGCAAGTCACTTCACTTCTCTGTGATTCAGTTACCTCATCTGTAAAATAGGGATTGAGAGGGTGAGCCCCACGTGGGACAGGGATTTGCTAGTATCCATCCCAGCACTTAGTACAGTGCTTAACAAATACTACAATTATTATTATCAATTGGATTATTTTACTAATTTGAGTAAAATTGTTTAAACTTTATTATACTGCTGTGAATTGAAATTGGGCAAAATCTGAACTGGATGCTGAGAACCAGAGAATCAGTGCCCTTAAAGCAGGGATTCCCCAAAGGTAAATTATGATATTGTATAGGTTTAAAATGAGTAAGGCTTATGATCAAATGTGAACTTGATTAAAAACCAGTGTTGCTAAATATATCAGATATTTGTTTCAAAGTGGTATTTCTCAAGTATTTTTGCCACTCCGCATCTTACAAGTCTTTTGTTAGGTCAGTTATGATCTTTATTTTATCACCTGAGCTACTCTGATGTCTCTGGATCTTGAGGTGTATAAATGTCCACGAAATAATTTTTTTCCTCTCATTTGAAAAGCATGCAGTTTAATGGCACTGTATCCCTAGTACTCTAACATTAGGGTTTAAACAAAATAGGAATCATCCATTGATAATAATTGATTGATATTAAGCTCCAATGATGTTGTTTAAAATACAGCCCAATCATTAGACTCATTGCAGTGTTCACCTAAATTTTCAACAAGGTCCTCAGGAGTTTTGATTTCATCTATGTGGCATCCACCCTTTCCTATCTTCTCAATCAACCAGTGGTATTTACTAAGTGTTTAGACCACTGGACTAGGTGCTTACTTTGGCTCATAAATGAATGTTTTGGGAATTTGATGAAGAAGTTTAAAGAGCCATCTTCTAGTCTGGCTTGTGACGCTGACATTTGCATGTCTTTGATGAGCTGTTAAATGGAAAAGGGATGTGAGAAGTTAAATCCCTAACCACGATGTCACATTCAGAGATAAGATCCAGGACATAGCCCCTGGATATGTACATATCCTTATATCCTACTATTTCCCTATCTGTAATTTATTTTAATGTGTGTCTCCTCCTATAGACTGTAAACTCCTTTTAGGCAGGGATTGTGCCTTCCAAATCTATTGTATTGTACTTTCCCAAGCATTTAGTATAATGCTCTGCACACTTTCATTCATTCATATTTATTGAGTGCTTACTATGTGCTTGGGAGAGTAGAATATGCCATCACCAGGCAGGATGGGCCATGGGTCTAATCCAGCATGACAAAACCTATGGTTTCATATGTTCTCATGAATAGCACATAATCCATAGTTCCATAATCTCACTACTTAACTATATCCACTCGATCAGAAGCCTTTGCCTTTTTTTAGTGGTATTTATTAATAATAATAATTGTGGTATTTGTTAAGGGCTTACTATGTGACAGAAACTGTACTAAGCGTTGCAGAGGATATAAGCAAATTGGGTTGAATATAGTCCCTGTCCCACATGGGGTTCACAGTCTTAATCCCCATTTTACTGGTGAGGAAACTGAGGCATAGAGAAGAGAAGTGACTTGCCCAAGGCCACATAGGAGACAAGTGGTGGGGCCAGGATTTGTTAAGTGCTTACTATGTGCCTGGCACTGTTCTAAGCACTGAGGTAGATACAAGATAATCAGGTTAGCCCAGTCCCTAGAATGAATATCTCTAGAATGAAGGACATGGTTTGCCTTCCTTAGTTCTTTCCGGCAACACAGTGGGACAGATGTGACTAATGATTATATTGTCAGATGATTCTTGATTGGTTATTTTAAAAATGCTTACTATCCAAGTTCTAAGTTTTGGATGGATCTAAAGCTTTGGGGAAACTGTGGAGGTGCTGGTGTCTGACAAGCAAGGGACATTAATTATGCATTGCCGCCATGAGAAGTGACTTTTGTTTTTGTGCTAATGTATCCTGATACTGATAAGGCTTTTTAGAGACCATTTTAGTCTTTCTGTGGTTTCTAGAACAAGAGTTTACCTACGAGTACCTTAAATATAAAAGAAAAACATCCTTCTTCAAGACAAGAGGTTTCTGAACAAACAGAATTGTAAAGATTTTTCCATACCCACTCACAAAGGGCAAGATACTTGGGCTTAGTTAATATCACCTCCATTAATCTAAATGTAGAAAGTTTGCAACAGTTTCTTATTTAGGACGAGGTAATTGTTTAGAAGGTTTTCAAACTATGAGCTTTTAAGGGCTTTGATTAACAGTCAGGGCTATATCTTTACCCTGATTGTTCATTGATAAAAATCATTTGATAGTGCTAATCTGCCGAAGAAAAAATAAACATTTAAACCACAGTGTTTTTTGTGGTTTCCTCAGAACCTCATTTCTCTCTAATGAATGCATCTGAAAAAGGTCCATACCTGTAAACATCTGGCCTCTCTTATCGTGTCTCCTTAGCCAAGTTAAAATTCAATCCTTCCAGTTTGGAAGCTCTCCTGGAAGGGTATCTCCCAGTGTTTTGTGACTTTTTTTAAAGAACCGAATCAAGGTAATCTTGTACTGACTTTGCAGGCACTGTCCTAATCATTAGATGCTTGCTGAAAATAGCACATCTCCTCCCCTGTTTTGACGAAAAGCACAGAGGGGAGAGGCGGGTAGTGTGGTGAGAAGGAGGGAATGAGATCACTCTCTCTGTCCTCCTCCCTTCAAAGCCTTGATTAAAAGCACATCTCCTCCGAGAAGCAGCGTGACCCAGTAGAAAGAGCATGGGACTGGGACTTAAGAAGACATGGGTTCTAAATCTGGCTCTGCAACTTGTCTGCTGTCTGACCTTACACAAGCCACCTAACTTCTCTGTGCCTCAGTTACCTCATCTGCAAAATGAGGTATCTATATCTTGTATCTACTCCAGTGGTTGGCACATAGTAAGTCCTTAACAAATACCACAGTTATTATTATTAAATTCCATTTTTAAAAATGTTATTCCCAAATAAGCCCTCATATCCTCTTCTCTCACTCCCTTCTGCATCAGCCTTGCACTTGGATTTGCACCCCAAATTCACCCCACCCTCACATTAAGCTTGTATCTACCCCAGTGCTTAATACAGTTCCTGGCACATAGTAAGCACTTGATACTGTGCTCTGCACACAGTAAGTTCTCAATGAATATGATTAGTTGACTAATTGAAGCCCAACCACTTATGGAATTGGACATATGAGAATTGTTCTCTCCATTTCCGCATATTTCTTAAGGAGAATGTGTGTGTTGTATTGTAAATAAACAAATAATAATAAATCATGATGGCATTTGTTAAGTGCTTACTATGTGCAAGGCACTGTTCTAAGCATTGGGGAGGATAGAAGGTGAGCAGGTTGTCCCATGTGGGGCTCACAGTCTTAATGCCCATTTTACAAATGAGGTAACTGAGGCACAGAGAAGTTGTGACTTGCCCCAAATCACACAGCTGACAAGCAGCAGAGCTGGGATTTGAACCTATGACCTCTGACTCCCCAACCCGTACTCTTTCCACTGAGCCACGCTGCTTTTCTGTCTCCGCACTGCTTAGAACAGTACTCTGCACATAGTAAGTACTCAGTAAATGCCATTGATTGATCGATTGATTAGAACATATTCCTTTAAGCAAATTCAGCATATATGTGTTTATAAATATATAAATAAATACATATATATATACACATATATATTCAAACTTATTTGAGTGCTTACTGTGTGCAAAACACTGTACTAAGCCCTTGGGAGAGTATAGTACAACAACAGACACATTCCCTGCCCACAGTGAGCTTACAGTCTAGGGGGGAGACAGACATTAATATAAGTAATAATAATAATCATGGTATTTATTAAGTGCTTTCTATATGCCAGGTGCTGTACTAAGCACTGGGATGGATACAAACAAATCAAGTTGGACAAAGTCCCTGTCCCACATGGGGCTCCCAAACTGAATCCCCATTTCACAGATGAGGTAACTGAGACCCAGAGAAGTGAAAGTCACTTGCACAAGGTTACACAGCAGACAAGTGGGGGAGTGGGGATTAGAACCCACAAACGTCTGACTCCCCAGGCCCGTGGTCTATCCACTATGCCATGCTGCTTCTCACTGAAGCGTATGTGCACATATATAAAATATATACATAAATATATATACATAAATATGTTTATATGTGGATGCTGCTATGTGTGAACTTTCTCCCTGAGCAGTTCCAGAGATGACCAGACCTTCCACACTGGACTGAGGCAGGCTCAGTGCTGGTATCTTGCTGCGATTTTTCTGTGGCTGGCACACTTCATTCTGGTGGCCTCTTGGACCACTGGAAATGGATGTCTCCACATGTCAGGCTTTGTAGGTGAAGGCTAAAACATCATTCTGCCTTTCTGTAGACTAATCAGTCCATAACGCTTTGCTGGATCATTCCATTGATTCAGGCAATCCTTTTCATCGAGCTCTTACTGTGTGCAAAGCAATATACTGAGAGCTTGGGAGAGTCCAATATAACAGTAAACACATTCCCTGCCCACAACCATCTTAGAGGATGAGCTTACAGAAATTGATTCATAATCATTTGCCTCCTCAAGCATGGCAGCGTAGGAAAAAGTTGTGTAGTACTGGATCATTTTCATAGCCCTACTTCTTTCTGATAGTGATGAAGCACCTTCAACTCTGACTCGCCCAACGCTATAATTACCAAATAGCAAATTATTTTGATTCGCTACCCAACAGCCACATTTACTTAGTGCTTTCCAGAGCCCCTGACCCATTATGTCAGTTGATTTTTGTAGGGGCAACGAACACAGTGTTGAGGTCTTAAAATTGCTCTTTGCAGTTTTCCTGAATTGGTTGTATTGGAAAGATTATTTCCGTTGTGCTGTGCATTTGGTGTGAAGCCTCAGTGGAATTCAGCCACACACAGTTGAGTCTATTCTTCAGAAGTCTGTTTAGAAAGAACCTGGCTAGCACTTTAGCTGTGCAGGAAAGTAGTAATATTCCCCTGTAGTTGTAGGACAGCTCTGTCTCTTCTTGAAGGCAATGATTAAGATGGCATCTGTGAAATCTTATGGCATTTCCAAAGCAAGAAGCAGCATGGTGCAGTGGAAAGAGCCCAGGCTTGGGAGTCAGAGGTCATGGGTTTGAATCCCGACTCTGCCACTTGTCAGCTGTGTGACCTTGGGCAAGTCACTTAACTTCTCTGTGCCTCAGTTACCTCATCTGTAAAATGGGGATTAACTGTGAGCCTCGCATGGGACAATCTGATTACCCTGTATCTACCCCAGCGCTTAGAACAGTGCTTTGCACATAGTAAGCGCTTGACAAATACCAACATTATTATTTATTATTATAAGTTCATGAGCAGCATGTACAGACACCAGGGAATTAGGGCCCCTCTTTGCTTAAGATTGTGGCAGCAACGTAAATAAGTCCAGGTCTCTTTCAGTGTTTCATGGCGTTGACTGTGATCACTTCCTCAAATTGTATTTCCCATTTAGCCAGTTTTCCATTCTTTTAAGGGCCTTAAGTAATGTGTTTTTTTTAAGTGTTCACTCTGTGCCATGTATTGTCCTAAGCACTGGGGTATGTACAAGATAATGGGGTTGGACATAGTCCCTGTCTCACATGGAATTCCCAGTCTGAGGGAGAGAGAACAGGTATTTTATCTCCATTTTACAGATGAGGAAATAGAGGCCCAGAGAAGGCAAATGACTTTCCTAGTCACACACGCTTCCAAACTGGCTCTTCCATTTTTTTGCAGGCTTTCATAAGCCTTCTTTTTGTTTTGATCATGAGGAGCCACAAGGTGATGTTTATGTATTTTTTGTAAATTAGGAGCAAGTATTTTTTAAAGTCTGAGTTCTTTTCAGCAATCCAGTCTTGGTGGTGGTGTCTTTGCTAAAAAAAAAAAACAAAAAACAAAAAACAACAGTCTTGATGGCAGCCTGTTAGGTTACTTCATCAGCAATCACTGGCATACAGCACTTTCTTGATGACTGATCTTGAGATTTTTAATGGTGCTCAAAGCTCGTTGAGTGCTTCGCATATATTCTAAAACCAGCATCTATGTTGTTGTCACACCCTCAGCAGTTCAGCAGAAAGCCAAGTGAACAACACTGGACCAACCACTCAATCCTTCTGTACTCAGATGATGATAGAGAAAGGGGCAGACCAGTAATTTTAATCTCTCTCATGGAATAGCCAAGGATGTTGGGAAACTTAATAATTTGGTTCTTAAGTGCTTATGTGCCAAGCACTGTGCTAAGTGCTGGAGGAAGGTCATCAGGTTGCACATAGTCTTACATGGGTCACACAGACTAAGTAGGAGAGAGCAGGAATAATCCCCATTTTATAGATGAGGTCACTGAGGCACAGAGATGTTAAACCACTCACCCAAGGTCATTCAATCAGTGGTATTTATTGACCATTTACTATGTGCAGAGCACTGTTCTAAATGCTTGGGAGAGTACAGTACAACAGAATTAGTGGACACATTCCCCACCCATAATGAGGTTGCAGTCTAGAGGGGGAGACAGACGTTAATGTGAATAAAGAGGCATAGCAGGTAAGTGGCAGCATTGGGATTAGAACCCAGGACCTCTGACTGCCAGGCCCTTGATCTTTCCACTAGGCCTCGTGGCTCTCTTTAATTATTCCCCCAGCTGTCTGTTGAGGGTGTCAGATGCTCTGGTAAATTCTGGAAATGCAGTGATTTGGAATTGCTCCTTAAATATGGAATCAGCATGGCATAGTGGATAGAGTACAGGCCTGAGAGTCAGAAGGTCATAGGTTCTAATCCCAGATCTGACACTTGTCTGCTGTGTGACCTCGGGGAAGTACCTTGATTTCTCTGGGTCCCAGTTACCTCATCTGTAAAATGGGGATTGAGACTTTGAGCCTCATCTGGGACAGGGACTGTGCCCAACCCGATTTGCTTGTATCCACCCCAGCGCTTAGTTCAGTGCCTGACACATAGTAAGTGTTTAAGTGCCATAATTATTATTACACATTTAATTTATATTAGTGTCTGTCATACTGCCTAACCACATGTACAGTGCTGGGATGTCACCTAGAGCCATACTGAAATTCAAGTATTTAACCATATTATTTTTGAATCTGTCCCAAAGGATTTGGGCTGGCAATTATTTTCATGACACCACCGGTACAGTTTCACTTGCCTAGCCTACCATGGTAGAAATGATCTCCATAGTAATAAAATGTGAAATTGGACTTTGACATGATTATCAGTATTGTATATAGATCTCTGACCAAATTTGTGTTGGAAAACATTTAGTAGATGAAACCTTCACATAGTTTAAAATGAATGCCTCTGTTTAGAAAGGAGAAATTTTATCTTAGGAGACTAATGAAATAGTTTCAGAGAAGCAAGTAGTTTGCGATAATATTGGTAATTAATCAATTGTATTGAGTGCTTACCATGTACAGAGCACTGTACTAAGCGCTTGGAAGAGTACGTCAGAATTAGCAGACACTTTCAATTCCCATAATGAGCTTACAGTCTAGAAACAAATATAAGGAGTGGGATGTTGACGAATCTATAGCGTGATAATGGAAATAAATCCTGAGCATGGCTGACAGAAAGTTATATTTTAAATGGATGGATGATAGGTGGAAGTAGCTGGGAGCGATGGCATGCAGTCTGTATGATGAATAGAAATGCAGTTATTTTCAAAATTACATTGAATTAAAAGATTTTTAAAAATACGTGTTTTTGGATTTTGGCCAGAAGAATACACTAGTAGTAGTTGACCTCTAGTAATTTGTTTAGTGAGGTATACTTAGAACTACCTTTCCTACAAAATCAATATCTGAGCATCTGTGACTTGGGAGAGAAATATGAGATCATGTTTTTTGAGATGGGAGACAGTGAATTTGAATCTAAAGCTGACTTGAAGAGTCCACTGCTGCTATCCAAAACTGCTGCTTTTCTAATCTCGTTCAGAAATATACATCCTAAAATCTGTGGGATGTAATCAAATTAGAAATAGTAGTCTCAGAAACTCTTTTGAAATTACAGACACTATCCTGGAAGATGTGATTATGTGGTTCACATGATGATAATTACATAATAACAGGATGAGAAACGTGCTTGTAGAGAATTTAAGGAGGTAAGAGCCCCATCTTTAAAGTGAAGAGGTCCAATTACCGTAATTCCTCTAACATTTGGATCAAATTTTGAAACCAAAGCGCCATTTGAAACACATTAGACATTCCACTGCAGGTTCACATCATTTGACTTGAGTTATTTTTCTTTTTTCCAGTCATAAGTATTGAATTTAGTCTCAAAAATCAGGTGATAAAATAGTTTTTATTCTCATAGTTTGGTAAGCATCTCATCTTGAAGAGCATTTGGTGTGATTTCCCATTTTATATGAATATTAAATAAATTCTTACAGCCTTAAAGCAAATTGATGTTAAGTATACTTTAATTTGTTTTGTTCTCTAGAAGGAGTTTCATTTGCTCCAGCTGGTAGGAGGTCTTAATCTTATATAATGTGATGGTATGAGAATATGGTTTGTAAATTGCATGTGAGCCTACCCAGCTAGCAAGGAAATTTCTATTTTCATTGATCAGAAATGAAAGCCGCTACTGAGCAGAATGGCCCTGGTGGCTAATAAAGAAAACCATTGTGAATTGAAGAATAACACCTGAAATCAAAAAAGTACATTGATAATTCACATCTAAACAAATGTGTGATCAAAATTCATTCTTGGAAAATTCTATTTTGAGACCAGAGTATTTCAAAATTCAGACATAATGTCTTTGTAGGAAAAATGTCCTCGATTGGTAACTCTAGATTTTGCTAAGTGGAGTTTACTCTGGCAGGCTGTTCTTCATTGAGATCCATCTAGTGTGGCTCAGTGGAAAGAGCCTGGGCTTGGGAGTCAGAGTTCATGGGTTCGAATCCCAGCTCTGCCACTTGTCAGCTGTGTGACTGTGGGCAAGTCACTTAACTTTTCTGTGCCTCAGTTCCCTCATCTGTAAAATGGGGATCGACTGTGAGACTCACGTGGGAAAACTGATTACCCTGTATCTACCCCAGCGCTTACAGCAGTGCTCTGCACATAATAAGCGTTTAACAAATACCAACATTATTATTATTATTATCCATCTTTGGGTCCTACCTGCAAGGGTGAGGCAATGTCTTCTTTTCCCCTTCTTCCGTTGGCTAAAGCAAACACCGGGGTGCTTCAGTGGCAGAGAGAGTGCCCAGATTGCTCCTGCCAGCCCAACCAGCATCTCCCAACCCCCGTGGCAGACTCTTCAAACTGGCAGGAGTAGCAGCATGGCCTAGTAGCAAGAGCATGGGCTTGGGAGTCAGAGGACATGGGTTCTAATCCTCACTCCGCCACTTGTCTGCTGTGTGATGTGAACGAGTCACTTAAACTTCTTTGTGCTTCAGTTACCTCGGCAGGAAAATGGGGATTAAGACTGTGAGCCCCACATGGGACAACCTGATTACCTTGTATCTACCCCAGCCCTTAGAACAGTGCTGGGTGCATAGTAAGTGCTTAGCGAATACCGTTGTTATTATTATCATCAGTATCTAAAGCTGATTGTGGACTTTCAAGCCAAGAGTCAGGAGTTTCTGCTTAACATGTTTGAGCTCAGTTTTTCTCATCTGTGAAGTGGTGATAGTAATACCCGGAGTTCTCTACCTCCTAAGGATGGGATGTGGATAAAAATATGAAATGAAATGTGAAAGCACTTTGAAACACAGAAATGCTTTAGGAAATTAAAATTGTAGTATCTCAATAGGCTCACTGTGCACTCTTGCCCCTGTGAATTCCCACCACATTGTCAAAGGGGCGGCCCCGGCGTAAGGTCACTCATTGGGCAGAGAGAGACGGACTCAGTCGGAATATAAGTGCTCGGATTGTTCCCTGAGGAACAACCTCTCAGTGATCAGGCCTTTCTCAGGGCTCAGTTACAGCACAAGCCGCGCTGGCTCACTAAGCGGCTTTGTCCCTGCAGGGTAGAGGCGAGGTCATCACTCTTACATGCCAGAAGGGCCCGCAGCCAGGGTCTTTCTATGCGGGAAAGAAAAGAGATTGGGAATAAACCCGAGATAAAGGACAGGGGGTGGATGCGTCTGCACGTTTTCTGCTGTTTATTCCAAAATGGGCGACACTAGGTCTGTGATACATCATCTTTTGTGCAGTTGGCACCTTCTGTCATGAATCGTATTAATCTGCTTAAACTAACAAGGATTAATTGCCATCCTAAGACAAACTGGCACCGGTTTGATATATTGCCCAGGCAGCTGGGAATTTGTCCATTCATAAATCTTTGTTTGTTTGTTCATTTCTGTTTGTCTCTTGCTCTGACAGATGTGTGCCCAATCACTGTGAGCATGGTGGTAAATGCTCTCAGAGCTGGGATGGCTTCAAATGCACTTGCGATGGAACGGGATACACTGGTGCCACCTGTCATAACTGTAAGTGCCACTTCTCTTCCCGCTAGCTCCGTCAATGTGTGAGAAACCCGTGAAACCGTGTTGCTTAGCGAACTCTGCTCAGGCCACAAGCAGGCTGATCAGCTCCAGAGTGATTGTGATTGGCTGCTTTGTCCATCCCCAAGAAATATTCCAGGGGAAGCAGCGTGGCATAGTGGAAAGAGCACTGGCCTGGGAATCAGAAGACCTGGGTTCTAATTCCGACTCTGCCACTTCCCTGCTGTGTGATCTTGGGCAAGTCACTAAACTTCTCTGTGTCTCAGTTCCCCAACTGCAGAATGGGGTTTCAATACATGTCTCCTTCATACTTAAATGGTGAGCCCCGGGTGGGACCTGAATATCTTGTTTCTACCCCAGCGCATCCTTACGCTGCTTGGCACTTGATAAGCACTTAACAAATACCACAGTTATCATTATTATCCAAAACCTTCAGTGGTGTGAGGGAAGAAGGGAACACTATTCCCAGATTCAAGAACTGATGTCCGGTCCGTTCCTGTCAGTTGGCCACCAATCTCTGATTTAATTCTTTGTCTTCTCACCTCCTTTAGAATAACCCTCCACATCTAACTTCTCTATCCTCTGTTCAAGGTTGCTAATGTCCATACATTGTGATGTGAAAGGCTTACGTTTGGGCAGATATTTCCATCAATGCAACCATTATTATGAGACTTAAACCAATGACCATTTCTTCCTGTTTCTGGAACATCAGTTGTTACACGCTCGCCTTCCGGTCTTAGTTTGCCCAACTGTTTATATCAATAAATGACCAGTGAGAGAATAATAATAATGATGATATTTGTTAAGCGCTTAACCTTGTGCCAGGCACTGTACCAAGTACTGGGGTTGAGACAAGCTCAATTCTAGCTTATAAAACCCCTGTTATAAGAACAGAGAAACAGAATGCTGACCTAAAACTGTAACGTTAACTAATAATAATAATAATAATGTTGGTATTTGTTAAGCACTTACTATGTGCAGAGCACTATTCTAAGTGCTGGGGTCGATACAGGCTAATCAGGTTGTCCCACGTGAGGCTCACAGTTAATCCCCATTTTACAGATGAGGTAACTGAGGCACAGAGAAGTTAAGTGACTTGCCCACAGTCACACAGCTGACAAGTGGCAGAGCTGGGAGTCGAACCCATGACCCCTGACTCCGAAGCCCAGGCTCTTTCCACTGAGCCACACTGGATAATGAATTGGTTGTGGCCTGCCAGAAAGAGCATAGACCTGGGAATCAGGACACCTGTATTGTAGGTAATCCCAGCCGACCCAGTGGATCAGTCAAACATAATTATCGAGCGCTTACTTTATGCAGAACACTGTACTAAGCAGTTGGAAGAGTACAATAAAACTATAAACAGACACATTCCCTGCCCACAATGAGGTTACAGTCTAGAGGGGGAGACAGATATTAATATTCACATCTGCAAGTACCTGCTGTGAGACTTTTGGACAATTCATTTCACTTCTGAGTTCTTCAGTTTCTTCACCTGTAAAAATGGGTATAAGATACCTGCACCCCTTAGAGTATATGCCTCTTGTGGCTAAGATGACAACTGTCTGATCTGTTTTCATTGTATCCACCTTAGAACACTGCTTGCATAAAGTAAGTGCTTAACAATTACCACAGTTATTGGTGATAGGTCCATGTTTGAATTCTGTGCTTGTGCTGTACACTTGCTTCCAATGTCGTCAAGTTGTTTCCGACCCATAGGGACTCCAGGGACACACCCTCTTCAGAAAGCAGCGTGGCGCAGTGGAAAGAGCACGGGCTTTGGAGTCAGGGCTCATGAGTTCGAATCCCAGCTCTGCCACTTGTCAGCTGTGTGACTGTGGGCAAGTCACTTAACTTCTCTGTGCCTCAGTTCCCTCATCTGTAAAATGGGGATTAAGTGTGAGCCCCACGTGGGACAACCTGATTCCCCTGTGTTTACCCCAGCGCTTAGAGAAGCAGCATGGTGCAGTGGAAAGAGCACGGGCTTTGGAGTCAGGGCTCATGAGTTTGAATCCCAGCTCTACCACTTGTCAGCTGTGTGACTGTGGGCAAGTCACTTAACTTCTCTGTGCCTCAGTTCCCTCATCTGTAAAATGGGGATTAAGACTGTGAGCCCCACATGGGACAACCTGATTCCCTTGTGTCTAACCCAGCACTTAGAACAGTGCTCGGCACATAGTAAGCGCTTAACAAATACCGACATTATTATTATTATTAGAACAGTGCTCGGCACATAGTAAGCGCTTAACAAATACCAACATTATTAATGTCCCATCTTCAGTCATAAAGTCGTTCTGGTTTGCGTATCCATAGAGTTTTCTTGGTTAAGATATAGAGGTGGTTTCCCTTGCCGTCTTCTGCGCAGTAAAAAAGTTGAGTGTCTGCCATCGTCTTTCATCAGCGTTTTGATCACTTGATCATCCACCTCTGACTCTTTCCCATGTCGCCGCTGCCCAGCACAGGTGAATCAGCTTTGTCTGATGCTTTGGCTTAGACCTTTCCATTATGGGCAGCCTTGTTTGGCATAGCTCTAAGCTTCATCAGCGTACGCAAACTCTCCTGCCGCGATAAGGTGTCAGTTAAAAGAAGAGCTGTACATGTTGCAATAGGCATATTATGCCACCTAGCAGTTTAACCTTTGAGTGGGCAGAGACCTTGTTTTGTGACAATTCGGTACAATTTCCAATCCAGTGGGAGTACTAAATACCAAATTGCAAAGCTGATTCTGGGTCAGTCATATATGAGATCTTGGTGAACAAGTAAACTATAGTATTTCAGCCCACTCTCTGTTCCTGCAGTAAGCGCATTATGGGCAGGGACCATGTCTGCTAATTTCTCTTGTATTGTAGTCTTCCTAGAGGGCTTAGAACAGTATTCTGCACAAGGTAAGTGCCCAATAAATACCACTGATTGATTGCACACTCATCTGCAGCCCCTCTGCTGTTCTTTTTAAATTGTTTTTAACTGCTTATTATGTGCCAGTCACTGTACTAAGTGCTGAGGTGAATAAAAGCTAAGCAGGTTGGACACAGTCCCTGTGCTACGTAGGTCTCACAGTCTTAATCCCCATTTTTGGATAAGGTAACTGAGGCACAGAGAAGTTAAGCAACTTGCCAAGGGTCACACAGCAGACAGGTGGCAGAACCAAGATTAGAACCCAGGTCCTCTGGCTCCCAGGACTATGCTCTTTCCACTAAGCCACTGCCTGCTTCTGGTTGGGTTCTGTGAGGTCCCTTCTCTGGAGATAAAACCAATTCACTTGGTCAGGGTTTTGACCAGCAGGAAGCTCAATCCTTCAACTTTCTGTATTTCCAGGCAAGGAAATCTCATCGACCTAATTTGCTATAATTTCCTAGACAATAGGACTGCCGTTGAAACCACTATTCCCTTATGACCCTTTCAGCTATTTGCATTTTTAGTCTTTGGATAACTAGTGAACAAGGCCTTTGAAGCAAATTTGAGTTTGTTTTCTTTCTTATTAAAAGCGTCATGATATTTAGTAGTTTAAAGAGCTATTGTCCATCCATAGATACATTGAATTGGGTGAGGTTTTTTTTTTTTGCTTCCATTTTTTTTTCCCTAATCAGACTAAAGGGAGAACCATTTGATTACAGCTGTGATGATGAAGAAACAATTAGGGCCATGAGGAAAACCATGCACGGCACATCTGCAGCTTCATGTAAAAGCTTCTTTACAGTTGCCAGTCCCATTTGGAAACAAGAGACAAACATGTTGGGCCCCTCTCCTGAAGTCCCCTTCATTTCAAAGGGAAGAAATAATCCCAGCCACTCTTTGAAGGGCATTGTGACTCTGTGGCTGTGGATAAAAAACGGCAGAAAAGAAGGGAAAAAGTGCTCCCTGAGCAAGTGTCAGAAGGGGATTTCAAGTCCATTGTCCCAGTGTCCTGCTGCTGCAGAGATAAATCACATTAGACTGAAATAGAGGAGGTCATCTGGAGCTCCACAGTCCAAAGACCTTGCCATTTTGAAGGAGACCAGAGTTTCAGATTAACCCCTCCCTTTTTTCATTGGTTTGGAGAGATAGGAAAGGAAAAATAGGAAAGAAGAAAGATTTCATTTCAGTTACACAAAGAGTTTGTCCAAAGTTTGCAAAGTATTTCTTCCTCTTTGAAATAGACTTTGAAAAAGAGTCCATCTGCAAATGCATATTAAAAAGGGTGGGCTGAATTGGCAGGAGGTGATACTATGAAGTTTCTCCTAAATTAGTGGATATCGCATCGAGGCTCTGAAGTTAATAAAGACTGAGGTTAGGCCATTTATGGATGTTATTGTTCTTTTAATCCCCTCCTGGCCTGCATCCGCTTGGGGATAGCCTCTTAGCTAGTGAGCTATCTCAGAAAAGGTCCACCAGCTGCAAAGTACCACTCTGGTCCTGTTTGTAATTTATGTCAGTGTCCATCTCCCCTGTTACATCGTAAACTTCTTGAGAACAAGGATTGTGTCTGCTGACTCCATTGTACTATCTCAAGGGCTTGGTACAGTGCTCTACACTAAATAATTGCCCAGTAAATCTGATTGGTCGATTGGCTGCAATATTCCCCCAGGCTGGAAAGAAAAGCTTGGACCAGCCCAAGCTGGATTCCCATGTTTCTTT